>NC_055991.1:118527443-119127443 GCF_018446385.1 Zingiber officinale | reverse complement strand
CCGCAGTTGGCTGCCTTGAGTACTGTCGGGGCCTATCGTTGTCGAGGGGAAGGGGAAGTTACTGTTGGAATACGGTTTTTCGAAAGGAAAAATGAGGTGCCATCAGTCGATGAAAGTCAGAATTGACTTCAAATTCGAAATCCACGTTTCGTGTAGATAAATTTAGACTATTGATTTGCTCAAAACTGATTACGGATGAATGTGAAATTAATTATTTAAAATGAAACCCAAAATTAGTAGATGAGGAATAATCTCACATCTAAAAGAACAAGGAGAGATTGTCTCCTTATATATGTTGATGTGCTATTGGAGTTAACACAAAAAGCACAAGGTGCTCTCTTCCCATGGGTGAGTAAGTGCTCGCACGCATGGACGCAATGAGTGTTTTGTCCTCACCAAAGGATACCTCACCTCTTCACTTGCTATAAGAAGAACCCCCCAGTTATTGGAAAACATACTCATTCAATCAACCTATCCAAGCATCTAATAGTGACTTCATTCTTTCTGCATTCAAAGTCCAAACAATTCTCGACAGTTCCAATAGTCGTAAAGCGACTACGACCACACCGGACCCCGATAGTTCACCATTAAAGACAAACGGAGAGATTAGAAAAACACAATACTGCAGTAAAAACACACAAGACAGTGGGAGTGAAAGGCAACGACAAAAAATTAAAAATCAATCACAAATAATGATATTTTTAAAATCGATCCCGATAATTTGTTTTTTAAAAACAACAACAAATATCTTTAATTCGTTAGTAAAATTTTAATGGATATTTATTTAACAACTAAATTTTATTTTGTTTATTAATTCGATTAGTAATGTGAAAAATTAACGTCCCAAATTAATTGAATGTTATTTTGCTATCGATTTTAAAAATCCGTTGCTAATCAAATTTTATTTTAATCGTTCAATCATAAAAAAATAATTAATGATTGAATTTACTAATCAGTCTACTCAGTCGTTAATTTCCAGTCGATTTTAAAATTCAAACATAAAATAACGATCAATATGTAAAATCAAATCGCTAATAATTAAAATAAAAAATAATTAAAATGGGAAAAAATAATGATGAAATGTTTTTGCTATAAGAATCGCAATTAGCAACCAAATTATAATTCCGTCGCTAAATTAGCGATCGAATATTATTATGGTCGTAAATTAGCAATGGAATTATAATTCTGTCTCAATGTCGACCGTTATTAATAAAAATTATATTTAATCTATTTAAATTTGTGCCGAAACTTTAATTCCGTCGCTAAAGTAGTGATAAAAAAATTCTTCACTAATTTAGCAAATTTAGGGTTTCTTGGTTCGATATTTTCCCTATCTCACTGATCTCTGTCCTCTCTCTACAATCGCCGACGTCGCCCATCAGGCACACAATTTATAAGTACCCCGGGTTGATTTTGACGTGGTTAATCAAGTAAAGTTAGGTCATGTTGTATTTAATGTCTTGTATCTAACTGTGCAAGAACTTAAGAGCATAAGAAGTCGAGCAGAAGACGCAGCGAACAAGAAGGATGACACGAGAAAGGAGTCGAAGAGCTCAGTGCATCCTATTGACGAGAAGCTACGAAAGAGTACACAGGTGGATGAAAATGATGTGCACGGCATATCTGAGGGACAATAAGCCGGGGAGAAAGTCTGCTCGAGGAGAATGTCAGAATTAGGTTCGGGTAAACTCAATTCTGAATGGCGGGAGCATCACCCAAGTAAGGAAGAGTTAATTGGGTGGGTTACCTTGTGGAAGGCGCCTCCAACAAGGTTGGAGGTGCCCTTGCGCCTTGTTGTGGAAGGCGCCTCCAACCTTGTTAGAGGCGTCCTCGTGCCTCCATTGGAGGCACCCTCGAGCCTCCAATGGGAGCCTCCAATGGAGGCACCTTGAGTTGCCAGTTACCGTTAGATGACTGTTGGAGTTTGGATAAAACTCTATCCTCATTGGAGATGCCTTGGACCCTCTTGGAGGCGCCTCCATTCAATGGTAATATATTTCAGAATACTATAAAAAGCCCCCTAGAGTTAGGAATCTAATAACAACTTCTGTATTCAAATGTTAGTATTATTCTGAGCTTTTAAAGTGTATAAAAAATTTCTCTGCCTTCAACGAAGAAGAATTTTAGTGAACTTTCATCTGCTTTGGATTAACAGCCATATAGATTGTAACCAAGTAATTTCTGCTTTCTTATTCTTTTTAAAGTTGTTATTCTTTTAATATTAACTATTTATGCTTACTTAATTATCCATCCTCGCCAAGTTCCTATCAAGAGATTTTGGTTAACTCTGATCGCAGACTATTCACCCTCTCCCCCTCTAGCTGGCCTATCGAGTCTAACAAGTGGTATCAAAGCTCAACCGCCTCAGAAGGACTGACTGCCAACTGAAGCAATGAGACAATGACCAAACCAAGTATCTACTCGTCAAAGTTCAAGGGGGAGTTCATTACATGGAAGAAAAAAATGAAGGTATTTTTTAAAATAAATTTTAATTTATTATTAATAACTAAATACGATTTGTAGCACCTAAAGATCAGCACAGAGCTGAAAAAGAAGAATACTTATGGACCAAAAAGGAATAAGTCAACTTCGTAATGAACAGACAAGCTGAATTCCATCTGTTGAGCGTACTTCCACCCCAGGAAGTCAATCGGGTCGGCGCCTATGAGTCATCCAAAGAACTCTGGAAAAAATACCTAGAGTTGCACGAAGGAACCTCGGAGGCGAAGCTAGTGAAACAAGACCTACTCCGGAATCAAATGATGAACCTACGGAAGGAAAAGAAAGAAACGGTATCTCATCTATACATAAGAATCAAGGAGATGATCACCGATATGACAAACCTCGATGAAACGGTAACAAATCGGGACTCTCTCCGATACGCGCTAAACTCCTTTCCGAGAACACCGGAGTGAACATTGATTGTCGACTCCTACTACATCTCAAAGGACTTAGAGGTAAGTACACTAGAAAATTTTTTTTCTACATTCGAATTACATTAATCTCGATGTTCAGACTCAAGAAAAGAAAAGAAAAGAAAAGAAGTCAACTCAGAATCTAACACTACAAGCCTAAAATAACGGATCGGATTCAGACTTATTAGTGAATGAAGATGAGCAAACATACGTGGTAAGAAAGTTAAATAATTTTTTTTAAGACTAATAAATTTAATAAGACATAGGCTAAGAAGTTCCTCCTTGAAAGAAGAAAAGTGTGATGTTACAACTGTCAAGAAGAAGGGCATATAAAGGATAATTGCCCGAAGATGAAGAAAAGAGAAAAGGGGTCAAGAGGGACAAAGCACCAGAATCTTAAGGTGATGTGAGACGAATCATCATCATCTGAATCTGTAATCGAGGTCCACACTAGAATCGTGCTTACAACCAACTACCAAGACAAAAACATCGATGAAGGGGGAGCTACTTTAGAGGAAAGCAGCAAGAAAGGGGAAGCATCCAACTTCAAATCTGATATGATAAGTGAGGTATGTTTTCTACCTCCTTACCAATTATGCGAAGGTGTTAAGTTAATGTCTAAATCCTTATGTAAGCTTAAAACTAAGAATATCAAATAAAAAAAAGGAGAATTTAGAATTAAGAGTCACCTTAGCAAAATCATGCTTATTGGAAGATTTTGATAAAACAACGGTTGAAAATGGAAATTTGAAGACTCAAATAGAAAAAACGAAAAAGGATCATACATGTTCAAATGTTTCATATGTTTCAAACAATATAGAATTAAACTTGTATTTTAGATATCGCAAGGGTCAAATTAGAAAAGTGACTCAAAAAATTATTCCAAAAATCTATCTTGTTAATCCAGTAGGTAGAAATTTATATTGGGTGCCCAAATTATGTTTAGCTTAATTTGATTAATTTTTATGCATGCTAAAATATTAATCTGGTTATTGTTCAGGAAACTTAATTATTTCATATACCTATGGTTCATGGTTTTTATTCAAATTTTTTTTTGTGATAATGAAATTCATTTTATGTTAGATTAAATTTTTTTTAAAAATTTCTGGTACTTATCTATTTTTTTTATAAATTTTTAAATAACATATATAATTTAAATTTTAAAATTTTTTCAGAAATCAATTTTGAAAATTTTGATTTTTTTCTTGAGATTACCGTTATATTTTAAATGTTGAGAAAAATCAACAATATTTTTTAAATTTTAAATCTATTTTTAAAATATTTAAATTTAAAAATTATTAATTCTAGTTAAAATATTTATTCTGATCAAAATAAAAATATATTTTTCATGAAATTTTTTTCTCTAATCTAAAATTTTCTATTCGACCATAAAAAAAAAATTAAGTATTTTTAGAAACTTAAAACTAATTTTCAAATTATTTTTGACATAAATTGATATTTTAATCTCCAAAATTTGAATATTTGAGAAATAAAATTCTGAAAATTATTCTAACCTGTTTATTCATTCAACCTTAGAATATTTTTTTTTTCAAAATTTTTCACTAATTATCCCTAATTTTTTTATATAACCAAAAAGGGGGGAGGATAAATTAAGGGAAAGGTAATTGTATAATTTTTGCAAAATTATGATTTCACTTATTTCAAATTTATTACTTATAATAAATTAAATTTCTTATTTTTTAAAATTTTTTTCCCTAACTTAACTTGGGTTGATACATATCAAAAAGGGGAGATTGTAAGTACCCGGGTTGCTTTTGATATGGTCAACCACGTCAAATTAGGTCTTGTTGTGTTTGATGCCTTGTATTTAAGTGTGCAGAAACTTAGGAATACAAGAAGTCAAGCAGAACACATAGCGGACAAGAAAGGTGGTGCGAGAAAGGAGTCAACGGGCTTGGTGTATTCGAGAGACGAGAAACTACGGAAGAATACACCGGTGGATGAGAAGGATGCGCACAGCATATCCGAAGGACAAGAACCTGGGGAGGAAGCGTGCTCAAGAAAGTCGAAGTTGAATTTAGATGAGCTCAATTCCGGAAGGTCAGAGTATCACCCAAGCAAGCAAGGAAGAGTTAACTGGGAGTGTTACCTTGTGGAAGGCGCCTCCAGCAAGGTTGGAGGCGCCCTCGAGCCTTGTTGTGGAAGGCGCCTCCAACAAGGTTGGAGGCGCCCTCGCACCTTGTTGTGGAAGGCGCCTCCTCACGCCTCCATTTGAGGCACCTTAAGTTGTTGGTTACCGTTGGATGATCGTTGAAGTTCGGATAAAACTCGGTCCTCATTAGAGGTGCCCTAGACCCTCTTGGAGGCACCTCCAACCAACGGTAACATATTCCAGGATGCTATAAAAAGCCCATGGAGTTAGGAATCTAAACACAACTTCTATATTCAATTTCTAATATTATTCTGAGCTTTCAAAATGTGTAAGAAACTTCTCCGCCTTCAACGAAGGAGAATTTTAGTACGTTTTCATCTGCCTTGGATTAACAGCATCTAGGTTATAACCAAGTAATTTCTGCTTTCTTACTTATTCTTTTTAAAGTTGTTATTCTTTGAATGTTAACTGTTTATGCTTAATTAATTATCTATCCTTTCCAAGTTCCTAATCAGAGATTTTGGCTAACTCTGATCACAGGCTATTCGCCCCTCTCTTAGTGGGCCTATAAGTTCTAACGAATGGTATCAGAGCATAACCACCTCAGAAGAACTAACTGCCAACTGAAGCAACGAGA
This sequence comes from Zingiber officinale, assembly GCF_018446385.1. Classification (NCBI taxonomy): domain Eukaryota; kingdom Viridiplantae; phylum Streptophyta; class Magnoliopsida; order Zingiberales; family Zingiberaceae; genus Zingiber; species Zingiber officinale. Next base: position 119,121,778 of record NC_055991.1, on the reverse strand, counting down.
CAATGGTCTGACCAAGTATCTACCCGTCAAAGTTCGAGGGGGAGTTTGTTACATGGAAAAAAATAGAGGTATTTTTTAAAATAGATTTTGATTTATTATTAATAATTAAATACAGATTTATAGTACCTAAAACCTTCTTTCAGGAGGCGGAGAAGTCTCGTACAAGCTCAAGCACGAGAAATATAAACAAGAAACGTAAATTAGGTTATAAAGAAATCGAAAATAACTTTACAACATGAACCTTGCTCTGCTTGCTCTTTTCTTTCTTTGGTTAGCCTATTGATGATTGGAAAGTATAACAACACTTGCTGCCCAAAACTCAAGAACTGGTGTGAATCATTATTGTTCGTAATGTCTACAAAAATTCTAGGGTTTTTTTGCCACCTCTCAATCGATTGCCACGTAGGATCTGCACATTCAAACCTACAGAACAACTTTTTTTTAATATATAATCGATTGGCCAAATCTAGTATCTACCTGCCCAAATTTAAGGGAAAATTTGTGCTATGGAAACGAAAAATGGAAGTATACTTTAAAACTGAATTTGATATTTTACTAACTATAAAATATGGTTTTGAAGTGTCTATAGATGAGAATGGAGAAGAAAAGGAAGAGTATTATTGGAACAAAAAGCAACAAAACAAGTTAATGGCAAATGGTAAGGTTGAATTCCACCTCCTGAGTGTGCTACCACCTCAAGATGTTAACCGAATCGGTGCTTACAATTTAGTGAAAGAACTTTGGGAAAACTTCCTAGAGTTACATGAAAGAACCTCAGAGACCAAGTTGGCGAAAAGAGATGTGTTTCATAACAAGATCAACAATCTACGACTAGAAAAAGGAGAGTCAGCTGCTTAACTACATTCGAAGCATAAAGAGTTGATCACCGAACTGACCAACCTCGGAGAAATGGTAACGAATTAAGATTCTCTTATGCCCTAAATGATTTTCCAAGAGCATCGACATGGACATCTATAGTAGACTCCTACTATATCTCCAAGGACCTCGAGGTAAGTACGCTAGAGAATTTGTTTTCAACTTTTGAACTTCACGAGTCTCGATGTGCAGGTCTTAAAGATATAGAAAAGTCAAACAATAACATTGCCTTGAAAGCCAAGAAGGATGAACTAGATTTTGACACATTTCTCGATGAAGATGAAAAGCTTACGTGGTAAGAAAATTTTCAAAATTCTTTAGAACTAACAAATTCAACAAGTTTCAGGCTAAGAAGCTTTCACGGAACAAAAGGAAAGTATGATGCTACAGTTGCGATGAAGAAGGACACGTAAAAGATAACTATCTGAAGCTGAAGAAAAAGGAGAAAGAGAAGGACAAAGGGCAAAGTCGATCAAAGCATTAGAACCTCAAGGCGACTTGGGACGAGACGTTATCATCTGAGTCTGGAGTATGTCGGACTAGCACTAATGAAGAGTCACCAAGAGGAGAGAATTGATGAAGGGGGAGCTACTTCAGAGGAAAGAAACGATGAAGAGGGAGAGTCAAACTTCGAGGCTGACATAGTAAGTAATGTACACCTTCTGTTGGTGCAGCGGGGACCGGCAAGAGGGGGATGAATTGCCTGCGAATAAAAGTTATACCCTCCTCAAAGCTTTTCAACTCTTAAAATAAAGCAACAATAATAAAATTAATAGCAGAAATGAAAGGAGACATAAATTAACCTGGTTACAACCAAGAGGGTTGTTAATCCAGGGAGGTAAGAAAAGCGCTGTAAGAAAACTCCTTCTCTGAAGGCGGAGAAGCCTTTTACACTTTGACAGTACAGTAGTTGCTAAGAGAATGAGAGTACAAGAGTTGCTATTTCGTTCGTATTCGTTGTTCTTAATAGCTACCCGAGACCTCCTTTATATAGGGGTTCTAGAGCTTATCACATAACCTGAACCTTCGGGATCAGGTTTGACTCGAGAGGGATCGGTCGACCGAACCTGTTGTACCTGCCCAGTCTTCCGTCCAGGTACAGTCTCTGAGGATCGAGCTTTGGTTCGGTCGACCGATCCTTATGTTCGGTCGATCGATCAGCCAACGGTCTCTAGCTGAGTTAGCCCGATCAATTTGCTCGACTAAGTCTCTGGATTAACTTCGGTTCGGTCGACCGATCAAGAGGTTCGATCGACCGATCAGCTTTACCAACGGTTAGCTTCTGACGTGGCATTGGCGGTTGGCTGCTGATTGGGAGGGGTTCGGTCGACCGATCAGGAGGTTCGGTCGACCGAACCATTGACAAGTCAACTTCCAATTGACTTGCTCTGGTTTGACTTCTTTGGGTGATTTTGGCCATCCGGAATAGGGCTCACCTGAACCCAGTTCCCGGTCTTCTCCTCGAGTAGTCTTCCGTCCCGGCTTTACGTCCCTCGAACACCGCGCATGTTCTTCACGGCCACCGGGTGTACTCTTCCGCAGCTCTCTCGTCCTTCGGACGCACCGAGCCCGTCGGCTCCCTTCCCGTGCCGTCCTTCTCGCTAGCTGCGTCTTCAACTCGACTTCCTGCGCTCCTAAGCTCCTGCACACTTAGACACATGGATCAAACACAAAGCGGGACCTAACCTAAACTTGGTTGATCACATCAAAACTATCACGGGGTTCAACAATCTCCCCCTTTTTGATGTGCATCAACCCAAGTTCAGGTTAGGGTTAAAACAAACAGATAGTAATTTAAAGAAATTACTAAACTAACAATTCAGACATAAATTTGCAACTTTAAAATAAATTGCAACATGAAAATTTATACTTTAAAAAAAAATTTAATTAACTCCCCCTAACTGAACTTATCTTTATTCTCCCCCTTTGATCACAGTAAAAAAAATTCAAAGTTAAACAATTTCTAAGTAAAGATTAAAAAACTGAGTTAGGTTTAATTTCAAAAAATTTTAAGTTTTGAAAAATTTTCCAAGTTAAAATGAATTTTCAGAATTTTCTAAAAAAAAAAATTCTAAGTAAAAATTTCAAGAAACATTTTTTCTAGAGAATTAAAAAATTTAAAGAATTCCTAAGGAAATATTTAAAAACTTTTCAAAGTATTATTTAATTTTAATTTTAATACTTTTATCATAAAGTTAATTAAACATTATTATTTCGATATTTCGGCTTCCAGGTCGTTGCGAGGCACTAGGCCTTCTTGGTTATTGGAGCAACAACCACTCCTTAGACAAAGCTTCCATAAAGAACCTCAATGTTTAATTTTCTCATTGTAAGCTTTTAACTAAAAGAGAAATTTAAACCAGTAAAGATTTTGGAACCCAATAAAGGTTCCTACCTATAGGGTTGGTCAAAAACTTAGGGGGTACATAGTTTCTTGGTATTTTCCTAAGTTGACCCTGATGCTTTCTTATGTAGCAATTTAATTTTCCATATAACTTTAATTTTGAATGTGGAAAAACATTTTTAAAACATGCATAAGTTTTCAATTTTTTAATTTCTAATTTTAAAACTTCATTTTCTGATTTCAAATATTCATTTTCCTTTTCTACTTTATCTAATTCTTTAGAAAGAGCTTTAATAAAACTAAAGGACTATTTAGGGTTTAGGGCACGTACCTTACTTACCTCGTCTTGCGATGCTCCTCCTTCATCACAACTTTCTTCTTCTTTTGTTTTTCCTCCCCCTTCATCTATGCTCATTTCTGAGCTAGACGTTTCTTCTATCTGATGGTTGGCCATCAGTGCTAGTCCCGAGAATTCTTCGACTTCGGATTCGGAGGACGATGAATCATCCCACGTGGCCTTTAGGTTGTATTTGGGTCGAGCTGGCTTCTTACTCTTTTCTTTACTTTTGCTTTTCAGTTTTGGGCAGTCATCTTTGATATGTCCTTCTTCGTTGCAATTGTAGCAACGAACCACTCTTTTCTTTTGCTAGAACTTTTTCGACTGTGATATAAATTTATTAGATTTAAAAAATTTATTAAAGCGTCTTACTAATAGTGCCGCTTCCGATCCGTCGATCGAGGCTTCGGAGTCATAACCATTTGTTCTTGCCTTCAAAGCGATGTTCTGACTAATCTTTTCTACTCCATTGGGCTCTGCAACTCAAGATTCGTGAAGTTCAAAAGTAGAAAACAAATGTTCTAGAGTACTTACCTCGAAATCCTTAGAGATGTAGTACGCATCTACTAAGGAGGCCCACTCGGGAGTTCTCGGAAAGGCGTTGAGCGCGTACCGGATCGAGTCCCAGTTCATTACTTCTTCTCCAAGATTGGTTAGTTGCGTGATCAGCTCTTTGATCCTTGCTTGGAGTTGCGCTACCTTTTCGCCTTGGTTCATCCGGAGGTTCATCAACTAGGTCCGGAGGATGTCGCGCCTTGCTAGCTTCGCCTCGGAAGTACCTTCGTAAAGCTCCAAGAATTTTTCCCAGAGATCTTTCGCGGAGTCGTAGCTTCCGATCTGATTTACCTCCTGAGGTGGCAGAACGCTGAGCAGGTGGAACTCAGCCTTTTCGTTGGCGACAAAATCGGCTTGCTCCTTCTTGCTCCACGTGTTTTCTTCTTTACCTTTCGGCGCTGCAAAACCATATTTCATTGTAATAAGAATATCAAAATTCGTTTTAAAGAATACCTCCATTTTTTGCTTCCATGTAGCGAAATCTCCGTCGAACTTCGGGGGGTGAATGTTCGCGCCGACCATTGTTATGATCTTTGTGCTTCAGATGGCGGTTAGTCCCTCTGAGGCCGTTGGGCTCTGATACCACTTGTTAGTACAGCGGGAACCGGCAAGAGGGGGGTGAATTGCCTGCGAATAAAAGCTATACCCTCCTCAAAGCTTTTCAACTCTTAAAATAAAGCAACAATAATAAAATTAATAGCAGAAATAAAAGGAGACATAAATTAACCTGGTTACAACCAAGAGGGTTGTTAATCCAGGGCAGTAAGAAAAGCGCAGTAAGAAAACTCCTTCTCTAAAGGCGGAGAAGCCTTTTACACTTTGACAGTACAGTAGTTGCTAAGAGAATGAGAGTACAAGAGTTGCTATTTCGTTCGTATTCGTTGTTCTTAATAGCTACCAGAGACCTCCTTTATATAGGGGTTCTAGAGCTTATCACATAACCTGAACCTTCGGGATCAGGTTTGACTCGAGAGAGATCGGTCGACCGATCCCCAGGTTCGGTCGACAGAACCTGTTGTACCTGCCCAGTCTTCCGTCCAGGTGCAGTCTCTGAGGATCGAGCTTTGGTTCGGTCGACCAATCCTTATGTTCAGTCGACCGATCGGCCAACGGTCTCCAGCTGAGTTGGCCCGATCAATTTGCTCCACTAAGTCTCTGGATTAACTTCGGTTCGGTCGACTGATCAAGAGGTTCGGTCGACCGATCAGCTTTACCAACGGTCAGCTTCTGACATGGCATTGGCGGTTGGCTGCTGATTGGGAGGGGTTCGGTCGACCGATCAGGAGGTTCGGTCGACCGAACCATTGACAAGTCAACTTCTAGTTGACTTGCTCTGGTTCGGCTTCTTTGGGTGATTTCGACCATCCGGAATAGGGCTCACCCGAACCCAGTTCCCGACCTTCTCCTCGAGCAGTCTTCCATCCCGATTTTACGTCCCTCGAACACCGTGCATGTTCTTCACGCCCACCGGGTGTACTCTTCCACAGCTCTCTCGTCCTTCGGACGCACCGAGCCCGTCGGCTCCCTTCCTGTGCCGTCCTTCTCGCTAGCTACGTCTTCCGCTCGACTTCCTGCGCTCCTAAGCTCCTGCACACTTAGACACAGGGATCAAACACAAAGTAGGACCTAACCTAAACTTGGTTGATCACATCAAAACTAACACGGTGTTCAACACCTTCTTCCTCCTAACCAACTAGAGGAAGGTACAAAATTAATGTCTAAATCATTATGTATGCTTAAAACTAAGAATACAAAATTAACAGAGGAAAATATAAATTTGAAAACTATCTTAGCCAAAGCATATCCACTAAAAGAATTTGATAAACTAAAAATTAAAGATGACAAATTAAGAGATCAAATAAATACATTAGAGAAAAATTATGCATGTTCTAATGGTCAAATTTTAGAAATTATCAAGGGCTTAATTGGTATTTTATATTTTACATGGACAAAATTAGAAAAGTGATACAAAAAAATATGTCAAAAAATTATCTTATAAATCCATTAGATAGAAACTTATATTAGGTACCTAAATCATACTTAGTTTGATTTAATTAATTTTTATGTATGCTAAAATTGAAACTTAGTTTAATTTTGTTATTGTTTAATAAAATTAATTATCTTATATATCTACTCTTCATAATTTGGGTTGAAATTTTTTTCTATGAAAAATAAAAATATTATCTACTCATATAATATTTTCTAAATTTTCTGTTTGTTATATTTATTTTTAAAATTCATCTTTCAAAAAATGAGTTTTAACAATTAAAAATATGTAGAAAGTTTATTTTTCAAAAACACAATTTTTTTGTGATCATGAGTTATGTTTTATATTAGAATAATTTTTTTTTTGATTTTTTCAAACGTTATCCAATGTTTTATGAATTTTTTAATCAAAAAATGTAATTTAAATTTTAAAAAATTTTAGAAATTAATTTTGAAATTTTTGATATATTTTTTTTTTTGGAGATTATCGTTATATTTTGAATGTTGAGAAAAATAAGAAAAAAGATCAGTTGAAAATCTATTTTTAAATATTTAAATTTAAAAATAATCATTTCTATTTAAAATAAGTATTCTGGTCTAAATAAAAATAATTTTGTCATAAAAATTTGTTTCATGATCCTAATTTTCTGTTTAACCATGACACAAACTTTCAGCATTTTTCAAAACTTGAAAATAATTTTTAATTATTTTTTCTGAAACTGAGATTTAATTGGCAAAAATTATTACTTTTAAAAATTTATTTCGATAAAAATAACATTCTTGAAAACTCTATTTTAAACCCCAAGAAATTTTTCCAAAATTTTTCTATATGTTTTCATGTTTTTTTTCTTTTTTTTTTTTTTATGTGATCAAAGGAAGAAAAATGTAAGGGCTAAGTTAAGGAGGAGATGTTGAAAATATTTTTGCATATTATACTTGCATTATTGTAATTTATTTCTGTACTTAATTGTAAAATTATTTCTTATACTTATTGCTAAATTTAAAAACATAAATTGTTCTATTTCTTGTTTATTCTAATTTAACTAGGGTTGATGCACATCAAAAAGGGAGAGAATATAAGTACTTCGGGTGAGTTTTAATGTGATCAACCGGGTTATGTTAGGTCATGTTGTATTTGATCCTTGTGTCTAAGTGTGCAGAAACTTAAAAATATAAGAAGTACTCAAGCAGAAGATGTAGCTAGTGAGAAGAATATCACTGGAAGTGAGTCGACGAACTCGGTGTATCCGAGAGACAAGGTACTGTAGAAGAGTACATAGGTGAACGAAAAGGATGCGCACAGCGCTTCTGAGGGACAAGAAGCCGAAGCGGAAGACTACTCGAGGAGAAAATCGGAGTTGGGTTCGGGTGAACTCAATTTCGGACAATCGGAGCATCACCCAAGTGAGCACGGGAAAGAGACTGTTCGGATGAACAACACTCAAGGTGCCTCAAATGGTTTTAGAGGCGCCTCAGACAAAAAGGCGTGAAGGCACCTTAAGCGCGTGAAGGCGCCTTCAATCCGCATGAACTTAAGCTACGAAGGCACCTTCAATCCACATGAAGGTGCCTTCCAATATGACAAAGACGTTGGTGATTGTTGCATAGAGGATAAAACTTTATCCACACTGGAGGCACCCTCGATCCCTTTGGAGGCACCTCTGAGTCACATTGGCCAACGGTAACATCATCCCAGAAAGCTATAAAAATCTCCTTGAAGCTAGGATTTAACAATAACTACTATATTCAATTTCTAGTTAATTTTTTAGCTATCAAAGAGTGTAAGAGGTTTCTCCACCTTCAACGAAGGAGATTTTTAGAATTTTTTTATTTACCTTGGATTAACAACCTCCTAGGTTATAACCAAGTAAATTCTTTAACCTCTTTATTTTATATTATTATTTATTTTAATTATTTGTACTTAATTAATTGTGCATCCTTGCCTAAGCTCAAAAGCAAGAGATATTTTTCTAACTTTGATTTCAGGTCTATTCACCTCCCCTCTAGCCATCCTACGCGAACCAACACTAATCGATTGTCCCAATCAATTCAAAAGCTTTCTATTCATGAGAGAAAGTAGCCTAATCGATTATCCAATCAATTCCCAAACTCTCTATTCTCTCACAAAAAAGACCCCTATTGAGCATAATCCATCGGAGAAGGCTTAATCGATTGTCTCAATCGATTCACAACCTTTTTGTGCTCTAGCGAAAGTAGGTTGAAAGATTGGATTAGTCGATTGAACTTCTATGCTCTCACAAAAACCTCTTAATTGATTGCCTTAATTGATTTACTTAGGGTCAATCGATTACCCTAATTGATTCTCTAACCCTAACTCACTTGATATCAGTCTAGAGTTATCTTGCCCAACATATGATCAATCATGACCTATTAGGACTTTCTATTGCCTAACATCCAGTCAATCTTGACCTGCTAGAATTTTTTCACCAAGTGTCTGGTCCTCTTGGACTTTCCCTTGCTAATTTCCTTTAAACTTCCAATCACTAAGTGTTTGGTCAACCTTTAACCCATTTGAACTTTCTCTTTGCCAACTTCCCTTTGGACTTCCAATTACCAAGTGTGGTCCTCCTTACTCACTTAGATTTTCTTCTTGCCTAACATCCAGTTAGGACTAGTCATTCGGTATATTTTCACCCTGCTAACCTTAGTTAGGTCTCTCCCTTGCCTAACAACAATTAAGGCCTTCCTTTGCCAACGTACAATCATCTTTAACCCACTTAGACTTTCTTTTGCTTAACCTTAGTTAAGATTAGTCACTCGATAGAAATCATTTCCATTTAGTAGCATAAGACATGGAGTAGGAGATCATGCCGTCTTGTCCACCATAGGGGAGAGTCGGTAATGAATCTAACTTCCTACAAGAGTATTAACATATAGGATAGGAACTAAGCAATCTATGTAACATCACCTAGTATCACAAGGAAATTGAAATCCTAGAATCGCGTCTCAAACCATTTCCCACATCCTCTTAGTTCAACCCCTCTCAAGATCCACTCTCTCTCTTTCTTCTCTCTCTCTCCTCTCAACATCTTACTCTCTCTTTTCAAACCAACCTTCGTTAGTCTAGATAATTCGCCGTGCGAAGTTAACTAGTGCTTAATCAATAATCCATGTGGATTTGATATCTTTGTATTACTGACGACGAAACCGTACACATGCAGTTCGTAATAAGTTTTTGGCGTCATTGCCGAGGACTATTTTCAATTAACATTAGTTAATTAGTATATGAGTTACTCATTTTCTTTTTTCCTTTTTTGTATTTTTATTTTCTTTGTTTTTAATTCTGTATTTTTTTTTGTTACTTCTACATGTCTATCTTGTTCTGACTATAATCATTTAGATAGACATGTTTAGACTAAACACCAGATTAAAAGTTCTATTTCAAAAGTTTGATCAAATGTCTGTTGTGAACTCTTAATACTTTTTTTGTGAGACTTGTGCAACTGGTCATATATATGATAATTGTCCAATATTGTTTGATAGCCCATATAGAATGCATGTTGAAAGAAGGGGTGTTTTCTCTAACTTTAATCAAAGGTCTTAGCAAAATTTTTGTAAAGCTTGTAAAGAAATAGGTCATTCAATAGAAAGCTGCTACAAGCTACGTAATTTGAGAACATCAATAGATGAACTCAATAGAAAAATAGATGAAATGGTCTTATCAAATTCACACACATATAGCTCCGACTCGAACGACCCCCAATTTTCTTTTAGCTTCAATAAGGGACAAGGCAACTATGTAGATGCTATGGAAACTCAATCGTCATCTATAGATAGAATTTTGAAAGGTTTAGAGGAGTTCCAAGTGTAGGATCGAAAGCACTAGAGGGGGTGAATAGCGTTCATGGCTAATTCGTTCGTTAGAGTAAAACATGCAGCGGAAAAATAAAAATAATACTCGAACATCAAGAGTTTTACTTGGTTCGGAGCTTGTGGCGACTCCTACTCCAAGACCCACACTCATTGAGTGTTTACTTTGGGTAATCACTATCAATTCAAAATATTACAACTTTAAGTACAGCTAATTAAAGTGCAATAAAATATACCAACGACTAAGATCAGTAAACTTGAGGCTTCTGGTTGTCGGAGTCGAGTTATAGCTTTGTCGGATCGTTCTTTGAGCAGCACACAGAAGAAGGGTTACATTTTTCTTGATTGTCTAAGTTGATGCTCGAACCAGGCTTAAATAGCTTGTTGAGGGTGCCTCCAACAACATGGAGGGTGCCTCCAACTTGCCGAGTCAGCCGCGTTGATAAACTCCGCAACGACCGCTGCTTATCCGCCTGAGGGCGCCTCCAAACTCCATGGAGGGCGCCCTCCAAACAGCATCCAGGGCGCCTCCAAGCTCCATGGAGGGTGCCCTCTTGCCTTGCTGCGGGGCTGTCGACCAAGTCACACGAGGCGCCTCTATGGAGGGCACCTCGGGACTGTTCATCCGAAGCTTTTCTTGTGCAATTTTCATCCTGCAAGGCATGTTAAACCTACAAACAAGGTATACCCTACAAAATAAAGTTAGTATAACAAAATAAGATAAATAGAAACTTATTTTAACAATCTCTAGACTGTCCGATTCTGACTTCGAATTTCACCTCCGGAAACCCTAGGTCAAATTGATGTCTGCTGTTCCCTCACCGGGGAACGTGTCCTCACATACTCCACTCAGGAGAGTTTACCTGTTTGCTAGATTGATCCTCTAGACCAACTGGACTTTCTGCCTAGGGTTACCACCCCCTAGAACCTAGGGTTACCACCCCCTAAGGTTTTCCTCAGCCTAGGGTTACCGCCCCCTACAACCTAGGGTTACCGCCCCTAGGGTTTTCCACAGCCTAGGGTTACCATCCCTTAGGACTTAAGGTTACTACCCCTTAGGGTTTCCATCACCTAGGGTTACCACCCCCTAGGGTTTTCCACCTGCCTAACCGCGGCTAGGACTTTTGCTTAAGATAACTTAGGGCTTTCCTGCAAACTAATAAACCTTGTTAGATAACAAGACAACTTAACTCTGAACCCTTTGACATAATCAAAACACAGGTTCGATCATCGGATGCTTCCCACACCAACACCAAGCTCTTCAAGCTAAAACGCGTTATGAACTCAAGCAATTCAATGATAAGTTTGATAGGTGAGACTCAATGAATAATAGAATTTCAGTTAATCTCTTAGCTTAGCAAGAGTCTATAATGAGAACATACTGTGATGAGCTTGAGGATCATGAATCTGAGACTTTGACAAAGGAGTGCACTACTTTAATTCCATTAGCTCCTAATATCAAAGATCTAGAAGAGTCTTCCCTTCCTACATTTGAACCAATTTATAGTCAAGTTGTGGAGGGATGTGTAGAGACGACCCAAGAATCACTCCCCTTAGTTGCACAACCATTAGTCACTTTGGATGATGTAGGACATGAACTAGTTGATATTGAGAGTGTAGGGACTTGTGAAATAGAAGCAAAGTCTCAAGAATCACCTCTTTTAGTAAAACCACCACTTGAACCAGAACCTTCCTTATCTAAATATCAAACCATGTTCGATGATTTACTTACATTAGTGATTGGTAAAAGTCAAATTTCAATTAATTTATCTACTGTTACTAATCAATTATTTTTTGAGCATGGTGGTGGTCGGATGTATGTTGCACAGGAATCACAAGGATAAGATAGTATTGAACCTTTGAAGGAGGACATATTTATTGAAAAACTGAGAGCCTTTGGTAAGAGGGTTCTAAAATATCTTACCCCTCCTAGGTCACGATTTAAGTTCTAAATGAGGTGGTCGAGCTAATAACCTTAAACAAATACTTCTTGGGAGGCAACCCAAGTTCTTCCTTGTTTTCATTTTAGCTTTAGTTTCTTTCCATTCACCTATATCCTCTACTTAATTTTTCTTGTCTATCTTCTTTTATAGGACTCAAGGATTAAGAGGAGTACAACTACATGATGGAGAAGTTAATGACATGGGCATTTGACACGCATCATTTGATAATTTCTCTTACTTTAAATCTCCTCCACATTATTTTTAGTTTTCATTAGGACAATGAAAAGTTTAAATCTGGAGGGATGCATTGGGTTTAGTTTAGCTTTTTTATATTCTTTTTTTTTCATAATAGAATTTTTGCTAGTTGCATCATTCACCACATCATGATTGTTTGTTGCTTAATGCAAAATACTAGCATGCTTGCTCTAGAATTCATGTGGTTTATTGGTTACTTATGGTGCTAGTATGTTTAGTAATCTATCTTTTTCTATCTATGATAGCATGAAGTGAGCAATATTTTTTTACTTTAAGAGTTTAAGTATTGACCTTGTTTTAGAATCTCTTACAGTCTTACACCTTGCCTATTTTTGATGGTAGATAATATTGGAACCCCAAGGTTGTTTTGGTGTGATTAACAAGTTAAGTTAGGTCTTGTGTGTTACTAACCTTGTGTCTAAGTGTACAGGAGCTTAGGAGCACAGGTAGTCGAGTGGAAGACGCAGCTAGCGTGAAGGACGGCAGTCCGAGGGACGAGGTGCTGCGGAAGAGTACACCGGCGGACGAAAAGGAAGCGTGCGGTGGTTCCAAGGGACGAAACCTGGAGCGGAAGATTGCTCGGAGAGCAAGAGATGCAGTTAGTGAGAAGGACGGCACGCGGTGCGTCCGAGGGACGAAGACTGCGGATGAGTACGCCGGCGGACGAGAAGGAAACACACAGCGATTCCGAGGGACGAGAAGCCGGAGGGAAGCCCGCTCGAGAAGACCAGAATTTGGGTTCGGGTGAGTCCTATTCCGGATAGCAGAGATCACCCAATCAAGCGGATCTGGAGCAGAGGACCCGGACAAAAGTCAACCAGAGTTGACTCAGCATCCGGGGCACCCGGAACCCTTCCGGGCGCCCGGGAGTTAGTTTTTGATCGGATCGAGCTTTGACTCAATCTGAACATTGGGGGATAAAATTTATCCCCCCCAGGGCACCCGAAACCCTTTCAGGCACCCCGACCAAGGCTATAAATATAGCCTTGGTCCAGAAGCTTAGAATCAACTCAGAAATTTACATTCCAAACACTTGTGCACTTCTGTTCTAGTTTAGCTTCTGTCTTTTGTGCTTTCACTGCTGTAAGAGGCTTCTCCGCCTGAAGGAGATATTTTAGTGCACGTTCATTCCTTGGATTAACAACCTCCTTGGTTGTAACCAAGTCAAGTTGTGAGCCTCTTCTTTCTGCTTTTTATTTACTGCTAATTTACTTTATGCAAGGGTTCTGTTGAAAGTTCGAAAAGGGTCTTTGTTATTTTTTTCAGGCTATTCAACCCCCCCTTATAGTCGGCCCAACGGTCCTACAAGTGGTATCAGAGCCGAGGCGCTTCAGGAGGACTAACCGCCGAATGAAGCAACGAGATGGCCGGACCAAGCATCCACCCGCCGAAATACGAAGGGGACTTCGCTACCTGGAAGAAGCAGATGCAGGTATTTTTTACTACAGACTTTGAATTAACCTTAACAATGGAATCTGTCTATGTAGCTCTAGAAGGTAAGGAAAAATGTCAATGGACAAAAAAGGAGCAAGCTGAATTCGTGGCGAACGGCAAAGCAGAATACCATCTGCTAAGCGTTCTTCCACCTCAAGAAGTCAATAGGATCGGGCGCTACGACTCGGCAAAGGAACTTTGGGAGAAGTTCCTCGAGCTGCACGAAGGTACGTCTGAAGCCAAGCTCGCTAGACGAGATCTGCTTCGCAATCAGCTCAACAACCTGCGACTTGGGGAAGACGAGACAGTCGCACATCTGCACTCCAGAATAAAAGAAATAATCACCGGATTCATGAATCTCGGAGAAAAGGTAAATAACCGAGATTCGCTCAGGTACGCGTTAAATTCGTTTCCAAGAAATTTGAAATGGGCATCACTAGTACGTAGATGCCTTTTACATTTCAAAAGATTTAGAAAAAATTTCATTAGAAGAATTTTTCTCGACTTTTGAAGTTCACGAATCAAGATGTGCAGGTACAAAGGAGCCCAAGAACAACGTCGCCCTCAAAGCCTCGAGAGACGAACCCAAGTCAGAATCTTCTCTCGACGATGAGGAAATGGTAATGATGGTAAGAAGATTTAAGAAACTTTGTAAATCTAGATCTACTAACCATCCGCAGGGGAAGAAGAAAAGGATAATCCGCTGCTACCACTGCGACGAAGAAGGGCACGTCAAGGACAACTGCCCCAAACTGAAGAACAAGGACAAGCAGAAGGGTAAGAAGCCTATCCAAAAGCGAAAGGCCCTAAAGGCAACGTGGGATGATACGTCGTCCGAATCGAAAGTCGAGGCATTCTCCGGACTCGCACTGATGGCGAGACATCAAGACGACGACTGCGATTCAAGCTCTTCCGAGATGAGCATCGAGAGCATCGATGAAGGGGGAGCTTCGCCAGAAGAAAGCAGCAGTTCAGGGGGAGACACGGACAACGAACTCAACAAGGTAAGTCATGTACGTTCTCTTCCTCCCGATAAACTTTTTAAATTTACTAAGTTATTAACTAAAGAATGCTGTAAATTAGAAAAAGAAATAAAAAATTTAAAAGTAATTCTAGCTAAGTCTTGTTCCTTAGAAGAATTAGATAAATTAAAAATAGCAAATGAAAAACTGAAACTTGAAAATGATGATTTGAAAATTCAAGTAGATAACTTGAAAAACTATGCATGTTCATTTAAAACCAATTTTAGAAGATTTAATAACTTAAATTGGTACTTTAAATATCACCCGAGATAAATTAAGAACATTTCAAGAAAATATGTCCCTAAAAGTTTTTTGATTAATCCAGTAGGCTGGAACCTATATTGGGTTCCGAAGTCATGCTTAAACTAAATTTTAAAATTAAAATTAGCGCTTTAAGTGAGAAAATTAAACAAAGAATTTCCTTATGAGGCTTTGTCAAGGAAGTGGTTGTTGCTCCAATAACCAAGAAGGCCTAGTGCCTCACCACGACCTGGAAGCCAAAATATTGAAATAAATGTTTAATTAACTTACTAATGAAACATTAATACAGAATTAATTAGTGCTTTAAAAAGGTTATTCAAAACATTTTTTTCAATTTAGAAATTTACTTACTTAAAATTTGTTAAGTTGACTAAGTCATTTTCTTTACTTAGGAAATTTTTCTTAAAATTTCTCAAATGATTAAGTTAGAAAAATTTCTTTCAAAAATAATCTTTACTTAGAAATTTTTTTATGCTTCTCTTAAGTTAAAAGATTTTTTAAATTAAAAATTTATGCTCAAATTACTTAGAATTTTTTTTTTATTGCCTAAGTCAGATTCTCAAAACTTTACTTAGAATTATTTTTTTTTTAAACTTAGAATTTCTTTTAATATTTTTTTTCAAATTTACTAAATTTTTAACCCTTAGATTGTTTTTCTTGGAACCCCACTTTTTTTTGTGATCAAAGGGGGAGAAAGATTAGTATAAGTCTAGGGGGAGGTAGACCAAATTATTAACTTATTTTATTTTTGCACTTAAATTACAAATTAAGTTAATTTTCTTAATTTTATTTTATCCCTAGCTCAACTTGGGTTGATCACACCAAAAAGGGGGAGATTGTTGGAACCCCAAGGTTGTTTTGGTGTGATCAACAAGTTAAGTTAGGTCCTGTATGTTACTAACCTTGTGTCTAAGTGTGCAGGAGCTTAGGAGCACAGGTAGTCGAGTGGAAGACGCAGCTAGCGTGAAGGACGGCAGTCCGAGGGACGAGGTGCTGCGGAAGAGTACACCGACGGACGAGAAGGAAGCGTGCGGTGGTTCCGAGGGACGAAAGACGGAGCGGAAGATTGCTCGGGGAGCAAGAGAAGCAGCTAGCGAGAAGGACGGCACGAGGTGTGTCCGAGGGACGAAGACTGCGGATGAGTACGCCGGCGGACGAGAAGGAAACACGCAGCGATTCCGAAGGACGAGAAGCCGGAGGGAAGCCCGCTCGAGAATACCGGAACTTGGGTTTAGGTGAGCCCTATTCCGGATAGCAGAGATCACCCAATCAAGCGGATCCGGAGCAGAGGACCCGGACGAAAGTCAACCAGAGTTGACTCAACATCCGGGGCGCCCGGACCAGCCCGGGGCGCCCGGACCAGCCCGGGGCGCCCGGACCAGTCCGGGGCGCCCGGAACTCTTCCGGGCGCCCGAGAGTTAGTTGTTGACCAAATCGAGCTTTGACTCGATCTGAACATTGGGGGATAAAATTTATCCCCCCAGGGCGCCCGGAACCCTTCCAGGCGCCCCGACCAAGGCTATAAATATAGCCTTGGTCCAGAAGCTTAGAATCAACTCAGAAATTTACATTCCAAACAGTTGTGCGCTTCTGTTCTAGTTTAGCTTCTGTCTTTTGTGCTTTCACTGCTATAAGAGGCTTCTCCGCCTGAAGGAGATATTTTAGTGCACGCTCATTCCTTGGATTAACAACCTCCTTGGTTGTAACCAAGTCAAGTTGTGAGCCTCTTCTTTCTGCTTTTTATTTACTGCTAATTTACTTTATGCAAGTGTTTTGTTGAAAGTTCGAGAAGGGTCTTTGTTATTTTTTTTCAGGCTATTCAACCCCCCCCTTGTAGCCGGCCCAACGGTCCTACAGATAACTCTGAAAATAGTCATGATTCATAGAACTTGATTAGTACTAGTGTTTCTATAGTGATTTCTCAAACTGCATTTTGATTACTAGATGAGGCTTGAATCATGTCAACTCATTTGAAAAATCAAAATATTCCAACATTTGTATTTATTTGCATTTATGTTCAAGTATTGCATCTTGCAATCACTTAGAAAAAAAAATGATGATGAAAAAATGAATGAATAAAGGATATAAAAAATAATTGTCCTGAGTGGAGACTAGCAAGTTATCCCTTTGAGATCGAGTTAAGTTACTGTGAAAATAACTACTATATTTCTCTTGATATCGAGTACGTCTTTGAAATCATGGGTAGATTGAGGAGAATGAACCAAGCGTGTGGCAGGAGTGCCTATCGTCGGAAGCATAAAAAACATAATTTTATGATGACTTAACTAGGCTTAGGGATTGATACTTGATAAATTTAGATTGTTATTGCACTTAGTACGGAGAACTATTACTTAGGTCATACTCAAACAACTTTTGTATCTTGCTCACCAATGAAATTATTTGATAGGATTAGATTAACTTGCTTGACAGTATGATGCACTATTTAATCACATGAGTTTAGATGCAGGTTTTGCTTGTGGACAAGCAAAAGTTTAAGTCTGGAGGTGTGCTATGTGTAGATTATATAGACTTTTATGCATATTTTAACAGACATTTACTTGTAGTTCATTAGCATAATTTATGTTTATTGCACCCTATTTCATTATAATGTTATATTTCTACTCCTTTTGTTTGGAAATATGCTCTTTTCTTGTTTTGACTAATAGGATGTCATTTGGAGCGAAAATGGAGTAAAACCACACATTGGAGCAAACATAGAGAAGATCGTCAACTAGGTCGTGTCACTCACACGGCCATGTGGCCATCTCGAAGAGGAAAAGGCTCTGGCCGTGTGAACTCACACAATCGTGCTACATTCCCATAGCTAGGCAGCACACGACCGTGCCAAAACTCCAAAAGAGAAGCAGCACATGGCCGTGTGAATCCACATAGTCATGTGGCTGGACCAGAGGAGGAGCAGTTCATGTCCGTGTGATCCCACACGGTCGTGCCACTCATCTAAGACAAAGAGGAACACGGTTGTGTGAAACCACACGGACGTGTCACCTGATCATAGTCTAAGAAGAACCTAGTCGTGTGATTCCACAAAATCGTGTCACCGAGGTAGACCTTGGCCGTGTGGATTTCACATGGCCGTGGCACGGGCCATGTGAAGCCCGTACCCAACCCTATTTAAGGGGCCTTTCTCCCTTTTTTGGGAATCTTGGGTTTGGGATTTCGTTCCTCTCTTTGGGGAAGGGTTCTTCTCTTAGGGGGGAACCCTAAAGCTTCATTTACCTCCATCTCTTGACGATCCATCCATCTCTAGAGCAAGGAGGCATCCCTAAAACATAGGAAACATCGACAAGTATCTCTTCTTCCCCTTCTTCTCATATCTAGGGTTGTAAGTATGCTTTACTTTATGTTTTGGGGTTGTTCTTCCTTTACAATGGAGTAGATCTCCTTTCTATGATTAGGGAGTATTTGTGATGTGATGGAGATGTAAAACTATGTAGATCTGCCATGTTCCCATTCAATTACTTGTTTGATGCCTTGTTCATGTTTGATGAAATGTGTGTATGAAGTATATATATATATATCTTTTGCATGTTTTATCGAATGGTTGTGTAGAATTATTAATCTCATAGGGGGAATATATACCCTAAATCGTATGACCGAAGGACGTTAGTGACAAGTAGATCCTGTTAACGGACGTTTAGGTATCACCTTGAAAAGAGAAGTAAATCTCCACAAGGAAGTAGGGAATCAAACGTAATAACTATTTCTATTTCTATGTTATTATGCATTAGTGTGTTCTTATGATGTATGACTAAGGGGACCTAGTGACAGGGGTTATCCATTAACAGACTTCATAGGAATCACTTCCATTTAGTAGCATAGGACATGGAGTAGGAGATCATGTCGGCTTGTCCACTGCAGGGGAGAGTCGGTAATGAATCTAACTTCTTACAAGATCATGAACATAGAAGATAGGAACTAAGTAATCTATGTAACATCGCCTACCATCATAAGGAAACGGAAATCCTAAAATTGCATCTCAAACCATTTCCCACCTCCTCTTAGCTCAACCCCTCTCAAGATTCACTCTCTCTCTCTTTTTTCTCTCTCCCCTCTCAACCTCTTACTCTCTCTTTTCAAACCAACCTTCGTTAGTCTAGATAATTCACCGTACGAAGTCAAATAATACTTAATCAAGAGTCCATGTGGATTTGATATCTTTGTATTATTGATGATGAAATCGTGCACTTACGGTTCATAACATTGTCGGAGTAGCGTTTCGATATTGTAGAGTGGTTTTTGGAGCATCACGCGAGTGTGAAAGTCGTGGAGAATGATATGTTTGAGGTGTTGCTCAAACCCTTCTTTTATAACCCGTTCCAGGAGTCTGGATCCATTCTAGGTATCTCATTATATTAAGGCTAACATGGAGTGACCTCGATGAAACTCTATTTGTCAAAACTTATCTGGGTCTAGGCATCTAGATCCCTTCCAAGCACCTAGAAGCTAACATGCTCCGACCAATCAGAAGTTATCACCTCATCCTATCATCGGGTTGGGCTTAGGGTGCTTGGATCCCTTCTAGACACCTAGATTAGCTCATTCATGATTTAACTCCTACATCACATAGTTAGCAAAGAAAACACAATAATATAAAATAGAATGATTTGACAATCTTAGAATTGTCTAGTTTTGACTTTTTGATTTTGCTGAAACTATAGGTCAGATCGGCGTCTACTATTCCCTTCAAGGTAATGTGTTATCACCTACTCCTCTTAGGAGAGATTACTCGTTTGCCAAATATCTAGTTTTTCAGACTTGTTTGGAGTTGTGTTCAACATTCAATCTTAACCTTTAGGACTTCCTGCTAGACGTCTAGTCCTCGACCCGTCTAGACTTCTATCTGGTGTTCTCGACCCCCATGGCTTCCCTCCTAGTATCCTCGACCCCAAGGATTTCTCCCCAATGTCCTTAATCTGCCAAGACTTCAGTCAAGTCCAGTCTGTAATTACCCCGTAGTAGTTTTGGTGTGATCAACTAAATTAAAGTTAGGAGCTTAGGAACATAAGAAGTCGAGCGAAAGATGCAGCTAGCAAGAAGGATGGTACGGTAGAAGAGACGACGGACTCGGTGCATCCAAGGGACAAGGTACTGCGGAAGAGTACACCGGTAGACGAGAAGGACGTGCGCAACGTTCAAGGGACGAGAAGCCGAGAAGGAAGCCTACTCAAGGAGAATGTTAGATTTGGATTCGGGTGAGCTCAGCTCTGGTTAGTCGGATCATCACCCACACGAAGAGATTAGTTAAGGAGTCGAACTACCTCATGGAAGGTGCCTTCCAGCTTGTTGGAGGCGTCTTCCTTAGCCGTTAGCCGAAGATAAAACTTTATCTTCGACAGATAAAGTTTTCCACTTGAAGGCGCCTTCTATCTTCGGATAGAGTTTTCCAGGGGCTATAAAAAGACTCCTGGAGATAGGAAATAAACAACAACTCTTGTATTCATTTTCTAGATTATTTCTGAGCTTTCAATGAGTGTAAGAGACTTCTCCGCCTTCAACGAAGGAGATTTTATAGTGCCTTCATCTGCCTTATATTAATAACCACTTAGGTTGTAATCAAGTAATTCTTTCGCCTCTTTTATTTTATTAGTTGTTTAATTAATTTATTATAATTTTTCTACTAATCTAAGTTAAAAGAATGAGAAGGGGGCTATTTTTATTTCATGCTATTCATCCCCCTCCCCCCTCTAGTTGGTCGCACCATGACCAACACAGCCGACTAGGACTTCTTTGCCCAATCCACTCGACCAAGATTTCTTTACCCAGTCCACTCAATCAAGATTTCTTTATCTAGTCTCAACTAGGACTTTCCAACACACTCAGTCAAGCTCTTAGATCAACAATTAATCTTAACTTTGAACCTTTACTAATATCAAAACCAAGTTTGATTATCTTGTGCTTCATGCACCAACAATAAGATGACATCAGGACCTATCCATAACATAAGAGTCTACTCTGGGTTTTTATGTCAATGGCTTCAAATTTCATGTGGTACAATGTGATTCACACACATTTACCTATAATTAAGGTGTTAGCATAAAAGGATCTATCAATAACGCTAATACTGAATTTGATTACTATGGTAGACTTGATGAAATCATTGAGGTTGAATATTCTGCTTTACCTATAAAAAAGTGTTTATTATTGAAATCTTCATGGTATGATCCAACTCCAAGAATAGGTATCAAAATATATTCAAATTATAATTTAGTTGAGGTTTATGCAAATAAAAGATTTAACAAGTTTAAATCTTTTATTTTTGTAGAATAAGTTGGTCAAGTTTTCTATCTTGAATACCTGACAAAGAGAATAAGATCTAGTGAATGGTTAGTAGTTTGTCAAATAATATCTCGCTCGACTATAGAAATACTGAACCCCATCCCGATCCAAAAACATGATGCATTTCAAAATGTAGAAGTGAAGATACATTCAGCCGATACATAAATTCAATCAACATCCTAATTACTTGTAGATGCCAATGTCATTTACGAGAAAATAGATGATGGAAAGATATCCAACAGTGAAGAGATTGATGTACTAGAGTCTAGCGATGAAGATATACAAATTGTTAATATTAATGATTGAGATTGTAATAATGAATAAATTTTAGGATTGAGATTAATGATTTAGTTATGGATATACTTGCTTTTTATATATAAATTTCACTAGTTCTAACATATAAGATGTTATTGTTCTGATTTGATTATTATTTGGCATGTGTACGTGTTATAATATTATTTTACAGATATAATCATGTCGAATGTTGCTGCACACCGTGGCCAAATTATTTTGAGAATTGTGGGGGATTAGTAAGTAATGATGCTATTAGTAATTTTAATTCATCTAATCTTTTATTTATTATTTTGAAAATAATTTTTTTTGATGTAGTTTTATTTCCAATGGTCATAGTATGACGACTTATATTATCAATAAATTTAAAAAGTGTTAGTGCACTTCTGGTATTTAATGGAAACATGTAACCTCAAATCTTAAAGACTTTTATTATTAAAAATTTTTGATAAGTAATTTGAATATTATTATACTGAATAATGTAATTGTTGGAACCCCAAGGTTATTTTGGTGTGATCAACAAGTTAAGTTAAGTCATGTCGGTTTCAACCTTGTGTTTAAGTGTGCAGGAGTTTAGGAGCACAGGTAGTTGAGCGGAAGACGCAGCTAGCGAGAAGGAAGGCATGTTGTGCGTCCGAGGGACGAGGCACTGCGGAAGAGTACACCGACGGACTAGAAGGAATCGTGCGGTGGTTCCGAGGGACGAGAAGTCTGACTAGAAGACTGCTCGGGGAGAAAGAGACGCGGCTAGCGAGAAGGTCGGCACGAGGTGTAACCGAGGGACGAAGACTGCGGATGAGTACGCTGGCGGACGAGAAGGAAGCACGTGACGATTCCGAGGGACGAGAAGTCAGAGCGGAAGCTTGCTCGAGAAGACCGGAAGTTGGGTTCGGGTGAGTCCTATTCCGGATGGCAGAGATCACCCAAGCAAGCGGAAGACTCGGACTGAGGCGAACGAAGCCGGAGCGGAAGATCCGGGCTGAAAAAGTCAACGGGGTTGACTTTACCAGCTGGGCCGCCTGGAACAGTCCGAGACGCCCGGAATCCTTCCGGGCGCCCAGACCGAAAGTTTATCCAGATCTCGATCAAACCGAGATATGTGCGTTGGGGATAAAATTTTATCCCGCCAGGGCCCTTGGAACACTTCGGGGCGCCCCGACCAAGGCTATAAATACAACCTTGGTCCAGAAGCTTCACAACAACTCAAGCAATTCATTTCCAACAGTTGTAAGCTTTCATTTAGAGTTTAGCTTCATTCTTTGTGCGCTTCATTATTGTAAGAGGCTTCTCTGCCTGAAGGAGATAGTTAGTGCGACACTTTCCTTGGATTAACAACCTCCCCGGTTGTAACCAAGTAAAACATCCTTGTTCCTCTACTTTCTGTTTTAGTTTATCGCTTTTCTATTTTACAATTGTTAGTTTAAGAAAAGTCTAGAAGGGTTTTCATTTTATTATTTTGGCAGGTTATTTAACCCCCCTTCTAGTCGACCCTCGCGATCCAACAGTAATATCCTTTATACTAATTTTCTCGATATTGTTGCAAAAAAATATGTTTGGAAGCTCGGACACGAGACATAATTTAAAGAAATATGGAATAATTATTGTGTAAAATTATACAAGGACTTGTTATACAAGTGGCGAAGGAAGGGAACAAGGTCATCTCATGTACCACAGGAGATTTGAGATACAAGGAATAATACTTGGATTGCAGAAAAATGACAACAAAATGCATTAACTGCTTGAAACAATAGAAATACTAAAGTTGTTGACCCAAACACTAAATCCATAAAGCACTAAACACTAAACACTAGATCACGATCTGAGCATGCAATAAATTTGGTAAGTTTACTATAAAGTTATATTAGAATTTGTTTATTATCAATGAACTTATTTTATTTTATAAAAAAATTTGTGTACATAGGTTGATACTTTATAGAGACGTCGCACTTGTTGGGAGGTATTTTGCAATACACATAAAAATAAGGATGGCACGTTTGTCAATACTCGATCTCATGCACGGAAAAATTTAAACTTTATTACTGCTCATATTTTACAATTACTAGCTTTATTAATTGTATATTAAATATTAATAATATTTTTTACATATGATGAAATCACTAATCGAGTTGCTTAAGCGTCTCAGCCTACTATAGAATGAGAGGAGTTACAGATTCCATTAGAGGATGTACTAGATAACATATATTATGACATTGTCAGTGAAAGGAAAAAAAACTTCCTCTACGACCATGACTCTCAAGCTAAAGTTGTATATAATTGTGCAATGGCTCCTAGGCTCAGAGGTCATCTCAATTCTTCTTCATCTACTAAAGTGTAAACATTAAAATAAGCAAATCAAGAATTGAAGGATCAGGTCACAACATTAAAGTAGTCTTGGATCAATATTGAGCAGTCAATGAAAGATCAAGTAAAGACATTAGTGGCAATAAATGTAAGAATTCATAGATAGATAGACTCTAAATTTTCAAATATCGCATCGTTTTGACTTATAGGAGACTCAAGATCCGAACGCTCCTGATAAATAGCTTTTGAGGTGTGTTGATCTTCAACTTAACTTTTTTATTTATCACTCATAAAAAAATAGTTTCCTTAATTTTAATATTATATGTATCTCTAATTGTATTATATTTTTTAAGGAACAATGTAGATAAAAGGTCAGCACTTAAAGAACTTGATTAGATTAACTTTATCATTAATGTATGAATTTTTTATAAGTAGTTTAACTTTAATTTTGCATTTTTTATAAGTAATTTAACTTTTAATCCTGTGCATTTATTGAAGGTTGTGATGATTAGTTGTGAGTTTGTGATATTTTAGTTTGATACAAGGAATTTGAATAACATTAATCACTTGAAACATGTAGATATAGTGATTGTATGTGTATCGTGAATGTGGTTGTGAATTGGATTTGAATTTATTAGTGTAGTTTGTAATTGGATTTAAATATATTAGAGATCTATTTGTGTGGTTCGTAATGTGTTTGTGTTTGTGAATGTATGTGTTTACGAATGTTGATTATCGTGAATGTGTTTGTGTTAGAGATGCATCATAAATTAGAAATAGAAAATTTCTATCCATAAATTAGAGATGAAATTATTTTTAGTAAAATTTATTTTCCGTCGCTAAAACTAACAATGGAAATTAAATTTGATCATTAAATATTAAATTTTGCGATAAAATTTTTTTTCCCATCGCTAAATGACGTCGACAACCCAATTTATTGAGATTGAAAAACTCGATCTCTAATCAATCCCTAAATTCACTTAGTGACCAATATTTCAATCACTAATCGGTGTTCTTTAACGAGGACTTGTAAAAGAGAGAAAAAGTAGGAATATCTTAAAATGATTAGTATAAGTCTTCGTGCTATTAGATAGTACACATTGAACTTGTAAAATCAGTAGAGATAAATTTAAATCAATACTACAAAATAGTTAAGTGACGGATACACATTGCCATGTATCTGGAGGCATCCTATCTTTGGCTCGGTTCCTCCTTTTGGACGTGATGCTCCCCATGCTTGAGCCTTCTACAAGTTTCAGATGAGCGTTAACTGTTCATGCGAAGTTATACTCTCTTATATTGAATATTTGCATCACTTTCAACAACTAATAGTTGTGCAACATGCGATGCATACGTGAATAGAATAATTGTGCGATATGAAAATTTAAATTTATTATAGTATCTCTTTCATGAGATGATTCTCTCAGTCGCTCGGAGAGTTAATTGGGCTTGTCAATGGATAAAATCTTTCGGATCTTTTGCTGAGAGGCTCCTTACCTTTACTCGTGTGGAGGGTATCTTTTTCTTTGGTTCCTTCTGCGCTATAATCTGGCTCAAAAAATGAGGATTGATGTCATATCTCACACCCGCTATGAATAAATATCACATGATTGATTTATACATTGCAAGTTTGTATATCTCTTATATAGTCTTCCACAAAAAAAAAAATGATAATTCAGCTAGTCTCGATTATCTCTGGGGGTGACCGTCTGGGAAATAATCTGGATGTCCTACCGCGGCACCTATCAGAGGAGAAAGTGTGATTCATTCTCTCTGATGCTACTAATATACAATGAGAGTTTATTCACAATGCTTTTGTTGTTGCCGCAGATGGGATAAACGCTAAGCTAACGATTCAATATATTGAATTTTCTGCAGACCACTTTCTCATAGCCTTAGGCTATGAAAACATGTAAAAGTGAGCGATCCATTTGATTGGAGTGAGCTTATCTTGTCTAAAGAGCTTGAGGATGTTTAGGATCTGTATGTTATATTACTACAGATCATAGTAACCAATTGAATAGATTTTTTTCAATCGAATGCAAGGTATTGCATTATTGAATTTATTTTTTTCAATACAATTTAACTTCTCTTTCTTCTACATGCTGTCATATGCTTGTTATCAACAATTCTTCACTTGTATAAATGTTAATATCCGATGGGATAACATCGGCTTGTTCGTTTGAGTTGAAAAATATCGAGATGGTGTGGATCTTAGTCATTAAAATTTTAATCCATCTTTATTTAATGACAATATTTTATTTTGATCGTTATTTCAAGATGTAAGATTAATGTAATTGTACATGATTACTAATAACCAATCCATTGAAATAAACAAATTGTGGTTGTAGGATTTTTTGATGCATCGAGGGTTTTTCTACTTGTCTTAAGAGAATAACATATTGGAAGTGATTTTAATTTTATCTTAGACATTAAGGGTTATAATCTTCTTAAGTGATAAACAAGTACAACTTAGCTTGTTTGATCTTGGATGACCACAACGATGGGCAATCTTATTTTGAAGGCTTGTTTGGCCTTATCACTGAGACCTTTAGATTTCATATAGTAAAAGGTAATTCGCTCACCCAACACCTCTGTCAACTCATTCCTACGTCAACACGGAGAAAGTAAATCACGGATGATTACTAGTCATTAGTATAGGTGGCCAAGACATGGAGGAAGACATACTTAGACGTGCCGAGTTTCAACTCTAAGACCTCATATGACAACACCCTATATCTCAATCGTCGCACCACCAAGAGCGGAGCCATGTTACGTTGATGGCTACCCAGGCTATAGCCCGGGGCCCAACGATGGTGGAAAGATGATTTTTTTAGGAGAAAGGGGAAATTTAAAAAAAAAAAAAAAAAGTTAGCCCGAGTGACGCTGACACCGGCCGACATCCGCACTTGAGGCCCACAACTCGAGTAGATGACCCAGGCTGACTCCGCCAGTGTGCACCGCCCCACCCCAAGAGCACAAGACCTTTAATTTAGGCTTCATGTGGCAAAAAAAAGGCGATTCGCTCGCCCCTAGCGCCCCCGCCAACCCGTCCCTAGGCCAACATGAAGGAAGTAAATCACGGGTGACTACTAGCCATTAGTGCAAATGGCCAAGACATGGGGGAGGTTATGCTCGGTCATATCGAGTTTCGACCCCAAGACCTCATGTGACAACACCCCATATCTTAATCATCGCACCGCCCCGAGGGATTTTTAATTTAGGCTTCATGCAGGAAGAGATGAGCGTGATAATTACTTGGCATAGTGATATCACATGAAATAGGAGACGAGACTGACAATTTGGTTAATGCTAATGTATTAGCGCTATATAGTTAGAATATACACTATAGCATTGGTTATATATGGAAGCAACAATTCTAAAAGGATTTGTAGAAGAGCAGAAAAGTTTGAAGATTTTAAACTGATTAATTTTAATTAGTATAACTCTATTAGATAGTACACATTGAACTTGTAAAATCACTAAAGATAAATTTGAAGCAATACTAAAAAAAAATAGTTAAGTGTGATCCACTATATTTTATTTTATAATACATATTTAATTTACAAGTAATATGTACTTACTACCATTTAATAAATATTTTATATTAATAAAATGTTTCTAAAAACTCATGCAATAGCACACATAAGAATAATATTTTTTAAATATTTTAAAAGTTGATTAATTCACCATGAATTATTGAAAATTGGTTATTGATGATTGAAACATCTATTACTAATATTTAAATTTGATCATAAAACTAATTTTGATAATTGATCAAGATGGAGGGAAATCACAAAACTAATCATTCATAGTTAAACTTTTTAACCATTGATGTCATACATATTTCGCATATATAATTTTCTCAAATATTGAAATGTATACAAATCAAAGAAAATTATACCACATATATACCCTACTAAAAGTTTGTTAATTGAATCTTTATATATATGTGTGTTGGAAACCCTAAATGTCATGATTCATGTAAGTTTGTGTACGAGTGACTTTAATTACATACTTCGCAAGAAAATTTCATTGGAATTAAACCCTAATTGCAGTGACAATATCATCTAAATTTAATTGTTAAGGTGTTTGGTGAAATCCTAAACTTCATGTAATTTTATGTCTGCATGCCTTTATGTACATATACTTGCTAAAGAGCTTCGTTAATTTATAGAACCCCTAAATTTCATGTAATAATTAAGTTTGTTCGTGTGTCTTTGCTTATATAGGAACGAAGAAATTTTGTGAAAAACACTAACTAAATGTGTATGATCATTTGTTTTGTGCATGTCTGAAAACCCTAAATTTCATGTAGATAATTAGGGTTTCTTTGTTGCTCTATCAATACACAAAATTTTAATTCGTCCACAAAATATTATGAAAGAATCACAATATTATTAATAAAAAGGAATGCATAATTAACTAACAATCTGTATATATATGTATATACACAGAGATCAGAAACAAATTTATGAAATCAAATTAACTACGTACAAACCTTTGAGTATAATTCATACTATACGTCCTCGTCCAAGTCTAAGTTCCAAGTCCACTTCTTCCTCCTGCTTCTTATCCAACTCATCTTGGTTGTGCGAATCATGATCCTCATGAAAAAGTGGCAGCTCAGCGCTTGGCCTATCATCGGGCGGTCGGTGCAATTCTAAGGAGACTACTCTTGCTTGACTTGAACTCGATCCTCTCTCGGTGCAACAATCAATAATTAGGTCATGATGATCCAAAGGAGGAGGGGGCGGTGGTAGCATGGCTCCTCCTTGACTCGAACTTGATCCTTTTGTAAAGCGAGGACCGGTAATTAGGCCATAAAAGGAAAGAGGAGGAGGTGGTGGTAGTTGTGTTTGAGGTTGAGTAAGATCGAGTTGCGACATCATTCGGGCTCGTTCCCGACGGTGGATGTTCATGTGGCCGCCCAAAGCTTGTGCTGTCATGAAGCCTCCTTGGCAAAACATGCACTCATACATCATCCGGCCACCGCCGCTGCCTCCTCTTTCACCACCAACACCACCACCTCCTTCACCTACCTCTTGCACCTCCTTGATGATCTCCTTGTTTCCATCACCTCCTTCCATGATTTAATTATAATTAAGAAACATGATCTCTGCAAGCTCATATATAGGAAACATAATTAAAAAGACCTAATTAAGGATTAATTAATTGGGGTTATGTTGGACTTGGTGTTGAATGATTAATGACAGAGCTGTAAAAATTAATTATAATAAAAAGTCATCAGTTGCCGGCCTTAGCTTGTAACATATATATATTATATATATAAAACACTGTTAAACTCTTCATTGATTGATCAAGTAAACTACAAAACAAATGATTAATTATTATAGAATACGTATTTTGTTTGTGTCCAGTAATTAGTTCCAGTTGTGGTTAATTAATTAATTATAATTAGGAGTTAATTATAAGTTGGAGTTTAGCTGTTAGTTTGTTGCCGTCTGCCTGGTAGATTATATTGCTTCATGGCCAAGTCTTAGTTCAAACTTTTTATATGTACTTTTGATAATGTTGAGTAATTTGGCACCTATCGGTTGAATAGTGTGGAAGGGGGTGCATGCATAGTTGGATCATGATCGTATACCAGATCAATTTAGGATTAAGACTGGATCGATATGATCGGATAGTGATGCGACGATAAAGAAAGTCCATCAAATGTGAGTCAAAGGTGGAAATATCGGATAGTGATGCGACGATAAAAAAAAGTCCATCATGTGTAAGTCAAAGGTAGGAATAACAGTTAACGTAAAGGTTAAAATCAAAGAGGTTAAAGGAAGGAAATCGTCGACTCACCAAAGTCTGTTGAACAGGTGACAATGTGCCGAGCAGCCATGAAGGATCCGATCGGCCCGGAAGCTCATCTGAGCAGATCGCTCATTCGACCGGGACGACTATAGAGAGGACATCAAATGCTCACAACTGTGACCAAGTGAAGGCAAGTCTGACCGGACTGCCAGTACAGTCGGGCAAGGGACGACCTACTGAGCCGAGCGACCATGGAGAAGAACAGCCTTGAGCGACCGAGCGAGGAATCCTAGCTGAGCGGCTTTCCCGCTCGACCAAATAATGAGACCCCTTCCATATCTAATATCCTTCTGGGAATCAGTATCGCTGACAGGGGGTATGGTCAACAAGCAAATCGTACGATGGAAGATTCTACTGTTATGTCAGGAATTTGCACGCCCTGTTAAAGAATGATGTCAGAGATATTTTTCTGACATGTCTTTTCATAAGATAGTTGGAAAAACGTACATGTGTCTTGAGAACCGTGCACGTTTGCTACTACAGCACTATATAAAGGGGGTCCATGCACCAGCGGAGGTATACGTTATTTTGTACTTGAGCTCACGTTGTTGCTATATTTTTTTCGCCGTCTTTCTACTATTCTGGTGACTGACTTGAGCGTCAGAAGGTCAACGTCGGGGATCTCTTTCCTGACTCGACACTGACATTATTTGTGTTGCAGACACTATTAGAAATAAGGTCTATTATCAAATTTTCTCAATGAGAATTTAAAATGTCATTATAAATATTTTTTAATAACATTTATTAAAAAAATTATTTTTTAAAAAAAAATATATCCTATTAGACAACCTATCGTAACAAAATTTATAAATATCATTATAATTTAATTCAACCTATTTATTTTTACTATCCTAAACTTTTTTTCCCCCGCAGCTGATCCTTTCCTATTCCCTTCCTTCGTGCCTTTTCTCTTTACAGCTTCTTTCCGTAGTGAGCAAGAGGATCTCTTCTTCCCTCTCTCCAGTGAGTAGGGAGGATCTTTTTGTTAGATATAAGTGATGTGAATGGAGAAGAGGTAGAAGAGGAAAGAAGTTCTATTTTAAATGGGACTTTAGTACCACATTAGGAGTTTTATGGTATGTTGATTGGTTTATATTGATTCACATACATTGATGATGTGAACAAATGCATGGGGAGAGGCTCTCTATCACGCGTGGGTGCGCAGGGAGTGCAAATCCAAGGCCCGAATACTCGCATGCGAGCATGACCTGCGCATGCAAAATGCCTGATCGGTCATTTATTGCAGGCAAGGTGAGAGCTCCTATATAAAGAGGCTACATCTTGAGCAAAGGGAGACGCGTAAGAGAAGCGAAAGCAAAAGAATTCCTTCACATACGTTCCCCGATTCTGTTCTCTCAGTGGTGCATCTGCTTGGCTGAACTACTCATGATAACACTCAAGTGCATTCTTAGTTCACCACGAATAACAAGTGCATGGTTGTGTTCGTGGTTTTGCAGTTGTATCCTGGGAAACAAACGACATGAGGAAACTTCGAAATACAGCCGGAGGTGGGGCGAATCTATTTCAAGGAAACTACGACCATCGCAGGCCTCAGTCCCTTCGCCCGTTCGGCCGCTTCGTCCATCGGCCACTTCGAACGCTCAGACTTTACTGCTCGAACTCGATGCTCGGTCTGCACTGATCAATTAGCAAAAATTAGCCCTCGCTAGCAGCCTGAGATTATCAGCTCAGGTCATCTCGACAGATAAGTTAGAATTGATTTTGTGTAATTTCAATTCAGTTAATTCCCCAACATCTATGGCAATAAATTGTCCAACAATCTTGAAATAGATTCGATTTTGTTGAGATGACCACAAAACAAAGTATTAAGGTGCAACGGACTCAACACATGAAGGCCCCCTCCACTTTGATTGGAACTGTGTCAATCAATCACGGGGAAAAGTCAGAGAAGTTCAGTGGACTGAACTTTAAGATATGGCAACAAAAGATGCTCTTCTACTTGACCATGCTCAATCTGGCTTGGTTCTTGACCGAGGACCCTCCCAAGCCTGCTGAGGATGCTGATGCGCAGACCATCAGTACAGTCGAGACATGAAATCATTCTAAGTTCCTTTGCTGAAACTACATCCTCAACTATCCTGCCGACTCGCTATACGTTGTGTATAGCATGAAGATAATGGCTAAGGAGCTGTGGGAGTCCCTGGACAAGAAGTACAAGATGGAGGATGTAGGAGCCAAGAAGTTCATCATGGGTCGTGGCCTGGATTACAAGATGGTTGACTCTAAGACGGTGATTAGCCAAGTCCAGGAGCTTCAGGTGATCTTGCACAAGATCCACTCAGAAGGGATGGTTATGAGTAAAACCTTCCAGGAGGCTGCTATCATTGAGAAGCTGCTGTTGAGACCGAAAATGTAGCTAGAGGGGGGGTGAATAGCTCGGCGCGATCTCGTGCTCGTCGTTGCTTGCTTCTTGCGATGATGTGCAGCGGAAAATACAAGAACATAAATACAACAACGCTAACTCGAGGATTTACTTGGTATCCACCTCACAAGAGGTGACTAGTCCAAGGATCCACACACTCACGCACCCTCCACTAATAAAACACTCCTTTACGGTAACTACCGAAGGCAGAGAAGCCCTACAAGCTCACAATACAATAACAAGAAAGAAGGAAGCAAAATACAAATAACTCTTACAAGATTACAATGAAACCCTAGCTTCTTCTTCTTGTTGTTGTAACTCGCCTCTTGACTTGGATGTGCCACCAAGAACCTTCAAGATCTGGCGGTGAACTTTGTTGGTGCAACATTCCTCAGGTCAAGGTTGACCTGGTTGACCAAGCTTGAGTCTTGGTTTGGATTTCGATGTTTGACAATGCAAGGTTGATTGAAGAAGAGTCAAGTAGGTCAAGGATGACCGGGTACTTGACTGGGAAGTCCTAACTGGGATGTTAGGCAGGAGGAAAATCCTGGTGAGTGAAGCCAGGTGAAAGACCTAGTGAGTGAAGCTAGGCAATTGGGAAGTCCTAGTGAGTGAAGCTAGGCAGGAGAAAAATCTTGGTGAGTGAAGCCAGGTGAAAGACCTAGTGAGTGAAGCTAGGCAATTGGAAAAGTCCTGGTGAGTGAAGCCAGGCAAGAGAAATCCAGATGGGTCAAGGTTGACCAGACATCTGGTGAGAGTCCAAGTAGGTCAAAGGGATTGACCGGATACTTGGCACGAGGAAGAAAAGTCCAAGTAGGTCTTAGGGAGTGACCGGATACTTGGCAAGAAGAGAAAAGTCCAAGTGGGTCAAAGGGATTGACCAGACACTTGGTGAGAGAGTCCTAGCTGGTCAAGGGTGACCGGATGCTAGGTCTTATGTACCAACAAGTCATGGTTGACTAGATGTTGGTTTAGGGGGCTTTGGGCTTGGTTTTGGGCAAAAACCAAGATCTGGATTGATCAGCCGATTGATCCAGCAGGTTTGGATTGATCCGTGGATTGATCCAACAGGTTTGGATTGATCCGTGGATCGATCCAGCAGATCTGGATCGATCCACCGATCGATCCGGTGAGTCCCCGTGAACAGAACCCCTTTGGATCGATCGGTGGATCGATCCAGAGGTCCCAATCGATCAGTGGATCGATTGGGACGCTGCTGCTTCGCGCGATAAGCGCTGGATCGATCCGTGGATCGATCCAGAAATTTTTCCAGAGCACAGAGGCGCTCTGGATCGATCCGTGGATCGATCCAAAGCCTCCCCGATCGATTGGGAGCATTTCAATCGATCGGGATTCGACCGTTAGCGTCGATTTAAGCCGCAGGCGTTCATTTCCTTCGGCAGAACTTCACCGATTCATTCCAGATTCATCACAGCTCCTCCCCAGCACTCTCTAAGCTCCTCACCGCCAGTTCTTGAAGGTTCTTGGAGATTCATCCAAGTCAAGAGGCGAGTTGCAACAAGAAGAAGAAGAAGCTAGGGTTTTTACTGCATCTCTTGTAAGCTTTTGCTTATTCTTTACTACCCTTTCTTCTACTTGTATTGAGAGTCTTGTAGGGCTTCTCCGCCTTCGGTAGTTACCGAAAAGGAGTGTTTATTAGTGGAGGTGTGTGTGTGTGCGTGGATCCTTGGACTAGTCACCTCTTGTGAGGTGGATACCAAGTAAACCAACCGTGTTAGCGTTGTGTGATTGTTTCTTTGTATTTCCGCTGCACATCTTTGAAGAAACAAGCAACGCCGAGCAACGAGAGAACGCGACGAGCTATTCACCCCCCCCCCCCTCTAGCTACTTTTGGTCCTACCAAGTGGTATCAGAGCAAGGTTGCTCTTCACCGGAATCACCGCCGGAAGGGGCAAACATAACAAGCAAAGCTAGAGGGTGAAGAAGTTGGAGCAAATTCATCAAAGTCAAAGAATTCAAGAAGCTCAACTTTAAGATGCAATTCCAAGATGGACTTGGATTTGATACAAGGGTGGCTCCACCATACACATCCACAAGCTTCGATTCTTGGAGATCAAGAATTGAAAATTTCTTGATGATGGAGATAGAGCAATGGTTTGCTCTAATGGAAGGTTTTAAGGCTCCAAGGAATTCAAAGGGCAAAGTTCTCAAAAGGAGCAAATGGAGCCAAGAACAAATCCAAAGATGTGAGGCCAATGACAAAGTGACCAAGCTTTTGGTCAATCTATTGCCGAGCAACATCTTGGAGAAAATTGGAGAAGTTGAAGATGCCAAAGAGCTATGGAGCAAATTGGAAAAGGCTCATGAGATCCCCTCCACTGTACCTAACCAAGAAGAATCTAAAGAGGGTGACTCATTGGAGCAAGATCAAGAGAAGGACTCCGAAGTTGAGAGATGCTCAACTTCCGAAGAAGAGGAAATCCAAGAAGCTTCATTCTCAAGGGAGTGTAATCAAAAGAGCAAGGAAGAAGCATATTCCTTGTTTCATGTACAAGAGGATGAAGAAGAAGGTGAAGCCTCCACCTCTAGGATTGAGGGGGAGCAACTCTTGGTGACACCGGATCAAGAAGAAGGAGAATCCTCCACATCCGGGTCAAGAGAAGAAGAGGATGAAGAAGCTTCCACCTCCACAAGTCAAGATAAATCAATTGGAGGAAAATCGATTTCGGATCAAGAGGAAGCCTCTACATTCATATCAAATGGAGGAGCAAGTGCCACCCCTACACAAGAAGGTATAAATAGTTCAATTAATAATAAGAATCATATTATATGTTTTAAATGTAGGGAACATGGGCACTACAAAAGCAAGTGCTCTAAATTGGCCAAGAAGAAGGGCCAAGTGGCACCTAAGGGCAAGGAGAAGCCAAAGGAGACCATCCCCGGAACAAAGAAGAGCAAGGAGCACATTGTGTGCTTCTCTTGCAATCAAAAGGGGCATTACCGGAGTCAATGCCCTAAGGGGAAGAAGATGGTCAAGGCTCAAGGAGGAAGCTCAAGTCAAGGGGGAGCCTCTAAGGTAAAAAGGAATGTAACTTTTATTGAGCCTATCCCTTTACATTATGATAAAAAACATGCTAGTTCTAACTTATATCATTTTAATGCTATTTACCATAAGAATAGAGAGCATGGTAAAATTAAGAAAAATAATGTAGCTTACCATGCTAAAACTACCACACCTAGGATTAGAAAGGTAGATAAAAATCTAGGCAATCACACTAAGGACCTTAGCTACAAGCCTAGAAATAAAAATGCTCATAAATTTAATGGAAAACCAAAAACTAAGGACTTAGTGATAGAAAATCAAGTCTTGAGGTCAAGGCTTGATAAAATGGAAAAGACCCTAAAAAGGATGGAAAATATCCTAAAAGGGCAAAATGAGCATAGCCTAGGTCTAGGAGCACAAAGGTCATCTAATGGCCATAGGGGTTTGGGATACAAACCAAAGGCTAAGAAGGATGTAATCTCTTACCATAGGGTTCCATATAGTTATGGAACCAACCCTAGGTCTAGTGGTCAAGCCAAAAATACAAGGGAAGTTATCCCTAAGAGTATTTTTGCAACAAATGTGACTAAGACTTCTAAGAAGTCTAAAAAAGTCACAAAGAAGGTTACAAGGGAAGCAATCTCTAGAGTTGACCTAGAAAAAATGACCAAGACTTCTAAGAAACCAAACAAGGTCACTAGGAAGGTATCTAGGGAAGTTATCCCTAGTGAATACCTAGAGCATCCAAGGAGCACCAATAGATTTTGGGTTCCTAGGAGCATTTTCTCTATCCCATAGATGGGTTAGAGAGTGTCAACTCTGAGAAGAAGGGTAGTTAACCCAACTTTGAAGAAATTGACACTCAAGGAGCATTTTCAAGGTTTTTGTTAACCTTTGAAAATGAAATGGATTTATTGTTAATCTTGGAAAGAGTAAAATGTGCTATAAAGGATGAAATTTGAGATGACTTGAAATGGCACAAGAAATCAAGTGTTAAGAAATACCAAATTGGGACTTTGGTATTGTCTTAGGAATTTAAGGCAAATCTAAGCCTTAATTTAAAGTGATTACTCTTATGGGAAAATGAAATATGCCAACATTTGAGAAATGTTTTAAATTTTTAATTGACATAATTAATTCAAGAGATTAAAGAAATGTCAAGTTGGGTTTTGGCATTTTCTTAAGGAAATTGGGCAATCTAGGGTTTATGCTTTAGGATTAGCTAAGGGTTAAGGATACTTAGATAGATAATCTAGGTATATTTTAATTATGCTAAATCTTGCCATGTTTGGTTGCCCATTATATGCCATGACATCATGTTTTATTTGTGCATTCATGACTTATTATGAAAAATTCAAAAATACCATGTCATGACATACATACATCATGTAGTTATAGGAAATTTTCTTCTGAAAATTATTTCTTTTTGATGTATGCCATAACATTATCATGCATTATGTTATTTCCTTAAAATTAAGGACAAATGACAGTTATCATCAAGAGGTATACCAAATGACATCCTAGGTGGATGTCTAATATCTCTAAAATGCCTAGATAGATATGCATGATCCCTAGAATAGGGCAAAACCAAAATCTCACATCTCACAAAGACCTATAAGATGACTTGTATGTGTTTTAGTGCACATTAGATACACTTGAGATGTAAGGATGATGAACAAAACTCAATATGTTGATTTAGTGCATTCTTTTGAGTTTTAAGTTCATCAAAACACATAGTTATGTGCTTTCCCATCATTGGGAAAGCTAATGTACAAGTCATGTGCATTAAGCCCAAGGAACATGGTGGGATATTGGTTTTGAAAATGTTTTCAAAATAATTTTGGAAAACCTTAGTGAAGGCTATCTTTTGATAGTAATCACCATTGAATAGTTAAACACAAACTTGAAGAAAACACTAAAGTTTTTGCAAGTTCTCAAGTTTGTGTCAATCTTTGAAAATATGATGTATTTTCATAGAAAACTATTTTTCCATGATAAATTATACCCTAAATAATGTCTACACAAATTTTTACGATTTTTGGAATTTTGTAGAATTTTCTAGGGGTTTCTGAAATTGGCTGAAATTGAATTTCAGCAATTTCAGACCTCCAATCGATCAGTGGATCGATTGGAGTGCCTCAATCGATCAGCCGATCGATTGAGAAGGCATTTCTCGCGAGCAGAAGCTCGCTGGATTGATCAGCCGATCGATCCAAGAAGATTGAATCGATCAGTGGATCGATTCAACAGGGTTCAATTGATTGGAACCCAACTCCAATCGATTAAATATACTGATTTTGGCTGGGAAAGCTTATTTTCAGCATTTTGAACCTATTTTAGTCTAGGTAACCATTCCAAACCCCTGAAAATACATTTGTATACATAAAAAGGGTGTTTTCGTGTGGAAAACAAGGATGGATTGGTTAAGGAAGGCTAAGTTGAAGTTTAGGCTGAGGTTTGTTTCAAATTTTGAATATTTGAACCTCAAAACTTCTAAAATTGGGTTTCCTAAAGTTTTAGGGATTCCAAGTCATTGTTGGTGCAATGACAGAAGTTACCACCATGTCTTTATGGGGAGGGACTCTTTAAAGACATAAAAATTATTTTTCATGAACCTTGGAAGGTGGTTAACCTTCCGTTAAGAACATGCTCAAGGTTAAGCGTTTGAACTTTAATGGGGAGTGGATATCCTCATTGTTCAAGTGGTTTCAAGTGGATAATGCTCAAGGATGGGCATTTGCCTACATTGGGGGAGAATGTAGGGTTAAGGTTAATGAAGGGTATGGGACCTTCATCATCGTGCTGATCACAACGAGTGAAGTTGTGAACGACGATGAGCAACTCTTCAGGGGGAGAGTTTTCAACAAGTGAATCTGTTGATGTGTGCCCAAAAATGGGGCATGGTTTGATGTGTGCCAATAGGGGGAGAATGAAAGGGAGTAAGTTAGGCTTTTATCACCTAG
Source organism: Zingiber officinale (assembly GCF_018446385.1). Classification (NCBI taxonomy): domain Eukaryota; kingdom Viridiplantae; phylum Streptophyta; class Magnoliopsida; order Zingiberales; family Zingiberaceae; genus Zingiber; species Zingiber officinale. The sequence goes on along the minus strand of NC_055991.1, from coordinate 119,083,866 downwards.
AGGGAGTTTGCCCTCTTAGGGGGAGAATGAAGGGCTTAACTTATGCATTCATTACCTATTAGCATGAAGAAGGTTTGGGCTATGGGATTAGCCTAACCTACATGTGGTATTGTAAGTGATAGTGTTGGTATTGTCAAACATCAAAAAGGGGGAGATTGTTGGTGCAACATTCCTCAGGTCAAGGTTGACCTGGTTGACCAAGCTTGAGTCTTGGTTTGGATTTCGATGTTTGACAATGCAAGGTTGATTGAAGAAGAGTCAAGTAGGTCAAGGATGACCGGATACTTGACTGGGAAGTCCTAACTGGGATGTTAGGCAGGAGGAAAATCCTGGTGAGTGAAGCTAGGTGAAAGACCTAGTGAGTGAAGCTAGGCAATTGGGAAGTCCTAGTGAGTGAAGCTAGGCAGGAGAAAAATCCTGGTGAGTGAAGCCAGGTGAAAGACCTAGTGAGTGAAGCTAGGCAATTGGGAAAGTCCTGGTGAGTGAAGCCAGGCAAGAGAAATCCAGATGGGTCAAGGTTGACCAGACATCTGGTGAGAGTCCAAGTAGGTCAAAGGGATTGACCGGATACTTGGCACGAGGAAGAAAAGTCCAAGTAGGTCTTAGGGAGTGACCGGATACTTGGTAAGAAGAGAAAAGTCCAAGTGGGTCAAAGGGATTGACCAGACACTTAGTGAGAGAGTCCTAGCTGGTCAAGGGTGATCGGATGCTAGGTCTTATGTACCAACAAGTCATGGTTGACTAGATGTTAGTTTAGGGGGTTTTGGGCTTGGTTTTGGGCAAAAACCAAGATCTGGATTGATCAACTGATTGATCCAGCAGGTTTGGATTGATCCATGGATTGATCCAGCAGGTTTGGATTGATCCGTGGATCGATCCAGTAGATCTGGATCGATCCACCGATCGATCCGGTGAGTCCCCGCGAACAAAACCCCTCTGGATCGATCGGTGGATCGATCCAGAGGTCCCAATCGATCAGTGGATCGATTGGGACGCTGCTGCTTTGCGCGATAAGCGCTGGATCGATCCGTGGATCGATCTAGAAGTTTTTCCAGAGCACAGAGGCGCTCTGGATCGATCCGTGGATCGATCCAAAGCCTCCCCGATCGATTGGGAGCATTTCAATCGATCGGGATTCGACCGTTAGCGTCGATTTAAGCCGCAGGCGTTCATTTCCTTCGGCAGAACTTCATTGATTCATTCCAGATTCATCACAGCTCCTCCCCAGCACTCTCTAAGCTCCTCACCGCCAGTTCTTGAAGGTTCTTGGAGGTTCATCCAAGTCAAGAGGCGAGTTGCAACAACAACAACAAGAAGCTAGGGTTTTTACTGCATCTCTTGTAAGCTTTTGCTTATTCTTTACTACCCTTTCTTCTACTTGTATTGAGAGTCTTGTAGGGCTTCTCCGCCTTCGGTAGTTACCGAAAAGGAGTGTTTATTAGTGGAGGTGTGTGTGTATGCGTGGATCCTTGGACTAGTCACCTCTTGTGAGGTGGATACCAAGTAAACCAACCGTGTTAGCGTTGTGTGATTGTTTCTTTGTATTTCCGCTGCACATCTTTGAAGAAACAAGCAACGCCGAGCAACGAGAGAATGCGACGAGCTATTCACCCCCCCCCCCCTCTAGCTACTTTTGGTCCTAACAAACTTTGTGGAGAAATAGCCCAAGGTCAAGCTCTGGTCGTGTGTGTCGAAGAGAGGAAGAAGTGCCGAAGCAATCGCACGCCAACGGCTAAATCCTGCGCCAACGGTCAAATCCCGATCGATTGGATTGCTCCCAATTGATCGGGGAGGCTTTGGATCTATCGACCGATCGATCCAGAGTGCCTCTGTGCTCTCTGGAATTGCCTGGATCGATCGGCTGATCGATCCAGGGCTTATTACGAAAACTCGTAGCTCCCAATCCATCAGTGGATCGATTGGAGGCTCCCAATCGATCGGTTGATCGATTGGGAGGCTTTTTGTTCGCACGATACTTCTCCCCAATCGATCCACCGATAGATTGGGAGAAGGCTTATCGCGGGGACTCTCCCAATCGATCGACCGATCGATTGGGCATGAGCCAATCGATCGGCTGATCGATCCAGCTCCTTGATTTTGCCTAAAATCAAGTCCAAAGCCCCCTAAACCAACATCCGTTCACCTATGACCTGTTAGAACTCGCTCACCAAGTGTCCGGTTAATCCCTTTGAGCCACTTGGACTTTTCTTCGTGCCAAGTATCCGGTCATTCCCTTTGACCTACTTGGACTTTTCCTCCTCGTGCCAAGTATCCAGTCAATCCCTTTGACTTACTTGGACTTTCACCACCAGGTGTCCGATCAACCTTGATCCACCTGGATTTCCTCGTGCCAAGTATCCTATCAACTTTGACCTACTTGGACTTTTCTTAATTGTCTAGCTTCACTTACCAGGACTTCCAATCTGCTTGGCTTCACTCACCAGGACTTTCCTTCTGCCTGGCTTCACTCATCAGGACTTTCCAGTCAAGTATCTAGTCAACTTTGACCTACTTGACTCTTCTTCACAATCTCACCACATGAACAATTGCACTTGCAATCTCCATGTCTTGTCTCCATGTATTGTCAAACATTGAAACCCAAACATCAAGACTCGAGCTTGAACCAATTCAAGCTCAGTCAACCAGGTCAACCTTGACCTAAGGAATATTGCATCAACAATCTCCCCCTTTTTGATGTTTGACAATACCACTTAACAATACCACTTGTAAGTTAGGTTAATCTCATAGCCTGAACTTCCTTCATGCCAATATGAGAATGATGGTTTCCTTCATTCTTCCCTTTTTCCCATAGGGTAATGCACACATTCTCCCCCTATTTCAGGGAATGAATGCCTAACTTAACTCTACATTCTTCCCCTATTGGCACACATCAAAAAGAAACTCTCCCTCTGAAGAGTTACTCACTATTGTTCACAACTTCACTCGTTGTTCACAACACGATTTAAATAAAGGTCTCATACCCTTTATTTGCATCAAAAACTCATCCTTGAGCATATACCACTAAACAATGAAGATATCCACTCTCCATTGTATTCCCATGCTCAACCTTGAGCATTTTCACTAAAGCAGGTAAAACCACCTTCCAAGGTGTATGAAAAATAAATTTTCATGTCCTTAAAGAGTAACTCCCCCTACAGACATGCACGAACCTTCTGTCATTTCACCAACAATGACTTGGAATCCCTAAACCTTTAGGAAACCCAAAATTAGAAGTTTTGAAGTTCATAAATTCAACAATGAAATCAAACCTCAACCTAAACTTCGACTTAGTCTTACTTAACCAATCCATCCTTGTTTTCATCATGAAAACTCCCCCTAAATGTATACAAATGTGTTTTGAGGGGTTTGGAATGGTTACCTAGACTAAAGATGGTCCAAAATGCTGAAATCAGGCTTTACCAGCCAAAATCAGCATTCCCAATCGATTGGAGTTGGGTCCCAATCGATTGAACCTGCTTGAATCGATCCACTGATCGATTCAGGAGGGCTGGATCGATCCAGGAAGCTTTTGTTCACGAGAAGGTTGCTCTCAATCGATCGCCCGATCGATTGAGACCCTTCAATTGATCGCGTGATCGATTGAAGCTCTGAAAAAGCTAAAATTACAATTCAGTCAATTTCAGAAACCCCTAAAAAATCTATAAAATTTCAAAAATCATAAAAATCGTTGTAGACATTATTTAGGGCATATAGTATCATGGAAAAATAGTTTTCTAAGAAAATACTTCATATTTTCCAAGATTGACACAAACTAGAAAACTTGTAAAAATTTTAGTGTTTTCTTCTACTTTGTGTCTAATTTTTCAATGATGAGTACTATCAAAAGATAGTCTTCACCAAGGTTTTCCAAAACATATTTGAAATCATTTTCAAAACTAATTTCTAACCATGTTCTTTGGGCTCAATGCACATGACTTGTACATTAGCTTTCCTAATGATTGGAAAACACATAACTATGTGTTTTGATGAACTTAAAACTCAAAAGAATGCACTGAATCAACATCTTGAGTTTTGTTCATCATCCTAACATCTCACTTGTATTTAATGTGTACGAAACCATATACAAGTCACCTTATAGTTCTTAGTAAGATGTAAACTTTGGTTTTGCCCTAAGCTAGGGATCGTGCATATCTATCTAGACATTTTGAGGTTATGAACATCCACCAAGAATGTTACTAGTTAATAAATGTCATTTTTCCTTAATTTGCAAGGAATTAAAATAATGCATGATATGTTATGGCATACATCAAAAAGAGATAATTTTCAAAAGAAAGTTTCCTATAACTACATGATATATGTATGACATGACATAGTATTTTATGTATTTCATAATAAGACATGAATGCACAAATAAATATGATGTCATGCCATATGATGGGCAAACAAAGCATGACAAATTAGCATAAACAAAATACCTAGATTATCTATCTAAGTATCCTTAACCCTTAGTTAAATTAAAATTTAACCCTAGATTGCCCACTATTTCCCAAGAAAATGCCAAAATTTAATTTTTGACATTTCTTTTGATTTTCCTAATTTTGTGCCAATTTAAATTAAGCATATTCTCAAATTTTGATACAAATTACTCTTTTAAAGAGTAACAAATTAAAATAAGGCTTAGACTTGCCTTTAACTTCCCAATAAAATGCCAACATCCCAACTTGACATTTCTTTAGACTTGATTTCTTGTGCCAATTAAAATTATATCCAAAAACTCAAATTTTTGGCACATCTTACTCTTTCCAAGAGTAAGCCATTAATCCTTATCATTTTCAAAGGTTAACAATAACCTTGAAAATGCTCTTAGAGTGTCAACTTTATCATGATTGGGTTAACTACCCTTTCAATTAGAGTTGACACTCTCTAACCCATCTAAGGGGTCGAGAAAATGCTCCTAGGAACCCAAAACCTATTGGTGATCCTTGGATTCTCTAGGTACTCGCTAGGGATAACCTCTCTAGATACCTTCCTAGTGACTTTGTTTGGCTTCTTAGAAGCCTTGGTCACCTTTTCTAGATCAACTCTAGGGAATTCTTCCCTTGTGACCTTCTTTTTGACTTTCTTGGACTTCTTAGAAGTCTTAGTTACATTTGTTGCAAAAATACTCTTAGGGATGACTTTTCTAGTATTTTTGACTTGATCATTTGACCTAGGGTTGGTTCCATAACTATATGAAACCCTATGATAAGAAATTACATCCTTCTTAGCCTTAGGTTTGTATCCCAAACCTCTATGGCCATTGGATGGCTTTTGTACTCCTAGACCTAGGCTATGCTCATTTTGCCCTTTTAGGATATTTTCCATCCTTTTTAGGATCTTTTCTAATTTATCAAGTCTTGACCTCAAGACTTGATTTTCCGCCATTAAGTCCTTAGTTTTTGGTTTTTCATCAAATCCATGAGCATTTTTGTTTCTAGACACATACCTAAAATTCTTTGTTTTCTTGCCTAGATTTTCATCTACCTTCCTAACCCTAGGTGTGATAGTTTTAGCATGAAAAGCTACATGTTTCTCCTTAATGCTATCATGCTTCCTATTTCTATGGTAAATAGCATTAAAATGATAATAATTAGAATTAACATGCTTTTTACCATTATTTAAAGGTGTAGGCTCAACAAATGATACCTTTCATTTTACCTTGGAGGCTCCCCCTTGAGTTGTGATTCCTCCATAAGCCTTGACCGCTTTCTTCTCCTTAGGACATTGGCTCCGGTAATGTCCTTTTTGATTGCAAGAGAAACACACAATGTGCTCCTTGCTCTTCTTTGTTGTGGGGACGGTCTCCTTGGGCTTCACCTTACCCTTTGGTGCCACTTGGCTCTTTTTCTTGGCCAATTTAGGGCATTTGCTTTTATAATGTCCATGCTCCCTACACTCAAAATATATGATATGATTTTTATTTGTATTTGAAACATTTATACCTTCATGTGTAGGGATGGCATCTTCTTCTTTTGATTCGGAGGTAGAGACTTCCTCTTGATCTGATAATGATGCTCCTCCAATAGATTTGACTCGACTTATGGAGGTGGAAGCTTCTTCATCCTCTTCTTCTCTTGACCCGGATGTGGAGACTTCTCCTTATTCTTGATCCGGTGTCATTGAAAATTGCTCCCCCTCAATCCTAGAGGTGGAGGCTTCTTCATCTTCATCTTCTACAAGAAACAAAGAGTATGCACCCTCTTTGCCATTTTCGTTGCATTCCTTTGAAGATGAAGCTTCTTGGACTTCTTCTTCTTCGGAAGTTGAGCATCTCTCAACTTCGGAGTCCTCCTTCTCTTGGTCCATTGAGTCACCCTCTTTGGATTCTTCATTATTTTGTACAGTGGAGGGGATCTCATGAATCTTGGCCAATTTGCTCCATAGCTCTTTGGCATCTACAAAATCTCCAATTTGGTCCAAAATGTTGCTTGGCAATAAATTGACCAAAAGCTTGGTCACTTTGTCATTGGCCTCACATCTTTGGATTTGGTCTTGGCTCCACTTGTTCCTCTTGAGAATTTTGCCCTTTGAATTCTTTGGAGCTTCAAAGCCTTCCATTAGAGCAAACCATTGCTCTATCTCCATCATCAAGAAATTTTCGATTCTTGATCTCCAAGAATCGAAGTTTGTAGATACATATGGTGGAGGCACTCTTGTGTCGAATCCAAGTCCGTCTTGGAATTCCATGTTGAAGTTGAGCTTGAAGAAATCTTTGACTTGAAGAATTTTGCTCCAACTTCTTCACCCTCTAGCTATGTTGCCCCTTCCGACGATGATTCCGGTGAAGAGCGGCCTCTCTCTGATACCACTTGTTGGGACCGAAAATGTAGCTAGAGGGGGGTGAATAGCTCGGCGCGATCTCGTGCTCGTCATTGCTTGCTTCTTGCGATGATGTGCAGCGGAAAATACAAGAACACAAATACAACAACGCTAACTCGAGGATTTACTTGGTATCCACCTCACAAGAGGTGACTAGTCTAAGGATCCACAGACTCACGCACCCTCCACTAATAAAACACTCCTTTACGGTAACTACCGAAGGCGGAGAAGCCCTACAAGCTCATAATACAACAATAAGAAAGAAGGAAGCAAAATACAAATAACTCTTACAAGATTACAATGAAACCCTAGCTTCTTCTTCTTCTTGTTGTAACTCGCCTCTTGACTTGGATGTGCCTCCAAGAACCTTCAAGATCTGGCGGTGAACTTTGTGGAGAAATCGCCCAAGGTCAAGCTCTGGTCGTGTGTGTCGAAGAGAGGAAGAAGTGCCGAAGCAATCGCACGCCAACGGCTAAATCCTACGCCAACGGTCAAATCCCGATCGATTGGATTGCTCCCAATCGATCAGGGAGGCTTTGGATCTATCGACCGATCGATCCAGAGTGCCTCTGTGTTCTCTGGAATTGCCTGGATCGATCGGCTGATCGATCTAGGGCTTATTACAAAAACTCGTAGCTCCCAATCCATCAGTGGATCGATTGGAGGCTCCCAATCGATCGGTTGATCGATTGGGAGGCTTTTTGTTCGCACGATACTTCTCCCCAATCGATCCACCGATAGATTGGGAGAAGGCTTATCGCGGGGACTCTCCCAATCGATCGACCGATCGATTGGGCATGAGCCAATCGATCGGCTGATCGATCCAGCTCCTTGATTTTGCCCAAAATCAAGTCCAAAGCCCCCTAAACCAACATCCATTCACCTATGACCTGTTAGAACTCGCTCACCAAGTGTCCGGTCAATCCCTTTGACCCACTTGGACTTTTCTTCGTGCCAAGTATCCGTGTTAGGATGTATACTAAAAGTCTAGCTTTTGGTATAAACATTTATCTAGAAATAAGAATCACATTGGTCAAATGTCTACATTTATGATAAATGTAGTTGTTCAATTAATTTATATTGTAGATAACATGGTGTGTGGTGTCACACACAGAGGATCATGTTATCAGTAACTTATAAATTATAAACAGTAGCTCACGATCAAGATGGAAAGGAACAAACCATTGGAAGGTCGTAGTGTAATTAGGTATTAGTTTATCTTAAATATATAATTACACTAGTATACTTAGAGTGTATTGAGTAGGAACATTTGAGGTCGTTTCTTTTTATACTGACTTTATAAAGGAACAAATACCTCAGTTATTATGGAAGTGTGTGCTTTTAATCCTAATATAATAACAAGCACATATATTTGATATTTATTCTTTAATTTATCAATGGGTGAGATTTAGTTCGATAAATCAATAAGCTCGATAAGTTGAGAAATGATATCACTTATAGTGTATGTTGTTGATTATAGAAGGAAACTGTGTCCTAGTAATCTAGGTTGAGAATGTCCCCAAGAGGAGCTCATAAGGATTGTCATGTTAAACCATGCAGGTGGACTTAGTCCGACATGACGATGAAGTTGAGTGGTACTACTCTTGGAGCTAGATATTAATTAAGTGAGTTGTCAGTAACTTACTTAATTAGTGGACATTTGTTATCTTAAACACAGGGAGACTAACACACTCATAATAAGAAAAAGCTCAAAATGTAATTTGGGATTGGTGCGGTAGTTCAATAATAGTTCTTTAGTGGAATGAATTATTATTGATGAAATTAAGTTGTGTGTTCGGGGCGAACACGGGATGCTTAATTTCATCGGGAGACCAAAACCAATTCCTCCTCTCGGTCCCTATCGTAGCCTCTTGTATATAGAGATTTATACCCACCTTCTTACCCATCCAATGGGGCCGGCCAAGCTAGCTTGGAACCCAAGCTAGGGGCGGCCAAGACCAAGTGGATGAGCCAAGTTGGTGGCCGGCCAAAGCTTGGGTCCCAAGCTTAGGTGGCCGGCCACTAGAATATTTAAAAGGATTTTTATTAAAATTATTTCTTATGTGGATATCATGGTTCTAAAAGAGAGTTTAAAAAATTAAAAATTTCCTTTTATAGCTTTCTACAAAAGATTAAGAGAAGAGATTAATCTCTTTCCTTATTTGTCGATTAAAAGGATGGTTTTAATTTTTGGTAAAAACTTTCCTTATTTGTAAATCATCCACATGTTTAAAAGAGAGTTTAAAATTTGAAAGCTTTCCTTATTTGTTGATTAAAAGGTGGATTTTAAATTTTAATAAAACTTTCCTTTTTAACCATGTTCATGATTTAAAAGAGAGTTTAAAAATTAAATATTCTCTTTTATAAGTTTCTACAAAAGATTAACAAAAGATTTGATATCTTTCCTTATTTGTAGATTAAAAGAGATTTTAATTTTTAGAGATAACTTTCTTTTTATCCACATGTTTAAAAGAAAGATTTTAATTTATAAAATTTCCTTTTTACTAACCATGAAGGGATTAAAATTATTGGAGAAATTTTTATAAATTTATGGAGATAAATTAGGAAGTTTTAATTAATTAAAACTCTCCTTGTTTATAGCTTGTGGTGGCCGGCCATATTAATTGAGAAAAGAAAATTGATTTTTAATTAATTAAATTTTCCTTTTCATGGCAAAACAATTAAGGAAGTTTTTATTAAAATTTCCTTATTTGCCAAGACCAAGGATTATAAAAGAGGGGGTAGAGGTGCCTTCATGGGTGAACGACTCTATTCTATTTTTCCTCTCTTTTCTCCTTGGGTGTGGCCGACCCTTCCTTTTCCTATCCTCTCCTTTGTGTGGCCGAAACCTTCTCTTGGTGGAGATAGCTTTGGTGGCCGGATCTAAGAAGGAGAAGAAGGAGAGAAAAGAAGTCTCTTTTCTAACATCCCTTGGAGCATTGGTGGTGGTTGAATCTCTTCATCCTTGGAGGTGCTCTTGTTGTGGCCGAACCTTGCAAGGAGGAGAAGAAGGTGCTTTGGTGGTTTCTCATCTCGGAAGATCGTTGCCCACACAACGCCCGAGGTTAGAAGAGGAATACGGTAAAAGACCTAGAGATTTTTGCTTGCAAAAGAAAAGGTATACTAGTATTTAATTTTCGCATCATACTAGTTTTATTTCTTTGTAAAAATACCAAATACAAGAGGCATGTGATTCTAGTATTTCGAATTAGTTTTCCATGTTGTGTTCTTTTGTTTTTCTTTTCCTTGTGATTTGATTGCTCCTTTTGGTTGACCTAAAGTTATTTAAGGAAATTAAATATTAGCTTTCTTTAAAAGGCTTTGTCTAGGCGGTGGTGGTTGTTCCCATATCCAAGAAGACCATGTGCCTCGCCATGCAGTCCTGGAAGCCAATTTTGGAAATTAATATTTAATGGAATTAATAACCTAGGTGATTTGGATTGAACGTGTTAAGTTCCGCAGGAGATCCAAGTCTAAACCTAAAAGAACAAATAAATTAAACTTAGGATCAAACGTGTTAAGTTCCGTAGGCGATCCGAGTTTAATTTAAAAGAACACATGGTAGCTAGGAAAAGGTTCAGACCTTTGTACAAAATTTTTGTACAGTGAAACCATTAGGTTTTCCGAGTAGCAACCAACAATTGGTATCAGAGCTAGGGTTTTGCCTCTGTGTATTTGGTATTAGTTTAATTATGCACATGTCATACATAATTTAGGCAGGATAATAGTAGGATGTGCTAACCTTGTGGATGCAGGATCCAACTATTATGGCTTATAGATATTGTGTGTGTGATTGGACCCTTGGACATGTCAAGGGCATTTTATTGTGTGTGCTTGATTGTATTATAAAATACAGCAGGAGATGTATTTAGTTTTATTAGGATTTTATTTTTTGATCTAGATACATGTACATTACTTCGAGGAATATATGATCGAAAAATGTAAAATTCTATTTATGTCGCGGATCGAATCTTGCAAGGCGTGGAACCTTTTGAGGATCAGAGGCGCAGCGGAACAAGGAGCAAGATAGATACGACAACTAGACCCGGTGGCGGTGGCCAAAGATGGCAGCAGCTAGGGTTGGCGACACACGGAGGACAGCAATAGATAAAAGCCATAATAGTTGAAAATTAGTTTTTCTATTTATTGCTTTTTATGATGTGTTGTGTGTGCTTGTTAGTATGCATGTTAAGTAGGCTAGTATAGTCAAAATTCCTCACTTTAAATAACTAAGTGGGAGAGGGATTTATTTTAAATAAATTCCACGGTCTCCATTACTGGTTTATAAGTGATGCAACAAGCTTGTGCGTTGGCTCTGAGTGCCTTCCTCCATATCGGATGAGCTTGTTTGCGGATCACTAGATTAAACTTCCATTTTGGATGACTATAGGAAGTTAATTAAGAGTGTGTGATCTTCCCCATCGGAAGGGGCACAATCTTATTAATGGACTTAGTGTCAAGTAATGGTATACACTTAGGCACGTCTAATAGTATCCTCCCCATCAGAGTCACTGCTATTATTTGTGTGACCGAAGAAAACCAACTATTAATTTGTCAAATAAATAGGTTGACAAAATAATAAAATTAAAAACCCCTCTTACAAATGTTTGATTTTGTATACGTCCACACTATCGTGACATATAAAATTCACGGTGTTTGAGGTAATTTTATTTGTCATAAAGATTTATTGACAAGATAATTAATGGGTAAACCCCTCCTCTTACAAATGTTTAATTTTGCATACGTCCACACTATCGTGGCATGCAAAATTCACGGTGTTTGAGGTGTTGGTGAATTTAAATAATATTGTTTGAGGAATCAATGTTATTTTAAATTCAAAAGTTTTGACCAAATATTTGATCAAAGAAAGATCAACTATTAATTTTATTCGTCATAAAGTAAAGTTGACGAGATAATAAAATTAATGGATAAAATCTCTTCTTTGATTTTGTATACGTCCACACTATCGTGGCATACAAAATTCATGGGGATTTTAAGGAATTGATCTTGACCAAATATTTCTGTGATTCTTAGGATTTAAAATGTTTGTCAATTCCCTAGTTGTTATACTATAGAAAAGACTTAGTAGTCCCAATTGTAATGATCGGAAATAGGACTTGGACATTAAGGCAGTCTGTCTTCTTAGAATTAAGAACAATATAGGTGTATTTAATTCATTAGTTGAAACATGTTTAGTGGTGTTATCTACCAGAACCTGGAGTGTAGATACAGATGCCACTAATCATGTCCACAATTCATTGCAGGGTTCCAGGAAACCTGACAACTAAATGAAAATAAAAGCACCGTCCACATGGGCACTGCTATAAAAATGGCAGCTATTGCAGTGGGAGATGTTTATCCTTTGATAAGAATAAAATATGGATTTTAAGTAATTATCTTTACGTACCAAGTTTAGAAAGAACTAGTTTTCAGTTTCTAAACTATTCAAAGAACTTGTTATTCTGCCTCTTTTAATAACAAAGTTGTTATTAAGAAAAAGAGGGAAGTTATCTGTTCTGGTACGTTGGTTGGCAATTTATAAATCCAATAACTCCCACGATGCAACAAATGGAAATTAGTAACACATCTTCTAACTTAAGAGAAAGCAACCTTCGGAAATGAACCAATTATATCTTTGGCATCTAAGGCTATGTTATATTAACTTGAGTAGGATTCATTGGTAGCTGATGAACTTTTGGGTTCATTGGTAGTGGAAATCTTTCTAACCTGCAAATCTTACTTGGAAGGAAAAATAACCGAGAAGCTTTTAAGTATAAGGGGTATGGAGCCAAAGATACATTGGAATAGGTTCATTCTGATTTGTGTGATCCTATAACAAGAGTTAGTATCGAATATATCGTCTATTTTATAGACAACTATTCAAGATACAAATACATTTACTTGATGTGCCGCAAGACTAAGTGCTTTGATTAATTCAAAGAGTACAAGGTTGATGCGGAGAAATGTTAAAGTAAAAGTATCAAGTCACTATGGTAAGATCGTAGTAGCAAGTATCTCTTGGGACAATTTAGGAGTCACTTATCAGAAGTCGGGACTCAATCCCAACTAACTGCACCTAGTACACCCCAACAGAATGGTGTAGTAGAAAGAAGGTATAAGACTCTTATGGAAATAAGTAGATTGATGATGTTACCAAATTCATTTTAAGGATATACACTAGAAACAGAAGTGAACATAATACCTTCTAAAGTCATAACTCTCTACTCCCATAGAATTGCAGAATGGGCGTAAGCCTAGTCTAAAGCATATTCGGATTTGGGTAGTCTAGCATATGAGAGACACTGATAAGTTGGGCAGGAGTTCACTTGTTTGTGAGTTATCCTAAAGAAATGAAAGTATGTTTATAGTCTTAAAAAATCAGAAGGTCATTGTTAGAATCAATGACCGATTTTTAGAAAAGGACTATGTAATAAACCACAAGCCCATAAGTAAATTTGTTCTTAAAGAAATTATAAAGGACATGTCTAATCTAGTACCAACTGTACAAGATGAAATATCACAAGAAACTGCAACACGTATCATAAATGATACACAGACAGTGGCTCATCGTAGTGGGAGGGTTGTCAAGCAAACCTAAAAGATTCATGTTTTGGGAGAGTTTTTGGACTTGATCCCAAATGAACATGAGTCTGATCCCGGACATATGATGAAGCACTCCAAGATAAAGATGCAGCATCTTGGCAAAGAGCAATGAATACACAATTAGAATATATGTATTATAATAAAATCTGGAAGCTTGTAGAACCACCAGATGGTGTAAAAGCCATTGGGTAAAAATAGGTCTACAATAGGAAAAGATGGATAGACAGGAAGGTGGAAACTTTCAAAGCAAGGCTTGATGAAAAAGGAAACTTTTTCACTGGTAGCCATGCTTAAGTCTATCTGGATTCTTTTATCTATTTGGCAAGTGGATGTCAAGACAGCATTCCTTAATAGAAGTCTTGAAGAAAGCATCCATATAAAGTAACCAGAAGAGTTCATTGCAAAGGGTAAAGAGCATCTTATGTGCAAGCTCAATCAGTCTATGGACTGAGGCAAAGCTTCAAGGTCTTGAAACATCCGGTTTATCAAAATAATCCAGACCTATGGATTTATTTAGTAACCGGTTAATTCTTGTGTATACAAAAAGTGTGATGGAAACGTGGTGGTATTTCTGGTACTATACGTAGATAACATTTTTGGTAGTTGGAAACAATATCAAAATGTTGTCAGAAGTAAGGGTATGGTTGTCCAAACAATTCGATATGAAGGACTTGGGAGAATGTATATATTCTTGGGATCAAAGTAATAAGGGATCACGAGAAAAGAATATTTTACTTATCTCAAGCTTCATATATCGAAAAAATCCTTGCTTGTTTTAAGCATGCAAAACTCCAAGAAAGGTTTCTTACTTTTTTAGCATGGAGTAACTTTATCTAAAGAAATGTCTCCGTAGACATCAAAGGAGATAGAGGAAATGAAGGCAGTTCTTTATGCTTCAGCTGTCGGAAGCCTAATGTATGCTATGCACGAGATTAGAAATCTGTTTTGCCAAGGGCATAGTTAGCAGATATCAAAGTAACCCTGGAAAAGGACATTGGACTGCAGTAAAGCATATATTGAAGTACCTTAGAGGTACTAGAGATTATATGCTAGCTTACAAGGTAGTTAATTTGGTCCCTGTGGGTTGCACGGATTTTGACTTCCAGTCGGATAGGGACAATAGTAAGTCAACCTCGGGGTTTTGTGTTTACTTTAGGAGGTAAAGTCATAACTATGGAAGAGTGATAAGCATAGGTATTTTTCTGGACTCCACCATAGAAGCTGAGTATATGTCAAACCTCTGAGGTAGTCATAAAAGCTGAATGACTCAATAACCTCAAGATAGACTTAGATATGATTTCTGGTTTGTCCAAAGATTATTACAATTTATTGTAATAATAGTGGTGCAGTAGCAAACTCGAAGAAACTATGAGTCTATAAGGCAAGTAAACACAATAGAGCGCAAGTACCACCCAATACGAGAAATCGTATAAACGAGGAGAAGTTGTTGCTGCCTAAATTGCATCAGATGATGACCTATAGATCTTTTCACTAAGGCCCTTAAGGCAAGAGCTTTTGATGGGCATGTTGAAGAGTTGGGAATCAGATGTATGGCAGCAGATATAGCAGCTTAGTCTTTTAGTATAAGTGGGAGATTGTTAGGATATATACTAAAAGTCTAGCTTTTGGTATAAACATTTATCTAGAAATAAGAATCACATTGGTCAAATGTTTACATTTATGATAAATATAGTTGTTCAATTAATTTATATTGTAGATAACATGGTGTGTGGTGTTACACACAGAGGATCATGTTATCAATACCTTATAAATTATAAACAGTAGCTCACGACCAAGATGGAAAGGAATAAACCATTGGAAGGTCGTAGTGTAATTAGGTATTAGTTTATCTTAACTATATAATTATACTAGTATACTTAGAGTGTATTGAGTAGGACCATTTGAGGTCGTTTCTTTTTATACTAACTTTATAAAGGAACAAAGACCTCAATTATTATGGAAGTGTGTGCTCTTAATCCTAATATAATAACAAGCACATATATTTGATATTTATTTCTTTAATTTATCAATGGGTGAGATTTAGTTCGATAAATCAATAAACCCGATAAGTTGGGAAATGATATCACTTATAGTGTGTGTTGTTAATTATAGAAGGAAATTGTGTCCTAGTAATGTAGGTTGAGAATGTCCCCAAGAGGAGCTCATAAGGATTGTCATGTTAAACCCTGCAGGTGGACTTAGTCCGACATGACGATGAAGTTGAGTGGTACTACTCTTGGAGCTAGATATTAATTAAGTGAGTTGTAAGTAACTTACTTAATTAGTGGACATTTGTTATCTTAAACACAGGGAGACTAACACACTTATAATAAGAAGGAGCTCAAAATGTAATTTGGGATTGGTGCGGTAGTTCAATAATAGTTCTTTAGTGGAATGAATTATTATTGATGAAATTAAGTTGTGTGTTCGGGGCGAACACGGGATGCTTAATTTCATCGGGAGACCAAAACCAATTCCTCCTCTCGATCCCTATCGTAGCCTCTTGTATATAGAGATTTATACCCACCACATACCCACCTTCTTACCCATCTAATGGGGCCGGCCAAGCTAGCTTGGAACCCAAGCTAAGGCCAGCCAAGACCAAGTGGATGAGCCAAGTTGGTGGCCGGCCAAAGCTTGGGTCCCAAGCTTAGGTGGTCGGCCACTAGAATATTTAAAAGGATTTTTATTAAAATTATTTCTTATGTGGATATCATGGTTCTAAAAGAGAGTTTAAAAAATTAAAAATTTCCTTTTATAGCTTTCTTTTGGTTTTAATTTTTAGTAAAAACTTTCCTTATTTGTAAATCATCCACATGTTTAAAAGAGAGTTTAAAATTTGAAATCTTTCCTTATTTGTTGATTAAAAGGTGGATTTTAAATTTTAATAAAACTTTCCTTTTTAACCATGTTCATGATTTAAAAGAGAGTTTAAAAATTAAATATTCTCTTTTATAAGTTTCTACAAAAGATTAAGAAAAGATTTGATATCTTTCCTTATTTGTAGATTAAAAGAGATTTTAATTTTTAGAGATAACTTTCTTTTTATCCACATGTTTAAAAGAAAGATTTTAATTTATAAAATTTCCTTTTCACTAACCATGAAGGGATTAAAATTATTGGAGAAATTTTTATAAATTTCTGGAGACAAATTAGGAAGTTTTAATTAATTAAAACTCTCCTTGTTTATAGCTTGTGGTGGCCGGCCATATTAATTGAGAAAAGAAAATTAATTTTTAATTAATTAAATTTTCCTTTTCATGGCAAAACAATTAAGGAAGTTTTTATTAAAATTTCCTTATTTTCCAAGACCAAGGATTATAAAAGAGGGGGTAGAGGTGCCTTCATGGGTGAACGACTCTATTCTATTTTCCTCTCTTTTCTCCTTGGGTGTGGTCGGCCCTTCCTTTTTCTCTCCTCTCCTTTGTGTGGCCGAAACCTTCTCTTGGTGGAGATAGCTTTGGTGGCCGGATCTAAGAAGGAGAAGAAGGAGAGAAAAGAAGTCTCTTTTCTAGCATCCCTTGGAGCATTGGTGGTGGTTGAATCTCTTCATCCTTGGAGGTGCTCTTGTTGTGGCCGAACCTTGCAAGGAGGAGAAGAAGGTGCTTTGGTGGTTTCTCATCTCGGACGATCATTGCCCACACAACATCCGAGGTTAGAAGAGGAATACGGTAGAAGACCTAGAGATTTTTGCTTGCAAAAGAAAAGGTATATTAGTATTTAATTTCCGCATCATACTAGTTTTATTTCTTTGTAAAAATACCAAATACAAGAGGCATGCGATTCTAGTATTTTGAATTAGTTTTCCATGTTGTGTTCTTTTGTTTTTCTTTTCCTTGTGATTTGATTGCTCCTTTTGGTTGACCTAAAGTTATTTAAGGAAATTAAATATTAGCTTCCCTTAAAAGGCTTTTGTCTAGGCGGTGGTGGTTGTTCCCGTATCCAAGAAGGTCATGTGCCTCGCCATGCAGTCCTGGAAACCAATTTTGGAAATTAATATTTAATGGAATTAATAACCTAGGTGATTTGGATCGAACATGTTAAGTTCCGCAGGAGATCCAAGTCTAAACCTAAAAGAACAAATAAATTAAACTTAGGATCAAACGTGTTAAGTTCTGCAGGCGATCCGAGTTTAATTTAAAAGAACACATGGTAGATAGGAAAAGGTTCAGACCTTTGTACAAATTTTTGTACAGTGGAACCATTAGGTTTTCCGAGTAGCAACCAACAATCCGGTCAATCCCTTTGACCTACTTGGACTTTTCCTCCTCGTGCCAAGTATCCAGTCAATCCCTTTAACTTACTTAGACTTTCACCACCAGGTGTCCGATCAACCTTGATCCACCTGGATTTCCTCGTGCCAAGTATCCTGTCAACTTTGACCTACTTGGACTTTTCTTAATTGCCTGACTTCATTTACCAGGACTTCCAATCTGCCTGACTTCACTCACCAGGACTTTCCTTCTGCCTGGCTTCACTCACCAGGACTTTCCAGTCAAGTATCCATACAACTTTGACTTACTTGACTCTTCTTTACAATCTCATCACATGAACAATTGTACCTGCAATCTCCATGTCTTGTCTCCATGTATTGTCAAACATTGAAACCCAAACATCAAGACTCGAGCTTGAACCAATTCAAGCTCAGTCAACCAGGTCAACCTTGACCTAGGGAATATTGCACCAACAGCTGCCTCCCGGCTAGAAAGACTTCAAGAAATACTTCAAGCATAAGCAGAAGGAGATGAATATGGATGAACTCATTGTTAGACTTTGCATTGAAGAAGACAACAAGAGTTCAAAGAGGAAACTGTTCTCTCAAGCTACAGTGAAAATCAACGTGGTCGAGCATGGTCCAAACTCAAAACGTAAGAACCCCAAATCTTCCAAGATGGGACCTAGAGGAGGCATCAGTAAGAAGAAGTTCTTTGGAAAGTGCTTTAATTGTGACCGAGTGGGACACAAATCTTTGGAGTGCAGAAAGTTGAAGAAGAAGTAGGAGGCTAACCTGAACGAGGGACCAAAAATGGATGACCTATAGGCTATGGTCTCTGAGTTGAATCTGGTGGGTTAAAATCCACAGTAATGGTGGATCGATACTGGAGCTACCAGACATGTGTATTGCAACAAGGAACTGCTCCACAACTTTGAAGAAGTCAATGGAGACAAGATGTTCATGGGGAACTTAGCAACCTCGGACATCATGGGCCAAGGAAAAGTGGTGCTGAAGATGACCTCAGGCAAGGACCTTACTCTGAACAATGTGTTGTATGTTCCAGAGATTTAGAAGAATCTAGTGTCCGGATCACTGCTAAGCAAGCATGACTTTCACATTATTTTTGAGTTAGACAGAGTTGTGCTGTCTAAGAATGGAATATTTGTAGGAAGAGACTATGTATCTGATAGGCTGTTTAAGCTCAATATAATGGTGATTAGGCCTAAGATAAATAAAAATGAAAGCTCTTCCATTTATATGCTTGAGTCTTCGTGTTTGTAGCATAGTAGACTAGGACATGTTAACTACCATGTGTTGTGTAGATTAATAAACATGCAAAGCATACCTATATTCCACCTTGACCCAAAACACAAGTATGATATTTGTGTTAAAGCGAAAATGACAAGGTCATCCTTTCAACATATTGAAAGAAGCAACGAACTACTCGAGCTAATTCACACTGACGTGTGCGACCTCAAAGTCACTCCAATACTTCATCACTTTTATAAATGATAACACAAAATACTATTATATGTATCTTCTCAAAAGTAAGGATAAAGCAATGGAGATATTTGCTCTCTATAAGAATGAAGTTGAAAATCAGCTTAATAGAAAGATTAAGGTGGTTCGAAGTGACCGAGATAGTGAATATGTATCACCGTTCGCTGAGTTGTGTGCTGAATATGGGATCAAACACGAAACAATAGCTCCTTATACTCCTCAGTAAAATAGAGTTGCTAAGCGGAAGAACCGAACTCTAAAGGAGATAATGAATACTCTTCTATTGAGCTCTGGACTGCCAGAGTTCATGTGGGGGGAAACTGTGTTAATAGCTAATCACCTTTTAAATAAGGTACCCCGAAAGAAAATGGATAAGAGCTCTTATGAGTTGTGGAATGGAAGACAACCGTCCTCTAAATATTTACGAATGTAGAGGTGTCTTGACAAAGTGTTGGTGCATGATCTGAAAATGATTAAGATAGGACTAAAGACTGTTGATTGCATATTTATTGGATATGCACAGAACAGTAGTGTGTATCGGTTTGTTGTATATGAATCACAAATACCAGAGATATACAATAACTCGATAATAGAATCGAGGAATACCTCGTTCTTCGAGCATATGTTTTCGTATAAGACCCAAGAGGATGCTAGCTCCTCAAAGCGGGCATATGAAACACAAGGTGAAGATGATGATGAGGAACCAATGGAGGTTGAGCTTACACGGAGCAAAAGAGCTTGGGTAGAAAAAACCTATGGATTGGATTTTATCACTTTCATGTTGGAAAGTGAGCCTCAAAGTTACTCAGAAGTTGTAAGCTCTTCTGATGGACCTCATTGGAGAGAGGCAATTGCATCTGAGATAGACTCTATCTTGCAAAATCACACTTGGAAACTTGTGGATCTTCCTCTTGGAAGTAAACTACTAGGTTGCAAGTAGATTTTCAAGAAGAAAATGAAGTCAGATGACACAATTGATAAGTATACGACCATATTGGTAATCAAAGGATGTCAACAACGAGAAGACATCGATTACTTTAATATGTATTCTCCGGTATTGAGAATAACTTCCATTAGAGTATTGTTGGTTATTGACGCTCTATGAAATCTCGAAATACATCAAATAGATATAAAGACTGTCTTTCTAAATGGAGATTTAGAAGAGGAAATCTACATAGAGCAACCTGAGGGGTTTTCTATGCTAGGATAGAAAAATAAGGTATGTAGATTGGTGAAGTCATTATATGGCTTGAAACAAGCATCAAAGCAGTGACATGAGAAATTTGATAATACCATGAAGAAATGTGGATTTAAAATTAATGAATGTGATAAATATGTCTACATGAAAGTCATAGAGAATGACTACGTCATCTTATGCCTATATGTAGTTGACATACTTATCATTAGGAGTAATGATAAGATAATCAAATTCACTAAAGATATGTTGAACTTAAGATTTGACATGAAAGACATGGGCCTAGCTGATGTAATTCTAAGAATAAAAAATCTTAGAACAATAGAAGGATTTGTTTTAGTCAGTCTCATTACGTGGACAAGATTCTTAAGAAATTCACCAAGGGTTATACTACGTTGGCACGAACGCTGGTAGATAAGAGTCAACATCTATCAAAAAATTGAGGTGAAAGTATCTCTCAGATAGAGTACTCTCGAGTGATTGGAAGTCTGATGTACTTGATGAGTTGTACACGACCAGACTTGGCCTACACAGTATGTAAACTAAGTAGACACACGAGTAATCCCGGTGTTGAGCACTAGAAAGGGATAACAAGAGTACTGAGGTACTTGAGATATACTTGTGAATATGGACTACACTATACGAGATATCCTACTGTGATCGAAGGATACAACAATATAAGTTGGATATCTGACATAAAAGACTCTAAGTCTACGAGTGGATATGTATTCACTCTTGGAGGTGTAGCCATATCCTGAAAATCTTCTAAGAAAACGGTAATAACCAGATCCACGATGGAATCTGAGTTTATGACTCTTGACAAATGTGGTGAAGAAGCTGAATAATTACAATAATTCTTAGAAGATATTCTGAGATAGTTGAAACTTGTGCCGGTAATTTGTATATATTACGATAGTCAATCAGCAATTAGTCGAGCACAGAGTCATCTATATAATGGTAAGTCTAGACATATACGTTATAGACATAATACCATTAGACAACTACACTCAACTAGAGTTATCACTGTTGACTATGTGAAGTCAAAGGATAACTTAGCTGATCCGCTAACCAAGGGGGTTAAACAGAGAGTTAGTTGCGAGCTCATCACGATGAATGGACTTGATGTCGTTGTCAGCGATTAGTGCAGAGGACGCCCAACCTATGCTGATTGGAGATCCCAAGAACTAGGTTCAAAGGGACAATTAATTTACACTGACTAAACACACTGTGGGAGAATGTCCCAATAAATCAATGAAGGATGGATGTTAAGCACACGTCTTTTAATGATCAAGAAGAGTAGATGGTACTCTCAAGGGGTCACCTATATGAGAAAGAAGTGGGGTCACTTCGAAAAGAATTGGAGGCATAATTCTTAGAGCTTCTCACAGAACCAGGCGTGTTCATGGCTAAGAACGAGCACATTCATGAGAACTTGTATCAGGAAGAATCTTGGGTGAGATATGTCAATGCTTACACAAGCGGCAAAATAGTTCAAGGACATCACGTCTACTGTCAGTCAGTAAGCAAACAGGTTTGCACAAGGGAATGTTCAAAGGGTAAAACCTACCTGCCCTATACTGGACTCAATTGCAGAATACTATCACATACCCTATCTCCATTCATGTGGGAGATTGTTGGATATAAGTGATGTGAATGGAGAAGAGGTGGAAGAGGAAAGAGACTCCATTGTGAATGGGACTTTAGTCCCACATTAGGAGTTTCATGGCATGTTGGTTGGTTTATATTGATTCGCATGCATTGATGATGTGAACAAATATATGGAGAGAGACTCTCTCTCATGCATGGGTGTGCAGGGGGTGCAAATCCAAGGCTCGAATTGTAATGAACCAAGGTTGACTCGCGTGCGAGCATGACCTACGCATACAGAATGCCGGACCAGTCAAGGTAAGATAAGAATGAACCAACATTTTGCCACCCGAATATCCTTTTGCTTCCTGTTCAAGAGTGTAACGGAAGCATTAATATGAAATTAATGATGATTCCGTAACGTGCCAACATTAATGGTCACATTAAACTCGTTAATGGTGATTTCGTAACG
Source organism: Zingiber officinale (assembly GCF_018446385.1). NCBI lineage: Eukaryota > Viridiplantae > Streptophyta > Magnoliopsida > Zingiberales > Zingiberaceae > Zingiber > Zingiber officinale. Next base: position 119,061,474 of record NC_055991.1, on the reverse strand, counting down.
TCTCAATATTAATGGCCAAATTAAAATCATTAATAATGATTCTGTAACATCTTGACATTAATAAAGATATTAAACTCATTAATGATGATATTAAACCCAGCATTAAATGATCATAATTTGATCATTTATTACAGGCAAGGTGAGAGCTCCTATATAAGGAAGCTGGATCTTGAGCAAAGGGAGGCGAAAGCAAAAGAATTACTCCACCTTCATTCCTCGATTTTGTTTTCTCAGTCGTGCATCCGCTCGACTGAACTACTCATGATAGCACTCAGGTGCATTCTCAGTTCTCCATGAATAACCAGTGCTTGGTTGTGTTCGTTGTTTTGCAGTTGTATCTTGGGAAACAGATGACCCGAGGAAACCTCGAAGCACAATCGGAGGTGGGGCGAATCTGTTTTAAGGAAACTGCGACTATCGCGGGCCTCAGTCCCTTCGCCCGTTCGCCCACTTCGCCCGTTAGTGTTGGTTACTACTCGAAATACCATCCTAGTTCCCCTGTACAAAAATTTATACAATCATAGAACTATCCTAGCTACCCATGTGCTCTACTAAAGTTAAATTTGGATTACAAACGATGTTTAATATTATTAATCCAAATTTCTCCTTTAGAAGTTAAACTTGGATTGGGAATGAAACTTAACATTCTTACTCCAAGTTCAACCGATGTGATCTTCCTAAGTTAAACCATATTACAGAAGTTATAAAATATCTATTTCAAAGATCGGCTTCCAGGTTAAACATAGCGAGGCACTAGGCCCTTCTTGGATATGGGATCATCCACCACTTCTTAGACAAAGCCTCACAAAAAAAATCAGATATTTAACTTCTTACAATAAACTAGGTTTAACTATAGAGACCTCAATAGAAACACATTATCGAAACATGAAATCGAAAAATAAAATCGATAACAAAAACGATAACTAAAATCGATAACCTCTTGTGTTTGATTTTTCAAGATCTATACAAAGATGAACTAGTTATGATGCGGAAACTAATAACTAGTTATACCTTTTGTAGCTTATAGACCTCTTGATCTTCTATTGTATTCCTCTCTTTCTCTTGGACATCGTGTGGGCGACGATCTTTCAAGATGAAATCCACTCAAGCTTCTTCCAAGGCTTCCAAGATTCGGCCACCAAATAACCTCCAAGGGATACTAGACAAGAGAGCTTCCTTCTCTTCTTCTTCTCCTCCAAGCAACCGGCCACCAAGAGATCTCCCACAATTAATGCCACCGGCCTCCAAGAGAGAAAACAAAAGGAGAGAAGAGAAAGAACCAAGGTCGGCCACCAAGGAAGAATAGAGAGAAATAGAAGATGTGTACTTGGGTGAGGCGCCCCTCCATCTCTTTTATATTCCTTGGTCTTATCAAAAAAGGAAAGTTTTTATAACAAAAAATAAAACTTCCTTTTCTCCCATGACATGGCCAGCCACAAGCTTGTGATCCAAGCAAGGAAAGATTTTAAACAAAATTAAAATCTCTCTTTTAAAATCTCTTTTGTGGATAGTTATAAAAGGAATGTTTTATAAATTAAAATCTCTCTCTTTTAAATCCTTTTATGGATATCTATAAAAGAAAAGATTTAAAATAAAACATGGTTACAAAAAAGAAAGTTTTATAACAAAATTAAAATCTTTCTTTCACATTATAGATAACTACAAATAAGGAAAGATTTCAAATCTCTCTTTTATTCCTTTGTAGAAAGCTATAAAAGGAAAGATTTTTAAAATTTAGAACTCTCTTTTAAAACCATCATAAAAGGAAAGTTTTTAATAAAATAAAAACTCCTTTTATTTCCTCTTGTGACCAATCTAAAAAAGGAAAGTTTTATATTAAAATCATCCTTTTAAATCCTTTTTATGGATCTCTATAAAAGGAAAGATTTTACAAAATAAAACTTCCTTCTCTTCTTGTGTGTGGCCGGCCCCTTGCTTGGGCACAAGCAAGGCTTGGCCGGCCCTAGCTTGGGCTCGAAGCTTAGCTTGGCCGGCCCCTTGCTTGGTCTCCAAGCAAGGCTTAGCCGACCCTAGCTTGGGCCTTAAGAAGCTAGGCTTTTGGGTGGATATAAGGCTTTATATAAGTGGCTACAATAGAGACCTAGAGGAGGAATTAGTTTTGGTCTCCCGATGAGCTTGAGCTTCCCATGTTCGCCTCGAACACCCAACTCAAGTTCATCAATAATATCTCATTCTACTAAAGAGTTATTATCACACTACCGCACCAATTCCATATTACAATATGGGCTCCTTCTTATCATGAGTGTGTTAGTTTCCCTGTGTTTAAGATATCGAATGTCCACTAATTAAACGAGTCACTGACAACTCACTTAATTAATATCTTAGCTCCAAGAGTAGTATCGCTCAACCTTATTGTTATGTCGGACTAAGTCCACCTGTAGGGTTTACATGACAATGCTTATGAGCTCCTCAAGGGGATATCGTCAACCTAGATTACTAGGACACAGTTTCATTCTATAATCAACAACACACCATATAAATAATATCATTTCCAAACTTATCGGGCCTATTGATTTAACGAACTAAATCACACCCTTTGATAAATTAAAGAAATAAATATTAAGTATACGTGCTTGTTATTATATCATGATTAAGAGTACACACTTGCATAATAACAGAGGTCTTGTTCTTTTTAACAGACAGTATAAAAAGAATAACCTCAAATGGTCCTGCTCAATACACTCAGAGTGTACTAGTGTAACTTTATAGTCAAGATAAACTCATACCAAATTACACTACAACCACTCCAATGGTTTGTCTCATTCCATCTTGGTTATGAGCAACTATTTATAATTTATAAGGAACTGATAATATGATCTTCTGTGTGTCTTCTCACACCATGTTATTTACAATATAAATTAAATGGACAACTACACTTAGCAAAAATATAGACATTTGACCAATATGATTCTTATTTCAAAATAAATGTTTATACAAAAAGCTAGACTTTTAGTATACACTCTAACAGTTGGCCGCTTCACCCCCTCAAACTTTGCTACTCGAACTCAGTGCTAAGTCTGCACTCATCAATTAGCAAAAATGAGCCCCCGCTGGCAGCCTGAGATTATCAACTCAGGTCATCTCGACAGATAAATTAGAATTGATTTTGTGTAATTTCAATTCAGTTAATTCCCCAATATCTTCGGTGAGAGATTTTCTAACACTCTTCTCCTCTCTTGTTTGTTTGATTTCTCTGCAAAAGTTGATCCCCAAACATAAGCCAAAATGGCTATCTCTAATTGGAGATCCAAGCATAATTCTGTGATGCGACATTTCTTCCTCCTCAACATTAGCATCTTTGTTGTGGCATTCTTTATCCTCCTCCCTTCTACTGCCACGGCGCTAGTGGTGGCTGGTACGGAGTAGAATTCATCATCATCATCATCTTCGGCCTCAGACATGTACTTACCTAGCCTCTATTTTTCACGTAGATCGGTGTCGACCCTCCAATCAGACCCTTTAAATGTGCGAGTGGAGCTAATATAAAAACAGGTCGGAGACCACACTGTCGTTGCCTCTGCCTACACCTCATACACGCGTCGTCTCAATCTCGAGAGATCGAAGAAGATGCAGGTCTTCGCTAAGTTAGCTCGCAACCTCTCCCTTCTCCTCAGCATCTCCTTTTTCACCTGAACCATTTAAGGTTTTACTTGCCTGAGGTGTACCTAAAACTACACAAAATTCTGTTCTTGGATGATGACATTGTAGTGCAACGGGATCTCACAACATTGTGGAAAATTGATATGGATGGGAAGGTGAATGGAGTAGTTAATACATGCTTTGGGTCTTTTCACTGATATGCACAGTATATGCATTTCTCACACCCCTTGATCAAAGTCAGTTATACCTTTGCTTCAAGCTCCAAATTTGTTATGTAGTTATCCACTAAGTTGGATTACTTTGCAATTGATATACCTTTGCTCCGTGGTTTTTAATTATAATTCTTGTAGGATCGTTGGCGGTCGGCTTGAAAGAGGTGAATAGCCCTGACAAATAAAAGGAACCTTTCTCGAATTTACGGCTTAATTAATATAACACTTGCATAAATAAAATAAATGACTGAAAGAAAAGAGGCACAAAAGGGTTACTTGGTTACAACCAGGGAGGTTGTTAATCTAAGAAAGTTGGAGCTCAGTAAATAATCTCCTTCAGGCGAAGAAGCCTCTTACAGCAGTTGAAGTACTCAATCACAGAACAAAACAAGACTAGAATGAATCACAAGTGTTCTGTTGAACCTTTTGGACCAGAGTTGTATTTATAGTCATGGTCGGGGCGCCTAGAAGGGTTCCAAGTGCCTAGAATGGGATATAATTCTATCCCCGATGCAACAGTTAAACACCACGTCGATTTGGGTAAAGTTTGGGTTTCGGGCACCCCCGACCTGGTCCGGGCGCGTCCAAGCGCCCGGACCAAGAAAGTCAACATAGTTGACTTTTTCATCCGGGTCTTCCGCTCCGGTTCCGCTCGCCTCGGTCCGGGTCTTCCACTCCAGTTCCGCTCACTTAGGTGATTTCGGTCATTCGAAATAGGGCTTACCCAAACCCAACTTCCGGCCTTCTCGAGCAATCTTCCACTCCAGCTTCTCGTCCCTCGAAAACGCCGCGCGCCTCATTCTCGTCCGCTCGCGTACTTTTCCGCAACACCTCGTCCCTCAGACGCACCGAGCCCGTCAGCTCTCTCCCGTGCCGTCGTTCTCGCTAGCTGCATCTTTTGCTCGACTTCCTGTGCTCCTAAGTTCCTGCACACTTAAACATAAGGTTAAATCCAACATGACCTAACCTAACTTATTTAATCACATCAAAATTATCTTGGGGTTCCAACAATCTCCTCCTTTTTGATATGAGCAACCCAAGTTAAGTAGGGTAAACCAACATAAGGTAAAAATAAATTTGCTATTAATTTTAAGCTATTAATTTTAAGCTACCTCCCCCTAGACTTAATTTTTCCTTCTTCCCCTTTGATCACATAAAAAAAGGGGTACCTCAAATGTCTAAGGGGAAAAAAAATTGAGTTGATAAAGTTTTTTTAAAAAACTTTAAGTTTTGCAAAAAAAAAAAAATCTATTAATTTAAAAAAAATTACAAGAAAAGAATGTTTAAGTAATTTTGACAACTATTCAGAGTATTATTAATCACAAGCAAATGCTTTATCAGTTAGTCAATTAAATATTTTATTTCATTAATTGACTTTCAGGTTGTGGCAAGACACTAGACCTTCTTGGTTATTGGAGCAACAATCACTTTCTAGACAAAGCCTCTTAAGGAAATCAAATATTTAATCTACTCTCTGAAAACCCTAAATTTAAATATCTAATTAAAATATGATTTTGGAATCCAATATAGGTTCCTTCCAACTAGGTTAATCATAAATTTCTTAGGTATATATTTTCTTGACAATTTTCTGATTTTGCCTCTATGAAATCTAAGGTGTCAATTTAAATCATTATATCTTTTAATATGTGTGCATGTACGATTTTTCAGCTCTTCTATTTCAGTTTTTAATTTTTCATTTTCCAATTTTACTTTTTCAAAATCTTTTAATCGACAAGAAATAGCTAATGTTGATTTTAACTCCTTAGTTTCTACTTCTAATGTATGAGATGTTTTAGTCAGAAAGTTTATAAATTTAAATAACTTATCAAGCGGTAAGGATCGTACCTGACTTACCTTGTCGATTTCATCATCTGAGACTCCCCATGTAGAGTTGCTCTCTTCTAATGTTGCTCCCCCTTCATCAATGCTCTCGATGCTCATTGCAAGAGCTTGCTTCGTCCTCTTTGTCTTGATGACTTGTCATTAGTGTGATTCCAGCATAGGCCTTGATTTTTTATTCTGATGAGATTTCATCCCACGTTGCTTTTAGGTTATTGTGCTTTTTCTGGGTTGGTCTCCTATCAGTGCTTGTGTCCTTATGCTTGTCCTTGATTTTCAATTTTGGGCAGTTATCTTTTACGTGCCCTTCTTCATTGCAATGGTAGCATTTTACCTTTATTTTTCGTTTCTTACCCTGCACTTGATTAAACTTATTGGATTTAAATAATTTTTTAAATCTCCTTACCATTAAAGTCATTTTGTCATCATCAAGTGATGTCTCGGAATCTGGTTTGTCCACTTTTGTTTTTAAAGCAACGTTTTGCCTTGATTCTTTCTTTAGACCTGCACATCTTGACTCATGAATTTTAAAAGTTGAAAAACATTCTTCTAAGGTGCTTACCTCTAAATCCTTAGATATAAAATACGCATCTACTAAGGTTGATCATTCTGGAGTCCTAGAAAATACGTTAAACGTGTACCTTAGCGAATCTCGGTTGGATACCTTTTCTCCGAGATTCGTGATTCCGGTGATTAACTCCTTGATTCTTCAGTGGAGGTGTGTGACGGTTTCGCCTTTTTCTAACCGAATGTTGCTGATCTGATTCTGGAGCAGGTCCGTCTTGCTAGTTTTGCCTCCGAGGTCTCTTCGTGTAGTTCCAAGAATTTCTCCTAGAGCTCCTTGATTGACTCATAGGCTCCGATACGGTTGACTTCTTGAGATGGTAAAACACTAAGCAGATGAAATTCGACTTTGCCATTTGCCATGAAGTCACCTTGCTCCTTCTTCGTCCACTAATATTCTTCTTTGTCTTTTGGGGCTACGAAACTATATTTCATAATTATTAATAATTCAAAATCTGTTTTAAAAAATACCTCCATCTTCTTTTTCCAATTCGTGAATTCCCCCTCAAATTTCGATAAATGGATGCTCGATCCAACCATCTCATGTGTTTCGTTCGACGGTTAGTCTTCCTGAAGTGAACCCGCTCTGATACCACTTGTAGGACCGTTGGCGGCCGACTAGAGGGAGGTGAATAACCCTGACAAATAAAAGGAATCTTTCTCGAATTTATGACTTAATTAATCTAACACTTGCATAAATAAAATAAATGACTGAAAGAAAAGAGGCACAAAAGGGTTACTTGGTGACAATCAGGGAGGTTATTAATCCAAGGAAGTCGAAGCTCAGTAAACAATCTCCTTCAGGTGGAGAAGCCTCATACAGCAGTTGAAGTACTCAATTACAGAACAAAACAAGATTAGAATGAATCACAAGTGTTTTGTTGAACCTCTTGGACCAAGGCTGTATTTATAGCCCTGGTTGGGGCCCCTAGAAGGGTTCTAAGTGTCTGAAATGGGATAGAATTCTATCCCCGACACAACTATTAAACGCTATGTCGATTTGGGTAAAGTTTGGGTTCCTAGCGCCCGGATGGTCCGAGTACCCCGGACTAGTTCCGGGCACCCGGACCAGGAATGTCAACACAACTTTTTTCGTCCAGGTCTTCCGCTCCGGTTCCGCTCGCCTCGGTCCGGTCTTCCGTTCTGGCTCCGCTCACTTGGATGATTTCGGCCATCCGAAATAGGGCTCACCCAAAGCCAACTTCTAGCTTTCTCGAGCAACCTTCCGCTCCGGCTTCTCGTCCCTTAGAAACGCCGCGTGTCTCCTTCTCGTCCGCCTGCGTACTCTTCTGTAGAACCTTGTTTAATCATATCAAAACTACCTTGGGGTTCCGACAATTCTATATAGAAAGTTTAGATGGAAGATAAGAGAGTCCAAGAGGCCCATGGAAATTTATTGGTCTCATGCCACTGTTTGATCCCCTGAGACATGATAGTGCAAAAACAATTTACAGAGAAGGGTATTGAATCTTGGTGTCAATGTAAAAATGATTACGGGCATGCTACATGTTGTAGTCAGCCAATCATCTACCAAACAATTGAACATGTGAAAAAATGTATCACAGAGATACTCTGAATTAGCATAAGTAGTTCTGAGTGAGTTTGCAAAGATAATGATGGGAGTGGTAATAAATGGTCATCTGTACATCTTGGGTGTTGGCTATCTTTAGTATTGGACAATGAGGTTTCATTTTCAATTCATCCAGAGAAGTTGTTATTCAATCAATGTGTCATTAGAAGGATTGTTTGGCTGAAAAATGGTAGGATAATCGTTGCCTAACAATCAGGCATATTTTTGATTGGATAAGCACTTTCACCTGTCATATGTGTACCTCTTGTCCTGACCTCATATGAAGCTTCTTTGATTTTCTTAATTCTTGACTCAAACAATCAAAGTCAGTTCTTGATTTGGATGGGATTGTTGAATAATGGAAGATTAATTTTTAGGACATGGAAGACTCCGTTGGAATTTGGTTATGCAGCTTCAAGTAATCGAGTAGTCCTTAGTAACCGATGCGGATATATATGGAGAGGGGTCCAAAGGGAATTAAGAAAAAGAGGAAGGGCATTTCGGTCTTTTAGCATAAGTAAGATTTGGTGTTACTCCTCTCTTCTCTTCCGACTTCGGTGCCTCCCCCCGTTGTCGCCCGCACCTCACGCCACCGACGCCGTCTAGGAGGATCATCTCCGCTATTAGCGGTCGTCGCCGCTGTCGCAGCCGCCTCCATCGGCTGCTGTCACCGCCGCCAAAGCCTCCAGCGACCACCCCCAGCGACCACCTCCGGCGACCGTCGCTACCTCCAGCCAGGGCCGGACCTATAGTGTAACAAGTGAGGCAAGTGCCTCAGGTCCAAAAAAATTTGGGGCACCAAATTTTTTTAAAAAACTTATTAGTTTGATATGTTTATGAGCTTATTTTTAAGAAGTTCATAAGTAATAGTTGATAAATAAGTCATATCTAAATTTGTATCCTAAAAAATATTCTATCTTAGTTTTAAACGTGATTATGTAGAAAAGAAATTGTTCAATTCAAAAAATGTTAAATAAGAGAGAAGAAATCAACAGATTCATCAAACATTCATACGCTGAAGAGAGGGATCGGAGGAGCTTATTTCTTTTCTCTAAGAGTTCAAAAAAATCTAGATTTGATCAAAACTTGGTTGTAGTTGAACATATTGCAAATGAAATAGGAATTGAACCTATTTTTCGAGAAAAGCGCATCATTCAAAGAAAAAGATAATTTGATAAGATCAACAGTGAAAAGGTACCTCAATTTTCTAAAGAATCTTTTTGAGTTAATTACTTCATATTTATAATTGATCAAACTCTTTCTTCACTTGAAATTCGGTTTGAGTAATTTCAAAAGTACGAAAAAAACCTTTGGATTTTTATTTAGTTTGGAGAAATTGTTGTCTATTGATGATGATGGTCTCTTGAGCTTATGTGTCAATTTTCAAAATTTATTAACACATGATGGGTGTTTCGATGTTGATGGATCAGATTTATTTCTAGAACTAAAGTTATTAAGACACTCATTGTCTGGAGAAGCAACAAGAGCAATTGGTGTACTATTATTTGAAAATAGTGGACGGTTGTTATCCAAATGACTACATCGCTTATCAAGTTTTGCTGACTATACCAATTATAGTTGCATCTACCAAAAAGAGTTTTTTCAAGTTGAAGTTGATTAAAATTTATCTTCGATCAACTATATCGCAAGAAAGACTAAATGAGTTAGCTATATTATCTATTGAGAAAAAAATCATTGAGAAAGTTGATTATGCAAATTTAATCAATACTTTTAATTCAAAAAATACGAGACGAATAATATTCAAGTACTACTTCGGAACATGAATTTTATATTTTGTTTGGATTTTTTTTAGCATTTGCTTACGACATTATTTTTGATGATATATTTTGTCTATATTTTATTCCTAGATTTCATATTTCAAATATTATTTTATTTATATCGATAAAAAAATATATGAATATTAAGCTTTGAGGGCACTATATTTTGTGCTCATCTCATGCCTCAAAATCTCAGATCCGACACTGCCTCCAGCGACCTTCACCGCTATCGCAGTCGCCTCCATCAGCTGCTGTCATCGCCGCCTCAGCCTCCTGCGGCCACCACCGTCACCTCCAGCGACCAATGCCGCTCGTACTATTTGTCTACGCCGGCCTTCGAGTCGAGATGGGGTTCCGGCCATCAAGCCGATGTGTTTCGCTATTCGCACTGTTATTATGCTTGTGAGTTACCGGTATTATCCGGCCGGCGTGCCGTGTGCCGACCTGCCAGCCACTATCATGTCGGCATACGTGTCGTCTCTTTGGATCCCTGCTGCATCGGATCCCATGTCGTCGACCTCAGATCTGGCTCCTCAGCTGACTCACATCCATCCACCCGCTAGGTCCGCGACAACTTGATCAGCACCTTTATCAGCTCACCGATCCATCCAAGAACGCCCGAGGCCATGGTATGTCACTGTACTCGCCTTGTATTTATTTAGTTGCTCTATCATTATTCGCCTGCTTATATATTCATGGGATCCGCCTCGAGCATCGGGGTACCAGGAACCGGGGTAACCCGATCGCTGGATACAGGTACTGTTGACCAGAGGACTTCTAACGACTTAGTCGACACCGAAGACAGCTCACAGCTAGGTCATGGAAATGCTGTGAACATTCTAGATACATCACACCGGTAATTTCATCTTCTCAAATTCTCGACAGGAACAGTAACTATTATTCTCAAGATCAAAGTTAATTATACCTTTGCTTCAAGTTCCAAATTTGCTATGTAGTTGTATACTAAGTTGGACATAATGCAACTATTGTATTTGTCCCCATCTTCACAATCAAACATAAATATGTATGAAAAATTAATGATTGTTACTTAAGTATGGTAATTCTTTGTTTTAGGTTAAGTGAAATTTAGTGGGCATCTTTTATTTTGTTATGGGCAGGATGCACAAGAATTCCAAGTAAGCATAATATATTTTACCATTGCTATAATAACTTTTGCCTTGTTGGACCCAATTTATATTTTAATGCTGTCTTTTATGTAGTTCTGATCGGGTTCTTCAAACTCCAATCCAAGGTTGGCTGATAGTCATTGTGAGTCTTAAACTAACCATCTGTTTGTATCTATCATTCCCTTTTAAGCATCGTTATTGACTCTTTTGTCTGATTTCAACATATGAAATTTACCTTCAAGGTTATGGCACTTCTAAGTGGCTATGCTGAGGTGTACACACAAGCATATTCTATGCCTGAACAGTTGTGCAATGTTAGCCTATGGCCCCAATTAATTATGAACCTCTATGTGTTATGGCAAGGGTATCATATGTTTGTGCTCTGCATCTCCACTCATGTTTGTGGTAAATATGATCTATCTTGGCAAACTATTGTGACAAAGTAGCTAATAGATTATGCTCATTATGAATGCATTCAATTACATATATAAAAAATAATAATTTTATATTTTTTACAATGTAATGGGTCAAGATGTACAATATCTCGAGGGGTATTTCAAAAAAAAACCTGATTTTAAATAATTGATGGTATGCATTGTAACTCTATATTTAGACATTAAATGATAGTTCTTATTATTTAGATTGTGACTAATTCAATTACATTTTCAATTTCATTAGGGTAATTTAAAATAAAATGGTACTGTTGAATGTGAATATTTTATAATACAGTATATAAAAGAGATAGTCTTAGATGAAGATCCATAATTGAAAAGGAAGATGAATTTCTTATTTATGAAATAAGAAATATGATCCACAATTGTAGAGCTTGTCAATCCTCTACCGCCACTTGACTGGAAAAGCAAATATGATAGCTTGGACTTATCATTTGGAGGGTGCACTTGGAGGAACGATAGTTTAGCCTTTTCATTTGCTATGATTTTAATTTTTTAGTAAAATATTATTAAGTTTTTATATTTATCGTGTTATTAAAATTTTAAACAAATATGAAATGTATTTACAGTTGATAGTAAACGAAGACTTATGGAATGATACTTCATCTATTTCTCGTTTGGTACGATATTCAATTTTTTTTAAATTATTTTCATTAATTTTATATTTTCATTGTTTATTTTGCTTATATAAATAAATGTATTGTATTTGTAGGTGACAAGTACTTGAACTTTGCTTATAATATGATGATTGAACATGATTCATAGTAAATTAGTTGAGTTTTTATTTTACAAGACTTTGTTTATTCTAAAACTTAATGTTTTGAGTGCATTTTATTAGTATTTAGCTAGTTTTGGAATTGATACTTTTATTTAATATTGCATTTGTAAATTTGATTCAAATGATTATTAGATGAATAAAAATTTAGTGGCATGTGATGGATGTGATAAATTGTGATGAATGGTAATGATGTGGTGGATGAATTGGATGTAAATTTTTTTTTAATCTATATGATGAGTGAATTGTGATGATAATTTTTAATGTCTTTATAAATTATTATAACTAATATTTAATAGTGTCACTAGATATTAGTTAAGATGATATTTTAAAATGACATAATAAATTATCTTTCTTGATATTTTCAATTGTCAGTATATTTTTTAAATTAAGATATTTTTAAAATTAACATAGATATTTTATAATGATATTATACAAATGTCAAGAACATCATAGGACCTATTGGTAGGATGAATTTTTAAGGTCTAAAGCCTTTGGGGCAAAAAAAATTACAAGATATGTAAAATCATACCTATCCTACTGATCTTTCTCTGACTCCACTGAAAAAAGCCCTACTGATCTTTCTCTGACTCCACTGAAAAAAGCCCTACTGATCTTTCTCTGACTCCACTGAAAAAAACGACTCCAATCGCTCATAATTTACCATCCGAGTCGTGATTCTACAAACTATCGGTGCATGAAAGCTATTAGTTAATTGATTAAGTAAGTCAAATAGAGTGTATTTGGATTTCACCTAAAAAAAGGTTTAACTATATCAAAGGAGACAATAGCATTCGAAAGTGAATGCTAGCTTATCAAATTGGTAAAGACCTTAAATTGCTTTCAAAATTTTGAGCTTAAACTTAATCAATTAGCGATCAATCTTCTTAGCTGAGTTTTCAAATGGAGTTAGCTAGCAACACGTTGAGTAGAGCTGTCAATTTGAATTGGGTCCGTCGGGTTAACCCGTCCTGTTAAACAATTTAAACGAGTTGGGTTAGAATTTTATCAACCCAAGCCCGTCACGGGCCGAAACGCCTAGGCCCGCGACCCGTGCGAGTTGACCCGCGATGGGCTTGGGTTAGCCCGCGGGTTGAGAAACACATGTAAGCTAAGTTTTTTTTGCCAATTTATTATCTTTCTTTGTTATAATTTTGAAATAAAAATAATATTTTTTATCTCACATAACTACTCGTTTGTGTTTATTCATATGTAAAATATATGTTTATGGATACATTTGATTGATAAACATTTCCGAAGTACAACGTTGAAAATATTAAACACTTTTTAACATTATTTTTTTAAAAAAATGATAGACCCGCGGGTTGATCCGCCAAACCCGCAACCTGTCTTAGATTGGATTGAGTTGAAAATTTTCCAACCCGCTAAGTTGACGTATCGCCCCGCCTCGCCTCGCCCCGCCAAATAATTAGCCTGCCACGGGTCAACTCGTCCCATCATGAATTGACCCGTTTGACAACTCTAACAATGAGGTAACCATAATAAGATTATGCTAGCGGAGGAAGGCGGAGGGAAGATATATAGCTCGATTACTTGAGGGACAACTGATGAGTCAAGGTTGAGATGACAATGACAGTGTCGCCCATGCGAAGAGAAAATCACATCTCTTAGATAAAACAGAAGACAAACATGAGGGGGAAAGGCAATCACTCTGAGAAGAAACCACATGAATGTTTAAAAGAATAAGTATAATATGAAAATGATTAGACAATAGAAAAATTAAACACAAGGGAAATGAAGAAAATTACACAAACAAAATATAAATGGCATTGCATTAACCCTGGAGCCTACTTACCATCCTCTCTCATTTCGAACATCAGAGAACAAAAAAAAGAATTTACTTGATATATATATGATATACTCATCATATAAGTTTGAAGCAAGTATTATAATCGTTTTCTTTTTTTCTCTTCCTCCTGTTTCGATCACAGATATAAGGGAACGCAAAGAATAAAACACTTACTCATCACCCAAAACTCCAACTAAATACTACAATTTGCGAAGGCGATTAAATTAAATAGATGCTTTAATTTGGAGGATGGAGGTTTATTCACAAGGGTTGTTGGGCATTTGAAACAGTTCCTGGAGAGTCGTCGATCGTCATTATCTGCAAATGGAAACTAGCTCATTAATTAGATCATTCGATAAGCATATGAAAGAACAAGAAAAAATGCAATACAAGTAGGCAATATAAACAGCCTGTTTTGAGGTCTCCTCCAGAAAATTTAAGGGGTGGTACTTCTAAGGTTTGAGGATTTTCTTAATAATGGAATATATTGGAGCCTACAATACTTTTTGGGGAGTGTAGAGGATCTGAAAGACCAAGAGGGAGAAGATTTTCATCTTGATCAGAATTTTATGTTAAGACTTCAGAGAGTCAAAGAGCATTAGTAGTGAGTTTTTCCAAAAAAAAAAATCATTTGATCAGGGGTTTAAAGAGGAGATCAAGAAACATCGAAAGAGTTTGTGTGCAAGGTGTGGCCATTTGGATCCCTTCATCATGGAAAACTTGATTTCTATGATGAAATTTGTAGAATTAACGAATCTAAGAACTTTACTGCAAGATGATGAGATTTAGAGATAAGGAGCAATAAAAGTGCTAAAACGGGTTGGCAAAACCCTAAAATCAAACACCTGATATGCATACCTGATCACAGATGGCACAAGTATCACTTCTCTCCATCCATTCAAGAATGCAAGAGAGATGAAAATCGTGTTGACATCTAGTTCTGATACGAGGATTCCCTGAATCGTACTCTGTCAAAAAGTAATCAAGAGGGAATTTCAACAGATAAACAATAAATAAAATTCTAAAGAAAAGAAGGCTCTATAATGAAAATATCAAGTTGTTTCCGCCTGAACATAAAGAAGTAAAGATGAGAAAATAATAGATGTCACCAATCAAACTGTGCAAGCTATAATCCTTTGCATTGCTGAAGAAGTGGTGATATGCACATTCTCAGGAAAATGGACATGATGGCTCAACAAAGAATTAATCCAAATTCAATGTCTTCTTATGTTGGTGTTATAGCTATATATAGAGCTCAATGAAAGGACAAAATTCATCGAGCCGATCCAACCAACACAGGTTTGATGATTATAACAATGATGAGTTGTTTGATGTTAATGTTTGAGTCATGGATTAATATCTTGTATTGTGTTGACAGGCACTATCGAGATTTACCATTTTACTCTCGCACTGAAACTCAAACGACAGCATCACAATGATCCTTCTTCAAAATTCTTCCTTGTGCATCATCCTTGATTTCCTCAGAATCATTCCTCTGCTTGGGACTCTAAATGCTCCTGAAATCCCATTTTCATTTAGAGCGAACAGATATAAGACAATTCTAATTTAGGATTTGGATCCACTAGGGTTTCCATTATCTGTGACGTGAGGTGGAGACCTAGAGGCTTTGTTTGCATCATGAGGCTTTCTACAACACTGGTGGAAAAGGATGTGTTTCCATCTCCTCTATATGAGTTTCTTCCTCCATTTCATCAGTATGACCAACATCATGTGTCGGCATGGGCAAAATGGCACACAACTATGCACTTTAGCAAGAAACCTCAGCTCAGCTCTGATCGAGAATTAAACAATGGTTTGAATCACAAGAGGAATTATTAACTAAAAAGGAATAAGCTTCTCTGGATGGTATTAACAATCATATGGTTGCTTTTATTGTATGCATATAAAAGACTACATATAAAGCTTATGCTGCATTTGATTCACCACATGGCATTGACAAAGAATAAAATAATTGTTCTTGGTGAATGGAAAAATGTAATGAAGTAAGAATAGAATAGAAATATGCGTTAATTCAGCTCATGAATTTAATTCTAGCAACACTAAACCAAACACAAGAATAGTTATTCATTAAAATAGCTACTCCTGCAAACCAAACATGCTGCTAGTCTCATGGGCTACATATCTCAATAATTGCAATATAGAACGTAAATTATTTTTGGAAATATCAAGATCACCTTCTAGGCAAATGGGGCAAACATCCTCCTCATCTGTAGTAGAGATAATACGCTTATTGACCTCATTTTCAGTAACCTTAGGAGAACTATGCTCACTCTCAGTTTTGCTTTTGCAGTCCGAAATTTCAAATTTGTCATTTGTTTCTTCAATTCTCTGATCTGTTTTGGTTCCATGACTTCCAATATCTTGAAACGCAACCTGTGAGCTTGTTAAACCAACATCGAAGGGCAAGGGTGCAGGAGGCGATCGATAAGTGTCCGGAGTGGACGTGTCCAGATTAGTGTCAACTAGTAGTCCCGATGAGATTGTAGAAACTGTAACATGGCTGTTGGATGAAAGTGGTTCACGCTCCAAATCTTGAGGACACTGAAAAAGGTGAAAAGAATGGGTTTACAAAGAATACAAAGAGCAAAGAAAATGAACTCTGTTCAAATGAAACTTGAAAAACTGGAACTATGAGGCCATGTCAAACATTTGTATAGATAAAATCTAATATCTGTAACTAATACCCTAACAGTCACCAGAAGTAAGAGATGAAGAGACCAATAAAATATAATCAGAATTCTGAGCAAGCAGCCAAGTCAAAAATCGCCAGTAAATTGTTGGGATTATGACTGTCGATTTTCATATTTACATGAATCATTCAGGTGCCTTTTTTTAGTCTAAGAGCCATGTTAGCCATGGGTATGGATGTGTGTCATATTTCCAGTCTAATAGCTGTCACACTCAGATGCATACCCATATCAGATACTTGCACCCGAGTCTAATTAACATAGACATCATCCTGTTGAATTTTTGTATGGCGTGACAATTCTGAGCTACTTTGGCTTAAACTCAAACTGATCTGAGTTCAAAATAGCATTCTCAGTTTGGTAAAATGTAAACTGTGAAACTGCCTGTAAATTTGTAGATAACAAAAGAAACTACAAATGGAATCTAATCCCAGAAATCAGACTAAAATTTTTTTCACAAATGACCGAAATTGGTGTTTACCATCCAGGAATAATTTTTTAATAAGAAAAAAAATCCAGAATGCATACATAGAAGTAAGCTGGTGTTCTACGTGATTCAGCTCCTCTGGAAGAACAGCAGCAGCAACCGCCCATTACCTATCAATTTTTTTTGTGTCTTACATCAATAATCAAGCCCATCTTGAAGTTAAAGAAATAGACACCAAGTAATAATTTACAATCACAATTAAGTTACAAACTTAAAACACTGATTCTAGAATATAAACAATGTGGCAAGTCAAGCAAAGAGATAAACCACCGAAGATAAACAGGTAGAAAGAGTAGCAGCATTACAAAATTTCTGAATCCGGTGTAATGAAGGCAACAACAAAACTATTTCGAGTTGGTTGCGTGAATCTTCTATGTAGCTCTCTCTATGCAAGGTTTAACATTCATATTCATAAGTATACATATTTTGATGTTACACTCAACCTTTTGTATCCGGGCTTGGGACGTCAGCAACAATTTTAGGATATTAAAGAGACAACAGCAAAATATGACAAATACACAGAGGCTTCCAATTGCCTAAACAATTATTTACCACCTTTCTGCAAAACTCTGGAACTCACAATTCAATCCAGGAGCTCATAATTCAATCCTCCACCTATTTCCCAACTCATACAAACTGTAATTAAATGATCATCCACAGGATGCATTCTTCAAGTCTGCAGGACAATTCACAGGAAAGACCAATAACCTAATCTACGGCGTATCATTCCTTTTCACCTAAAAAGGCTAAAGAACAATCTTCTGACAGAAAACAAGTTAATAGGATCCTCTTCTAAAATTTGAATATTGTTCAAAGGTTATTCAATCAATCAACATGTAACCCCATACTTGATGAAACAATTCGTCATACCTAAAGGAAAAAAGTAATCATCAAGCGTCCGTCTAAATATCGGCACAGACCAAAAATGAATTCCCACCCCAAGCATAAAGTAAATATTCTCCGAGCACTATAAACTCCAAACAAAGCAACTCAAAAGGTTCATTTTTTAAAAACATGGTATTTCTCAGTCACTTCAAAAAGTTGGATTCTTGTTCACAGGTTGTTCGACCATCCACCATGCAATCCTGTGCTTGATGAAACGTTTCCAGCATTCCTTAAGGAGGAAGTAATCGTCAAGCATCCATCTATTTTTTATGTGACATTTACAAACAAGAATTCCCACCGCACCCATCCAAGTTCGGGAAGTAAACATCTTTCAAGCACCATAAACCCCCAAAGAGAGAAAACCAATAGTTAAATTAAAATCTTTTCAACGTAAACGCCCAATAAGACAAAACAAATAGCAGGAAAACAAATTTCTCGATCTCGATCTCGATCAAATCCGTGAAGGGAAAAACGCTTCGTATAGGTTAATACAAAGCGAACAGGAAAACAAGAAAAAAAAAAGCATCCGACAGTACAAATCGAAAAATCAGATCAATAAACACCCTCGCCTCGGTCACCAACCTCGACAATTTTTCAGGTAAAAGAAATTCTACGAGACGCGGTAGCCAAATGCAGGTGCTGAACAGGAAAGAGGATGAGGAGGATGAAGGATGAAGGAGAAGCATGGAGATTGGAGAGGCTTACTGAGCGGCGCCAAAGCGGTGGGAAACCCTAGGCCTGGGGAACACCGGCGAGGGCGTGCGGTGCCGCCATGGCGGGCGGAAGCTTCTCCTCCGCGACCGAAGCGAGGAAAGAGTGGCGGTGGTATCCACTTGTTGCCTATAAATACAATTTTCTATTTCAGATTTAATTTCGCTTCAATTTTCAAAAAATATATATATAAATTAATTTTAGAAAATACACACTAAATTGCAAATTTACTAAAAACTCCCTATACTGTTCGGTTTCACGGCGAAAGGAGATTTAATTAGTTTTCTCTCGTAAACTGCTCTTTCTTCAGTAGCTTACCAGACCCACCTTCGCTGACACGCTGGGCCCCACAAGCGAACAACCCGCCAAGTAGGCAGGTAGGTGGGGCGGGTAACCGAAAAGAAAGCAAGTGTGCGATGAACAACATGGTAGGATTACTATAATAAGAAAGAATGCTATAAAAATCAGATGTGTAAGGGCGAAACTAATGAATTAGCAAACTGTAAGGAGTTAAATGAAATTTGTAAATTTTTTATAGCAAACTGTAATAATGCTATAAAAAAAAAGAGGGAATTTGTAAATTTTTTCTCTCCGACTTCCAAATGGCGGCCGGAAAGAAGGAAAACGACACGTGGCTGCCCCTTTCGGCAGGCGATCCGAACTCACCGACCTAATAATTTATTTATTTATTTAAAAAAAATCTAACTCATTTACCACCAATTAAAAAATCGGCATTTCACTTAATCGCAAATCTACATTCCTATTATACCCCTTCCAAAATACATTGGTTATAAAACCTTGACAATAATACTACTGATTAATATAATTGATACGGTGATAATGTGAAGGTCAAAGTTAAGAAAGTTAACATCAAAGAATCAACGGGTTCACTAAAGGAGATCGAGCGGAACTCTACTACAGTAGACAATCAAGCAGGCAACGCTCGATCGACAAAGGCAAGTAGAATGCCCGTATATCCAAGATTATCATGTGCTCATCATGGAGCAGAGGAACGTTGGGACGACCTTAGCATTAGTCCGATCAAGCGTAAATAGTCTACCGAGCTGGGTCATTGGGAGGAAACAGCAGAGGTCTACCGAGTGATGATCCCCAATCGAACGGCTCCCCCGTTTGGCTAAACAGTGAGACCCCTCTCGTATCCTTTGATATCCCTTTGAGAGATAATGCCGCTGACAACGAGATATGGTCAACAGACAGATCGTACGACAGAAGCTTTTACTGTCTTATCATATATTTGCACGCCCTGTTAAGGTGTGGTGTCAGAGACACTTTCTGACAAGTCCTTTCATAGGATAATTTGGAGAACATGCCCACGTTTCGAGGGTCATGCACATCGCCCGCTGGGGCACTATATAAAGGGGGATCTATACACCGACGGAGGTACGCATTATTCATTATTCACACATGTGTTTACTATTGCTCCATTTTCTTTCATCTTTTTGGTGACTAATTTAAACGTCGGATGACTAACGTAGGAGATCCCTTCCCTGATTCGGCACTGACTTTTTTTATATTGCAGAATTGAACAAGATCTATATCCAATCAATACAATAGTTACATTCTCAACCAGTCATATCGACGAATTTTCGGAGAAGACCAATTATCAATAGATTTCTAATTAGAAAATATCAAAATTTTTAACTAGTGTAATTATTTCAGTCCGAAAATTTAAAATTGAATTAAATTAAAATCAATATAGAGGTACTTACTATCCGGTTCAATAAAAATGCTGATTCAAAAATTACTAATATATTAAATTATTTTTATAAGAAAGTGAAAGTTAGGTTATTATTATAGAAGATGACATGACTTATCGAAACCTACCTCAGGCAAAGAATCGTTTGCAAGCAAAAGCAGTGATGGATAAGAACATCTGGTTCTTCCTCCTCGACATCGCTTTATTCTATGCAAGACAAGAACAAAAAATAAAGTCGATTGGAATAATTGGGAATCTATGTTATGTTAGGGTTGGTCAAGAGATGCCCTCCCATATTTTGGTGCTGTAAACATGGAATATTCAATGAGAAGGATACAGAATATTACTTGATTGCTAGGTAGGTAAGAGTAGACTATCTTTATATCTCATGGTTTATCGAGTAGTTCTAAGCCTTTGTATATAGGCTCGCGCTCATAATGCTGTGTTAGCCAAATTAGAGAGGATCGCTCAAGTTACCAATTGTTTGGAGGGAAAAGTAGAAGTTTTAGAATACAAATGAAGTTTCCAAAATAAGCAAAGTCTTATATTTACTTTGATAAGACCAATCCACACACAAACACTCATTTCTTGCGGTATTCTTTGACATGGGGAAAGCAACAAGGGCCATATGGCGGGGTGTGAGAGTCGGTTAAAGTAGGGTCATATCAATCCAAACGAACAAAGGGCTCAGATCATATCTTCAAACTTCGGGATGGTATCACATAGGTGTGGTTTGAGTTGAATTGAGCACGAAGGAGGATTCAACAGGATGGACAAGCGAGTGGGGGATGCCATTCTACTTTGGTAGTTGTCGTATTCAGCTTTGGTAGTTGTCATTCCACCTAGGCCAGACACACTTGCAATGGCCCTCCTTCTCCGCCCCGAGTTGACAACAGACGTACCCTAAGTTGCTTGATCGAAAGATGACCCAATTGTAGGATCAAAAGCGCTAGAGGAGATGAATAACGCTTGTGGATTTTTCACTTTTTAAAAAATAGTCATGTAAAGAGTAAGTGCAGTGGAAATAAAGAAAGGAAAATAGAAAGTCAAGCTAACACCTTTAGTTTTATTTGGTTCGGAGTCTATGATGACTCCTACTCCAAGGTACATACTCATTGAATGTTTACTTTTGACAATTCACTAATAAATCGGAGAATTATAAGTATAATAATTTAACTGCAATCGTCGGAGTAGTGTCATAGAATCGTAGAATTATTTTTAAAGCAGCGACAAGTGAAGGATCACAAGAATGAGTTGTAATTGAAAAGCTACTCGAACCAGTCTTTTATAGACTGTTGAAGGCGCTTTCAACACAATGGAAGGCGCCTGCAACTATAGAAGTTATCCCCTCATCCTCGGACTCGATAACCTCTGCAGCCAGTGATATTTATCCATCCGAAGGCACCTTTAAGGCACTCGAAGGCACCTTTAAGCCAATCTTCAGGGCGCCTTCAGCCGCATGGAAGGCGCCTCTGCCCCTTTTCACGCGGGACTTCGGCCAAAGTATCCGAGGCACCTTCAACACCATGAAAGGCACCTCGAGCATTGTTCACCCGAGTTAATCCTTTGTGCATTCTATTCCTACAAGGCACATTAGTCTAAATACAAAAAGATACCCTGCAAAACAAAGTTAGTACAATAAAATATTATTAATAAATTATTTGACAGCCTCTAGACTGTCCGGTTCTGACTTTCAAATTTTTTAAAAATCTTAGGTTAAACTGAAGCCTACTGTTCCCTCAACGGGGAACGCGTACTCACATACTTCTCTTAAGAGAATTTACCTTTTGCTAGATCGGCCCTCCAGACCGTCTAGACTTTTGCTCAGAGTCCAAGACATCAGGACTTTTCGCTGGACAACCAATCCCTAACCCCTCCAGTCTTCCACCTGATGTCCGACTTTCACCTAGCTAGTGTTCTCGACCTTAAGATTTCGCCCAACATCCTTGACCCGTTAAGACTTTTCCCAGTCTCCTAGACCAAGACTTCATTACCTAACTGCTGTTAGGACTTTCCACCTACCTAACCTCAACTAGGACTTTCACTTTACCTAAGATCACTTAGGACTTTCCTATACACTTAGTTTAACTTGTTAAAACAACAAGAAGCCTTAACTTTGAACTCTTTGTCATAATCAAAACTTATGTTTAATCATTTGATGCTTCCTGCACCAATAATCTCTTTCTTTTTTATTATAGCAATCCAATTCAAAGTTAAGTAAAGTATAATAAAAATAATGTAACATAAGTAAGGAATTTGAGCATAAATGAAATATTTTGACAATTTACAAAGTAATGATGTCCCCTTAATTTAATGCGCTGCCCCTCAATCTTTTGAAAGAAAAAATTATTTATGTTTAGACTTAAATTATATTTTGACTTAACTTTAATGTTTCTCTCCCCCTTTGACATATTTAAAAAAAATACTAAGTATAGAAAAAAAATTTGTTAACTTGTAAAAATAGTACTTAAATTTTTTTAAAAAAGAACTTTTAATCATTTTCCATAAAAGATTAACTTGTAAAGTTGTTAACTTTTTCTATCCTGAAATGATCACTTAATTGTCTTTAAAAAAAAAATAGCTCTAAAAAGAATTTCTTTACTAAACATTTAGCTAATTACTTAAAAAAGATTTCATTGAAAAATATTGAGCTAAATACTTAGCTTTAAAAATAATTTCTTTAAAATTTTTTAGCTAATTACTTAAAAAGAATTTCATTGAAAAACACTTAGCTAAATACTTAACTTTGAAAGAGCTTTCTCTTGCTTAGCTTTAAGAAAATTTCTTTATAAGGTACTTAGCTTTAGTTATGCTTTCGAAAAGATACTTAATTTTATGAAAAATACTTAGCTTATCCTTTTGAAAAAAAAATATTTTTTGAAGATACTTAATTTAACTTTTTTTTACTCTCTCTTAATTAATGCATAAAAAATGAAAGAACTTTTCTGTAATTACTCTAAGTAATTACCTTAATTTGAAGGGGAATGTAAGCTTCATAATTAAAATTAGTCATTGACTATGACCCTAGAGTCCAAGCATAAAAAAAATAAAAATATATTCAAAATAATTATCTATTTTCCTGATTTTTCATCTCACCCTTTCTAAGTTTTCAAACATGTTAAGCTTATGAGTTGATGTAAGATGAAGTTAAGTTAATCTTAATTTTGAAGTTAAGTTTAAGTTTGAAAATATTATTTCTGAATTTGTTGAAAATAATCATGTTTGAATTTTGAAGAATTATTAAGTTTAAATTATATTAAAGTTGATTTGAGTTTGATTACATGTAAAATACGACATCCAAATAATAATTAAATAATAAGATTATTTAAAAAATAATCTTATAGAAGTTTTTGGAGTTTTTTAGAATTTTTTTCGAATTTAATCTGAGTTCGAAGGAGATATTTTAAGTTGAGAGTTGATTGATTTAATTGAATCTTAAGTAATTAACCTAGATATAAAATTATAAACCTAGTATTTCTTTTTCCTCCGCCAAAGCTTTTCCTCCCCGATTCTTCATCGCACCCCTTTCCCGATTCCCTTCTTCTCCAAGTTGATTTGCCGACTCCCTCTCCCGATCATGTCACTGTCGCCCCTAGATCACCGATCATTGCCTACCACTGTCGCGTCTCCTCGTCGTCAATGGATGCTGTCTTCCTCTCTTGGCCACGAGTACCAGGTGTTCGCCGGAAGCCGAGAACACAAGCTAGCGACAAGGGTAGGCTTCTTGAGCCCTTTCTCCGATCCACTTCCTTGTGTCATTGCTGATCACGGTCTGACACCGGTCACCAATCGTCGTAACCCTGACCGCGAGATGTGCTGCTAGGCATCGACGATCTCCACTGCAGCCACTCTCGTGCCCTAGCCTTGATCCTTCTTCGGCTGAGCTCTCCCTCTGCCTGAACCATCACTACCGGCCTCCCATCGCTTGCCCGGTTGGATTTCTCTAGAAGCACGGGTCAACTTTGTTGGCTTCCCTACAGCCGCGAATAATTGTTTGATGGCTCTCCACTTCAACGACCGTGATTGAGAGAAGAGAGCAACTAGCAAGAGGAGATCACTATTTCCTCACAGTAGCATCCAGGATTTTCATCGGGCGACTGTTGATCTGAGTGTAGAGCCTCTGTTCATCGCAGCAAATAGTGGATTCTTCACCGATCGGTTGTGGATCTAGATTGGGGTAAGATGAGTTTTGGAAATTTGTCTGACTCTTCCGATAACTTCGACCACGTTGCCTTTAATGTCTTCCTTTTTCCTTGCTTTATGTTCGGACACTCCACCTTGTTCGGACACTCCACCTTGTAGTGTCCTTGCTTATTGCACCCATAGCAGGTCACTTCAGACTTAGGCTTCGAGATTTGATTCGTACCCATTTGGTTGCCCTTTGATTGGATCATCCTCTTCTTCTTTAGCATTTTTCAAACTAGGTTGACTAGTTTGTAGGTGAGCTCCTCGTTGTCTTTAGAATCCAATTCATCTTCGGATTCAAGTTGGTACTTAGGTTTTGGCTTCTTGTTTATGAGTTTCCCTGCAAACAACGCAATACCTTTCTTTACCTGAGTAGTATTAGCTTGTTCATGCAATTCAAACTCAGAAAATAACTCATCTAGCCTAATAATTAAAATATATTTGGATACTCTGTAAGCATTTGCCATGGATGCTCGCAAAGTGTTTCTTGAGAAAGCATTTAATGTGTACCTTATAACGTCACGATTCTCCACTTTTTAATTTATCTGATCGCGTGGAGTCCGTTGAGTAGGTCTTAAATCTGAGCATGTAATTGGCTTGCCGATTCACCATTCTATATTTTAATATTATATAACTTATTTAAAATAAGGTCGCGTTTACTTACTTTTGCATTGGAGGTGCCCTCGTGTAGTTAGATCAATTTCTCATATAGATCCTTTGCACCTGAGAATGGACCGCCTCGGTTCAATTCTGCTTTGGTTAGGTCACATTGGAGAGTACATGTCGCTTTTGCATCAGCCTCGATCTTCTTCTTCATTGATGTGTCTTATTTGTCGCAGGGGATGAGTACTCTGCCTTCGGTGAAAAATATGAATCTGATTTGGATTTTAATCCACATTTCCACTTAGGTCTTGAGATGGTATTCCATTCGGTCCTTCTAGTACCCGAAGTCCTCACTAGAGAAAAGAGGCGGACGTGCAGTACTCTAACCTTCTTAATGAGTCATTTAGTGAAGATCTTGTAAAGGCAAAAATAATAAAACTTATTTTAAGTCTTAGTCTTGGATTAGTAGTGTGGTAGAAAAATAAGGCAAAAAATCGGCTCAAATAGTATTACACCAATTTCAAGAAAAATTTGAAAAATTGATAAATTTGTCAAAAGAGATTATTAGACCAATTCTGACTTATGGTAAAAATTTGAAAACGAAAAAAAGGTGAAGAAGAATGCTCAAATGGTAGTTGTACCGATTCAAAATAGCCTCGCTCTAATACTAATTGTAGGATCGAAAGTGTTAGTAGGGAGGGGATGAATAGTACTCGTGACTTTTTCACTTTTTGGAAAGCACTTGCATAAAGAGTAAGTTTAGCGGAAATAAAGAAATAAAGGAAAACAGAAAGTTAAGTTAACACCTTTAGTTTTACTTTGTTCAGAATCTGTGACGACTCCTACTTCAAGGCTCACACTCGTTGAATATTTATTTTGGACAATTCACTAATAAATCGGAGAATTACAAGTACAATAATTTAACTGCAATGATTAAAATTATACCGACAACTAAGGATTAGAAGTTCTGAGCTTTCGATCGTCAGAGTCACGTCACAGAGTCATAGAATCATCTTTGAAGCAACACACAAGTGAAGGATTGTGAGAATGAGTTGTAATTGAAGAGCTACTTGAACCAGTCTTTTATAGACTGTTGACTATAGAAGTTATCCCCTCATCCTCAAACTCGTTAACCTCTGCAACCTATGCTATTTATCCATTAGAAGGCGCCTTTAAGGCACTCGAAGGCACATTCAAGCCAGTCTTTAGGGCACCTTCAACCGTATGGAAGGTGCCTCCACCCCTTTCCGCTCGGGACTTTGGCCAAGGTATTCGAGGCGCCTTCAGCACCATGGATGGAAGGCACCTCGAGCATTGTTCACCCGAGGTAATCCTTTGTGCATTTCATTCCCACAAGGCACATTAGTCCAAATACAAAAGATACCATACAAAATAAAATTAACACAATAAAATATGATTAATAAACTATTTGACAGTCTCTGAATTATCTAGTTATGACTTTCAAATTTTTCAGAAATCTTAAGTCGAACTGACGCCTACTGTTCTCTAACAGGGAACGCGTCCTCACATACTTCTCTCAGGAGAATTTACCTTTTGCCTGCTCAGCGTCCGAGACATCAGGATTTTTTTTTCTAGACAACCAATCCCTGACCCCTCCAGTCTTCCGCCTGGTGTTCGCGACCCTCAGGACTTTCACCTAGCTAGTGTCCTCGACTTGCTAAGACTTTGGCCAGTCCCACGACCAAGATTTTGTTACCTAATCGCAGCTAAGACTTTCCATCTCCTAATCTCAACTAGGACTTTTACTTTACCTAAGATCACTTAGGACTTTCCTGCACATGCACTTAGGGGGCGTTTGGTTTAGGGGAATAGGAGTGGGGAATGAGAATGTGAATCATTGATTGTCATTGTTAATGTTTGGATTATAGGAATAGGAATGCAAATAAGGGAATGAATCCTTGAAATTGGGTAATAACTTATTCTCATGTACCTCCCCTTCAATGAGTCATTATCCTATTTTCATCAATCAAAATATTTCCTTATTCCAAAAATACCCTTGAACTAAAACTAAAATTTTCTCCCTTAATATCAAATATCAAAATATATATATTTATTTTTTTCTTTCATATCACTTCTCTCTCCTTGTTCTCTCTCATCATATTTTCTCTCTCATCATTTTATCACACACTTTCTCTCTCTTATCACACTCTCTTTCCCTTTTTTCTCATTACACTTTCTCTCTCATCATACTTTCTCTCTCCTCAATCTCTCCCATCACACTCCCTTTTCTCTTTTTTTCTCATTACACTTTCGCTTTCATCACACTTTCTCTCTCCTCAATCTCTCTTGTCACACTCCCTCCTTTTTTTTTCCTCAACACACTTTCTCTCTCATCATACTTTCTCACTCATCATATTTTCTCCCTCATCATACTTTCTCTCTCCTCAATCTCTCCCATCACACTCAATGTTCTTCTTTTTTCATCACACTTTTTCTCTCATCACACTTTATCTCTCACCATACTTTCTCTCTCCTCAATCTCTCATCACACACTCTCTCCTCATTTTTTCTCATTATATTTTCTCTCTTTTCATCCTCTCCCAGCGTACTTTCTCTCACATCATATTTTCTCGCTCATCTTCTCTTATCATGCTCTCTCCTATCACACTCTATTTTCTCATTTTCTCTCATCACACTTTCTCTCTCTTCATTCTTTAACATCACACTTTTCTCTCTCTTCATTCTTTCTCATCACACTTTCTCTCTCATCATACTTTCTCTCTCATCATTTTCTTTCATCATATTTTTCTCTCACATTTATCTTTCTCTCATATCTAATTTTTTCTCTTATTTTTCTTTAAGGGTAAAAAAGAAAATTTTGATTTATTCCGATAGAAAATATGCAACTAACCAAACATTACTTTTAAGAGTGATATCCATGCTCATACCCATTCTCATTCCACAATACAATGATTCTCATTCCGATTCATATTCCTAACAAAGAACCAAATGCCCCCTTAATTTAATATATTAGAATAACAAGAAACCTTAACTTTAAACTTTTTGTCATAATCAAAACTTAAATTCGATCATATGATGTTTCCTTGCACCAACACCAATCACTTGCTAACTTGGTTAACTGCCAACCTAATAGGAGCCGATTTGATAAGGAAGCTCTTGACCAGAAGCAACTTGACTCTCATCTGATTTACTTGCAGTGACTTTTCCAGAATCCTCAAGAAGTTGGTCCATCATCTGATCTCAACTAGATCATTTTTATTTGTATTTGTATACAAAGTTAATTTTGAAGTATTCTTGTACTATATTATTAAGATGGTACTCATACTTACTAAATAAACGACATGATTTTTTTATAGAAAACACAGGACTGTAATTACATTTTTTAAGTAATTAATTAAATATTTAAAAGTTAAATCTTAGCTACCATATATTATAAAGATTTTGTTGTAGTGGAATGATAATTTTAAAAATGTTAGTCCCTTGGATAGGTCTTCGTGAATATTTTCTGATTTATCTTTATGTTCAATGAAAATTTTTTATAGGATCAAATCAATCACTTTCAAAACTAATTGATTAAAAAAATAGGTAATACTAAATGGTCAGAATCTAACCAGTTAAAATCAATACATGCAAGTGTACACATGGGTATTTTAGTAATATCATATATGTATACACATGCATGCATTCTAATTGGAGGATAAAAAATTCTAGCTGACCAAATTCTGGCCAACGAGAATTACTATAAAAAAATTATCGAATTATAAAAAAAACACACAAGAGATGATAGCATTAACTAAGCATTTAATGTTCAAAATTAATTGATTAAAAAAGTTATCGAATTATAAAAAAACACACAAGAGATGATAGCATTAACTAAGCATTTAATGTTAAAATTTCAACGGTGACGCATTATAAAATTTTTTGTCTAATGAGATAATAAATCTAAGAATTTTACTACTGAGTGGACCTCCGTGTGTATTTTCCTATTTACTATATAGTGGTTCCCATGGACTGGATTAGTTGGAGAGATGTCTAATTCTTGCAGCTAAGATTTTAGGGTCAAAGGTCGTCAGCTGCACACAAGGTTAAAATCCTGGTCTGCTGTGCCAAAAATTCCTACGACCTCCAGTCACCTCTCTTGCCCAGCATTAATCGTGATTTACTCCCTCTATAATCCTGGGGAGCCAGGCCCAGGGGACCGCTAGGGTGACGATTCCACCTTTTTTGCAACTATTTACTATATAATGACCATAAAAATTTTATATGGGGCCAAGTTCATCATCTCTCAAATTAGTTAGTTTAAAATACTAAATACCTAAATTAAAAAATAAACAGAAAAAAAAAAACAAGAGACGATAGCAATCTCTCCTCTGCATATATGGTGCAACGGTCAGTAGATTAACAAGTAGGCATGTACATTTCCTTCTAATGTCAGGATCTTAATTTTTGGCCGTCCATCTGGATACCCGAATATAAATAAATAAATAAATAAATAATTGATAGCGACTCAAATGGTTGTATCCGTAGACTGCATAAAAATTTGAAATTGAAATTACTTAAATATTTATTAGACACAAGCAATTACTCAATTGAATAAAAAAAATATATGAATATGAGTATTTGCATTTTTGAGGAAATTTATTTTAGTCAAATTGGTGACAGTTTGAAATATGGTGACATAACTCGTCCCAATATATGAATAGCGCATGAGCACCATTTGAAATATGGATCGTACTAAAATTGACCCGTAGGCCGAGAAACTAATACCATAGCCCAACATACCGGATAGACTGAGCCTAACCCAAGAAATAGTGATATCTTTGAGTCGTATTGTGATATTTTTGAAAATTGTGGGTGTGCTGGATATGTTTTCCCTTTAATTATCACAAAACTATACGGAGTATTTGGAAGGGCAAAGTAAATAAATTCTCGTTTAATTATCACAAAATTATTGTTATTTAATTCGTCAAATTAAGTATTTTCGCTTTCTCATCCTTTTCCTCCCTTCCTTCTTTCCTTGTAGCGACCACGCGGCTCGTCGCCTTCCCCAACACCAACTCCTCTCATCCTCCCTTCTCCCTACCCTATAAATTGACCGCAAACCCTAATCTCCCACTCTTTTCGCATCCCGATCCCCCTCGTCCTCCTCCCTCGCCGGCGCCGCTCTCTCCATGCGTCTCCCCTGACCCGTCGCCTCCTCGCACGGCCGGATCCCATGGCCGGCGGGCCGCCCGAGTCGGAGGAGTTCGTGATACGCTCCGGCGTCCGCTCCGGGCTGAAGCGGGAGTTCGCGTTCGCCCTCAGGTCGCAGTCCCAGCTCCCGGCTTCCCTTGGTCGTACTCGCTCCGGAAAGTCGGTTGGTGGCTTTGCCGCTTCGGCGCCGAGGGAGAGTAAGAAACTGAGGGAATCCCTTCTGTCCGAGGCTGACGAGAAGGCGGTCGAGGTTGCGGTTGCCCCGATTGTTGTGGATTGCGACGACTTGGGTTCGGAAGGAATAGATGTAGTTGTGCGTGCGGATGAGGACGCTGTGGAAACCGTCACATTGGCCGGTAGTTTCTGCGGTTCTGCATCGGAGATTGCTTCTTCATATTCGAAGCCCTCCGCCGAGGAAACGTTGGTTTCATTAGATTGTTGTGATGAATCGGCGGCGGATGACGCTCAAGCAAATGGAAAGCCTGTCAAAGCCTCAGTTGTTCATTGTGACGATAAGCACAAGGTGGATGTGGATCCGTCTAGGAGTGGGACTCCTGTCGGAACTTTAGTGTCGGTTAATGTCCAGGGTGAATCTGCCGCGTCTGTGAAACCGATCAAGGTGTTTGTCAGATCTCCACTGAGGGGCAAAATGGGAGATTTGTTAAAGTCTGCCAATGGTCAGGCCAAAGCTTTAGGGTCCACCGTGGAAACCACAATTGTTCTTGATCATGGTGCTACGTGCAAACTGAATTGCAGTTCCCTTGATAATTCACGTGCAATGGGCAATGCTGTCTTGATTGACGGGGATGATGTATGTAATGCTAATGAATTGGCTTCTAACAATCAATCGAACAGCTTATTAGCATTGACGAAGGGGGATGGTGTACAAGAATCAATTCTCGAAAGCCTTCCTTCCACGGCAACTATGAATTCTAGAGAACTTTTGCAGGGTACATCAGCAGTAGCGGACTATGGCGATGTTCATGGACATTCAGCTGGTTTGCTACAAAAACCCTTGAGGAGATTTACTAGGTCAATGTTGAACTCGAAGGCTCCACCTGCTAATAGAGAAGTCCAAACCGCAGTGCTCTCTGCCATGGAAAATGACAAAGATGGCCGGATTCAAGATTATAACTTTCCAGGACTATCAAATGGGAAGGCTACAAGGTCTAATATCAAGGACAGAGGCGATGATTTGGGCACAGATGTTAGCATATCGAGTGAATCTATTGGATTAGAAGAAATAAAAAGTGAGGCATATTCTTCTGAATCTTTGAGCACCCCGCAGAATAAGATGGAACTAAAGATGTCAAAGAAGATTTCTCTGACAAAACTACCTGGTAATGTAAGAGAATTGCTGTCAACTGGATTGCTTGAAGGATTGCCTGTCAAATATTTTACATCCAATGGAAGGGTATGCTGCACTCTCCAGCGATTGAAGTCATTTTCAAGTATTTAGTTAGTACTTTTTGCTTATGAAAATAAGGTCTTGAGTTTACCATCAGAATCAACATATTCTTAAAACCAATACACAGTCTTTGTCAATTTCATTTTCTCCTTTTTTTTCTTTTGTCATGTACTAGCTTTCATATGGGGTTTTCCCTGCAAGATGAACATTTGAAATTTTTTTCCTGTATAATTTTTGGACACTATGATTTTGACCAGGAATTGTCTTTATGACATTATTACAGCGAATTGAGCTTCACGGTGTTATTAAGGGCAATGGTATAATATGCTCTTGTGCTAATTGTGATAGTTCAACTGTGAGTATTTCCTCTATGTAACCTTCATACTACTAATACTTGTAATCACTTACTTTAAATAGTTCTTTACTCAATTATGGCATTTTTTGTGCATGTGGTATGAAGGTTGTTTCAGCTTATATATTTGAGCAGCATGCTGGCAGCACCAAGAAGCACCCAGCAGATTTCATTTTCTTGCAAAATGGTAATAACCTCCATGATGTAGTGAGAGCATGCCGTGATGCTCCTTTAAACATGTTGGAAGCTACAATTCAAGGTGCAATAGGTCCAACGCCACCAAGGAATTGCTTTACTTGTCAAAACTGCAGTGGTAAATACTTCTTTATATTGATGCATTTATAGGAATTTATTTACATGGCTGCATCCTTGCTATTGTCAACAGCATCATTTTCAACTTCACGCTCTGGAAAATTTGCATTATTCTGTGATTTGTGTATCGAATCAAAGCAACACGTTAGGACTCCCGGTCCACTGCTTGGAATTGCCAGTTCTCCAAGGTACTCTTCCCAGAAGAAGATTCATTTAGTTTTTGCTTCATTGTATCAAATAATGTCATTGCTATCCTATGTGTTTTTTTTCCTTCTTTGTCCATCATCATTCTTGTGGTCTGTTCTAGACATTATTGACACTATTTTAGTCTAAACCTCACTTATGGATATATTATTCTAAAAATCAAAAACATAACCTGTCAATCAAATTGTCAAGGCTAGAAAACCTTTATTACACATGAAAAATCATGCTAAATTTGTATTTTTTTTTTCTTAGTAAAGAATGAGATGTGGATTTTGATCACTGACTTCTGTTGCCGTTAAGTGATAATTTGTGTTGAAGAAATCAACTTTTTAACCAAGGAAGTAATCAAGAAAATCTAACCTAAGTCACATATTACAGTATAGATTTGCCTGAGTTGATCATCTTATTTGTTTCCATCTGTTTACTGTCTTTGTGTCAATAATGTTAGTCACATATCTGTATAAAGAAAAAACTTGGGGGTTTTGTTTTTCTTCTTTGTTTTATTGGTTTTCTAAGTCTACTCCATGAGGATGATGCCTGTTGTGTTCATTATGATTGTTTGTCTGTGTTATATGTGCTTATAATCTACTTCTTTTGGTTTGATGACTATTTTGATTGATCCTAATATTTATATGAATGATGTGCATTTTTTGTATGGTCAATATTCTAACTTTACTTAAGGTTTGTCAAAACAAGTACAAAGTAACAGAAACAAATTTTATCATCCGAAGGTCATGGAAAAACTTTTCATGAATCTCTCATAGTGCTGGTTACACACTAGAAGGAGAGACTAGCTGAAAAAGAAAATCATATCTATTTTGTAAAATGAGGTGTGTTAATTGCTTGAAGTGGAACCTTGGCGCAACGCAACGGTAAAATTGTTGCTTTGTGACCAAAATGTCACGGATTCGAATCCTGGAAACAACCTCTTTCAAAAAGCAAGGTAAGGCTGCGTACAATGGATCCTTTCCCGGGACCTCGCATAGCGGGAGCTTCGTGCACCGGGCTGCCCTAAGGTGTGTTAATTGCTTGAATCTCATGACAAGATGAAACAGACTTTGATCTACATCAAGATGCCCCCAACAGCTTCTTGCATCATATCATATTTTTGATGCTTGCTCAAAGTCAAAACTCTAAAGCAATAGGATGTATGATTTTATTTTTCACACGTGCACTTTATGTATGGTGTATTGAGTAACAATTGAGATAGGTGATATAACAAAATAAGATGTGTCCTAACAATTTGGAATTAACTACATGGATCCTATCACACTATTGAGTTACAGAAACATACCTCTTGAATAACAACCTAAGATGCTAGATACACATCCATATATCTTTAAACGCATGCATGGAATTCTAGTTGTAGAAATTTATTGTTTGTCTACAAAATGATTGAAGAATGATTGCTGTTCATTTTTGTCATAATTTAAGTAATGTAATATCATGGAGCTAATATGGTCATTATGAGACTTGCAATTACATGACCTCGAATATATGCTTGTACTGATTCATCAGTAGCTTGTCATCGTTGTGGACAGAGATGTTACCTCATTCATTGGTATGGCCATCTTGTATGAGTTATGACTTGCTTGAATTAAGAGTACAAAATAAATAGGTTGTTTCAAGCTCCCGACATTGGTGATACATTGTAGTTCTGCTGTGAGAGATACTTATGGGTTGTCTTCATTGTTGTTTATATCATGTAAATTAGAAACTTCGGTCCTAGGGGTGTCAAATGGGTCAGATTATCCCTGATATGGTACGACCCAACACCGTGTGAATCATACCTGACATGACTCATCAAGGATTGGTATGTGCTGTTCCATGCTTGGCCAGGTCTTTGAGTAGAGCTAGGAAGCAAGCGCTCACTTGCTGCTTGTGCTCAACAAGGCCTAGGCTAGTGCCATCCTGAGCACAACATGAACTAGGGCCGGGCATGAACTTTTTCTATTTTTCTGAATTTTAAATATTAATTCAGCTTGGTAATAGGCTGGCATAGGTCACCTGAACTTAGGCTCACATTACGTGGAGGGAAGGGCTATTGGCTGTGTCTAGCATGAGCCATTTGGAGTTGTGTCAGGCTAGACACACCACAGAAATCTCATTGGCCCAGCGGGCGCATGCCATGCCCGGCCCAGACATGGCCCATTGACAAGTCTACTCTGTCTCTGTCCTTGAAAAGTCTACTTTTGTTTAAATTTGACTAGAGGAAAGCATGACTCCAAGTGTAGTCTGCAACATATATTGGTTATATCAATGTATTATATAATTTTTATTCATATTATTTTTTTTTCCTTACTTCCTAGTCTTTAACAAGTTTATTTCTAA
The DNA here is from genome assembly GCF_018446385.1 of Zingiber officinale. Classification (NCBI taxonomy): domain Eukaryota; kingdom Viridiplantae; phylum Streptophyta; class Magnoliopsida; order Zingiberales; family Zingiberaceae; genus Zingiber; species Zingiber officinale. The sequence continues at coordinate 119,026,648 of NC_055991.1, read as the reverse complement.
AAAGAGTCTTCACTATGTCTATTCTTCATTCAGATTGCCAAGAACAGGCTCTAAGCTAGAACCATTGCCAAGAACAAGCTTTAAACCAGGATCAAGCACTAAGCCAGAACAATTGCCAAGAGCCAGCTTGAAGCCAGAACCACCAAGTAATTCTTCAAAGAACTTATCATCAATCAAGAAAACCAGTGTGGGAAGGTTAACTAGAAAGTTGGTACTTCAACTCAACAAAAAAAGTTTCATTCAAAGATTCCTGCTTTTGGTTTAATTTATGACAAATTTATTATGTATCATTTTCACAAGGGATCTCGGCCTGCACAAGTTGGTATTTATGAATGGCATCTTGCCAGAGGGAACGGAAGTTGGCTACTATGTTCGTGGCAAGGTTGTGCTGGTGGACAATGATTCTTACTCTAGTCTAATAATTAGCAACAATGTTTGTTTGATAGACATTCTTTTGCAGAGATTACTTGAAGGTTACATAAAAGATGCTGGAATATACTGTAGATGCTGCAACACCGTGGTTAATTACTATCTTCTTTAGTAGATTCTGATGTCCCTGTAACCAGAATTCTAATATCTAATATGCTAATTACACAGATTAGTCCGTCACAGTTTGAAGCTCATGCTGGTAGAGCAGCACGGCGCAAACCGTGGGTTTAATATTTACTTATTCGATTGAAGACTTATTAGCTTCCTACATTTTGTTCATCTTTTTCTTTCTTTGATTCTACAGATACAATAATATATACACATCCAATGGAGTTTCCCTTCATGAATTGTCAGTTTCTTTGTCAAAGGATCGGAAGCTGTCAGCTGGTGAGAATGATGACCTATGCAGTATTTGTGCTGATGGTGGAAACCTTCTACTCTGTGATCTATGCCCAAGAGCTTTTCACACAGGTAGATCTTTACTTTTCCTGGATCTTTTTTTTCCCGCATTGAAAACAAGATACTTGCTAATTTGTATCAAATTTATGATAACTTATAAGTTGATTTTAATACGACTTGATGTATTTTGCATGTGTTAAGTATATGTCCATTCTCTGATTATTGATCAAAATAATGATTATGCTTTCTAATTGTTATTTATGGACATTCCTCGTTATGTAGGCTCTCTCCAGTAACTAAGCTTGTACCAGGCAAACTTGAAAATCACACTAATTTATAGGGTAATAGGCTCTTATTGGTTAAGCTGCTAGACATCTGCAATCAGTTTGATTTGTTGCAATGGTTTTAATTGAAATGTTGATTATTTCTACTTGTGCAAGTCAAGTGAATGATTCAAGCAAGCTCTCATGGTATATTTCTGATTTGTGTGTGCTGAGTTTTCAATGATGAATTGGTAGCCATGGCTTTGCTTCTTAGCACCTGTCTGAATACCCTCTTTTATTAGAAGTCAAATTTGGTGGACCAAAATATGCTGTTTATCCTCTTTAATGGTGCATTTGGTTCACGAATATAATACACAAAGTATAACAACTATTCTTAGGGACTGGAATTGACAGGGACTCTAATAGGAATAACTATTCTAGTGTTGGGTTCACATGACTGTCATAACATATAGAGAAGGAATAATTTTTATAATGATAAAGTTCCATACGTGAGATGTTTTGTTTGACTCTTCTAGTTTTAGCCCATTTGCTTCCCCGTAATCAACTTGCTTGACTTACTCTGCTTGCTTGATTTAATTGATCCTGTCACTTGACTTGTTCGGCCTGACAAGTCCAATTGACCCATTGGACCTGACCGGCCAACATGATCAGTTGACTTCGCTTGCCCGATTGATCTATCCGATCAACCTACTTGCTAAATTGCCTAGCTTGCTTAGCTCAATCAATTTACCTCATCCGACCAAACCTACATAATCTGCTTGACCTGACCGACCTTGTAACTTTATAGCCTTATATATTTGCTTGGTCTTTTCAGCCCACTTGGTTAGCCCTGGGATACCTTCTCTGACCATTTTGCCTGACCCACTTGATGAACAATCTACTTCTCCTATCTAGCTTGTCTGACCTCAATTGACTTGTCTAACCTCTCAACCCATCTAGCTTGTCTGACCTCAATTGACTTGTCTAACCTCTCAACCCAACTAGCCCTCCTAGCCCAACAGATTCAATCAGTCCCATTCAACTTCACTGATGGACATGATCAAACACTGTCATCCTGGTAATATGTTTTTTGGAAGGTTGAATTGAGGAAAAATATATATTATTTGAGAATGTAATAGATAAGGGAATATCCTATTCCTAGAATAAAGGGAAATATATATATTCCTTATGAATAGGGAATCACAATGCTCTGAGAATTAGTATTCCAAGTTCATTTTTGCAACCAACATAATAATACTTTTTTATGGGAATTCTTAGGGAGTAGAATAACTATTCTTATGAGTCAAACTCACCACAAGCAAATTATGTATTATTACAAAAATTGGCTTTTTCATTATTTAGATGTCCATAATTTTCTTGCTCTGCCAGTATCTTAAAGAAATTAGTAATAGGAATTTCTTTTTCAGGGAAAAACGATTAGCACATACAATTACATTATGAAGACAGTTACTAACCTTTGAGGTTTTTTATGTTGCCCTTAAGGCATCAACCAATCGCTATGATTTGTTGCTAGTTTCATAATGTGATTGAGGATAAACGTGGATGCATGCAGGATTGATTGCAGATACTTTGATTATCAATCAGGAATCAGTAGATTGAGATGTTGGCTTTTGTTGGATACTTTTTTTTTTTTTACTTATTTCACTGTTATTCAGATCTGGAGTTTGTCTTCAACACAGGTAGGTGCTTGTGGCTACTTGAGATCCTCTGTCACTTGATAGGATAAAAGAAACATTCAAGTGAAATGAGACTGCATGATGGCTTGGTTTAATCTCTACTACAATATTTCATTTCACCTTGTCCTCAGAATTTGTGGCTAAGTTAGCCGGTTTTATCAGATGTCTCCATACTCCATAGTATTGACTGATTTTTATAATTGGCTATCATAAGGCCACGGGAGGCATTGAGGTACATTCGAGAGGGTAACAAAGGGCCTATGCATAGTTCCCTGAAAATTTATTATAGTCCACTCACTCTATATTTAATGCCTCACTGAGAGTGTTGGGCTAACATAGTCAGTATCACCTATACAGCCAGCAGTGCAAGACATGGTTCCTTAATTTGGTTTGAAGAATATTGTATATATATCTATTATAATTTATAACAACTTTCACTACCAATATGAAGTTTATTTTTCTCCACCTTTCATTAACTTGTATGTTGAGAAAGGATTTAACAGTTGGGCTGTTTTCTATGCGCATACTATTATGCAATTATAGTGGTGGTTATCATCCTCTACATAGATTTGTTTTTTTTTAAATTTGTTTAATCTTGTTGCAGGATGCGTAGGGTTGCCAAGTATACCAGAGGGAGATTGGCACTGTCAGTATTGTCAAAATCTCCATCAAAGAGAAAGGAGTGTTGCATCTAATGATAATGCTATTGCTGCTGGGAGAGTTGCAGGAGTTGATCCCATTGAGCAGATATTCAAAAGAAGCATGTGTATTGTCACAAGTTCCCAGGCTGATGTTGGTGGATGTGCAGTGTGCAGGTTTCTTCTCCTCTGCAGATTCCCCTTTTCTTTGATTTTGATGGATTTGAGTTTCATATCCACCGTATATCCTCTCTTTTGAATTTGATGAACTTGACTTTTAATTTTCACTCTATAATGATGTTTGCTTGGCTACAAAAGGCTGTTAATTAACTGGGTATGGTAATGTTTGCTTGGTTGGTTTTTTGGTTGAAAAATTATACACGCTTTTTCATTTTGAAGGAAATATATTTTTGCTTTGACCGTGCAACTCCATTGTCACGCAGTTGCTTTTGAAAATTTTGCTGGCAAGGCAGTGGTGTATTTTGCCTATTTAAAACTTGCTATTCTGTTCTTTCTAATTATCTTTGTGCATTGCAGGAGCCATGATTTCAGTAAATCTAGATTTGATGATCGAACAGTTATGATTTGTGACCAAGTATGATTCTGATAGACTCATTATCTTTTATTGCTTGATTTGCTGAAAGTGTTCCTTCAACATTGAACCAAGTTCTGACTACATTTATCATATATCCAGTGTGAGAAGGAATATCATGTTGGATGTTTGAGGGAGCAAAAGATGGCTGAACTAAAGGTGACCAAATAATCAAATTCGTGTTCAAATATAAGCACTTTGCATACTTGAATCTATCAACTGGAAGTGAACTTTTTAGTTACTTATGGCACTTGTCTACATCGAAGACAAATAGCCTAGTTAGGCCAACTTAATTATGTATAGCCTTTAAAGAATGCCTCAATCGACCCATTCAACACTTTGGGGCTTAATTTTGCCACTTAATTGCAGGAATTGCCTGAAGGGGATTGGTTCTGTTGTAGTGATTGCATTAGGATTTGGAATGCTTTGCAAGAATTTCTTCTACGTGGAGCACAGAAGCTTCCAGTATCAAATGCTGATGTCATCATGGAAAAATTGAAGAATAAAGATTTAAACATGGACACTGGTGCTGATATGAGATGGAGACTTCTAAGTGGAAAAACTGATTCAGGAGATAGTAAATTACTGCTTTCTAGAGCAGTTGCTATTTTCCATGTGAGTGAAGTCACATACAAGAAATTAATTTTTATATTAGATACTGATGCTATACTTGTGTATTCTGTCGGAAAACTGGTATGATGGATCCTGAAGCTAAGAAATTATTATATCATGAAACTTGAAGTAATACAATGTTGCAGATATTATCATCTATTTCCAAGTTTAATTTTGGTGGGGGTGGGTAGGGGGTTGCCTATCTTCTGTGCTAACTTTGTTCTGAGTAATTCCTAAAGAAAATGCGTCCTAAAATTTTGTATTGAACTTACTCTTCTTCAGGAGTCATTTGACCCCATTATTGAGGCTACAACTGGTCGGGATCTAATACCTTCTATGGTTTATGGGTGAGAACTTAACTGCTTATTGTAATTTATTTAGATGTTGTCGATTCCCATCTAAATTATTCATATTTATATCTTATAGGAGAACAGTAAGGGATCAAGATTTCAGTGGAATGTTCTGTGCAGTATTAACTGTTGGGTAAGCTTTGCCCTTGAAGATTTATTTTAGCTCTTTTTTTTATTACACATACAGGCTAATTTTAATTGCTATCTTGGTGTAGATCATCTGTTGTTTCAGCAGGAATCCTACGTGTTTTGGGAAGTGAAGTTGCTGAACTTCCATTAGTTGCAACAAGCAGGGAACACCAAGGGCTGGTGAGTAGCTGCCAATTTGTTGCTAAGTGAAAGAAGTCAGATTAATACCTGGTTAACATTAAAATAATGACTTAGTATACATACAGACTGTCTCTGAGTTTGAGTAAAATCTAGCTAATTGATCAAGTGCAAGATCCATCCTGCCAATATTCTCATTGGACGGACGCATACAAATCTATGCTATTTTTCCTGATTTCTATCTTTTGATAATTAGAGGAGAGTTGGGAGGTGACATAAAATGGGTGACTTTAATCTGCAGTCAGTAGGCCATGAAAGAGATATTTGCATGATGGAAAAGAAGGAATAACAGAAAGGCGCGTGATATGGAACCCTATTGCTGAAGCTATATTGTAGTTTTTTAGGCTTCATTTGTTTAAAAGGGCAGTCCGGTGCACGAAGCTCCCGCCATGCGGGTCCTGGGGAAGGATCCATTGTACGCAGCCTTACTTTGTTTTTTGCAAGAGGTTGTTTTCAGGATTTAAACCCGTGACCTTTTGGTCATATAGCAACAACTTTACCGTTGCAAGGCTCCCCTTATTAGGCTTCATTTGTTTGCCAGAAAATAAATTTTTCATGGATTTTTTTTAGAGAATAATCTTTTAGAACAAATAGATATTTTCTTGTTATTTGGATGCTTTCTTAGATTTTTGTTTTTATTTTTGGGCACATATAGGAAAAAAAAAATTCCTCTCTAAGTTGGCTCAGTCGGGTTAGCCGATTGGACCAGCCTATTTGGCTTGACCAGGCCTTTCTGCATGCTTGGCCTATGCTGCACAACAAGCTTAACCGACACATCACGTTTTTTTCAACTTGACTATTTCACCACGATCAATCAATCCAACCAGCCTGACCAACCCACCTAGACCACCATCAGCCTGGTTGGATTGGCTTGTCAGTTTGGCTCAATTGTCCCCTCAGACTGGCCTGGCCTGCCCATTTCAGTCTGATTAACTTGATTGGCCTTGTCGACTCGCTTGGTCTTGACCAGTCTGCTCCCAACATGTCCACCAGGATAGATAGGTCTGTCCGACCCACCAAGAGAAGCCATGACTGAGACCTACAAAACCTATCAGCCATTCCGACTCTCACAACTTTCCCGAATTGACCAAAACTGTTCGACCCAAGCTGAGCAAATCGATTGGCCCACTAAAACTGACACACTTGATTGGATTGGTTAACTTGCCTGACCCAACTGAATCAATCGATGTGCCCAACTCAACCAACCCGTGGCCCGATTGATATATTTGGATCGAATAACCTATTTGACCTGACTGATTCATTTGGCACGATTGGCTAGCCAATATTGATTGACCTAGTTGGCCCATTTTACCCAATTGGACTGATTGGTCTAACCAGCTTATCCAGCTTGATCAACACATCCAACATGACTGGACACAAATCATAGAACTTTAGAAGCTCCACTTCAGCCCGCGTAGCGCAGACAGTGGGCACACAACTTTGGCGTAATAGCCAGGGGTCGATTTTTGGGAACTGACGACCTAAGATTTACCTCACTATGCACCTAACGCCTATGTACCTACATTTATCTTCCTCCATATCGGTGAGGCCGGCATTAGGAGAGCCATTAAAGTAAATGATCTACCTTTTTTTTAGAAGCTCCACTTCATTTCCAATCCTACTAATTATATCTTCATAAATATTCCTTTTCTTTTACAAATAATAGATCCCAAATATCACTCCATTTCAAATCCTATTAATTATATCTTCATAAGTATTTTTTTTAATGAATAATAAATTCAAATCCCACCTAGTGAGATAAGGCTTGGTTGTTGTTGTTGTTGAAATAATAAATTCGAATATCGAAAACTTAAATAGTTGAGATTGATGACCTTTTGTCTTTGTGTATGGTTTGGTCACATTGCCTACATTTAAGCAACACTATATCGATGTAACTATAACTCTCAAAGACAATGCTTGCCGTTGTTTCTGCCGGTGTCTGAAATAATGAAATCTCCAAATTCTTCTTTTTATGAGTACGTTTCCCACATATTACAAATATCAGCCTCGTGCTTTTCTCATCAATTCATAAATCCTGTGTTGTTTCTGTAGGGTTTCTTCCAGACACTCTTTTTCTGCATTGAAACATTGCTGGCGTCTTTGAACGTGAAGCATTTCCTGCTCCCTGCAGCCGAAGAAGCTGAAGGCATTTGGACAAAAAAATTTGGGTTTACAAAGATAAACTCTGACCAGGTAAGCCCTTGATCCATCAGTTACTTTGGATAACATTTCAAATTAATTCGGCACTTAGATTCTCCATCCATCCTGCAGCTGGTGAAGGTTCTAAAGGGTGCTCGAACAACAGTCTTCCAGGGGACATCCATGCTACATAAACCTGTTCCACTCGTTCAATCTTCTTATTCAGTGAGACAGCAAGCTGCAGAGTGAAGTCAACAATGAATCCCTAAGGGTCAGTTTCCTTGGTTGGAAAAATAGGAGGGGGAAGGAAGGATGAGGGAGGTGGAGATGAAATATATACGAGTGATTGAGCTCTATCTGCCCTTCTCTTATCTAACTTGTCACCCAAATAGAATTGAGTCTAGAAGGAAGTTGTTCTTTTGAGGGTTCGTATTTTTGTGTGTATATAGAAGAGAGTCTGCTTTGTACAGCAATTTTTTAATCTAGAGTAAGTATGATGCTTCAGATGGAGTTTAAAAGAAGAATAGGATTTTTTTAACTCAAAAAGGATTGGAGGGATCAATGAAATTTCTTACTCCAGATTTTTTGTTTCTTAATCTGATCATATGCGACAGATTTTTTGTAATTGCACCAAAGTTAGATTTTCCCAAGCGTTTAATTTGTTATATTCTCACAATCTATGATATTTGTGAATGTATTATGGTAGTATGCGGATTGTATCGCTTGGTTAGCATGGTCATTCATCGTTCTTATTCTTGTTTTTGGTTTTTACTTTTTTAGTGCATATGGAAGCAAGTCTTAATTCCGGTGAAGATGAATTTCAAACTGGAGGAGCATCAGAGTCAATGACCTTTAAAAATGCTGCTGGAGGATGTGTTTTTTGTTTTTTAGGTAAGGTTGTCCCCTCGTCTTTTTCTTTCCCTTTAGGATACTTGTTATGTTGGCTTAAGTTCGGTCTTGGCTCTCCTTGCTTTTGTTTGCCGGAAGTTTAAATTTTCAAAGGGATATAACAAATGGAGAAGAATGTTATAAAATTGTAGTTTGGTCTCATACTAAGCAAATTAAAGTGTTGAATTGCTTGCAAATAAGTGTATAAAATATGTGAAGTTAGTAAAAGGATAAAAAATGGCCTTGTATAAATTTATTTTTGATTTATTTTATCAATTTTTATTGCCTTTGTTTAGCTCAAAAAACATGTTGTTGGGTAGGGCAGTGAGTTATTCACTCACATAATAAGTTCTCTCTCTACTTTGGAAACCAAAAAGTATTATATTCACGAATATTAATATTATATTAATAAGTTCTTTTTGACTGCTCGTCCTTCCAAGGAACAAGACACTGAACACCTAATAAACCGTAAAAGCAAAGTGTTCAGAGCTCATGCTCACGGTAGAGTCCCTTATGAGAGACTCTACAAAGTCCGAAGCCAACACCAAACACACCTGCAAAAAGCTCTGATCTGTTCCTTGCACCGTCTGCTTGGTCTCCACTTTCTCTCCTCTTTATTCCATCAAAATAAACAAATGCTTAGCGGTTGCACAATCATAAGCATTATAAACAGATAAATAATATTAACAGAATAAATAAATAAATATGGAAGCCTTCATCCTCTATTATAATTATTAGTGGTAGTAATAATAGTATTATTTTAATGTGGTGGATTAAACACCTACGACTTTGATCATAACACTTTTAATCAGTCTCCATAGAATACCCAGTTAACTAAAAGTTGTTATATAGTATGTACATGTCCGTAAAAAAAAAATCCCTCCCACCTTTAGTTAATTTGACGGTCATACTATAAATTAATATTATAATTTATTTCTCTTCACATAACTTAGAGATGAATTATGAGAGCCGTCTGGGATGAATATAATCACTTGTTACAATAATACTTTTAATCAATCTTACTTCTACTTAATGAATTATAAATATATATTTTTAATCTACTTAATTTTTTAAATCGACTAATCTTGACCCAATGAAGAAAATTTTCATATAGTGCATCATAGTTGGATTCAACCTTTAGATATCTAATTAATCGTTTAAAGGGTCTAACCAATGTTCCAGGATTATAAATATCATGTGTCCCTCATAATTTGTATATATATGTCATGTGAAAAAAACTAAATTAAGACATCAATTTATAACTGACACTGACAGTTAAATAATTAAAAAATGGGAGTAGTTTTCCCTAAGCTATAAATATCATCTTAATATTATGAGATGTAAATAAATAGAAATGTACAAATATAAATGTATAGCTCAAACTTTGGTGATACCTTTCCTTATTTAATATAAATAAAATAAACTCAAAGTTCAATTCTTGTAGAAGGTTGCTCAATCTCATCGATCAGAGAAAAAGCAATAGCCAGTGTCATTAAAAGGAGGTAAAGCCTAAAAGACACTGATGACCTACAGAAATGATCATAACCTAAACAAATGAGCCATAAAGCTTTGTCATCCGCCCACGGGAACCTAAAACAGACCTGTCCTCAGACTACGGTTCCACAGATAAGTATCATAGGTCAATTCCTAAGTATATCGCAGCACTGTAAAATTAATTTTCTCCCGTGAAATAATAATCCTGAAATACTAATTGCGGAGTGACAGTCATTCTCATTTCTAAGACTCCCTTTGGTCCGAATAAGGATTACAATAAATTTTATTAGTTAGAATCTTTTAGACTCCGTTTGATTTGTAAGATAAGGATTATAGTAAATTTTATTGGTTAGAATTTGATTAACTAAAAATGAATTGTAATATATATATATATATATATGTAATTAATATATAAATATGATATTATTAAAATATCTTTGATAATAACTTACAAAGTATATTCTAGTTAGTTGGATTCTAATCATTTAGTATTATCATACAAATTTAGCACTATTAATCATATCTCATCTATCAAATACTTTCTATCATATCAATGTCCCCTCGGATGGGTCTAGTGGCTAGCACATGTGGTGTTGCCATCAATGAGGTCTGGGGTTCGAATCTCGATAAAACCGAGATAAATGTCTTCCTTATGTGCTAGTTATTATTCCAAAGGCTAGTAACCGTCCGTGATTTACTTCCTCTGTGTTGACCCTCGGACGAGTTGACGAGGACATTAGAGACAAACGTATTCATCTTTTACCACCAATAATCCCTAAAATTAAATGGAGCCTTAGATTTATTCTCATGATAGAACTAAGCCTAACCCAAAAAGTTAAGGGCACAACCCATAATTACCTCTTAAGGCCACTACTCCTAATAATTCAACATTTTCTCTTTTGTTTTTCATTTTTATTTTCATTTTCATTTTCTAAATTTTCAAGTAATACACATTTTACTGAATTTACTAAATAAGTTTATATTTATTTTAACGGAAAAAAAACATTATATAATATTATCGTTTTACTGGAACAGTGTCCCAGGCACTGTTCTTGAAGACACGAGGAGGACTTTTCGTCCAATGAAGCTCTTTGCGGTCACTTTCCAGTCCAGTAAAGGTCGAAGCTTGCAACGGTGATCCACCTCTCAGTACGATCGCACTGGTGAGGGAGCAGCTGAAAACCGACCTCGTTCTCCTGCCTCCTCTCGTCGACAGCTGTGTAGGCATGGAGCAATTGCGGCACTCTTCCTCCTGATTGACTTGTGCTTCTTCCCGGGGGTTTCGCGTCATTTGCATCTTCTTCCTCAATCGATCTGTTCCCGCTATTTGCTCGGAGTTCACTCGCGCATTAGATCTCTGACAGTGGATGCTGTAAAAATTGAAGCTTGGTGGGGGAAAGGGTTTCTTTTTAGGTTTGAAGGAGGGAAAGGGAAATGGAGGCGAGAACGAGAAGGTATGCGCCGCAAGCGGGCCCGGAGAGGACCAAAGTGTGGACTGAGCCGCCTCCCAAATTCTCCTCCCAGCAGCAGCATGGGAGCAAGGTGCCTGTTGTCTATTACCTCTGCCGTAATCGCCACCTCGAGCACCCGCACTTCATGGAAGTCCCGCTTTCGTCCTCCGACGGCCTCTACCTCAAAGGTAAAACATCGATCTTGAGTAAAAAAAAGAGGTCCTTTTCCAGTATGATTTCAACTCCTTGGTTGGTTGGATTAGATGTGATTGATAGGCTCAATCTGCTGAGGGGAAGGAAGATGGCCACCATGTATTCTTGGTCTTGCAAGAGGTAATTTTGGGTGGATTTGTTTTCAACTTTTTGGTCGATTGATCAGTAATAGGTGATTAGGTGATGCGTTGCAGGAGCTACAAGAATGGATTTGTTTGGCATGACCTTTCGGAGGATGATTTGATCTTTCCAGTGCAGGGGAATGAGTATGTACTCAAGGGTTCAGAGCTCCTAGATCAAACCCCACCAGGTACACTCTGCATTGTATCTTCTCATTGGATCAAATATGTTCTATTATATGGCTGATTTATCGATGTTTTCTACACTGTAGATCGGAATAGTGAAGGTGTAAGCAATACAAAGATCCAGAATCCTAGACGGGCATTGCAAGACCCGCCGCCTATTTGTCGTAAAGTCCAGGAGGCTTCTGGTTCTTTGTCTCCGACGACAGTGGTTGTGATTAAGGAGGCCAAAATGGCCCCACCGCCAGTGCAACCATCTCCTGTCCAAGGAGACGATCAATCACTGCCGACACGTAGATCAGTCTCCTCACCAGGTTATGATACTAGATCTGCCCCGTCATCACCAGCAGAGTACAGGATATGCAAGCCCATCAAACCTGAGGATGGTTCAACTGAAACCGATGATGATCGAGGAGGAAGGACATGTGAATCGAATGTCCGAGTTGTTGGTGTCTCAACTGATGATAAGCCTCGGTGTACTGACTCTGATGAGAGCCGAAGTGAACACTCTGTGTGTTTGAAGGAGGAGCCAGAGATAGTTAAAGTTGAGAGATCCCCTCCACCAACTTATTCAAGTGCTTCTTCTTCATGCGGGAAGATGAATACCTTGGAGTGTTTGATGCGAGATGAAGCGAGTAAACGGTTTAACTGTGAGATTGTCGAAGAGGAAGTTTTCTTCCCAACTGAAACAAAGCTCAAAGCAACGAATATGCTCATGCACCTAATTACTTGTGGGTCAATCTCTGTTAAAGACCATTATAGCTTTGGATTTGTGCCATCTTATAAGCCAAAGTTAGTTAATGTGAATCTCACGCCACCAATGTTCGCCAATTCAATGATTCCAGGGAAGATCGACTGCTTGTCAGAGAGCCAAAGAGAGATCAGCTTGGGATTTAAAAAGAAAGAACATACCCGTAAGAGGTCAATCAAAACAAACAAGAACAAGGAGACAACCGGGGAAGGAGCTCCTAACGGTAACCAATCACCTTCCTTTGATGAGAACAGGTAACACTTAAATCTAATTATTTTAGTAAATTGACTAGATTCACCTCTTCATAGTGTTTCAGGTCATAATCTTTTGCACTTTTAAGTATCATTTGGTTACCAAATTTGAAGGATAGGTGGGGATTTTTCGGCCAATAATCAATCTTCCTTCCAGGCCTTTTATGTTCTGTTTCTTATTTCTAATTCTTGAAATTTGGATTTAGATATGTTAGGACATACTGAAATGAATACAGATGTGTTTCACTCTTTTAATCTTCTCTCACTTGTTTTTTTTTTAAACTTCTCCCCTTCAAACTTCTCCTATGATTATACAATTAGATAATTGAATGAAAAAGACTTAATTCTTTTTTTACTTCAATGCTTCAAAGCATGTCAAAATGAATTGACTTTTGTAATTATATAATCAATTTAATTAGAATTTTAGAGAATCAAATTTAAAAATAACAAACATTACTTAAATTCATTGTTGGATGCATGTTAAAGCATTCCAAAGCATATTGAGTGTTGGCATGGTGTGATATTATTTGGCACAGCAGAGACAACATAAGAGAGATTTCCTTTGCTGATCCATTTCAACCATCTCACTCGGCAAAACAATGGATTTTAAACCTCATACAAATGATGAACCTTCCTTGACTTTAATGTTATTTCTAATTTTTGAAATTTGAATTTTCTTTGCCTTAGTGTTATAAGCCTAATTTGTTATTTGTGTTTCTTGTTTATATTGACTAATGAATCATACTTATCTAGGAGCTGCAACATGGCTTATTTTAGAGGAGATGAAGAGAAAGTAGTCGACTCAACCCAATCTAATTGTCTTCCTAGGACACAGATAATTCCATCCGGCAAGCATTCAAGGAATGATATAATAAACACCTCGACTGGACCAGAAATATGCAAATCCTCTCCATGCAGTTCATCAAATGGTGGAAGTAGGAGGATTCTCGATAGCTCGTCAATCAAAGGATCTTCATCCAGGAGGCTAGAGTCTTTCCGAGAGGAGCAAGAGAAGATGATCACCATCGAAGAAAGTTGAGTTCTATTACTCACTTTCCTTTCACTGAACATTTAGATTCATTGGTCTGCGTCTTAACAATGCCTCTATTTATTCCTTCAGGCTTACTTCTGGAGCTCGGGTTATAATCCAGTCTAGCTCATGTTGCGATGATACTGAAGATATCTCTGATTGACTACGAGAATGTTAACATGTCGTCGCTTGTGTTCAATATCTGTTTTCTTTGCAGGATTTAAGTACTAGTAAGTTATAACCACCGTTTCTTCGTCTTTTTCGTGACTTATTCTGTAGTTTTGAAATGTCTCTACCTACAAAGAAATGCAATTATTTCATTAGCATTTTGTTTCTGCCAAGCTATTCTTAAGTTGAAACCAAGATTGACCGTGACAATGCTACAATTTCTGGAACTAGCCGCAAGGGGCTTGTTTTTGGTTGTTAAGAGCTTCGCGATGACGATAAACTTAGAAAGAACAATGCAAAGCAGTAGGAGCCGAGCAAATACACTTATTCAAAGTGATCACCTTCAAGATACCTCTTGACATCAAATGAACTGTCCTAGAGCAGTAAGTGGATCTTATTCTTGAGATGAACTTCCAAAATATCAACTGAACTATTTTGTTCTTCCATTTACGCTCCTAGACCACTTTGAACTTCAATATGTATGAGTACGTTGTCGGGTGAACATGTTGGGTTAGTCGAGCAGGCTTGCTTGTCGAGCCGATTTAGGCTATGTTAGTTTGATGTTCTGCATCCCTTGGCCTTTGTTCCTAGAAAAGTAACTAAAGAAATTTTGATTCACTTTGGAATTTGCTGAAACCTTTTCATTCTAAAATTTGATAAAATGTAGTTTTTAGTTTCTAATCTCTGTGAACTTGTATTATTTTTATTCCCTAAATTTACTAGTGATATGTTAAATATCTTATTACTTATAAAATTTTTCTAATTGTTATCTCTTACTCCCAAATTATTAACACTGTTGTTTTCTCGATGAAAAAGTAATTCGGCGGAGGTGAAACGAAAGAGGCTTTGAGGCACATTAGATAAAACACCACTCCAAGAGACTATTTATAAACTTTGAAAATTCGAAATGTGCCCTTCACCTTTTAAGTAAGTGTGTCAATTTACGTGGATGAACTGTTTAGGTTGAGTTGAAATAAAAATATATATATAATTTTATTAAGAATCAGAACTCACCTGAAAATCTTAAATTCAAACTCAAATAGTCCGACAATTTGAATAATCTGTCTAATCCCATTTTTTTTTCCTATAATTTTTTAATTTTATTTTAATATTTTATCATTATTATATTAATATTTTGCTATTTATGAATATAAAATATTATAATTTTTAAAATAAAATTTAATTTAACCTAAAAAAAATTATTAAATTCTACATTTGAGTCAATTCGGTATAACAATTCAAATATTCTCAATCCAAATTCAATATTTTTTAGGTCGTCTCGAATCAGATTAATGGATCAAATTTATTTTTGACACCCTTACTTTTTTATAAATACTCCGTGGTAGTTTTGATATGGTCAACCAAATTAAGTAATATCTTGTTTATGTTTGATGCCTTATGTCTAAGTGGGTAGGAATTTAGGAGCACAAGAAGTTGAGCAAAAGACGCAACGGACAAGAATGATGGCACGGGAAAGGTGTTGGAGCAATCCTAATGGTCCGTGCGACCATGTGTTTTGGTGTTTAGGCAAAGGGTTTAAGTTAGGTTCACCCTTGTATTTGATATGTGTACTTGAGTTGTGCAGGATTGCAGGATACACATGTGACTCAGGTTGATGGCTTCGGGTCCGGTGAAGGATGGCATTGGGGATGAGTCGCGGGCTTGTATGCATTCGAGGGACCATGGACAAGGCAGCAACGACAAGGGCTGAGGGAAGCGACTTCGAGGCATACGCGAAGGATGACATTGGGGACGAGCCGCGGGCTTGGATGCATCCGAGGGACGAGAGCCAAATGAAGTAGGCTTGAAGGTTAAAGGTCAAGACTGCAATAAAGGATCAAGTGAGTCGTGAGGGGTACGAGTGCATGAGAGATTGTATTCAGGGTAAAATCATAGGTTTAGGGTTTTACTGTAGTAGTTACTGCAGCAGAACTGTAGCAATTACTATAGCAGTCGACTGCTGAAAACAGCAATCGACTGATATAGTTGACTGGGCAGTCGACTGGGAGCGAACATAATGCTTCTGTTCGCTAGACCAGTGTAGGGCAGTCGACTGCTAGTTTTAGCAGTCGACTGATATCGAGCCGTTGGGATGTAACGGTCAAATTTCCACAGAGGGCGGTCGATTGATGATTTTAGCAGTCGACTGGTAGGCATGGTTTTCCAACCCATGGCTTATATAACCAAGGCTTGGGAGCTTGGTTATCCCTGACGAAATTAGTGGTGGTAAACCCTAATTAGTAGTCTACTAGTCTCAAGAGTCTTGGTTGGTGTTGTGGTGAGGTTTCTCCACCCACAAGGAGCGACTTGAGATAGCCGGAGTTTGCCGGGGGCTAATCCACCGACGGATAGGGATCGTCCACCTCAAGGACACGCCGTGGAGTAAGAGCAAGCAATCTTCGAACCACGTTAAATGATCGTGTAGCTGGTTTGATTTCTTTCTTATCTTTAGCTTTCTTTGTATTCATATTAGTTTGTATTTTCGCTGCGCAAACTAACAAGTGTAGGAAGCGACTATTTAGGGGTGTCGTCTATCCAACCCCCTTCAAGTCGGCCACCGATCCCCTACAAAAGGAGCCGACGGGCTCGGTGCATCCGAGTGACGAGGACTACAGAAGAGTACACCGATGGATGATAAAGACGTGCGCGGCATTCGAGAAATGAGAAACCGGGGAGGAAACCTACTTGAGGAGAATGTTAGAGGGGTTCGGGTGAGCTCAACTCCGGATAATCGGAGCATCACCCACGCAAAGAAGATTAGCTAAAAGGCTAATCTGCCTCATGGAAGGTACCTTCAATGGCTTGGAAGGCGCCTCACATAAATAGTGTCGAAGGCGCCTTGTACCTACTTGAAGCACCTTTGGGTAGCAGATAAGATTTTCTTGGGACTATAAAAAGACTCCTGGAGTTAGAAATTATACAACAACTTCTGTATTCATTTTCTAGCTAATACCTAAGTTTTGCAAAGAGTGTAAGAGATTTCTCCTTCTGCAACAAATGAGTTATTTTTAGTGGAGATTTGCAACTGTCTTGGATTAACAAGCACCTAGGTTGTAACCAAGTAAAATCCCAGTATTGTTTTTATAAGTTATTATTTTTCATGTTAATTGTTGTTTCTTAATTAGTTTGTGCATCCTTGTTAAGCAAAAGCAAGATATTTTTTTTTAACTTTGATTATAGGCTATTCACCTTCCTCTAGCTGGTCTAACGCGGACCAATAAGTGATATCAGAGACCAACCGCTTCAGAAGAACTAACCGCTGACCAAAGAAAATGAGACGATGGTCGAACTGAGTATCTATCCACCGAAATTTGAGGGGGAGTTCGCCCTATGGAAAAAGTGAATTGGGGTTTTTTAAAAATTGACTTTGAAATTTTATTAATAATCAAATACGATTTTGAAGCTCCAAAAGATCAAAAAGATAAAAAAAAAAATACCTTTGGATAAAGAAAGAGCAAGCGAACTTTGCGACGAATGTGTTGGGACCTTAACGTCCGCTAGAGGGGGGTGAATAGCGTCTCACCCAAATCGTCACTTCCTACGCTTGTTAGTGCACAACGGAAATACAAAACAAATCTAACAAATAGAAAGCTAAACCTAGAGGTAATAATCAAGACAATCAAACCTCTAACACGTTTATGTAACGTGGTTCGGAGATCACTTACTTTTACTCCACGGCTGTCTGTAAGGTGGACGATCCTGATCCGTCGGTGGATGACTCCCCGGAGAACTTCCGGCTAGCTCGCGTAGCCCCTTGTGGGTGGAGAAACCTTGCCACAACCTCATACAAGTACGCTAGATCACTTGGGTACTTGGAGACTCTAATTAAGGTTAATTACCACTAATTTCGTCAACCTTAACCTAGCTTCCAATGTTTGGTAATATAGGCCACGAGTTGGAAAACCCCGCCTACCAGTCGACTGCTAAAACCATCAGTCGACTGCCCTCTGTAGAGATTCGACCGTTACAACCCAACGGCCATATACCAATCGACTGATACTTCCATCAGTCGATTGCTCCATACTAACCGAATGAACAGAAGCATTCTGTTCACGCCCAGTCGACTGCCCAGTCGACCTCACCAGTCGACTGATGAAAACACCAGTCGACTGCTACAGTACCGCTACAGTACTTCTACAGTAACGCTACAGTGCTGCTGCAGTACCCTAATCCTAGGATTTAACCCCTGAGTACATTCACTTAGCACTCGTCCTCGCTCGACCAGCCTAGACCTATCCTTCTAGCCTCCTCCATCAGCCTTGCGTCCTTCGGTTGTCTCCCCATCCTTCACGTCTTGCCTTCTGGAGCTTCCATCGGCCTTGCCATTATTGTCAGGTCTTCCTTTGCCAAGAGGTCGTGCCTCCGGAATTTCATCCATTGCCAAGTCACACTTGGACTTACGTTGCCAAGACTACATACTTGGACTTACACCGCTAAGACTCATCTTTGAACTTTCCTCCTTTGCCAAAATCACCCTTGGACTTTCCTTGTTGTACCTGTATCCTGCACACTCACAATGCATATCAAATACAACAATAAATCTAACTTAAACCTTTGCCTAAACATCAAAATCTAGGGTACCCAGATTGCTCCAACAAAGGGGTAGATTAATACACATGTATGTAATCTTATGGGGGATTAATACATGATGTTTATAATCATTAGAGGTCAAAGAGTTCAATAATTGGGATATTGTTGGAGTCCTTTTTTATGCATGGCAAAGGGGGAGAAATTTAGGTTTAAGTGAGAAACCTACACACCTTTGCAAGAAATCCTAGCTCAAAGGGGAGCTTAGATGAAGGAGGAGTGATTGCTCATTTATTAGCAAAGGGGGAGAAGTTTACCTTTGCAAGAAATCCTAGTTCAAGGGGGGAGCTTATGTGAAGGGGGGAGCCTAGGATTAGGTTCCATGATTTATGCATGTGAAGATTGCATGTTTATTTGCATTATTATTGTTATATTATTTCCCTAACTTAAACGGGTTGTCAAACATCAAAAAGGGGGAGATACCCGAGGTGCACTGAAGTGTTCTGATACCACTTGTTGGGACCTTGACGTCCGCTAGAGGGGGGGAGTAAATAGCGTCTCACCCAAAACGTCGCCTTCTACAATGGTTAGTGCGCACAGCGAAAATACAAGACAAATACTAACAAAAGAAAGCAAACCTAACACGTTGTTTAACGTGCTTCGGAGATGAAGCTCCTACTCCACGGCTACCCGTAAGGTGGAGGATCCCGATCCGTCGGTGGATGACTCCCCGGAAAACCTCCGGCTAGCTCGAGTAGCTCCTTGTGGATGGAGAAAACCCTCGCCATAAACTCGCACAAGATCTTGATCACTCAAGAAGACCTTGGAGACTCTAATAGGGGTTAACCACCTCTATTTTCATCAACCTTAACTAAGCTTCCAATGCTTGGTTATATAGGTCACGAGTTGAAAAACTTCGCTTACTAGTTGACTGCCAAAACCATCAGTCGACTGCTCTCTGTAGAGATTCGATCGTTACAACCCAACAGCTCGATACAGTCGACTGATACTTCCATTAGTCGACTGCTCCATACTAACTGATGAACGAACAGAAGCATTCTGTTTGCTCCCAGTCGACTGTTCGGTCGACCTCTGTTGGTTGCTACTCGGAAAACCTAATGGTTCCACTATACAAAAATTTTGTACAAAGGTCTGAACCTTTTCCTAGCTACCATGTGTTCTTTTAAATTAAACTTAGATCGCCTGCGGAACTTAACACGTTTGATCCAAAGTTTAATTTATTTGTTCTTTTAGGTTTTGACTTGGATCTCCTGCGGAACTTAACACGTTCGATCCAAATCACCTAAGTTATTAATTCCATTAAATATTATTTTCCATAATTGGTTCCCAGTACTGACGTGGCGAGGCACATGGCCTTCTTGGATATGGGAACAACCACCACCGACTAGACAAAATCTTTTAAGGAAAGCTAATATTTAATTTTCTAAAATAACTTTAGGTTAACCGAAAGGAACAATCAAATCACAAGGAAAAGAAGAAAACATAAGAACACTACATCGAAAAATAAATTCGAAATACTAGAATCGTAAGCCTCTTGTATTTGGTATTATTTCCAAAAATAACTAGTATGATGCGGAAAGGAAAAATTACTAGTTATACCTTTTAGAAAGACCTCTTGATCTTCTACCGTATTCCTCTTCTAACCTCGGACGTTGTGTGGGCAACAATCTTCCGAGATGAGAAACCACCAAAGCACCTTCTTCTCCTCCTAGCTAGGTTAGGCCAAAACAAAAGCTTTACCAAGGATGAAGAAAAAACACCAACCAAGCTTCAAGGGATGCAGGCTTTCTCTCCTCCTCCTTCTTCTTCTCCAAGTAGTATCCGGCCACCACAAGAGCTCCAAGACAAGAAGGGTTTCGGCCACCACAAAGAGGAAGAGAGGGAGAGAGGATGGCCGGCCACAACACCAAGGAAAAGAGGGAGAGAATAATAGAAGTTGTGTCTCATGAAGGCACTCCAACCCCCTCTTTTATATTCCTTAGCATTGGTAAATAAGGAAATTTAATTTCAATAAAATTTCCTTAACTTTCCTTGACAACAATTAATTAAGAAAAATTAAATAAAATTTCCTAATTAATTGTATGTGGCCGACCACCTCATGGAGAGCAAACAAGTCAATTTTAATTAACAATTAAAAATTCCTTATTTGCCTTCAGAAATTTTTAAAAAATAAAATTTCCTTTTAAAATCCCTTCATGGTTGATAAAAAAAATTTCTATAATTTTAATTATTCTACATGTGAATAATTTATAAAGAAGAAAAATAAAATATCTTTCCAATCTACAAATAAGGAAAGAGATCTAATCTCTTTCTTTAATCTTTTGTAGATCCTTTTAAAAGAGATATTTTAATTTTTAATCTCTCCAATAAATTATATCTTTCACATAATAAAATTTCTTTTAATTTAATGGGGGTCGGCCACCTAAGCTTAGGTTCAAGCTAGGGCCGGCCACCCATGAATCAAGGCTTGGCCGGCCCTAGCTTGGCCGACCCTTATATCATGGGTACGAAGGTGGGTATAGGTGGGTATAGTACTCTATAAATAAGAGGCTACGATAGGGACCGAGAGGAGGAATTGGTTTTGGTCTCCCGATAAAATTAAGCATCCCGTGTTCGCCCCGAACATACAACTTAATTTTATCAATAATAATTCATTCCACTAGAGAACTATTATTGAACTACTGCACCAATCTCAAATTATATTTTTGGGCTCCTTCTTATTATGAGTGTGTTAGTCTCCCTGTGTTTAAGATGCCAAATGTCCACTAATTAAGTGAGTTACTGACAACTCATTTAATTAATATCTTAATCCAAGAATAGTACCACTCAACCTTATCGTCATGTCGGACTAAGTCCACCTGCAGGGTTTAACATGACAATTTGGGGACATTATCAACCTAGATTACTAGGACACAGTTTCCTTCTATAATCAACAACACACACTATAAGTGATATCATTTCCCAACTTATCAGGCTTATTGATTTATCGAACTAAATTTCACCCATTGATAAATTAAAGAAATAAATATCAAATATATGTGCTTGTTATTATATTAGGATTAAGAGCACACACTTCCATAATAACTAAGGTATTTGTTTCTTTATAAAGTCAGTATAAAAGAAACAACCTCAAATTATCCTACTCAATACATTCTAAGTGTACTAGTGTAATTATATAGTCAAGATAAACTAATTCCTAATTACACTACGACCTTCCAATGGTTTGTTCCTTTCCATTTTGGTCGTGAGCTGCTGTTTATAATTTATAAGGTACTGATAACATCATCTTCTGTATGTGACACCACATACTATGTTATCTACAATATAAATTAATTGAACAACTACAAACAAATGTAGACAATTTGACCAAATGTGATTCTTTATTCAAAATAAATGTTTACAAAAGCTTAGGATTTCAGTATACATTCCAACAACCTCACCAGTCGACTGCTACAATAACACTACAGTAAACCCTAACCCTAGGATTTAACCCCCGAGTACATTCACTCAGCACTTGTTCTCGTCCGACCAACCTAGACCTAGCCTTCTAACCTCCTCCATCAGCCTTGCGTCCTTCGGATGCCTCCCCATCCTTCACGTCTTGCCTTCTGGAGCTTCTATCAGCCTTGTCATTGTTGTCGGGTCTTCCTTTGCCAAGAGGTCGTGCCTCCGGGATTTCATCCATTGCCAAGTCACACTTGGACTTACGTTGCCAAGACTACATACTTGGACTTACACCGCTAAGACTCATCCTTGAACTTTCCTCCTTTGCCAAGATCACCCTTGGACTTTCCTTGTTATACCTGTACCCTGCATACTCACAATGCATATCAAATACACAATAAACCTAACTTAAACATTTACCCAAACATCAAAACCTAGGATACCCAGATTGCTCCAACAGAATGGACGAGCAAAATTCTACCTACTAAGCGTGCTGCCACCTTAAGAAATCAGCAAGATCGGCGCCTACAAATCAACAAATGAACTTTGGGAAAACTTCCTATAGCTACACGAAGAAACGTCTGAAGCAAAGCTCGCGAGACGGAACCTTCTCCGGAACCAACTGATGAACATCTGACTAAAAGAAGGAGAGTCAGTAACGACATGCCAAACTGAAGGAGCTGATCACCGGACTCACGAATCTTAGGGAAAAGGTAACAAATCGAGATTCTCTAAGATACGCATTAAATACTTTTCCAATAATATCTAAATGGTCCTCAATAGTCGACTCCTATTATATTTCTAAAGATCTAGAGATAAGTACATTAGAAAGTTTATTTTCCAATTTAGAACTTCACGAATTTAAATGTGCAGAATTGAAGGAGTCAATTAGACAATTAACCTGAAGGTAAGAACAGGCGAACAAGACTCGGAAGCATCGATCGATGAAGAAGTTGCCCTGATGGTAAGAATATTTAGTAAGTTTATTAAATCTAATAAATTTAATAAGTCGCAAATGAAAAATTACGTTCGGAACAAAAGGAAAGTTCAATGCTACAACTGCCAAGAAGAATAGTACATCAAAGACGATTGCTCTAAACTGAAGAAGGAGAAAGACAAAGGCAAAAAACTAACAAGATCGAAGCATAAGAACTTGAAGGTAACATGGGATGAATCATTGTCATCAAAATCGGAACTAGAAGAATACGTTGGACTAACCCTGATGGCAGACCACCAGAGGGAGCCCGAAAGTTCCTCAGAGATGAGCATCGACAAAGGGGGAGGATATTCAGAGGAAAGCAAAGATGAAGGGGGATGAACAAACCACGAGGTAAGTGAGGTACATACACTGTCTCCTAAAAAATCTTACGAATTCAATAAGATATTGTCTAAAAATATGTAAAAATTAGAAAAAGATGATGCTAGATTAAAATTAAATTTAGTAAATTCATGCCCCTTAAATATGTATGATAATTTAAAAATAGAAAATGAAAAATGAAAGTACAAATAGAAAATTTTAAAAATGACTATGCATATGAAAATTTGAATATTCTTTGAAATTCAAATTTTATAGGGCTTAATTGGTATTTCAGATTTCACAAGAGTCAAATTAGAAAAATCTCTAGAAATCATATACCATGAAATTTTTTGATTAATCTAATAGGGGAAAAAATTATTTTAATGTCAAAATCATGTTTAGCTCAATAAATTAATTTTTATGCATGCTAGAAAATTAATTTACTTAATTCATTTTTTTAATTTAATTATTTTGTCAACTTTCTAGTCATATTTTCTTCTCAAAATTTTATCTAAACAAAATGAAAATATTATCTAGAAAAATAAAAAAAATTTAAAAAATTTTTACTGTTAAGTTATTTTCTGTGAATTTTTTGAACGAAAATCATAGTTTAAAAACTAAAATATTTTACAAATTTATTTTTAAATATTTTTATTTTTCTACAATAAAACATCATATGCTCTATCATAATAAAAAAAATTACATTTTTTAAATATTATATGAATTATTACCAATTATTTTCTGGAAAGTTACTTTATTTAATTTAAGAAAATAAAATTTTAAAATATAATATTTTTGAAAAACATTAGCGGTAATTCTTATTATGTACCCTTAGAAAAATATTTTAATTTTTTTTAACTATTTATCTTATTTGTCCTAATTTTGTTGATATGATCAAAGGGGGAGAAATAAATACAAGTTAAGGAGTTAGGATATTTTTAGAATTTAGAATTTTTATCCTTGTACTTATTTTGTAAAATTCTTTAACTTAGTTAATTTATTGTATTGTAATTTTTTGTTATAATTATAATCTACTTTACTTAATTATATGATTGCATTTTGGTTTTAACCATAACTTTAACTTAGGTTGATGTATATCAAAAATGGGAAGATTGTAAGTACCCAATGATAATTTTAATGTGGTCAAACAAATTAAGTTATGTCATATTTGTGTTTGATATCTTGTGTCTAAGTGTGTAGGAACTTAGGCTCCGTGTTAGCCCTGGGACGTGTTGGCGAGGTGCTGGGGGTGAGCGTATTTACCTTTTGCCACCGTGTAGGAACTTAGGAACATTAACAATCAGGCGGAAGACGCAGCGGACAAGAAGGATGACACATGAAAGGAGTCGACAAGATCAGTGCATTCGAAAGATGAGGAGCTGTGGAAGAGTCCACCGGTTGATGAGAAGGACGTGCGTGACATTCGAGGGACGAGAAGTCGGGGAAGAAGCTTGATCGAGGAGAAGGTCAAAGTTGGGTTCTTGCGAGCTCAACTCTAGATAACCGGAGTATCACCCACGCGAAGAAGATCAACTAAAAGATTGATTTGCCTCATGAAAGGTGCCTTCAATGACTAGGAAGGCGCTTCACATGAACAGTATTGAATGCGTCTTCTAGCCTATTAGAGGCGCGTTCAATAGTCGTTAGCCGAAGATAAACTTTTATCTTCAACGGATAAAACTTATTACGTTGGAGGCGCCTTGGACCTACTTGAAAACGCCTTCGAGCAACAAATAGGATTTTCCATGGGTTATAAAAAACCCTTGAAACTAAGAATTATACAATAACTTCTGTATTCATTTCCTAAATAATATCTGAACTTTTAAAAGAGTATAAGGGGTTTCTCCGCCTACTACGAAGGAGATATTTTTAGTGGAGTTTTATAAATATCTTAGATTATCAACCGCATAGGTTGTAATCAAGTAAAAAATTTCAATCTTCTTACTTATTATATTTTATAAGTTGTTATTTTTTTTACATTAATTATTTTTTACTTAATTAATTTATACATTCTTATTAAGCAAAAATATAAGAGATTTTTTTAACTTTAATTATAATCTATTCATTCCTAACGCAGACCAACACTTTTAAGCACTTGGCACAGGTCTGAATATCACTCAACTTTTTAAAAAGAAGATAAAATAGAGGGGGAAAGTGATTTTTTGTTACTATAGTTGACTGTACCCAACTCTTTAATTCGGGGATAAAATGACACGACTTTAAAAAGAAAAGAGAGATACACTATAATTTATCAACTTCTGAAGAGTGAACTGCAAAATTTAGAGGCAGCAAAACTCGTGCATGAAGGCTTGATAAGGCCGAGGACCTAGCCCGGCCCATTTAATACTTTCAGATCTCCTTTTGTTCGTCGATCTTTCGGCAGTTTTATTTCCTTTCTCAAATCTCTCGAGCCCTCGACGCAGATCCAGCGGAGTGTAGACGCCGAGCGGAACAATCGCCAGGATGGTAATACGATGCTTCTTTATCCCTTCGATTTAGAAAATTTTCACTCTCTTTTAGGCCTCGTGATTCGATCGGTGCGCTCTCTGTGACTGGATTTGCAGGTCTGTATTGCGTGCCTGTTGCCTTTGTTCTTGATCCCCGTCGTTAACGCCTTGCCTCTGCTCTTCGATCTCATCGTCGTAAGTTGTCGTTTCTTGTGTTTCGTTACCATTGCATAGGAGTAGATTTTGTGATTTTATCCTTTTCCTATGTTTGCCCGTGATTTTTGTTTTGTCCACGAGATAAATCTCGTATTTTGCCTTCATTATTTTAGTCTGTCTTTCCGATTGAGATTATTTGCTGACTATATTGAAGTAGGAAGATGTTGATTTGGTAGGATAGGCTGTATGGCAATTTTCGCCCTTGAATCCTCTCAACATCCTGTTCGAGTTTTCCCAACTACGGTTTGTATTTATGCAGGAAGATATTGATTGTTGTGGCGTAAATTGTATGCAAATTTCACCCTGGAATCCTCAACATCCAGTTCAAGTATACACAATTTAGGTTTTTTTTTTCTGACTACGCCAAAAATCTTTTATTCCTATTCTAACTCTGTGTTTGATGCGCATGCCAATTGTTTAAGGTCCGACTAAGAGTTTTGTTTTATCATTTTTAGGATTTTGTGCCTAAAGTTCAAACTTCAATTCTTGGAAAAGACCTGTTCATATTCAATCTTTTTCTCCATAATATTGTTTCCTTGTATTTCACTTATTTTCCTATTTGCTTTTCTAATAGTGCATTAAGAATTAAAGCAGTGGAAAAATTAGCTTGAATAGAATCTCCTTTCTCACTTTGATTCTAGTTCAAACACTCGGGCGACCTAAACTTTATTCAGATGGTAATGGTCATTATTTGGATTCATTTCCAACATCCAAACACCAACAATGGGCACTTCATCTTTAAAAAATGTAATATTACTGATTTACTCTAATTTGGTATACAAAACAAGTAGATGTAATGGAAACAACCATTACACCTTTACAACTGAAAAGTGGTGTCTTTTGACATTTGAAATTATCTGCACCTGCTACCTCTGATCTTTATCCCTTTACCTTTCTTTCTTTATAAATGTGCCTTACGAATAGACATAAAAAGTGGACTGGAAATGGAACTGGAACTCTTGGTCACTGGTGACTAGTCAAACCAGTTGTCCAATTGCTCAAATTGTACATTGAATTGAGAATCAGCCCAAATAAGATAACTGGTAGGACTGGCACTGATTAACCAACCCAACTTCATAATGCTTAGTCTAGTACAACAATCTTAAATTTTAGTTATAAAAATTGTATTTACTGAGTAACTAATATTAGTTTACCTAATTTACTAGAGGCTAAAATATAAATATTGATGAAAAAGACATCTTTACCCATCTAATATTAGAGTAGACAACTAGGTTTTTAATTTTTTTTGTTTTATTTGTTATTCTTATGTGTAAAAAAAAATATCTATCTAATATTAGAGTAAAACCAGACTATTTTTATGGTCTGATAGAATTGGCCGATTCATCTGGCTTTTCACTGGTTTGATAAATATTGAATTTGAGTATATAACCTGAGTAGATTAAACTTAGGTTTATTTTTTTCAGGTCAGACTGGTTGATCCGGTCCTGTTTTCATTATTTTGGAGTTAAGTATAAGATTTTTCATCACTTTATTAGGAATATTATATTGCATGAACTCCTTCCATGAGATGCTGCTAATATAAAGCACATCTCAGGCAGTCATTGGCATATGACATACAAGGTATAATTTTACCTTCATGCACCATGCAAACTAGCATGCTTTGACTTCCATACATAGCATCTTTTTGTGAAGTTCTTTAGACAAAGAAAAGGAAAACTTTAGACAAGCAAGTTGTATTTTCATTCCATAATATATTAACACGACATTTCCTTTTTTTTTTTTTTTGTTTAGCATACTTGAGGTTCTTACTTTAAAGAAAATTAAAACTATACCAAGCAGTTGTAAGCTCCATAGGGGGTCTTTTTGACCAAGTTGATAGCTTGAATTTTTGGTAGCACGTCTACTCACAGAGCCTCTCTTCCAGACGATGCCAGGATCATTATGGCTTTCATGTAGGGCAAGACTAATGTCAAGGAAATTTGCTATAATAAGTCTATTATTGTTTGGGTGATGATTTTTTGGTTTGTCGTCGTTCACCAACTTCCTTGACCTTTTCAACATGGGCCAAACATTCGAGAGTAATGTAATTGAAGATAGACTAATACTAGGACTCGCATTGCAGGTGATAAGGAAATATACTTGATGCTAGAGAAACACACAGGATAGGCAGATACACTAGGACCAGAGTCTGAAGACCCTACCTAAACTCAAAAGAGAGTATTTCACATCTCTAAAGTCCGACCTGAAACCTTGAACCTGAATTGCAGAAGATACTGAAATATACTTAATGCTAGAGGTTAGACAAACACAATAGACAGACAGGGTAATTAGGACTGCAATCTGAAACCCGACCTGAGCTGAAAGAGAGTATTTCGCATCTCCAAAATCCAACCTGAAATCTGGAAAAAGAAACCCTTAATTTTGATGGTTTTGGTTCAGTTTCCGGTCAAAGTTGGATATGCTAGTCTTCTGGACCCCTACTTAGTTAATATCTTGATAATCTACTACCTTGATATTCTTCTATACGTTCTTCCAAGATAATTTGTTTTGCTAATTTGTAGATTCATAATATTATTGCAGGGTAAGATCTACAGGCTTTTCGGCTGGGAATACAGAAAGCCTGCAAGGGTGCCAGCTGCTTGTCCATACAAGCCTGCTTCAAAAAATGTTGATGTATGTTAGCAAATTCTTTTTTTCATTACATCGAATCTGAATGTTATTATTACCTGAGATCAGATTCCTGTTTCAAGTTTGTCACTGAGAGTTTTTTTTTAGTAAAATGCAATCTACAACGTAATAATAAGTTTCATAATGTTAGAACTGTGAATAATGGCTGGCATCTGAGACTGGTTGGAAGATTCCCCGTTTAGTTTTGCTGAGTTGCATTCATATGGGTTTAGCCATTACTGATTCTCCTTAAATCATGAACATTGCTGTAACATTTATGGTTTTGGGGAGACATTTTGATACCTAATATTTCTCTACTTAATTTCTGTATCCAGTGATTTTAATTCTTCATCCCATTTTGGGTTTCAGGGTTTAAATGCAGGTACAGAGTCTCTTGTGGAACCTCATAAAAATTCTGCTACACAATCTGATAAAAAAGAAGAATAGAATCAGAGTCAGCAGCTGTTTCCATGCCAAATGAACAGTTTGAAGTTTGTATAAGCATGTTAAAAAATCGTACTTAATGATCTTATGACAGTGTGTTACATGTGGTCTAATTATATAAACATCTTGAACCACAACGAGTGCAGTTTCTGGCTTCTTCCTGTGGTGTTGTGGCACATGGATGAGATGAAATGTGCATTCCATGCTATTATTATTTCTTGAAATGTCATCTGCTCAGCATTAGTTATTCAATGTTTGCATTCCTAACATTCGAGTTGTTTGCCCCTTCGCCTGATCTTGCGACTACCAAAACTCCGGCGGTGTGGCCTTTATGCAGCGGATGAGTTTCTTTGGGCTGTTTATGGCAGGTGATTATGCTAGTGCATTCCTCTTGCCTCACATTGGCCCCTCGACAGCAGTCACTGCGTAGGAGGGCACCACGGTAGCAAGGGGATTGTCCTTCATATCGGTTACCTCTGAAAAACTATTCTTTCATGAAAATGTTCATGTGGCAAATATAAGACAATCATTCCATCAGAGTTCAAAATATTTCAGTTAGCATTTCATAAAATGGGAATTTATCTAAAATTGACCGAGATATTATAGTAAAATTATACCAATTATTTAACAGTACATTCACAAACAGGTTGTTCTTGATTGATGCTAACTAGTTAACTTATGCAGAAATAAACAATTTAAATGATTTTGATCCTTTGTGTGAGTTTTATCTTTTTACAATATCCCTTGTGAATTTGTGAGGCCAATTAGGAATATCAACTTGATGAGTGAAGTTTTGACTATCGCAACCTTCAATCTCGCGGATGTACTGGAACACAGATGTAGTTCCTACGGCCGGCCACGAGTATGTCTCCTACCACCGCCGTCCAAACCCTGGATGCATAAATGGCGAATTCTCTGGGTAATGTCGTTCATCACGGAAGCCAAGTTGATGTGGGGGCAACCTATGGCTGAAGGGTGGTTCACGGATGAATGGGGGTGGATGGCCATTCCCATAACCTGATAAAAAAGGAGGAACTGGACGTTGAGGGTGGTCATACAACCTAAAAGGCGGAGGAACAGGCGGAGGAACAAAACCAGGAGCTGGTCCATAAAACCCGTTATGAACTTGTGGTTGAACAGGAGGCACCATGATAATAGGCAAAGCAACTGGCATCTGATAGACTGGTTGATTTAGTATTTCTGTTTGTTTGCTGAACTTTGGATTCTTTGCTCTTTTAAAACACTGATGTGCTAAAGCTCCTAATCAAAAATCAAAATCACAACTTTTTCCCTAACTGTTCACATAAAAGTACTACACCTAGATGTTTTGCATCACAACAAAGACAGAGCATGCAAATAACCAAGGATCAAATCATGCTCGTAAGTGAATCTTTGCCAAGGCCAATCTCGATTGAGTTTGCCTTGTTTACATGTCGAGCCTCGAGCAAGTCCATGCACTCCCAACAAGAGTTTGCATCACTTTCTTGCATCCTCACAACCATTCCTCCATATGTGCTCATTGACTCTACTTACCTTTTGTGTCTCCTTAATCACAAGCTAGGCTTGAACAGTTTAGAGTTTGAGATAAATTGATTGGACTATTTGATTTACATCATTTTTGTTGTGTTCATATGAATTAGGCTTTCTGCCAAATTTCTAAAGCAATTCCATGAATGTTTGATTTCCAGATGAATATACTTTGTGTCGACTGACCCAAATTGGTTTTCAAACCAATGTTGATAATATCCCAATAATTGCAAAACCATAAAATTCCTAGCGGAACATCAGTAGATTCACTAACTGTATACAACTCTTATTGTTAATGTCTACTTCAAAAGAAGCGCTGAAAATGCCAAAATAGAAAATTTCAACATGCAGCATCTATCTAGTCAGCAAGCAACAAAAAATTCCAGAACAATCATTCCCAGGTGAAGGATAGCAAATTGAATCTCTTAGCATGCAATTCTAAGGTTGATACCTTTTAATAGTTCAGAAAAAGGAGGAAGTATAGGAGGCTCTCGGGTCTGTGCTGCAAGAAAAGGTAGACATCAAGAATGCATTATCGGCCGTGTCAAGATCGATGATTGAACAAAGTATCAAAATCACAGTCAAATCCAGTGATGTATAACACGAAGGCATCAAACAAGAATAACTATGATTATCTCACTAGTTCATCCTTCAGATAGATGATCTAATAAATGGCAATTGTCAACTATGAAAGAAAGAAATTTCCACCTATGAGCTTTGTTATTCTTGACATCTCCATATACTACTATAAGAAATTGGCCGGGAAATAGAAATAGGAATCAACACACCTTTAAACACTATGAGAATGAAAACTAGTAAGTGATAAGGTGCATAAAATCATGTATTTTAATACATCAATAAGTAAAATCACATATTAGCCAATCAAGGATGGTCACATGATGGTCACATGAGAGAACTTTTGCTTTACTCAACTCCATCCATTATACATATACATAATCTAAACAATATCAGTCTTACGCATGAGAGAACTATCTGCCACTTCACTAAAACTATTACTAAGAAGGTTACTCTTTTAGTAATTCGATTACATTATTTTATCTCCATGTTCTTCCCCACTTTTTCAGCTTGACGCTTCCTCAAGCTTAATTTGAGTCTCAATTTCCTTTTAGATGCTAGTTCTTAGCTTACTTTCTGTCATTTTTATACAAAGTGAAATTGACAAAGGGCCAAACTTAGAAAGTGAAGAAAAATGTGTAAAACACGAATGTAAGATGAAAAAGAATTACCATGGTTTGAAATCTTGGACATAGTTGAAGCGTAACATTTCAGTACGTTTGGAAAACCCAAAACCGAGGATGAATTCAAAGTGTTTATTATTCTTTTCTATTTTTTAAAATATTAATCTTAATTGATTATGTAATCCCGATAATTTTATTGCTATTAGTAAATAAGTGGACTTAGACTACATGAGTAAAACTTGTATGAATTCATCTCGATACACATTGAAATAAAATAAATAAAATTGTTTCTTATTGAATTATTAATTGATATTGTAGAAATTTTTTATAAAAGAATACTAAATGAGTAAACCTCATTTCAATTCAGCTCAGCATGCTTTAACTTACACGTGTCAAGTATTTGTACAGTATAGTAAGACAAGTAAATTAACTAAGTGAAATAGTATTTAAAAAAATCATCATATTCATTTCGGCATGCTTTGATGCATATCAAAGTAGTCAACTATCAACATAACACGGCAAAAACTATACCACTCCAACTGACTTAACACAAGCATTACATGATATAGTACTATAATATTTAATTCAATTGACCATATTATTCTCTTATTTCTACAAACAAATTAACCAAGTTAAAGAATATTAACACAAATTCATCTTGGCATGCTTTGTACTCGCCAATAGGCGTAGAGTGTCACCACAACATGGTACCAAAACTATACCACTCCAAATGAGGAGTAAAACTCTTACAACAACAACAACCAACAACAATCAAACCTTATCCCACTAAGTGGAGTCAGCTATATGAATTCTTCTACGCCATTGAGCTTTATCTCCTACTATATCATCACCTATATTTAAATAAATTTTTTATTATTTTATTGTAGCCTAACTAGAGCATTTATTGATTATCTAAGTCCGGACATAAAACTCTTACAAAGAATAATAATTTAAACTTTACTCAGATCTATTCTCCTTTTTTATTCTTCTCAATCCCCTTCCTCCACCTTTAATTTGCCACAACTCTAGCGTTGAATTAAACAGCATCATTTTGGCCAAAGACCAGAACTCTAGCAAGGTTCAACATTTTAAACCTTGAGAATTACTAAAAAAAAGTAATTTCTTATATAGCATATTAAACCCTAAGATTTAATGTAAATTGGGAAAAAGTTGAAAACAGTAATGGGATTGATGCAAATATTCTATAAAGAGCAAGAGTTGCCAGTTCTCATATTCATTTTTAGTCCCTTAGACTATTAGCATAAATAGCCAAAACCATACACTAGCAGATCATCAAGTGGATATAAGGTTGATCCAATCAAGCACTAAGCTGGAGCAACTAGCAAAAACCTTTACAAATTGAAAAATGACACGGAGAGAGGGCACGTAGTAGTTTAACTACGCTAATGTATGATTAAGAACGAGGAGCTAACACACATCTTTGACAATAGATCGTGTAACTAACTCTATTCTTGCCCTATAAAAGTTAAGTCGCATATGGAGATTATGGGTTAGACTCTTGGTCTATGGATCCAGTGACATTCCATCCCCTTGTCTATTTCTTTGCTTCAAGCAACCATTGCAATAGTTCCACAACACGCTAAGGCACATATTGCCAGGGTAAGGTAACCTAGTGGACTTAGGCACTACTTGATCCTTCTTTCCAGCCAAATATAGCTTCTTTTAGTTTAGAAGCCCAGTAAACCTCACTAGGATACCTTCGAGTGGGTCCATTTGAATGTTGTCATAATTTGACCACAACAATAACAATCCTACCATAACATTACAATGAAAACTAAGAAAGTGTCACCTGTAAATGAAACGCTACTAAGGAAATTATTGATAAAGAATTCATAGTGTGATCCCTCGAGCTGTTAATATCACGTGCTTTTGCCCAAGCTTTCATCTGCAAGAAGGCATATATCATACTTCTTGCTGACAATAAAAACATATATTTTTCTCTCCCGAAATTAACACAAGTATACAGGAAAAAATACATAAACTTCACAACATGGCAAAACATCCTGAAATAAGTATAGGATATGAAACAAAAGAAAAATAATATAAGAAAACTTAATCATACTGAGAGTAAATTCAAGAAACTCAACTATGAGTACTAGCATATTAACAAATAAAGCAGTAAATATAAGAATCTTACCAAATAACTTAATTTCAGAAAACTTTCATCAATTGTAGCAACAATTGATATCAACAAATCAGTAAATATAAGAATCTTACCATATAACTCAATTTCAGAAACCTTTCATCAATCCAAGCAATAGTTGATATCAACAAATAAAGCAGTAAATATAAGAATCTTAGCAAATAACTCAATTTCGAAAATCTTTCATCAATTGAAGCAACAATTGAATAGAACAAGGATCTGGAAATGCCATCCTTATTTTCAATTGAAAAATCACATTCCACTCCAGTTTCACAGTCTACAACTTTCAAAACTGGAACTCTAGCTGTTAAAATTGGCAAAACCCTAGTGACAAGTCCCCTCTCTGTAATCTCAAAAGGAAAAAGGCTTAGAACTTGGGAAACAATAATTTATGCAAAATGATCAAGAACAAGATGTCACCGATTTGAGTATACAACCATAAGATGAAAACAATTTGAGCATATACTAACCATAAACAGCATGAGCAAAAACAACCCACATTTAGTCACATTGGCCAAAGTTTTGCACCGATCTTTTTGGTGGTATGCAGTTTAAAAGATATAAAGAAAAGAAATATGACTTTACTTTGATGATCATTCAAGACATCTGCAAGTATCTTAAGACAAGAAATCTTCCTATCACGGGGGAAGTCAACCATATCATTACTGAAGTTAATTGATAGATCCAGGTCACTATTAGAGGTAAATAAGTCCATAGTGAAAGACCCAAATGCCTCCACTGCCGGAAAGCCATTGTTTTTGCCTGAATAAAAAGAATGAAAAGGTAGAAAACGTCAATAGCAGTGTCTCAACCAAAGACATGCAGAAACGAGTATTCTGAAAATGTGAGAAAGGAATATATTGTAAGATGACAATTCAACGATAACTTTTGCAGGTAATGATAATGCTTTTCATGTTTTGATGAATTGCAACAGGTATTTTAATAAATAGCTTTGTCTAGTGGTAAATGAGCTAGATCTGTAGAGCTTCTAGACAAAGGTTGGAGGGATTCACATTGTAGGGAGGGGTGTAACCTAGTTGCTCTCACTCACATCCAATGTTTGGTGATGACACCTCGTGGTCAGGACAAAAAAAAAACATCATTGTACTGGGGAGTTTGTTGAGTGAACAAAGAAGAAGGAACAAAGGGACAGAAGGGAAGCAACAATAAAAATAGGATGAGACCTCTTAGCTTTTCTTGTTCCTTAGCCTTTCACTCCCCCTTCCCTCTCCCTTCAAAATCATCCAGCCAAGTAACAGGCCATCAACCAGATATGTTCATTAAGAATCATAACAGCAAAATGGAATATATCAAAGAATGCCTTAAGAACAATTAGACAAAATGAAAAGAAGTTATTCTATCCTGTAGGAAGGCCCTTCTGTATGCATGCACTGTTGTGATTTATTACGAAAAAACCATGTCAAATTATACATGCTATAGCGGGCAGTAGATACAGGTCTAACCCAATGTGAACTATGATTATATATTGAATTTCCACACAGTTAAATTTAAGCAATAGTCAATTTCCAAACACAAAAGAAGTCATACTCTGAAGGCCAACAGGACCAGCACAATGCGAGTACTACAGCCAATGACAACAACACAATGTCATCAAGTATTGCCTCATGAATTGAAAAATTAAAACATGTCTACATCTATTGTTCAAAAAAGAAAAGAGACAAAATTCCCATAAAAATGCAGGGCTCAAATGCCAATTTATATGAACAAAATTCAGCAGTATTTGAATGTAGTGGTCCAATTAAATTAATGTTTTATTTTCAATTATTGCCCATCAGATAATGACAGCTTCAGGTCGGAAGTTGTGTAACATAGAGAAACATGGTTTCTACAAAATAAAAGATGGAAGATGAAGGGTCATATGACTACCATAAACTTCTAGTGCCAATTTATTGAACTTTTGAACTAATTTTCTTCGGTTCTCATAGTCAGTTGGCTTTGGTTGACAAACAGCATGAACATCAAGAAGCAATGATCCAAGAGTTGACAGTACTTCAGGTTCAAAATTGATCTTTGATTTCTTTGATTCAAGATTTGCAGCAAGCTTCAATAAATCTGAAACATATACATGGCCAAAACAATAAATACAACATTTATGAATTTGGAGCAATTAGAATCTTATTTTTCTAGTAATAAAATTCAAAAAATATGTAAAGCTTCCTAAATCAAATTAGCATACATAATTCACTAGGTTCATCTGCATACTCCATCCCTAAACATTGTCTTACTGAGATACTATACTTGCAAGATAAAGTTGCTGGAGAACAAGAATTGAGATAGCAAGATCCATGCAGATGCAAACACACACTCATATGGTGTACAATAGAGCACAATGGAAATTATAAGTTAATCAGCATGAGGTACTAAAATGATATTTGTTTTGCTGGTATATTAGGTGAAACATTAAATTACCAACCAGTATAAAGTAATACTGCATGTTTACGCATTAGAAACTGTTCCTAACCATGAAACATATAATTCATCCAGCTAGCTGGAATGCAGAATGGGCTGAGATGTGGAGTTAAATTAACTCCTCAAAACCATACTGATGCCTAAACCCCTATTTCTGCAGAGGCTTCTTCCACCATCCTATTTAGTGAGACCCAATGGCCTGAGATGCGGAGTTAAATAAACTCCTCAAAACCATGCCCTACAGATGCCTAAACCCCTATTTCTGCAGAGGCATCTTCCACCATCCTATTTAGTGAGACCCGAACAGACTAGGTTTGCTTCTCCAAGTAAGCTGTCTCCTCCACCACCTCCTTCTCCTCCTTCCATGAATTGATTCCACTATCCTATTTGGTGCCACCAGCAGTGTGTCAGTGGCTAGCATGGCAACAGCACAGTTTTGTTTCAACCAAGGACTGATGCCCTAGCTCAGAATGATATTAGACCTTGCATACACCAACACTAGTAATGTGGCACTGATGCTAATACCTACTAGTTTTGTCTTGGACTGGCAATAGGAGTCAGTATGTGTTATACAGGTCAGCAATCAAATTTCAAATGCATTTTCATGAATGCCAGGGGGAAAGCCAATAATCATAGGATGATAGAAGGTAATTATGCCCACACAATATCACACTAACCTTACCCAAAGATACCAACATTAGTATATGACAGATAAATATGACTGAGTTCAAGCAGAAGAAATCTAGTGCAAAGTTTTGTAGGCATTTGAACAAATTTATCATATTGAGTAATCAGGAGTGTAAAAATTGCTCAATCACAGACTTTGTTTTTAGACTAAAAGATTAAGGCATAAGCAAGGGGAATCAAAATAATTTAGCAAATACAAAAAATGTAAAGATGAAAAGGTATGTTTTAATGTGGCTAATGAGAGCAATTCATAAGTGATATATTTATTTGAATACAGTACCTGTAGAAGACATGTTGCATGACCTGCGCAAATAACCAAATGCCATATGTAAGAAGTAAGCTTTACGCAATAATGTTGTTAGTACAAAACATATCACCAATTTGCAGCTATTTGATCCTTGACAGAAGAATTTTTTTCATAAAATTTTGGGAAATACCTAATTTTCATCCATCAAAACAATTTGAAAATCATCATGGAAGAATAATCATTAAAGTCAGCAAAAATACTAATTGCTTGTACACCTAATCATTTTCAAAATTCAACAGTAGAGAAGAAACACAAAAACCATATTCATGATCTGAACTAATCTTGTAACACAATTATTGCTTTTTATGGTAAGCTTGAGCGAGTGATTACAAGTACCAAAAAATTCTAAGACTAGGAGTTCAGGAAGATATATAAGGAACACAAATTTTTGAGATTGGCCAGTGTACTAATTATTGCCTTTGAAATGAAAGACACTCATATATAATCCATAAGTGGAGACCTCCATTTCTCGGACATTCTTAGGTAGATTTGTAAGAAACTCAAATTTTTGAAATTGGTCACCATTGTAATTGTCTTTAAAATGAAAGGCACTCCTCATAAATAAACCATAAGTAGAGATCTCCATTTCTCGAACTTGTCCATTTTCCCTCCCATACCCACAAGCACAGAGGGAAAAAAAATAAAAGGAAGATGAAACACAAAATGAAAAAGATATAGTTAAAAGGAGTCTTACCTAACAAAGCGGCCTCACAAGTGCCCACTGTTGTTGAAGAAGATGATTGACGATGCAGTATCCAAGTCCAATGACGAGATAGTAAGGGGAGGGTTGACGTAGGATTGTGCTGGAAGTGGGTGAGAAACTGTTAAAAAATGAAGAAAAAAGAATCCATAAACCTACTATGAAGCCGTTTTGGTCCTATTTGGTTCACCATTGTCCAGCTATATAACATTCCGTTCGATTTGATTCCCACCCGGTTCGAGTCCAAGGAAACTCAAATCGATCAGCATATGATCTAACCATAAAGTAGCCCAACAAATCGCAAAAATTAGCTCTTAAACATTCCGATAGCTACATTGATTGCAATTTCTGAAAAATACCCTAATTAACATCTCAAATCTCTCAATTAATAAAGTAATAGATTAATTTAAATTATATGAGATTAACATAATTAAAATTAATTTGTATAATTGTTGTATCCCCGTACTTGTATACTAAATTTGGAAGAAAAAAAAATTCTGACAAGTCTCCATGTCTCTAAGTTAAAAAAAAAATCACAATGTATGGCACTTAGGTCAAAGTACATGTTCTTAAACATAGACTAAGACTAGCGACAGCATCAAGAGGTAATGTTCTTAAACACCAATGAATGTAATAGAAGGCAACAAGAATGTACTTTTGCAGTTCATAGTAAATAGCAAGTTTTTCTTCTTTCAGTGGACTGACAAAGGCAAGATCTTCGTACACTGAGCTGCCCTAACAACACAAAGAAAATTCATGAAAATACAAAATATATGCAACAAACATAAATTTTTTTGTGATAAACTAATATCGGATTTAAAAACTCCAATCAGAAACCCATGTGGCCCTGCGATTTCTACTTAAAGCTGACATTTTTTTCTCCCCAACTTATTCTCTTGTAATCATCTACAAAAAATAAGTTTTCATCCCTGCACACTAAAAGGCAGGCCAACAATGCTCCTAACTGTTTGGGGTTTACATGGGTCTTACCCCTCCATTGTAATCTTGGCAAGGATCCATCACGAGTAATATTACAATTCTTAAATAACTTTTACTTATGCTAACTAGAATTTTCTTTCGTCTTTCTTTATCCTTACACTTTTAACTTTAATCAATTCTTCAACTCATCTGATTCTAGATTCTAGATTCTATCGATCTTCAACTCACCTTTAATATTGTTAATAGCATTTTCATTGATGTCTTTTTTTGTAAAGTAATAGATTCAAGATATCCAAAATTCTTGTTTATTGGAATTTCATGTTCATCCAATTTTGCTATTCCATTAGTTCTTTTATTACTACTGAAATTATATTTCATTGATTTACTTGTAATTCTACTTAGCTTGATACTTTCGGTTTATAAAGTTGGCTTAGAAGATAAAGGAACATTGATTAAGCAAGCACTTATCATATTGTTAAAAAATGTAGAATAAATAGTATAAATAGCACCTTATTTATGCAACTTCAGAATAGAATTGTCACTTTATAATATAATGTGGATTTTTGGCTCGATAGGGATGTGTTGAAATTTGCATGATATGCTAAGTTGTGTGTGTGCATCGCTCAAGCAAGGAGGCACAGGCCACACAGCCAACCACAGTATCGCCTTGCAGTAGTCTATCTATCCAACACATCACCTATGGAATCACACTACATACCAATAACACCTCACATATGGATTTGTGCTAGATACCAATAAAACTTGATTTTGCATGCAAATAGCACAAAGGGGTCAGAATATACATAGGAATGCTTTCTTCTTGGGAGAAATTCTCAGTGATCACCTTGTTCTGGAAGTAAATTGTTGGTTTCTTTTTCCATTGAAAATGGTATACAAGTGAGAGTTGTGAAAAGTTGAATACTTCGTGTCCATGTATACGGTGTTGTTTCAAAATTCCTTTTCTTGTGATTTTGCATTCATAGCCACCTCCGCCATCGTTGCCAATTTTGCTTCCACAATCTAGCTATATAGTTGATGTACCAAGATTGTTCAAATCAAGGAAAATTACCAGATCATCCCAATTTCAGCTGTTGTTCCTTGAACGTTCAACGAGTTAAACTAAACAAACTAAACTCTAAAAGCATCCACACTCATGAACGTACTGCGCACATAGATAAACACTAAAAAAAAGTCCTAAAGAAAAAGTTGGGAAGATAAAACAGTATCACGGATCAACATAGGAACTAAAAATCTAAAACCTTGTACCTAACAATAAAAGAGAGATTTTTGAAGTAAAGGGCAAGGGCAACAACTCCACAGCTCGAACATACACGGGATCTCTCATTATGTAAACGAGAAACCAACTCCAATCCTCGTAGCGGAAGAAAAGAGAAGCCCTAGAAGGGCAACGGAATCCAAGTAACCGCGAGAGTGATCCCAGGTGCGAGAATATAGGCAGAGGAAAGGAAGAGAAAGCAAAGAAGGAACCGAGGATATGCTGATTACCAACCTGATCTCTTCGAGAGCGAGCGATCACGGCTTCGAAGGGGCGGAGAGAAACGGGAAAGGTGAGGCAACGGCGCACGTCGATGTAAAAACAAACCAGAATAAATAATTTTTTAATTATGACGTAATTTACTTTTTTATGACGTAAGTTTACTACTTGTACGGCAGAATTATATTTAATACTTAAATTAATTAATTAATGGATAAATCTCATTTCGCCTCCATATTTTATTTGCAATTTTTCATTAAAAAAAAAATAAAATCTACTGCTTTTGACCCCAAAGTAGGAAAGTTTTTAACACTAATTAATCTTTTTTTTTAAGAGTGGATTGGGAATAAAGGGCAAAAATAAAATTGGATACTTAATTTTAAAATTTTGAAATTAGGACATATGATTTAGATATTTTGAAAAAAATTTTACGGGTTCGTTAAAAAACGGTAAAATGTATCTACAATTTCTTATAAATTTCAACTTTAATTAAATAATCTCGCATATTACGAAAACAACAATATTAATAATCAGATGCTAAAATGACATAAAGTACATTTTGAAAGTGAAATAGGACATAGCTAATAACTATTTAGTCATAAACAAGCATTATCTAGAGAATTACACTATTTTTTTTGTATATATATCAAATACCTTTATTTATAAGATATAAAAAAATGGTGCAAAAATAGAAAAATATAATGATTTATCAATCAACAATTAAATTAATCATCTATTATAACACTCCGCTACCATGGTCTACTAAATTTCTTAATTTACCTCTCTACATATAAGCTCAAACATTCTTTTAATTTTTTCAAAGTTTTTATAATTCTTTTACAGTGGTATACTCAACTTTCAATACATAATCAAGGTGATAACAAAAATAAATAAATATTTTTGCATGATTCTATAGGGATTATTTGTTTCCTTTTTTTTTATTATATCTCTTAACATATTAGTGACAAAGTGAATCTTTGTAGCCAAAATCCATTATAAATGATTTTTTCTAGGTAGGCCAAATGCTACAAATTCAAGTTTTATAATATTTGTCATAGCAATCACGGTATAAAAGTAAATTAAGAAAATAATTAGAATAATATCATTTATAGAAAAAAAAAGTGTTTCTATTTAAACAATCAAATACTTAAGTCCACTCAAAATATTATAGCAATAAAAATTAAAAGGAAATAAATATTAAACAAATATGTCATAATAATATATTTCAATATTCTTTAGGAATATTAACATATATTATATTTTTAATCAAAATTCTTCAAAATTATTGATAATGTTAGATTGTAAATCAATATTATTCAAGAATATTGATAAATTTTATATCTTAATCAATATTCTGATAAATTTTAGATATTTATATTTTAGATTTTGTACCACTTCAAGAGTATTAATATAAAACTAAATTCATTAACATAAAGCTAAAATTTATATTATTTCGAGAGCATCAATATAAAAACTAAGATTAAGAATTATTTATATATGATTTCATACCTTGAAGAGCGCTTGTGATAACTTCTTATAATTTAATAAAAGAGAAAGAGAAAATTATTTTTGTCTTTTATTTCTACCAAACACCCCATTATAAAATAGATGGTGTAAAAAAAAGGGGAAAGAATACAATGATTTATCAATAAATAATCAAATAACTTATCTATTATAACATAATTTATATTATCTTATGTAGTTTTTGTATTTACATGGATGGCATAATAATCAACACAACAACAAAGATAATCGTAGATAAATACAAACTTAACCAAGATCTTAATCACAAATTAAATGGTAAGATACAAAGAATATCTCTTTAGTTATCTTTGTTGGAAACAAACAATTTAATACCGGAAATTTACGAGTATTAATTGAATTTAATCTACATTGAATTAAATTCAACTTATAGTCGAAATGACCTGAGTGGATAATCTCAGGCTGTCAGCAGAGACTGATTTCTGCTATGTGCCAAAGAGCGGCTGGGCAGGTTTGCAGAGCGGTAGAGCAGGTCTGCAGAGCGGCAGACCAGATCTGCAAAGTGGAAGACCAGATCTGCAGAGCGGAAGACCAGGTCTGAGCGGAAGACCAGATCTGCAGAGCGGAAGACCAAAGAGGTAGAGCAGGTCTGCAGAGCGTCAGACCAGATCTGCAGAGCCGAAGACCAGGTCTGTAGGCAGAGCGGAAGACTAGAGAGATAGAGCAGGTATACAGAGCGGAAGACAAGGTTTGTAGGCAGAACGACAAGGCTGATCTACAGAGCGGAAGACTAGAGCAGCAGGGCAGGTCTGCAGAGCGGCAGGGCAGGTCTACAGAGCGGCACTTGATCTGGCAAAAGACAGATCGGGCGAGGAGACTGGCTGACCGAGAAAAAACGGATCGAGGCCTACGAGAGTTGCAGTTTCCTTGAAACAGATTCACCCACTTCCGCTGTGCTTCAAGGCTTACAAGGGTCGTCTGTTTCTCAGGATACAACGACCGACCGTGAATCCGACCAAGCACTGGTGGTCACGGCGAACTGAGTGACACCCGATTGCTATCACGGGCACTCCGCCGAACAGGAGTTGCATGACAAAGGATGAGGGGAAAAATGGAGAGTCTTTGCTTTGCTATATCTTCTGCCTATGATCGGAGTCTCCTTATATAGGAGCTCAGATCAGTGGCCAGAGTTAATGACATTAATGGTCATTATTGTTGGATATTGGAGCCTTAAATTGACCAAAACGATTTTGAGGAAGGAAGCCATCAATTGTTGAAAGTCGTAATTGCCTTCAAAATTGAAATCTACGATTCGCGTAGATAGATTTAGACTATTAATTTGCTCAAAACCGATTAAGGGTGAATGAGAAATTAATGTTTAAAGTCGGCCCAAAATAACATTTATTATTCATTAATAAAGTGTATGGGAGAATAGTCCCACATCGGAAATTCTCGATGTGTATTCTCTACTTATTAATGAAGATGTGTTAATGGAGTTAACACAAAAATAAAAGGACAGGTGCTCCCTTAGCCCAGGGCGAGCAGGTGCTCGCACCTGTGAGCCCGCCACCCGCCACGTGCGCAATGGGCGGTTTGTAGGCGCACTTTGCACTTCACACGTACGCATCGTCGTGGCACTCGGGTGACATGTCAGGCTCGTACCTGACGTGGCAACACCTATGCGGCATCCTCGTGGGCAAAGGGAGATGACTGGACAGTTGACTTAGGGAATGGATGGCTACCGTTGATCAACGTTGATCAAATAGGTATGATGGATCGCTTGTGATGCGATCTAGAGCGTTGGATCGCAAAGAGTAACGATCTGACGGCTTGGGATGAGTCTTGATCTGAAGCATCGAATC
Organism: Zingiber officinale; assembly: GCF_018446385.1. Classification (NCBI taxonomy): domain Eukaryota; kingdom Viridiplantae; phylum Streptophyta; class Magnoliopsida; order Zingiberales; family Zingiberaceae; genus Zingiber; species Zingiber officinale. The sequence goes on along the minus strand of NC_055991.1, from coordinate 118,982,838 downwards.
AATGAATCCAGATTCGATGGCCGATGACAATAGGCGGGATCTGAGGGTCACAACTCCTCAGATCTGATAGATGAGATTGAAGTGGGCTTGGAGAAGGGTTACAACCCTTCAGAATGGATGATCTAGATCGATCCAGCCCAAAGAACACATCCACTCACCCAAAGGACACTCAACCTCTTCTTTCAGTATAAATAGAACCCTCCAGAACTCAATCCTCTCTTCTCTTCCTCAAGTATTCATCTCATCTTGTGCATTCGGAGTGCTACGATTCTGAGACGTTCGTCGTCGTTGTATCTTGGGAACGAATTGCAACAATCCGTTAAGCACCGTAGCGGAGCAATATCGTTTACGGAGATAGTGTCGAACACTAGCCTCGACGATCAGTTTGCATACTCCAGAAGCTACCCGGGATAAACAGTCGTAAACGATATTTCGTGCAAACTGATATGGCTACCAACGACATTCCGACGGCCGTTCCGACCGCCATTCCAACAACCATTCCGCACGGAGAAAATCCGGAGAAATTCACCGGAACCGACTTCAAAAGATGGCAGCAGAAGATGTTGTTTTATCTAACAACGCTAAACCTTGTACGGTTTTTGCACGAAGACACGCCAGCCGCTACGGAAGGTAGTAAGGCTGCTAGCGATGCGTGGTCTCACGGAGATTTTCTGTGCCACAATTATATACTCAACGCCTTGGACAACACGTTATATAACGTATATTGTTCTCTTGAGACGGCAAAATCTTTGTGGGAATCCCTTGAGAAGAAATACAAGACCGAAAATGCTGGATTGAAGAAATTCATCGTCGGTCGGTTTCTGGATTTCAAGATGGTGGACTCAAAAAGCGTTTCATCTCAAGTCCAAGATATGCAATTAATACTGCATGATCTGGACGCCGAAGGCATGAAGCTGAACGAGACATTCGCAGTTGCTGCGGTAATTGAGAAGCTCCCTCCGTCATGGAAGGATTTCAAGAATTACCTAAAGCACAAGCAAAAGGAGATAGGGCTGCAAGACCTGATCCTGAGGCTACGAATAGAGGAGGATAATCGAAAGTTATCCGACTCCAGAGGAACCAAGCGGACTATAGACGAAATGTCCAACCTGGTCGAGCCGAACGCTAAAAAGCCGAAGCAGTTCAAAAAGAAGGCTCAAGCAAAGAAGTTCAAAGGCTCCTGCTACAACTGTGGAAAGGCAGGACACCTGTCCAAGGACTGCAGACGCCCAAAGAAGCCAACCAAGGGGCCAAAGGATGCTGCGAATCATGTCGCAACCTCTCTTGAGGACTTGGATCTCACTGCAGTTGTATTTGAAGCCAACTTGGTGGATACCAACCCGAAGCAGTGGTTCATTGATACTGGAGCAACACGTCATATCTGTTCCGATAAGGCGATGTTCTCCAAGTATACTCCGATAAATGGCAGGAAGCTCTATATGGGTAATTCCACGACGTTGCCAATTGTTGGACTCGGAAAGGTTGTTCTGAAGATGACGTCCGGAAAGGAGCTAACACTCATTGATGTACTCCATGTTCCCGACATCAGTAAGAACCTAGTTTCTGGAGCGGCATTGGTCAAGGCCGAATTTAGGCTAGTGTTCCAGTCAGACAACTTTGTACTTACGAAGAATGGTGTCTTCGTAGGAAAGGGGTACCTAGAAAAGGGTCTATTCAAAATGGTTGTAATGCCTGTACTCTGAAATTTTGATGGTAATAAAATAAATGCTTCCAGTTATGTTGTTGAGTGTTTTAATTTATGGCATGATCGACTCGGACATGTGCATAATAATACTCTCAAACGTCTCGTCAAATTAAATTTATTACCAAACGTCAATGTTGACGGAACACACAAATGTGAAGTGTGCGTGGAAGCGAAAATGACGAAACTACCTTTTCATTCGGTGGAAAGGACAACAACTCCTCTAGAGTTAATACATAGTGATCTATGTGACTTGAAATTTGTGCAAACTAGAGGAGGTAAAAAATATTTTATTACTTTTATCGATGACTGCACAAAGTTCTGTTATGTCTTTCTTTTAAGAAGTAAAGATGAAGCCCTAGAGGCGTTCAGAACCTATAAAATAAAAGTTGAAAACCAACTTGACAAACGAATTAAAATAATTCGAAGCGATAGAGGTGGAGAATATGGTGCACCGTTTGATGAATTTTGTACAGAATCTGACATTATCCATCAAACAACGGCGCCTTACTCACCTCAATCAAACGGTGTTGCCGAACGTAAAAATCGGACACTAAAAGAAATGATGAATGCCTTGTTGATAAATTTAGGCTTACCTCAAAACTTGTGGGGGGAAGCAATATTATCGACAAATCACATTCTCAACAGAATCCCTCATAAGAAAAATGATAAAACTCCATATGAACTATGGAAAGGCCGCGAGTCATCGTACAAATACCTGAAAGTGTGGGGGTGCTTGGCAAAGGTCGAAGTACCTAAACCAAAGCAAGTAAAGATCGGACCTAAAACGTTCGATGCGGTATTTGTCGAATATGCCCATAATAGTAGTGCATATCGTTTCCTAGTTCACAAATCAGACATTCCTGATATACATGTGGGAACAACCATAGAATCTCGGAATGCGATATTCTTTGAAAACGTATTCCCAAATAAAAATGGAAACGTTGAAAGTGATAACAACGGAAGTTCAAACAAAAATGACGTTATCGAACTTAGCTGTTATAAAAGGACTATTGACGATCAAAGTGAAGAGCCACGTAGAAATCGTTCGGGCCAGATTTCATGACTTTCATGTCAGAAATGTAACCAAGAACATTAAGTGAAGCTCTCTCTAGACCCGATGCTCCAATGTGGAAAGAAGCTGTCAATAGTGAAATTGAGTCTATCATGAATAATCATACTTGGGAATTAGTAGACCTTCCTTCTGGTAATAAACCATTAGGTTGTAAGTGGATACTAAAACGTAAGTATAAAGCTGATGGATCAATTGACAAGTATAAGGCCAGACTTGTAGCCAAGGGGTACAAGCAAGAGGAAGACCTTAATTACTTTGATACATACTCACCGGTGACAAGGATTACGTCCATACGAGTGCTAATAGCCATTGCAGCACTGTATGACCTTGAAATACATCAAATGGATGTTAAGACTGCGTTCTTAAATGGTGAGTTGGAAGAAGAAATTTATATGGAGCAACCCGAAGGGTTCATGGCTCCTGGAAATGAGGAAAAGGTGTGTCGACTTGTTAAGTCGTTGTACGGACTTAAGCAAGCGCCTAAACAATGACACGAAAAATTTGACAAAGTAATGCTGTCAAACGAATTCAGAATAAATGAATGTGACAAATGCATTTATGTCAAAAACACACCTGAAGGCTATGTAATTGTCTATCTATACGTAGACGACATGCTAATAATGGGCAGTAATCATGATGTAATCATGACTACAAAGAAAATGTTGACCAGAAATTTTGATATGAAAGATATGGGTCAAGCAGATGTTATATTGGGAATTAAAATTCTCAGGACATCAGAAGGGATAGTTTTAACACAATCCCATTATGTAGAATCAGTATTGAAAAATTCAATGCGACGATCTCTCTACGGTGAAAACACCTATGGATCTAAGTCAACACTTAGCGAAAAACCATGGTGAGACCATATCGCAATTGGAATATTCTCGGATAATAGGCAGTTTGATGTATCTCACAAACTGCACACGTCCGGATATTGCCTGTACGGTCAACAAACTGAGTCGTTTTACGAGTAATCCAAACGACACCCATTGGAAAGCATTGATGCGAGTTCTCAGATATTTGAAATATACTATGAACTATGGATTACATTATGGAAAATATCCCACTGTGTTGGAAGGATATTGTGATGCTAATTGGATATCAGATACAAAAGACTCCAAATCCACTAGTGGATATGTATTCACGATCGGTGGGGGAGCAGTATCTTGGAAATCCACTAAGCAGACTTGCATTGCTCGGTCAACTATGGAATCCGAGTTTATAGCACTAGACAAAGCAGCTGAGGAAGCTGAATGGCTGCGGAATTTCTTGGAAGATATTCCGAGCTGGATGAAACCTGTGCCTGCCGTACTAATCCACTGTGATAGTCAATCGGCGATTGGAAGGGCACAGAGTAATATGTATAATGGGAAGTCACGACATATACGTCGTAGACATAATACCATTAGGCAGTTGATCTCGAATAGAGTGATTGCAATCAACTATGTTAAGTTCAAAGATAATTTGGCAGATCCTCTAATGAAGGGGTTGAGTCGAGATCAAGTATACTGCTCATCAAGAGGAATGAGATTAAAAATCTACAACTGAAAACGACTGTAGTGGAAACCCAACCTTGTTGACTGGAGATCCCAAGATCTTGGTTCAATGGGACAACGAAGTTATAGAAGTTGTGGTCCAGCACATTAGATAGTTTATCTCTATCCCAATCCTAGGATGAATTTGTGCTGTCCTACCTCATGTAGTGAGGTTAAACTTATGCTTTTAGTGACTTCTATACCTAATAAGGTGGAGTATGGTAGGATACTCTCGATAGAAGTGTCACCTATGTGAGTGTGAAGACAGACCGCTTCAATGAAATACTCATGAATCCAAGATGGCATCCATGGCCGAAACGGAACCAACCATGAGAACCTAAAGTAGGTGAGATAGATCTCTGTGTGGGTGTTATTGTCTAAGTATACACCAACAACTGAGCAGTTCAAGACATCACGTTTACTGCGCAGCCTAGTATACTCGATAGCATTTCACTACGGAAGGTTCAAAGCCACAAGCTACCTCTCCCGATGCAGTGACTTATCGATTGGACTCTTGTAAAGTGTCAGCATGCATACACGCATTGTATTAATTTTCATTCATGTGGGGGATTGTTGGATATTGGGGCCTTAAATGGACCAAAACGATTTTGAGGAAGGAAGCCATCAATTGTTGAAAGTCGTAATTGACTTCAAAATTGAAATCTATGATTCGCATAGATAGATTTAGACTATTAATTTGTTCAAAACCGATTAAGGGTGAATGGGAAATTAATGTTTAAAGTCGGCCCAAAATAACATTTATTATTCATTAATAAAGTGCATGGGAGAATAGTCCCACATCGGAAATTCTCGATGTGTATTCTCTACTTATTAATAAAGATGTGTTAATGGAGTTAACACAAAAATAAAAGGACAGGTGCTCCCTTAGTAACGATCTGACGGCTTGGGATGAGACTTGATCTGAAGCATTGAATCAATGGATCCAGATCCGATGGCCGATGACAATAGACGGGATTTGATGGTCACAACTCCTCAGATCTGATGGATGAGATTGAAGTGGGCTTGGAGAAGGGTTACAACCCTTCAGAATGGATGATCTAGATCGATCCAGCCCAAAGAACACATCCACTCACTCAAAGGACACTCAACCTCTTCTTTCAGTATAAATAGAACCCTCCAGATGATGGAAATTCACTCAATCCTCTCTTCTCTTCCTCAAGCATTCATCTCATCTTGTGCATTCAAGAGTCCAAGAAGTCTACTAGAAGGTTCGCTGGTCTCGGAAGTCGGAGTGCTACGATTCCGAGACGTTCGTCGTCGTTTTATCTTGGAAACGAATTGCAACAATCCGTTAAGCACCGTAGCGGAGCAATATCGTTTACGGAGATAGTGTCGAACACTAGCCTCGACGATCAGTTTGCATACTCCAGAAGCTACCCGGGATAAACAATTATTAGCCGAGCAGTGAAACGACCATCGTTTCACTCATTATTACTCGGCCGATTTTATTCAATATTAATCTCGAATTTAATGCGCCGGTTTCATAGTATTAGAACCCCACATTCTCAGCTAAGAACGTGGGGTTGAACCATAGGGATATCGGGGCGTAAATCTCCGAACCCTGTGTACCTCACCCCACCTATGACTTGCCCTCTTGGCTATCATGATTTATCTCCCTGGTGATGACCTTGGGTTGAGTGTGACGGGGACGCTGGGGCAACGATTTCATCTTTTTACATATATTTGAGATGCATAACATTGAGATATTCGGATCTAGTCTCGACTCATTGCATCTCGTCTTTTAGTCAAGAATTTTCTTACCAGTGGAAAATAAGTTCCAAAGATAAGATTGAACCTCCCTCAAAGATGGTGAAAAACTATTCTGTAGCTCTTTGGCAAATGACTTAAATGATGATATGGCAGAACATACCGCATAGCCTGGCCCAATATCTTGGTGATTGGAATATAAACCTGACTGAGAGATGGCATTACTACCCTGAAAAGAAAAGAGAGAACAGCTTAACCAGAGGTAGGAAGTACTTCAGTATTCGCTATATATAAAACGATCTTGTTTGTCATAAAACATGCAATGTATAGCTTTAAGTGTATGGTAAAAAGATTTGCGTCTCCCTAGACTTACTAACTGGATGATAGAATGTAGAGGAAATAGGAACAAGACAACTAGCTACTACTAACTGCTCTTTGTGGATCAGGCAAATTTGCTCATTTAAATCTTGTTATGTTTGTGAGGTTGAACAAGAAAACAAATCTTTGGTGAATGATCTGGTTGACCCATAAATAATGAATATTCATACGGAGGAAACTGAGTTAAGAACTACATAACGGTAGAGACAATAAAAAATCTTTCTATTTTCTTTTATGCATGCAAAACAAGAAGGTAGCTCATCTTCAGCCGAACGGATGGAGCTCACTGTGCAAATTTAAGTTGGAATTCAGTTTGGACTTGTATTTTTTTTGTCGACAACCACCGGTGACGCTATGATCCTTCAGTGTCTGCGGTAAAACAGAAACAGCAAATTATTCCTGATGGTACCACGCTGGAAGAACTCGAAGAAGAGAATCGAAGAACACAGCATCAGGGAGTTGCAGGCATTCCAGGCAATGATCTACTTATGGCTAGACGACTACGCGAGAGCAGCCTCATGAATCTTTTACCTGTGCATCAAAACTTCTCAATGGCAAAAATGCAAGCACATTGTCTGCAGTGAAACAGAACCAGCAAAAACTTCTCATGGTACCACGCTGGAAGAACTGGAAGAAGCCGTCGATCCACAGGACTCCTATAGATGTAAATAAAACACATCTGTGGCGAAGGCGAACAAAAATGGGGAAAATGAATAATAAAACGCTAGAAGAAGGGCTAGACGACTACGCGAGAGCAGCCTCATGAATCTTTTACCTGTGCATCAAAACTTCTCAATGGCAAAAATGCAAGCACATTGTCTGCAGTGAAACAGAACCAGCAAAAACTTCTCATGGTACCACGCTGGAAGAACTGGAAGAAGCCGTCGATCCACAGGACTCCTATAGATGTAAATAAAACACATCTGTGGCGAAGGCGAACAAAAATGGGGAAAATGAATAATAAAACGCTAGAAGAAGGGCTTGAACCTTCGACCTTGTGGTTAACAGCCACACGCTCTAACCAACTGAGCTATTCCAGCTGATGAATACTAGTGCAGGCTATTTTTACACATAGTAAACATAACTCCAATTTGACTAAAATAAGTATAAACAACAACTTACCAAATGACGTATCTAGTTTTAAAATGACTAAAAAGTACATGCTATTTGAGTATTTCTCATAAGTCCCACTTTTTAAAATGTATTTATTGTTCTACGCTTTTGATAAATCTAACTTTTTCAGTCAATATTTTCTCTCTTTTCTCTTACATCTTTTCTAGAGCTGTCAATTTAGGTTGGGTCCATCAGGTTAACCCGTCCCACCAAATAATTTAAACGGATTGGATTAAAATTTTATCAATCTAAGTCTACCGTGGGCCGACCCGCCTAGGCCAGCAACCCGTGCGGGTCGGCCCGCTCGGGCTTGGGTTGGCTCGCAGGTTGAAAAACGTATGTAAGCTAAGTTTTAGATCAATTTATTATCTTTCTTTGTTATAATTTTGAAATAAAAATAGTACTTTTCATCCAACATAAGTACTCGTTTGTGTTCATTTATATTTAAAATACATGTTTATGTATATATTTAATTGTAGAAAACTTTTTCGAAGTAAAATGTTGAAGATATGAAATATTTTTTAATTTTTTAAAAAAATTTTGATGGGCCCGCGGGTTGGCCCGCCCCCACCCCGCCAAATGGTTAGCCCACCATGGACTGACCCGCCCCATCATGGATTTACCCATCTGATAGCTCTAATCTCTTCTATGCATGCAACTTTCTATTTATTTTTCCTCTCTTCTTTTCTCTTTCTTCCTTTTTTTTTTAATAATATTTTAATATATTTAGAGAAGTCGAAATAATAATGGATAATATATTTGAACTTCTTACAATCTCAAAAATCCATAGGAATTAAAATGGATGTAATTTAAAATTTCTAGGTTCATCAGTAGATTTTGACCAAAATTCATTGATAGATTTAAAGAGTTTCAATTATACTCATTTCAGTTCCTATAGATTTCTGATATAGTAAGGAATTCAAATATGTTATCAATTATTTATTCGGCTTTTCAGAGGTGTTAAAATGTAATAAATAAGAATTATCAAAAATTTCCACGTTCGGCCTAATATGGACAGACTCATGTTGAGCCTAATATGATTCTCTATTAGGCCCAACATAAAGATTTTTTGTGATTCTTTTTATTACATTTTAATATCTCTAAGAAGTCGAAATAAATAATGGATAGCATATTTGAATTCTTGTGCAATTCTAGAAATCCACATGAACTGAAATAGGTGCAATCGGAACTTTTTAGATCTATAAGTGAGTTTTGACGAAATTCACTGATGAACTAGAAGAATTTTGATTGTACCGATTTTAGTTCATGTGGATTCTGAGGTTTCAAGGAGTTCAAATATATTGTCTATTGTTTATTTCGACTTCTCGGAAGTGTTAAAATGTAATAAGAAATAATTGTTAAAAATCTTCATGTTGTACCTGCTATGAATCATATCAAGCCTAATGTGGATTTGATATGAAAAAATGATAATTAAAAAATGATTAATGATTAATCAGGTTAGTAACATCGAGCCTAGGATTATCACAAGTACCTGAATGACAACTTAGATATTCTGCCGCTGCACCATAAGCCAGTGGCATAGAAAAATGATAATTAACTTTTATTGCTAGTGTTCATCAAAAACATCTTTTCACTAAGCCTTATCTGAGACAGCAAACCGCATCAGCTCTTCGAGCATGATCAAACAAAGATTCGAACAAGGGTCCTCTTCTAACATATGGCCTTCAGAAGTAACCATGTATTCAATTATTAGAAAGATCTGCGTCTTCAATCGATTTTTTACTAGTGTAACGCTGAGAGAAGTAAGACTACTGATTAGACAACTAAAGATGAGAGTGATTTCGATAGTTAGATGTTTCAAGATTACCTGCTTCCTGAAGGTGAACGGACGTATTTGTACTTAATCATGTGAAGAATCTGCCTCTTCATTATGGCTGCGAACAACACTAACCAATAAAGGAGTAAAATAGGTCAAATCACGAGCACGTCAAACAGACTGAAGAATATTGTCAATACAAAGCAACACAGTAAGCTTTTGTAATGGAATACCTGCATATCTTGAGGGGTTTTAGAATCAAGAAATATAAGTAGAATTTCCACATAGCAAACCAAGTACATAATCATTTTAATCAGATGATCCAGAGGTAGAGATAAGATTATGAAATTGAAATGAACAAGGAGAACATTCATGTTTGTCTGTCCTAATGGTACATAGCAATCCAAAACTTAAAAGGTCACGTTGGACATGCTACGAATCATATCAGATCCACGTTGAGATTTTTTAGCCGAATCTTCCAATTAAATTTTAACACTTCCCGAAAAGTCGAAATAAGCAATGGATAACACCGTTTGACTCCTTGTAACCTCAGAAATCCACAGGACTATAAATGGATCTCATCGAACATGTCTAGATCCATCAGTGAATTTTAACCGAAATACACTGATTGACCTAGATAGGTCTGATTTGAACACATATGGATTTTTGAGAATGTAAGGAATCAAACGGTGCTATCTATTGCTTATTTTGGTTTCTCTGGAGGAGTTAAAATATCAATGAAACAATCGGCTAAAAAATCTCAACGTTGAATCTGATATGAAAGTATATCAAGCTCACTTCATATCATATCCATATTTCATCCTTTTTTAATATGTTTGGATTCTAACAGAGAATCTCGGATTTTTTTTTTATAGTTAGGTTTAATTATATGGTGTGATTTCTTTAAATTAATATCCTAATTTTAATTATTATTATTATTATTATTATTATTTATAGAAGATTGATTAGTATGCATATTTTTTTTTTACCTACGTTTGGTTCGAGCTCTTCTGCAGCTTCCAAAGCACCTATCCATATTGGGAACCCGTCACATATGGTCAATAATTCCGGTCCAATCTTCACAAAATTAGGGAAAGACAGACTCACATCAGCTACCTCCATACCATTCAGGATAGCTCATCCGATCAGTCTGCTCGGATATGTCTAATGACTAGCGCATGAGGTATTGTCATCATGAGGTATGGGATTCGAATCTCGGCAAAGCCGAGGTAAATACCTCCCTTATGTGCTATCACTATTTCAAAGACTAGTAGCCGTTCGTGATTTACCACTTCCGTGTTGGCTCTAGGTCGGATTGACGGGGGCGCTGGGGGCGAACGTATTCACCTTTTGCCACCAGGATAACTCATCCGATCACCCATGGAGCTTTAGGTCTAGATGGAATACCAAGCCTGAACAAACACACCAATTCTTCTCGAGGGAAGTGTGTTACAACTTTGATTATTTTTCATTAACAAATCCTAATCGAATGACTCATCCCTATATCTTTGATTGGTATTACACAACCATCTCGCTCGACCCAGCTATCAATTTAACTAACTTCCATCCATATGTTGGTGAAGTGATAGCATCAATTTCACTAACTTCCATTCATATGTTGGTGAAGTGATAGTAGAACCTTCAAAATCTATGTGGTAACCCCTCAATAAACAATTAAGTGAAATTGAAGATAGTACAACCTTGCAACCTCGATTCTCAGGCAGTTATTGGAGGTCTCTACATCCAAACCTCTATTCAGGGAGGAGGATCTTCCCCATCTAGTTGTGGAGCATCACAATATCCACCATTGGTGGAATCGACCGGATTCTCAATTATATGTCCGACAGGCAAGCTTTCTAGAGCCCCCAACCTTCAATGAGCAGCATCTGAATTTCCACCATGATGATGCATCCGAGAGAAGCGAGGAGCAACCAAGAGAGTCAGAAGTTGCTGCCAATAATGAGTGGAAAACCTCAAACTCTATGTTCAAAATCAGGCATGATATGAATTATATCAGGCCCCACGTTATATCAGGCCCAACGTGGCCCTGATATGGAAGTATATCAGACCCAACGTGAGCCTGAAATAGAAGTACATCAGGCACAACGTGACTCTGATATGATTCATATCAGGCCTACGTTGGGATTTTTTAGTTGATTATTCCATTAACACTTTAACTCCTCCAAAGAAGCCAAAATAAGTAATGAATAGCACTGTTTAACTCCTTGCAGTTTCAAAAATTCACAAGACCTGCAATGGGTCAAATCAGACCTATCTAGGTCTATTAGTGAATTTTGATCAAACTCCACTGATGGACTTAGACATGTCTGATTAGATCCATTTCTAGTCATGTGGATTTTTGAGGCTGCAAGGAGTCAAACGGTGTTATCCATTACTTATTTCGACTTCTCGAGAAGTATTAAAATTTAATAAGAAGAATCAACTAAAAAAACTCAACGTGGGCCTGATATGATTCATATCAGACCCATGTTAGGTTTGACATACTTCCATATTAGGTCTACGTTAGACATGGTATAATTTCATATCAGGCTCAACGTGGAGCCTGATATGATTCATATCAGGTCTCGTTCTGAACATAGAGTTTGGAGTTTTTTACTCATTATTGGTAACAATTTCTGACTCTCCTGGCTACTCCTCACTTCTCTCGGATGCATCATCATGGTGGAAATTCATATGTTGCTCATCGAAGGTTTGGGGCTCCATAAAGCTTGCTCGATATGAATCATATTAGGCCCAATCTAATATGAATTATATCAGGCCCAATGTGGCCTTTAAATTTGGTTCTTTTGATTCCACCTTTAATTTGTCTTATTCATTGTTTTAGGGAATCCTATTACATTTAAATATAATTAACAAGAGATATTGATAATGATAATAAATAATTCTTATTAGCAAATAAAAAAATATAAAGTTTAGAATATTATCAAAAGGATTAAATTGTATATATTCTTTCAAATTTAATTATAGTTTAGAATGTTTAAAGAATATTAAAGTAGTGTAAAAAAAAATACTATATTTCTTAATTAGGCTAAAACATAAAAAAAGGTGATATTCTACTCTTTGTAACATGGATAAAAAGATAATATACAATAATCAAAATAATTTTTTTAAAAAAAGTTTCATAATGTATTAATATAGGTTTTTGGATTTAAGTAAAGTTTAGAATGTGCGGAAAAATTGAAAACTAAAAAGGAGATTTAATTTAGAAAAACTCTTACTTTGTTGATTAGGCTAAAATATAAATGATGTGATATTTAATTATTTTAATTTGACTCTTACGTGAGAAATTTTGACATTTTTACATTATTCACATTTTAGCCTAACGTGGATATGATATGATTCACGTTGGGATTTTTAAGCATATTGTTCTAATAGCATTTTAACATCTTCAGAGAAGTTGAAATAAGCAATAAATAACACAGTTTAACTCCTTGGAACCTCAGAAATCTGCATGACCTGAAATGAATTCAATCGAACCTATCTAGCTTTATCAGTGGGTTTTGTCATAAAATTAGTCCAATCAAACCGAAACCCACTGATGGATGTAGATAGGTCTGATTTGATTCATTTCAGATCTTGTGGATTTTTGAGACTATAGGATGTCAAAAGGTGATATCTATTGCTTATTTTAGTTTTTCAGAATGTGTTAAATATTAATGAAATAATTGACCAAAATAAATCTCAATGTGGGCCTGATATAATTTCATATCAGGCTCAACGTAGGCATAATATGAGATTTTTTAACTGTTTTTTCTAAAAATATTTTAACACCCCTGAAAGTCAAAATAAGCAATGAATAGCAGAGTTTAACTCGTTTTCATCTCAGAAATCCATAGGACCTGAAATGAGTCCAATCAGACTTGTGTAGGTCCATCAGTGAATTTTGACCGAAGTTCATTGATAGACTTAGACATGTCTGATTGGACCTATTTTAAGTCGTATGAATTTCTGAAACTACAAGGAGTAAAATAATACTATCTATTATTTATTTTAACTTCTTAGGAATGTTAAAATATTTTTAAAATAATCAACTAAATAATCGACTTCTCAATCTACTTTTTAAATTTACATTATCATGCATTGTGCAATTGTGCAAGCACAATGCATGATAATGTAAATTTAAAAAAGTATATTGAGAAGTCGATTATTTAGTTGATCATCTCAGAAATTCATAGGACCTAAAATGAGTCTAATCAGATCTGTGTAGGTCCATCAGTGGATTTTGACCGAAGTCCATTGATAGACCTAAACATATCTGATTTGACCTATTTTAAGTCGTATGAATTTCTAAAATTACAAGGAATAAAATAATACTATCTATTATTTATTTTAGCTTCTTAGGAATGTTAAAATATTTTTAAAATAATCAACTAAATAATTGACTTCTCAATATACTTTTTAAATTTACATTATCATGCATGTTATCATGCATGTATAAAAGGAAAGTGGAGAGAGAAAAGAAAAAACGAAAAACACTATATCTTTTAGTAAATTCAAAACCCAAATACATATTTTCATAAATTATCGTACTAAATGATGGGTTTTACCAATTTTTATGCAATTACTAGAAAAGATCGGTTCAACCTCCTTTCGTATAATAACTACATTTGGAAAATTAAAAATTGGAAAGCAAAAACTAGAAAATGTCTGATTCGATATGCAGGCATTTTTGCTCTGGTTTTACAAAATTTTAGATGTGAATATTTTTCTTTGTGGTTTAGGTTTTACAAAATTCAGGAGATGTGGTGATAAGAGATTAGGGTAGTAAAGAAACTAATTACAAATTTCCCTCTTTACAAAATATTAATTTACTGGCAACCATCACAACCTTCAGCACCCTTGAACAATCAACCGCACTGATGACGCCAATTGATTGTTTTTGCTTGGAATTGGAAGAGCTCTTGCGGACAACGATTTGATTTTATGTTACGGGCAATGAGCTACTGTTTTATCACCTTCGTTGCAATCTCCCTCGCATGTTTCAGTGAACATAACTTCTTCGCCGGTTCAGTATCATTTAAGGCAGATTCTATGTGCAACAACAGTTCCCGACATGTTTCTTTGAGATCAGTAAAAGCTTGATCTTCACATAACTCCAATGGTTTAGAGTCAGTATTTATTTCATCCTGAGATGAGATTGAAATTGTGTTTCTTGCTTGATTTTTCAACCTTGTGTTCATCTCCTCTTCCATCTTCGCAGCCAGGATAGCAGCTCGTGCTATGCATGAACTTGGTAGCTGAAAGGAAAACAAGCAACTTGAAAAAAGGGGAAAGGATCCAAGCTTATCTGATCAACTTATCTTTAAAATGGTGCAATGCAAACCGAATAAATACTACAGATGATAGTCGCAAATAAAAAAGAAATGCTACTTTTAACAATCTATGAAAAATGTTATCCAATTTCAATCATACCTGGGCTAGCTTTGCAACGTTAAGAGCAAAGCTCTTATCCAATGCACCAGGCACAAGTTTGTACAGAAAAGTAACCTCTTCAAGGCTCAGCCCCTCACCGCATGATATTGTTTCAGAATCAGTTATGTCAAGAGGTTTTTTAGATGCGAGATAGGAAACATGGTATGCACCAACTGAGCCTTGAAACTCTTTCTGGATGTCCACAATTTTCGGGTAATGAGTGACGAAAAGGACCATGCATTTCTTCCAATTAAGAAGGCTATGTAATGTAGCATAAGCAATTGCAACGCCATCATACGTACTTGTGCCTCGACCAAGTTCATCGATGATGACTAGAGAGCGTGATGAACAGTTGTGTAGTATGTGAGATGTCTCAGCTAATTCCTCAAAAAAGGTACTTTTACCTTGCTGGATGCTGTCTGATGCCCCCATACGAGTGTAAATCCCATCCAGTACGTGCAGCTTCGCTGAAGTTGCCGGTACATAGGAACCAACCTGAATGAATCAGAGGAAGATATCAATGAAACAACCATAAGGAAATACATCACTCGATGATTAACCAAACAGTCACCAATCACCATCTTTATGAAACAATCCTTAGACGACCAGGATACATGAATCCCTGCTAAATAAATATAGATAAGGACATCAATGTGAGGCTACAAGAAAACCGATACGACGCTCTGATATCCAGACTCACATTCTTCGAAGAATGCCTCATTGTTGGAGACTTGTAGGAAAACCTGTCTCCTCAATGGTTACTAAACAAATATAAATCACGTTATCTTTGTGAAACAGCCATTAGGAGACCAATAAAAAGTAATCCTTGTTTAATTAATATAAACAGGGGCATCAATGAGGCTACAAGAAAACCAATATCACACTCTGATTATTCAGAATCATAAAGTATGGTTAGAAGACTGCCCTCATTGTTGGAGGCTTGTTCGATAACTTATCTTAAGCAACTATGAAGATCAAGCAAAAATCCAGTTGTACCTGAGCCATAATTGCTATAAGGGCAACTTGCCGAATATAAGAACTTTTCCCACCCATATTTGGCCCAGTAATAATTTGACAGTACTCCCTATCTACATGCAACTTCGTATCATTTGGAACATAGTTGTCTCCCAGAGTTGACCACAAAACCTGAGGCAAAATTAATCATGATTAGCCAACATATCATAAATAATTTTGAACTTGTACAAACTGTTTGAGGCAGTAGCTAGTCTTTTGTGCAACATGGCTGTTAAGGTCTGCGCTAAGATTTATTTTTTGGCAAGAAGGAACAGAAGTAAACTTCTCCGACCACCAATCTCCAAAAAGCTAATTACAAAAAATGATGACCACAGATGCCAGTGCTTTGGTGGATGGAATTGATAACTTAGATAGTGTCTCAAAGAAACATGATGGACGAGATTGGAATTCTAACGACGTAGAAATGAGAAGAGCGAGTAGAAGGGGCCATTTAGTGGAGGCAAAATAGGCAAATAAGATGAAGTAATTGAGGGAGGAAAAAACCCTTACCATCTTCTAGATATTTACAGTAATCTTTCTCTAAGTTCATGCATGTGCAAAAGTTTGTGTAGACAATTGCAATAGGGCACAAGTTTATTTGCAACATTAATGTGCAAAAGACGGCTTTATCCTTGCATATATGGAAAAAGTGATTTGTGTTCTCATTATAAGTCTGTCAGTGTTTGCTTGGCAGAATGAAGTTGATAATGAATGGAATTAGTTATTTTTAATCCTAGGAAATAGAATCGACAAGGAATGGAATAGTAACACCTATACCTAAACTTATAGCATGGAAATTCATAGGGAATGACTTTCTTTTCCTATGTACCAAACACACTATAGCAATTTTTAAGATGGAAAACGCATCAAGACAAATTAGTGCGAAAACATCCAAAATAGTTCAAGCAGTAGTAGAAACATAATAGATAATACTCACTGGATGACGACCCAAAGAGATGTGAATTTGATTTGGTTCATCATCACCAACAAAAACTGGTTGCACAAAATTCTATAGAAAAAATTGCAAGTGTCAAATAATGTGCCATTTGAGATAATAACAAAGTGAAAACAAACAGCAACAGAAACTATACCTCATTTCTGGAGACAATGGCAAGTGAATGCAAGCAGTCCAATGCAGCCAGAGCTTGCACAACTGTTTGAAACTGAGCATAGTATTTGCCAAATTTCATCAAGAATTTGTCCCATGTAGCCCGACAAACAACAGAAAATTCTTCCTTGGCAAGCAACAATTCATCCAAACCTGCCAGCACTTCAGGGGGGTGATATCGTGTGGTTTTTCTGGTACTACTAACCTTAACCCAATTTGAAGGAGCCTTTTTATCTTCTGACAGCTAAAATAGCAAGAACAGAACTTAGTCACAAAACATGATCAGAACTCATAACAAAGCAGAAAAAGAAAGTCATAATTTTACATAAATCTATTAGCAAAGCCCCATTAACCTAAAAAACATCAGTGTCAATCCAAAGTTGGATAAAAGAGGTTGATGATTGCATTATGCCATGAGAAACAATGTAAACAATGCTTAAACCTTATGAGCATGGATCTTACCTAAGTTGTCAGGTTGTTACATATAACTGACAAAAAATGGCCTTCACAAAGACACCTAGATATGCAAATGGTGGAGATTAACTAAAAGGCAACAAATCAATGTCTAGATGAAATGCAGAATAGGAAATGACTCTCGCATTGTTAAGAGCCAATCCATAAAAAAGCTAGTTCATGACTATAAGATTGTGTTAACAAATTTAATATAGGAACATATAGGAGAGATTAAAATTGATAGTAATGATGATTAGAAGGAAAAATATAATATCCTTGTAGTTTGATGACATAAGAGTTAAAACCTAGTTAATTCAATTATGAACTTCACTAGAAGGCTCATTTTATGGGGAAAAAAAAATCAAACACAAAATAAGACAAGCAAAATGCATACAGACTTTCATCATAGACAAATGAAAACAAAGTTTATAGAAAAGATTCAAGGGCTACGTGCAGTATACTTAATAGAAAAGAAATAGTATCCAGCACAACGAAATGCAAGTAGAAGTGCCTCGAAAGAAATGCATGAGCAATTGTGACTTAAGATAGAACATGAAATCACTTAGCATTGATTGCACATTAAATCAAATACATGAGGAAGTTGGGATCAAGGAATATGTAATTTGCTTTCTAGTGCAAGTTACTAAACACGCTTAATTGAAGAGTTACCTCTATTAGATGTGTCTTCCCAGACACACTCATAAACTCTAATTTTTGCATTCCAAGCTGCTTCCGGTACTGAACAATGAGTAAATCCAACTTCTTTTCAGCCATCTGAACAGCCATACGGCCACTACAGATCTGCAAATAAGATTCCATGCTATAACAACTAAGCATACTATACAGGTAAGCATCCTTCACAACCTTACCTCAGGAAATTGATCCGTGCAAGAAATAAACAAATTCAACATATCACCTTGATCTGCTGCATCCTTATTTAGAGAAGATAGAAGTTTAACAGCTACAGCCATTACAACAGGTGAAGAAGCAGAATAGATCAGTCTTCTGAGTAAAGCAGATTTGACACTCGGTTGAGTTTCTCCAGCATCAGTCTCCAAAACAAGCTTCTGTAACTGCTTCCCAGAGGTAAGCAAAGCATGGATAACCCTAATAAACTGAACAATAAAACAGAACATGTCAGTAAGGTGCTCAAGTAGACAGTCAAATCGGCAAGCGCTAAGCTAGCTGACGTTGTATTCACCAAATCCTTTCTATGCAATATGATTGCCTTGTATTTACCACCATTAACTTGGCAGAGTATGAGAAGCGCATTGCCTACTTCATAATTATCATTATTCTTGAATTAGTAATTGGTGACTAGCAAGATCTGAGATTATTCTTGAATACTTGCAATTAAAATCTATTTAACAAAACCATGTAATTGATGCTTTACTAGAACCAAGTGGCCAATAAAATTGCTATTTAAGAAGCAGAAACAGGTATGAATTGGTCAAAACTGATGCAGACATAACATGAATTGAGGATAACTTTTAAGTGATACAAGTGCACATGGGCACTAATTATATAATGAATATCATATAAATGAGCTACCAGAAAAGGTGATTATCTTAACTGTAAAACCAACACACTACCTCAGCAGCCGTAGAAGTCCGGTGAAAAATTCTGGAAATTCCCCGCTGAACATCAGGTGACTTCCCAAGCATTGTTAAAACTGAAGATATAACCTCAGCGATCTCAGATTGCTTAAGAGCATCAGAATATTTCTCAGTTGCTAATTCACTTTCAAGCTTTGGCCCCATGCACAGGCCCATTGATTCAGCTATCTCAGAAACAGAATCAAGACGAGCTAGTATCAAATTCCTATCGCATAATGGATGAGTGACCTGAACAATGAACTTGAACCTCAATGAAGAAAATGAAAAACCATAAAATTAAATATTATTTTCTTTCATTTAATTATTTTGGTCACATGAAAAATCCTCTCATTTATTTATGAAATGTTTATGCCAGTGTAGCTAAAGATGGAATAGAACAATGAATTACCCAGTGTCTGAAAAGCCTTGATCCAAATGCAGTAAGAGCGTGATTCATAACTTGAAAAAGGGAACCTTGAAGAGAGCCATCACAGTTGTTTGCCAAGACCTAGAACAACTCTTTAGATAAAATATACCAGAATATTAACGAATTTCATGACGAAAATTTATGGAGCTGAACAGTAAAATAAATAAATATTAACAGATATAATCATCACCCTAGTACTAGGGCATCCTGAGTGGAAAAGGTCACCCAAGGGAAAGAAGATGAAAGGAAGAGACACTTAGAGAAACAAAACACTTTTGTTGACAGCATAAGATTTATGATGCTGAACATTAAAATAAATAAATATTAAAGGATATAATCATCACCCTAGTACTAGGGCATCCTGAGCGGAAAAGATCACCCAAGGGAAAGAAAATGAAAGGAAGAGACACTTAGAAAAGCAAAACACTTATTGCTCACAATCTCACAAACCTAGTTAATGATCCACTAGAAAGATAGCATTTAGGATTATTAAGTCTCGTGCAAGATATCATATCTTGTATTCTTGTTACCTGTATAACATTTTCTAAGGACTTTTGGCCTTTTTCGCTATTAAAAATTTGAGGTTCTGAAAGGTAGAAAATCAGAATATCTTCCCCAGTTGTTCACCATATGAATGTTTTGTTGTGTCCAACAGGATCTACCATAACCATTTGCCAAGTAGTCCCTGAGTGCTATGTTGAAAATTTATCATCAACGGAACTCAAGTGATGCTATGATTTAAGTTACCTTGAAATATGAAACAAAAGAAGACTCATTGTAATGAGTGGTAAATTTTCAACAGGAGAAGGTCAATGATTCTTATCAATGTAAACATCAGTTGGAAGTTCCCATAAGGCCCTATGTGACCGATCACAGAGTATCCAAGTAAGTGTGATTCACTATGAGATTGTGGTGTCAGTATGGACCTTAGTGGTGATACTAACTATGATTACCAAAGCACAGTCAAGGCCAAGATTGAGAGAATTGGTAGGTATGACCATGAGGATGTCCTTGTGGTTATGGATAGAATTGGAATTATGAGTTGCCTATGTCACTGAGAGATAACTATGGATCATCAGAGTAATTAGCGTGAATCAAGGATAACTGCATTGTGTCGTGCTAAACCTTTCATATTTGTCATTGGTTTGCATTGTATTTACTATTTTGTACCTTGTACTTATAGGAGATGTCATCTTGTGGACATGTTACAGTTTCTGCTCATGATGATTATGATGCTCGTGTGATAATCACCACAGGTTGCCAGTGAATGTGCTTGTGTGAATCATCTCTGCTTGTCAATGATGCTATGTGGCAAAGTGTTGCGAGCATTGCTCGTGTCTCCACGGCATGGTATAATAACTAGCACAAGGAGTGTGTTGATGAAATTGAGCACACCTGGAACCGCTCACTCAGAGTGTGACAAAAGTCATCTCAGTCTTTGGTTAATTTTTATTAATTTAGCTACTAGGATTGGTATGTTGTATTATTCAGTAATAATGAAATAAATGACAAAATAAATGTTACAGAAACAACTTTTCAAGAAAAAAGTAGAACTACAGAGTTACATATCTGACATGAACAGTATTCTCCATCACAGCACAATAAAAAGGTAAACAACAAATGTATGTGTCAGCATGGTAACGAACTGCCTCAGGCATATTTTTTTTTTTTAGCCAAAGAAGACTACCTCAAGCTGATGAAGTGTATTTGCTGATAAAGTCATCTCAAACTTGCTAGAAATGGCCCTAAAGGAAGCTGTGGGGCCGAGTATCCTCTCCAATCCAAAATTTCTTAAATAACGGATGGTTAATGCCAATGCTTGAATTGATAGTTCAGGCAAGGACATGATTTCCTGCAAGAGAAAATAAAAGAAAAATAGTGCCAACCATGGGCAGAATACATTGCTCAGTAAACTAGGAGATGGAAAAAAACAGAAATGTGTGCATGTAACCATACGGGGAAAAAGACAACCAGTAAACTAACAAAAGGCAAAAAAAAAAAAAAGGGGTGGAAACAAGAGTGTCAACTTGCCCATTTGATTTTGGATTTTTTTATAATTTAATTGCAGTTCATAACCAAAAGATCGTAGCCATTAATTGGATTAATAATGTTCTAAAAATAAATGAGGATACCTTTATTGTAGGAAAATGGCATCCTTCCCCTCTTATATCACTATCTTCAGTATCATTCACAGGAACCAGAACATTGTCATCTTTGTTTTCATAAAGAGACATTACTTCAGCAAGTGCGCCACCATTGCTATAACAATCACGTGAGGTGCGCTCAACTCGAATGTTTGATGGAGATCCAGAATAAGCTAGTACCAGCTAAGAAAGATATATTTTGCGCAAAAAAGAAAAAGAAAAGGTAAATCCACGAAAGACAACTGAGTAGAAAACATCTAGCTATTGTACTATCATGAATTACAATTATCATGATTAAGCCTAAAAGAAAGCAAAGCATGTGCAATCAATCTTTGATTGAACGTAATTTAACTCATGTGGAATAACTTGATCTGGCAGTGAATGCAAACCCTTCTAACGATTTACTTCAATTGAGATTACTCATTCCTATCAGGAATATGAGAATGCAAAACATGTGCTTTCCACAGAAGAAATCATTCTTTGGTATCATCTAAAACCAGCAGGTATTACACGAGAATAATATATAATGGACAACAATGAAAAACTTGACATTTGGCAGAATTTCCCTATTAATGCAAATGCAACTTTCTAGACAAACTTGATATAAAGCTTAATTTATCATCATCATATTCAGTTTATTTTCCATTGTCAAGGAGTACTAACCTTCTCCGTCACTGAGGAAAGAGGTTCTCCTAGCAGCATCTCGTTGGGAGACAAACTAATCAACATTGCCTCAAGCCCCGTTCTTATCGAATTGTCATCAAACTCCCCATGAACAACATCTCCTGTGGAGACATCGACCGCAACAAGAGCAACCTTCACACAAAACTTCCCCTCATGATCCGGCACCAGCTCCTTTTCAACGACGCAAGCAAGGAAATTGCTCCCGGAACCACCGATCTCCGGCCCGCTCCCACCCTCCATGTCCTCCGCCGCCTCAATCGTCGACCTCGTGTACAACGCCGATAGCCCCCGTGAGAATGGCCCGACCCGGTTGGCCCCGTGAGCCTTGATCGCGGCGGTCTCAGTCTGCTTGATGACGCCGACTTTGTGCCCCGCCGCGACGAGGCGGCGGACGTGGAAGTGGAGGCGGAAGCTGGGAATGCTGGCGGTGGGGAAGTTGTGGTCGACGTGGGCGAAGATGCCGAGGACGCGAGCGGCGATCTCGGCGTCCTGGCCGAAGAAGCGGTACCTGTAGCCGACTTCGAACATGAGGACAACGTCAGGGTGCTTAGATCTGAGGTCGACGACCTGTAGCTCGAGGGGGGTATAAGTAGGGTTTTGAGGAAGAGATTTGCGAGGCGGGGACGAAGCGGGGGCGAGGAGCTTGGAGAGGAAGCGGCGGTGAAGGTCGGGAGTGGAGGAGGGGACGGGGACGAGGGCATTGGAGGCCGAGGAGGACGGTTTGTTCTTCTTGGGGTTCGGGGAAGAGTATAGAGATTGGAGGCGGCGCTTGGCGGAGGGGGAGAGGGAGACGGTGGCAGAGATTTTGGGGGAGGATCTGGAAGGCGGAGGCGGCGGAGGAGGAGGAGAAGAAGGGGATGGAGGTAGTGGTTTGGGGGCGAAGAAGCGAGAGATGGTCTGCTGCTTTGGCTTCCCCATGGCGAGGAAGAAAGAGCGTGCGAATGCAGCAGAAGGCAGTGTCCCGCCAATTCGTCCCACCAATACGGAGTGGAGAAGGAGCTATATCAACCCCAAGTTCTCAAGAACTGGGCTAGTGGGCCAGTCACTGGGCATGTCCCAGCATGGTGTATTATATAAAGGTAAGATTTTCTGGATCACTTTTTATGGTCCAGGAGATGTGTCATTTGTATTTGTAATCGAATCATGATCGTGATCCGGTCGTAAATGGGTACGATCCCTTTCTGGGTTCATCATCCTCACCAGATTATAGTTTTTGTTCGGAGCGGGCGGCCGGAGGCCGCTCGAAGGATACCCTCGCTCGGCGCCGAGTAACCTAACCACTTATCCACCACCGGAGGCCTCCGGGCGGCATCCGACCGCCCGCTCCGAACAAAAATTATAACCTGGTGGGGACGATGAATCCAGGAAGGGATCGTAACAATTTGCGACCGGATCGCGGCCACGATCCGATCGCAAATATGAGTGGCACATCCCCTGGACCACAAAAAAGTAGTCCAGGAGATTTGTGCTCGTATTATATGTGGCACATGTTGTAAAAAGGGAGAGAGATTCATTTGTCTCAGTACCTCCAATAATCTATCTCTAAGCAGGGTTGCCGTTGAGGTATGTCATCAAGGGCGACGATCTAAGGTCTCCGATTTTTAAGGGTCCCTAAATTTAATATGTACATACAATATATATTATATATAATTAAATTGTTTTAATAAAAAACTAAAAAATTATATTTTATTAGATTATTTTAATAAAAGTCCAAAAATATATATATTGTCAGATTGTTTTAATAATGGTCCAAAAAATATATTTTATTGAATTATTTTATTAAAGGTTCAAAAATATATATTATTGATTGTGATCCTGTCCAAAAGTCGATGAGATGGATACAGGGGATGTAGCGCTCCCGCTAACCTCCTGTGGACTTTGCTCTGACCTACAACACAAGTGGCGTCAGTGCCGAACCAAGGAAGGGGTCCCTGGCGATGGTCCTCCGACGCTACTTGTGTTGCAGGTCAGAGCAAAGTCCATAGGAGATCAGCGGGAGCGTCATATCCCCAGCATCCATCTCATTGACTTTCGAACAGAATTATATTTGGTGTTGTTTGTGAGAACGTAGCCTGCATCCAAGACGAGAAGATGGAGAACGCTGGACGACTAACCACTGTGACGTTGACTCAGGAGGGGCTAGAGATACTCGTGCAAGCCCAAGCAGCGAAAATAATCTAGCAACAACAACAACAGGCGCTACCCGATCAGCTAGCACCGCATCCTGCGACATCAGCGGCCGACAGACGAGCGGGGTAAGAAGATCGAGCGGAGTAACTCTTCATATGGGAGCAGAACCGAAGGTCGACCGGTACCCATGGGGAAGCACCGCCCGCTCTGATCCCCTTCCATCGGGCTCTGTTCCAAACCCCCTCGGAGATAACCCAAGCGCATCAGGAGCGAGAATCGTCTTCAGATGATGCCCCTGTTCGGGATGCGCGAAAGGGCAAGGCGCCCCGAGATAACGCGTCTCCTGAATGGATCAACCGACAGTTTTCATAGGAGATCTTACAAGACCCTCTGCCCAGACACTACACCCTGTTGGCGATCGGGACGTACAACGGATCGACCGATCCAGATGATCATCTGGATCAGTTCGACAATGAAGTCACAATGCACCAGTACACAAACGGAGTGAAGTGCAGAGTCTTCCTCACGACTCTTTCCGAATCGGCATAACGCTGGTTCAGAAGATTGCCGGACGACTCGATACGAAGCTTCAAGGATTTTCGAGACGCGTTCCAACATCATTTCGCCAGCAGCCGACGCTACCAGAAGATGAGCGTCAACCTCTTCGCCCTGAAGCAAGGGCCCAAGGAAGACAAACTATTGACACGCGACCAGAAGACAAACTATTGACACACGACTCGATGTGGCTTGTCTTCAAATTTACCCCTAAAGAGCAATGTGATTTAGTGCTAAAAGGAGGACCTTACATAGTTCACAGTTGCCCACTTTACCTCAAAGCCATGCCGAAAAGTTTCACATTCAAACAAGAAGCGCAAACGCAGATGCCACTGTCGATGCAAATATATGGGTTATCTATGGACTTTTGGTCAATTTCGAGCCTTAGCAAAATAGCTTCACAAATTGGCACTCCCCTCTGCACAGACCTATTCACTAAGATGCGAGGGTGAGTGAACTTTGCTTGGGCCCTAGTGGAAGTAGATGTTGCAAAGGAACTGCCCAACACAATCACAGTGACTCTCCCGGATGGTAGGCAAGAAGAGTTACAGCTGCGTTTTGAAACAACTCTCAAGTTCTGCTCATACTATAGGATTCTAGGGCACTACAGAATGACATGTAACATAGCTCCAATCAGTGGTCCACAATCACGGTCAACTCTGATTACAAATTGCTAAGGAGGCATAAAGCAGAAGGGAAACGATAATTTAACTGGCAAAGGCTCAGGGATATCAGATGCAGCTATAGGCGTTGTATGCAAGGTATCAAATGCAAAAACAATCCCAAATGTATCTGTTGGTTGCTACTCGGAAAACCTATAGGTTCCACTGTACAAAAATTTTGTACAAAGGTCTGAACCTTTTCCTAGCTACCATGTGTTCTTTTAAATTAAATTTTGGATCGCCTGCGGAACTTAACACGTTTGATCCAAAACTTAATCTATTTGTTCTTTTAGGTTTTGACTTGGATCTCCTGCGGAACTTAACACGTTCGACCCAAGTCTCCTTAAGTTATTAATTCCATTAAATATTAATTTCCATAAAAGGTTCCCAGTACTGACGTGGCGAGGCACATGGCCTTCTTGGATATGGGAGCAACCACCACCGACTAGACAAAACCTTTAATAGAAAGCTAATATTTAATTTCCTAAAATAACTTTAGGTTAACCAAAGAGAGCAATCAAATCACAAGGAAAAGAAAGAAACAAAAGAACACAACTTCGAAAAAATATATTCGAAATTCTAGAACGTAAGCCTCTTGTATTTAGTATTATTTCCATAAATAACTAGCATGATGCGGAAATAGAAATTACTAGTTATACCTTGTAGAAAAACCTCTTGATCTTCTACCGTATTCCTCTTCTAACCTCGGACGTTGTGTGGGCAACGATCTACCGAGATGAGAAACCACCAACCACCTTCTTCTCCTCCAAGCAAGGTTCGGCCACAAAGGAAGAACTTTACCAAAGAAGAAAATCAAAATACTAACCAAGCTCCAAGAGATGCTAGCTTTCTCTCCTTCTTCTTCTTCTTCTCCAAGTAGTATCCGGCCACCACAAGAACTCCAAGAAGATGAAGTATTCGGCCACCACAAGAGGAAGAGAGGGAGAGGGTAATGGCCGGCCACAACACCAAGGAAAAAGGGAGAGAAAACAATAGAGGTTGTATCTCATGAAGGCACCCCTACCCCTTCTTTTATATTCCTTGGCCTAGGCAAATTAGGAAATTTATTTACAATAAAATTTCCTTAATTTCCTTGACATGATTTATTTGAGAAAAATAAAATAAAATTTCCCAAATAAACTCTAATGGCCGGCCACATCAAGAGGAAGCAAATTGGACAAGTTTTAATCAACAATTAAAACTTTCCTTATTTGTTTCCGGAAATTTTAAAAAATAAAATTTCTCTTTAAAAATCTCTTCATGGTTAATAAAAGGAAATATCTATAATTTTAATTTTATTAACATGTGAATAATTTTAAAAGAAAATAAAACATCTCTCCAATCTATAAATAAGGAAAGAGATCTAATCTCTTTCTTTAATCTTTGTAAATCTTTTACAAGAGAGATATTTTAATTTTAATTCTCTTTAAATTAAATCTTCCACATAATAATAAACATTAAAATTAAATTTTCTTTTAATTAATTATGGCCGGCCCTACTAGCTTGGGTTCAAGTTAAACCCAAGCTTAGGCCGGCCCTAGCTTGGTTCCCAAGCTAGCTTGGCCGACCCCTTTAGGTGGGTATAGAAGGTGGGTATATGTGGGTATAGTACTCTATAAATAAGAGGCTACGATAGGGACCGAGAGGAGGAATTGGTTTGGTCTCCCGATAAAATTAAGCATCCCATGTTCGCCCCGAACACACAACTTAATTTTATCAATGATAATTCATTCCACTAGAGAACTATCATTGAACTACCGCACCAATCCCAAATTACATTTTTGGGCTCCTTCTTATTATGAGTGTGTTAGTCTCCCTGTGTTTAAGATGTCGAATGTCCACTAATTAAGTGAGTTACTGACAACTCATTTAATTAATATCTAAATCCAAGAGTAGTACCACTCAACCTTATTATCATGTCGGACTAAGTCCACCTGCAGGGTTTAACATGACAATCTTTATGAGCTCCTCTTGAGGACATTATCAACCTAGTATCTCTAGGACACAGTTTCCTTCTATAATCAACAACACACACTATAAGTGATACCATTTCCCAACTTATTGAGTTTATTGATTCATCGAACTAAATCTCACCCATTGATAAATTAAAGAAATAAATATCAAATATATGTGCTTGTTATTATATTAGGATTAAGAGCACACACTTCCATAATAACTGAGGTCTTTGTTCCTTTATAAAGTCAGTATAAAAGGAACGACCTCAAATGGTCCTACTCAATACACTCTGAGTGTACTAGTGTAATTATATAGTCAAGATAAACTAATACCTAATCACACTACGACCTTCTAATGGTTTGTTCCTTTCCATTCTGGTCGTGAGCTACTGTTTATAATTTATAAGGTACTGATAACATCATCTTCTGTATGTGACACCACATACTATGTTATCTACAATATAAATTAAATGAACAACTACAAACAAATGTAGATAATTAGACCAAATGTGATTCTTTATTCATAATGAATGTTTACAAAGCTTAGGCTTTCAGTATACACTCCAACAGTATCAATGTCAGGAAATGTAGCAACGACAGATTCAGTTTCTGCACAAGATAGTGTAGCAAACAGATTTTCAGGAACTTCTCTATTGGTCAACAGCTTGCTGGGAACCACCACTGATCATCAACTTGCAATACCAGGGCAACCACCAATGCGTGTAGGATTGATTCCCGTTGAATTACACCACATCGCAGGGGGTACACACTGTTGGTTCTTTGGTGGCCAGTAAGAGGGGAGGGGTGAATTGCCCTGTAAAAATAAACTCAACCATTTCTCGACTTATAGCTTAATAAAGAACACTTGTAGGCCCCCCTAGACTTAATGTTTTTTTCTCCCCCTTTGATCATATAAAAAATAAGGTTCAATAAAAATCTAAGGGTAACTTTTATAAAATTATGAATTTCCAAAAAAAAAATTTTTAAGTAAAAAAAAATCTAAGTAAACTCTGATTTTGGAAATATTGAAAATAATTTTGATAGTGCTAACAATGTTATAATTCCAAAAATATTTTCTAAGTAAAAAATTTCCTAAAAAAATTCAAGAATTAATTTTTGTAAAAATTTTAGTAAAGTAAATTTGAAAAAAAAAATTCTAAGTAAAAAAAAAATTTAAAATTTTTTTAGGTTTAATAACTTAAAAAATTTAAGTTAAATACATTAAAAAATTTTAACAAAAATAATTTAAATGAATTTTGCAATTTAAAGATAAATTTCTAAGTGAAATTTGAACAAGTTTTTAAGTGAAGTTTGTAATTTTAAAATTTTTAATAAATGTTAAATCTTTGACAAATATTGAAAGCATTTAATTGAAAGCATTTAATTTAATTAACTATTTCATGTTTATAAGTTTGTCAATTAAATACTCAATTCAGAAATTGACTTCCAGGCTGTGGCAAGACACTAGGCCTTCTTGGTTATTAGATCATCAACCACTTCTAGACAAAGTCTTTTAATGAATTCAAATATTTAATTTTCTACCCGAAAGCCCTAAGTCTAATTTCACTTTTTAATTTAAATAAGTTTTTGAAACCCAATATAGGTTCCTTCCTACAGGGTTAATCAGGTATTTTCTAGGGATATAAGATTTTATTACTTTTCTAATCTGACATTTGTGAAATCTATAGTATCAGTTTAATCCTTTATAGTTTCTAAAAATAGAAACATTTGAACATGCAGAATTTTTCAAATTTTCTATTTCTTCTTTCAATTTAACATTTTCAAGTTTTACTTTTTCAAAATCTTCTATCAGACATGATTTTGCTAAAATTCTTTTTATTTCTAAGTTTTCATTTTTTAATTTATCATTTTTATTTTTTAACTTGTACATAGATTTTGCCATAGACTTAATACTAAAATAGAGTTAATTAGAAGGTAAGAGACATACCTCACTTACCATATCAGACTTGAAGTCTGACTCTCCCCCTGCTTCGCTGCATTCATCTGAAATCGCTCCCCCTTCATCGATACTGGCTTCTGAGGTGCTTTGCTCTTCATAGCTAGCCATTAGTGCTAGTCCGACATATTCTTTTATTTCTAAATCTGATGATGAGGTGTCGTCCCAAGTAGCAATTAGAGTCTTGTGCTTGTTTTGCTTGGGCATCTTGCCTTTTTCTTTTTTGAGTTCTCGACAGTCCTCTTTTAAGTGTCCTTCCTTTTGACATGGGTATCATCAAACCTTTTTCTATTTCTTTGATTTTTCCTTTTCTGCATTTCTTTAAATTTGTTAGATCTAAAGAATTTTCTGAAATTCCTTACCATGTAAGCTTCTTAATCTTCTTCTGAGTCTAACTCGGGTTTATCCTTCTTGGTTGCTTTTCGTGCCATAATCTGGCTTGTTTCTTTTGTTATACCTGCACATATGGTTTCATGTAATTCTATAGTAGAAAAGAGTTCCTCTAGGGTACTTACTGTTGGTGCGGTTAGCACTAACGGTCTAACTCAAGTTTTGATGAATAACAAAATAGGCTAAGTTAGTTTCATATTGATCTAACACTTTGACCAAGTGTGAAGGAGAAGCCCAGACGGGTCGACGGGCTGACCTGACGTCTGGCACGAAGTCCAACTAGGTCAACGGGCTGACCTGATAGCTGGCACGAAGTTCAGACGGGTCGAAGGGCTGACCGGACATCTAGCACGAAGTCCAGACTAGTCGAAGGGCTGACCGGACATCTGGCATGAAGTATAGACGAGTCGAAGGGCTGACTAGACGTCTGGCAAGTAAGTTGAGGTAAGTCACTGAAGGGGAGTGTGTTGGTTGCTACTCGGAAAACCTATAGGTTCCACTGTACAAAAATTTTGTACAAAGGTCTGAACCTTTTCCTAGCTACCATGTGTTCTTTTAAATTAAATTTTGGATCGCCTGCGGAACTTAACACGTTTGATCCAAAACTTAATCTATTTGTTCTTTTAGGTTTTGACTTGGATCTCCTGCGGAACTTAACACGTTCGACCCAAGTCTCCTTAAGTTATTAATTCCATTAAATATTAATTTCCATAAAAGGTTCCCAGTACTGACGTGGCGAGGCACATGGCCTTCTTGGATATGGGAGCAACCACCACCGACTAGACAAAACCTTTAATAGAAAGCTAATATTTAATTTCCTAAAATAACTTTAGGTTAACCAAAGAGAACAATCAAATCACAAGGAAAAGAAAGAAACAAAGAACACAACTTGAAAAACATATTCGAAATTCTAGAACGTAAGCCTCTTGTATTTGGTATTATTTCCATAAATAATTAGCATGATGCGGAAATAAAATTTACTAGTTATACCTTGTAGAAAAACCTCTTGATCTTCTACCGTATTCCTCTTCTAACCTCGGACGTTGTGTGGGCAACGATCTTCCGAGATGAGAAACCACCAAGCACCTTCTTCTTCTCCTAGCTAGGTTCGGCCAATCACAAAGAAGCTTCACCAAGGACGAAGAACAAAACACCAACCAAACTCCAAGGGATACAAGCTTTCTCTCCTTCTTCTTCTTCTTCTCCAAGTAGTATCCGGCCACCACAAAAACTCCAAGCAAGAGATAAGTTTCGGCCACCACAAAAGAGGAAGAAAGGTAGAGGATGGCCGGCCACCACACCAAGGAAAAGAGGGAGGAAAAATAATAGAGGTTGTTCCATGAAGGCACCCTCACCTCTTCTTTTATATTCCTTGGCCTAGGCAAATTAGGAAATTTAATTACAAAATTTCCTTAATTCTTTTTCCATGTAAAGAAAAATTATTTTAATTAAAACAATTTTCTTCTTTTAAACACAATGGCCGGCCACTTTAAAAAACAAAACAAGGAGAGTTTTAATTAATTAAAACTTCCTAATTTGTCTCCAAAAATTTTATAAAAAATTTCTCCAATAATTTTTATCCCTTTTATGATTGGTTTATAAAAAGAAATTTCTATAATTTTAATTTTTCAACATGTGAATAATTTATAAAGAAGAGAAATAAAATATCCTTTCTAATCTACAAATAAGGAAAGAGATTTAATCTCTTTCTTTAATCTTTTGTAGAGACTTATAAAAGAGATATTTTAATTTTAATCTCTCCAATAAATTATATCTTTCACATAAGAAAATTTTAAAATTAAAATTCTTTTAAATTTAATGGGGGCCGGCCACCTAAGCTTGGGTTCAAGCTAGGGTCGACACCCATGAACCAAGGCTTGGTCGACCCTAGCTTGAACCACAAGCTAGCTTGGCCGGCCCCTACATCATGGGTACGAAGGTGGGTATAGGTGGGTATAGTACTCTATAAATAAGAGGCTACGATAGGGACCGAGAGGAGGAATTGGTTTTGGTCTCCCGATAAAATTAAGCATCCCGTGTTCGCCCCGAACACACAACTTAATTTTATCAATAATAATTCATTCCACTAGAGAACTATTATTGAACTACCGCACCAATCCCAAATTACATTTTTGGGCTCCTTCTTATTATGAGCGTGTTAACCTCCCTGTGTTTAAGATATCGAATGTCCACTAATTAAGTGAGTTACTGACAACTCATTTAATTAATATCTAAGTCCAAGAGTAGTACCACTCATCCTTATTATCATGTCGGACTAAGTCCACCTGCAGGGTTTAACATGACAATCTTTATGAGCTCCTCTTGAGGACATTATCAACCTAGTATCTCTAGGACACAGTTTCCTTCTATAATCAACAACACACACTATAAGTGATATCATTTCCCAACTTATCGGGCTTATTGATTTATCGAACTAAATCTCACCCATTGATAATTAAAGAAATAAATATCAAATATATGTGCTTGTTATTATATTAGGATTAAGAGTACACACTTCCATAATAACCGAGGTCTTTGTTTCTTTATAAAGCCAGTATAAAAGAAACGACCTCAAATGGTCCTACTCAATACACTCTAAGTGTACTAGTGTAATTATATAGTTAAGATAAACTAATACCTAATTACACTACGACCTTCCAATGGTTTGTTCCTTTCCATTATGGTCGTGAGTTACTGTTTATAATTTATAAGGTACTGATAACATGATCCTCTGTGTGTGACACCACACACCATGTTATCTACAATATAAATTAATTGAACAACTACATTTATCATAAATGTAGATATTTGACCAATGTGATTCTTATTTCTAGATAAATGTTTATACCAAAAGCTAAGTTTTTAG
This sequence comes from Zingiber officinale, assembly GCF_018446385.1. Taxonomy (NCBI): domain Eukaryota; kingdom Viridiplantae; phylum Streptophyta; class Magnoliopsida; order Zingiberales; family Zingiberaceae; genus Zingiber; species Zingiber officinale. The sequence goes on along the minus strand of NC_055991.1, from coordinate 118,950,157 downwards.
TATACACTCTAACAATCTCCCACTTATACTAAAAGACTAAGCTGCCATATCTGCTGCCATATATCTGATTCCCAACCCTTCAACATGTCCATCAAAAGCTCTCGCCTTAAGGACCTTAGTGAAAAGATCTATAGGTCATCATCTGATGCATTCTAGGCAGCAACAACTTCTCCTCGTTTATACGATTTCGTGGTACTTGCGCTCTATTTTGTTTACTTGCCTTTATAGACTTATGGTTTCTTCGAGTTTGCTACTACACCAATATTATTACAATAAATTGTAATAATCTTTGGACAAACCAGAAATCATATCTAAGTCTATCTTGAGGTTATTGGGTCATTCAGCTTTTATGACTACCTCAGAGGCTTGCCATATACTAAACTTCTATGGTGGAGTCCAGAAAAACACCTATGCTTATCACTCTTCCATAGTTATGACTTTACCTCCTAAAGTAAACACAAAACCCCAAGGTTGACTTATTATTGTCCCTATCCGATTGGAAGTCAAAATCCATGCAACCCACAAGGACCAAATTAACTGCCTTGTAAGCTAGCATATATTCTCTAGTGCCTCTAAGGTACTTCAATATATGCTTTACTACAATCCACTGTCCTTGTCTAGGGTTATTTTGATATCTGCTAACTATGCCCTTGGCAAAACAGATTTCTGATCTCGTGCATAGCATACATTAGGCTTCTGACAGTCGAAGCATAAAGAACTGCCTTTATTTCCTTTATCTCCTTTGATGTCTACAGAGACATATCTTTAGATAAAGTTACTCCATCCTGAAAAGTTATGAAACCTTTCTTGGAGTTTTGCATGCTTAAAACGAGCAAGGATTTTTCTGATATATGAAGCTTGGGATAAGTAAAATATTCTTTTCTTGCGATCACTTATTACTTTGATCTCAAGAATATATACATTTTCCCAAGTCTTTTATATCGAATTATTTGGACAACCATACCCCTACTTCTGACAACATTTTGATATTGTTTCCAACTACCAAAAATGTTATCTACGTATAGTACAAGAAATACCACCACGTTTCCATCACATCTTTTGTATACATAAAACTTTATCCGTTTACTCAATAAATCCATAGGTGTGGATTACTTTGATAAACTGGATGTTCCAAGACCTTGAAGCTTTGTATCAGTCCATAGACTGATTGAGCTTGCACACAAGATGCTCTTAGCACTTTGTAATGAACCCTTCTGGTTGCTTTATATGGATGCTTTCTTCAAGACTTCCATTAAGGAATGCTGTCTTGACATCCACTTGCCAAATAGATAAAAGAATCCGGATAGACTTAAGCATGGCTACCATTGAAAAAAGTTTCCTTTTTCATCAAGCCTTGCTTTGAAGGTTTCAACCTTCCTGTCTATCCCTCTTTTCCTATTACAGACCTTTTACACCCAAAGGCTTTTACACCACTTGGTGGTTCTATAAGCTTCCAGATTTTATTAGAATACATATATTCTAATTCTATTATTCATTACTCTTTGCCAAGATGCTGCATATTTATCTTGGAGTGCTTCGTCATATGTCCGGAGATCAGGTTTATGTCCTTCAGGGATCGAGTCCAAAAACTCTCCCAAAACATGAACCTATTTAGGTTGCCTAACAACCCTCCCACTATGACAAGACACTTTATGCAATTGTGTATCATTTGTGATACGTGTTGCAGTTTTCTTGTGGTATCTCATCTTGTACAGTTGGTACTAGGTTAGACATGTCCTTTATTATTTCCTTAAGAACAAATTTACTTATGAGCACGTGGTTCATTATATAGTCATTTTCTAAAAATCAGTCATTGATGCTAACAATGACCTTCTGATTTTTAAGACTATAAACCTACTTTTGTTTATCTAGGATAACTTACAAACAAGTGAACTCCTATCCAACTTATCATTGTCTCTCTTTAACATATGTGTTGGACCCGAATCCGAATATGCTTCAAAATAGGTTTTCACCTATTCAGCAATTCTATATGAGTAGAGAGTTCTAACTTGGAAGGTACTATGTTCACTTTCGTTTTCAGAGTTTATCCTTAAAACAAATTTGGTAATTTTCTGAATAACTCATCATCTATCTAATTATTCCATAAGAGTCCTTTACCTTCTTTCTACTACACCATTCTGTTGGGGTGTACCAGATGCAGTTAGTTGGGATTGAAATCCAACTTCTGATAAGTGACTCCTAAAATCTCTTAAGAGGTACTTGCCACTACGATCTTCCATAGTGACTTTTTACTTTAACATTTCTCCGCATCAACCTTGTACTCTTTGAACTAATCAAAGTACTTAGTCTTGCGGTACATTAAGTAAATTTGTTTGTATCTTGAATAGTTGTCTATTAAATGGACAAAATATTCAATACTACCTCTTGTCTGGATAGTCATAGGATCACACAAATCAGAATGAACCGTTTTCAACATATCTTTGACTCCATACCCCTTGGACTTAAAAGCTTCTTGGTTATTTTCCTTCCAAATAAGACTCGTAGGTTGGAAAGATTTCCACTACCAATGAACCCAAAAGTTCATCAGCTACCAATGAATCCTACTCAAGTATAACCTAGCTTTAGATGTCAAAGATATAATTGGTTCATTTTCGAATGTTGCTTTCTCTTAAAATTAGAAGATGTGTTACTAATTTCCATTTGTTGCATTGTGGGAGTTTATTGGATTATAAATTGTCAACCATCATACCAGAATAGATAACTTTCCTATTTTTCTTGATAACAACTTTGTTATCAAAATAGACATAATATCTATAATAGTTTAGAAACTGAAATCAGGTTCTTTCTAAACTTGGTACGTAAAGACAATTACTTAAAATCCATATTTTATTCTTATCAAAGGATAAACATCTCCCACTGCAACAGTTACCACTATTACAGTAGTGCCCATGTGGACGGTGATTTACCTTTCATTTAGTTGTCGGGTTTCCTGGAACCCTGCAATGAATTGCAGACATGATTAATGGCATCTTGTATCTACACTCCAGGTTCTGGTAGATAACACCACTAGACATGTTTCAACTAATGAATTAAATACACCTAAATTGTTCTTAGTTCTAAGAAGTCTACCTTAATGTCCAAGTCCTATTTCCAATCATTACAATTGGGACTACTAAGTCTTTTCTATAGTATGACTACTAGGGATTGACAAACATCCTAAGAATCACAAAAACATTTGGTCAAGATCAACTCCTTAAAATCTCCATGAATTTTGTGTATACAAAATCGAAGAGGAGATTTTATTCATTAATTTTATTATCTCGTCAACTTTACTTTATGACGAATAAAATTAATAGTTGATCTGTCTTTGATCAAATATTTGGTCAAAACTCTTTGAATTTAAAATAACATTGATTCCTCAAACAATATTATTTAAATTTACCAACACCTCAAACACCGTGAATTTTGCATGCCACGTTAGTGTGGACGATACAAATTCAACATTTGTAAAAGGAGGGTTTTACCCATTAACTATCTTGTCAACGTATCTTTATGACAAATAAAATTATCTCAACCACGTGAATTTTGCATGCCACGTTAGTGTGGACGTATACAAAATCAATCATTTGTAAGAGGGGGTTTAACCCTTTAATTTTATTATCTTGTCAACCTAGTTTTATGACAAATTAATAGTTGGTTTCATTTGGTCACACAAATAATAGCAGTGACTCCGATGGGGAGGATACTATTAGATGTGTCTAAGTGTATACCATTACTTGACACTAAGTCCATTAATAAGATTATGCCCCTTCCGTTGGGGAAGATCACACGCTCTTAATTAACTTCCTATAGTCATCCAAAAATGGAAGTCTGTTCTAGTGATCCACAAACAAGCTCATCCGTTATGGAGGAAGGCACTCAGAGCCAACGCGCAAGCTTGTTTGCATCACTTACAAACCAGTAATGGAGACCATGAGATTTACTTAAAAATCCCTCTCCCACTTAGTTATTTATAAACGAGGAATTTTAACTATGCTAGCCTACTAGTCATGTATACTAACATGCACACAAGACAATATAAAAGCAATAAATAGAAAATCTAATTTTCAACTATTATGACTTTTATCTCTAGTTGTCCTCCGTGTGTTGTCATCCCAAGCTGCTGCCATATTTGGCCACCGCCACCGGGTCTAGCTGTCGCATCCATCTTGCTCCTAGTTCCGCTGCGCCTCTAGTCCTCAGAAGGTTCCACGCTTTGCAAGATTCGATCCGCGACATAAATAAAATTTTACATTTTTGATCCTATATTCTATAAAAGGAATGTACATGTATCTAGATCAAAAATAAAATCCTAATAAAACTAAATACAGCTCCTGCTGTATTTTATAATGCAATCATGCACACACAATAAAATGCCCTTGACATGTCCAAGGGTCCAATCACACACATAATAACTATAAGCCATAATAGTTGGATCCTGCATCCACAAATTTAGCACATCCTACTATTATCCTGCCTAAATTATGTATGACAAGTGCATAATTAAACTAATACCAAATACACAGAGGCAAAACCCTAGCTCTGATACCAATTGTTGGTTGCTACTCGGAAAACCTATAGGTTCCACTGTACAAAAATTTTGTACAAAGGTCTGAACCTTTTCCTAGCTACCATGTGTTCTTTTAAATTAAATTTTGGATCGCCTGCGGAACTTAACACGTTTGATCCAAAACTTAATCTATTTGTTCTTTAGGTTTTGACTTGGATCTCCTGGAACTTAACACGTTCGACCCAAGTCTCCTTAAGTTATTAATTCCATTAAATATTAATTTCCATAAAAGGTTCCCAGTACTGACGTGGCGAGGCACATGGCCTTCTTGGATATTGGAGCAACCACCACCGACTAGACAAAACCTTTAATAGAAAGCTAATATTTAATTTCCTAAAATAACTTTAGGTTAACCAAAGAGAACAATCAAATCACAAGGAAAAGAAAGAAACAAAAGAACACAACTTCGAAAAAACATATTCGAAATTCTAGAACGTAAGCCTCTTGTATTTGGTATTATTTCCATAAATAACTAGCATGATGCGGAAATAAAATTTACTAGTTATACCTTGTAAAAAAACCTCTTGATCTTCTACCGTATTCCTCTTCTAACCTTGGACGTTGTGTGGGCAACGATCTTCCGAGATGAGAAACCACCAAGCACCTTCTTCTTCTCCTAGCTAGGTTCGGCCAATCACAAAGAAGCTTCACCAAGGACGAAGAACAAAACACCAACCAAACTCCAAGGGATACAAGCTTTCTCTCCTTCTTCTTCTTCTTCTCCAAGTAGTATCCGGCCACCACAAAAACTCCAAGCAAGAGATAAGTTTCGGCCACCACAAAAGAGGAAGAAAGGTAGAGGATGGCCGGCCACCACACCAAGGAAAAGAGGGAGGAAAAATAATAGAGGTTGTTTCCATGAAGGCACCCTCACCTCTTCTTTTATATTCCTTGGCCTAGGCAAATTAGGAAATTTAATTACAAAATTTCCTTAATTCTTTTGCCATGTAAAGAAAAATTATTTTAATTAAAACAATTTTCTTCTTTTAAACACAATGGCCGGCCACTTTAAAAAACAAAACAAGGAGAGTTTTAATTAATTAAAACTTCCTAATTTGTCTCCGAAATTTTATAAAAATTTCTCCAATAATTTTATCCCTTTATGATTGGTTTATAAAAAGAAATTTCTATAATTTTAATTTTTCAACATGTGAATAATTTATAAAGAAGAGAAATAAAATATCCTTTCTAATCTACAAATAAGGAAAGAGATTTAATCTCTTTCTTTAATCTTTTGTAGAGACTTATAAAAGAGATATTTTAATTTTTTAATCTCTTCAATAAATTATATCTTTCACATAAGAAAATTTTAAAATTAAAATTCTTTTTAAATTAAATAGACCACCTAAGCTTGGGTTCAAGCTAGGGCCGGCCACCCATGAACCAATGGTTTGGCCGGCCCTAGCTTGATCCTCAAGTTAGCTTGGCCGACCCCTATAACATGGGTATGAAGGTGGGTATAGGTGGGTATAGTACTCTATAAATAAGAGGCTACGATAGGGACCGAGAGGAGGAATTGGTTTGGCCTCCCGATAAAATTAAGCATCCCGTGTTCGGCCCGAAAACACAACTTAATTTTATCAATAATAATTCATTCCACTAGAGAACTATTTTTGAACTACCGCACCAATCCCAAATTACATTTTGGGCTCCTTCTTATTATGAGCGTGTTAGTCTCCCCGTGTTTAAGATATCGAATGTCCACTAATTAAGTGAGTTACTGACAACTCATTTAATTAATATCTAAGTCCAAGAGTAGTACCACTCATCCTTATTATCATGTCGGACTAAGTCCACCTGCAGGGTTTAACATGACAATCTTTATGAGCTCCTCTTGAGGACATTATCAACCTAGTATCTCTAGGACATAGTTTCCTTCTATAATCAACAACACACACTATAAGTGATATCATTTCCCAACTTATCGGGCTTATTGATTTATCGAACTAAATCTCACCCATTGATAAATTAAAGAAATAAATATCAAATATATGTGCTTGTTATTATATTAGGATTAAGAGTACACACTTCCATAATAACCGAGGTCTTTGTTTCTTTATAAAGCCAGTATAAAAGAAACGACCTCAAATGGTCCTACTCAATACACTCTAAGTGTACTAGTGTAATTATATAGTTAAGATAAACTAATACCTAATTACACTACGACCTTCCAATGGTTTGTTCCTTTCCATTATGGTCGTGAGTTACTGTTTATAATTTATAAGGTACTGATAACATGATCCTCTGTGTGTGACACCACACACCATGTTATCTACAATATAAATTAATTGAACAACTACATTTATCATAAATGTAGATATTTGACCAATGTGATTCTTATTTCTAGATAAATGTTTATACCAAAAGCTAAGCTTTTAGTATACACTCTAACAGAGTGACTGTGAGGACGTGTTCCCCAGAAGGGAACATTAGGCGTCGATCCAACTTAGATCCATTTCATAAATTTAAGTTGAGATTGTGACTAGATTCTGGTCTCGAGGAGACGAAATCTAATTACTGCATTTATTACTCTCATAACTTAACTGTGCTAACACTTTGTTTTGCAGGGTAATTTTGCATTTTGCCTCGGACTAATGTTTTTGTAGGTTGCTAAAAAATCAAAGGTCCAGGTGCCCGGAAGGGATTCGACACCCGGGATGCAAGTTTTATCCCCAACGCGCTTTGCCATGTGGAGCTTCATGGTTGGTCGGGCTACGCCACACTCTAGACTCCCGGAAGGGATCCGGGTGCTCGGAGCCTCCTATATAAGGAGGATGCACCCTAAAGCAAAGAATAACGAACAACAAAGCCTTCCAATGCTTGCTCTGCCATGTTGTGCTCCTGCGACGCCGCGAAGCGACTCCGACAACGTGCTGCCTTTATTTCTTTACTATTGTCAGTATTTTTTTTTAAAAGTTCTTGTACCTTAAATTTTTAATCGAACTTTCTAACTATTAGTAGATTGCTCAATGAAAGCACTCGACGAGTGCGGGCCTTGGAATAGGAGTCGACCAAAGCTTCGAACCAAGTAAAAAATTACTTGTGTTAGCGCTGTGTATTTTTTCTTTTCCACTGCGCTCAATTTTCAACTATTTTCTAAATCGATATTCAACCCCCCTCTATCGAATTTAATGATCCAACAAGTGGTATCAGAGCAGGTACCGCACTGATTTGGTGCAACCACCAATCAGACAGGGGTGAAATTTGTTTTTATTTTTATTTTTTTCAGTTTTTCAGTTTTGCGCTATAAATCCAAACTAGTATCATTGCTATTTTTGGAAAAAAAAATTCATAGTAATTAAGCTGAATTGGTGCAACACTAATTCGGGTTTTCTTTGATTTTATTCCGCACTACTAATCCAAGATCAAGTGTTGGGATTTTTGTCTCTTTGTTTATTTGTGTGTAGGATAAAAATGTCTCAAGTTGAAGGCTTCAGCACAGTACGCCCCCCTATTCAACGGGGACGACTTCGCCTACTGGAAGAAGTGGATGAAGGTCTACCTGAAGACCGACTTCGACCAGTGGTTCAGCGTCACCAGAGGATACAAGGTGTCGGTCGACAACTCCGGAAATCCACTAGACCCGGAACAGTGGACTCTGGACATGAGAAAAAAGTCCTGGACGGACTACAAAGCTCTCAACACGCTGCAATGCAGTCTGATGAAGGAAGAGCTAAACCGAGTGGGACCGCACCAAAATGCTAAAGAGTTATGGGACAAGTTGATCGAACTACACGAAGGAACAAGTGACCCAAAGGTAACTAAGCGCGATCTTTTGTTAAACAAATTATTTAATATTAAAATGCAGGAAGAAGAAACAGCGAGTCAACTCCATGCGAGGATCAAAGACATCCTCAATGGACTCCACGGGATAGGACACCAAATGGAAAATCGTGATTTAATAAGGTACGCTTTAAGTGCTTTTTCGCGTAATACATTGTGGGCATCTATCGTGGATGCCTACAAAATTTCTAAAAATTTATCTAAATTGACACTAGACGAACTATTCCGTGAACTTGAATTACACGAGTAGACTAACGCCGGGTCCGAGAAAGTTATTGCTTTGTTTGCAGGTCCCTCCAAGGAAAAGAAAAAGACTATGCTTGACCCTGAAGATGAGTCCGACCAAGATTCTGAAGATGAAGAGTACCTGGTGAACCTGGTAAGTTAAATTAAATTAAATTAAAATTAAAATTAAATTAAATTAAAGTATTTTATATTAAAATTTATTTTAAAATTCTTTTTAACTTAAAATTTATTTTAAAAATTATTTTTAACTTAAAATTTATTTAAAAATCCTTTTGAACTTAACCTTTATTTTAAAATTCTTTTTAACTTAAAGTTTATTTTAAAATTCTTTTTAACTTAAAATTTATTTTAAAAATCCTATCCTTTTTAACTTAAAATTTATTTTAAAATTTAACATAAAAAATTATCTTAATTTTTTTTTAAACTAAAAAATTTATTTTAAGTAACTTAAAAAATATATATATCGGTCAAAAACCAAGGGCGGGCACCCCTGGTATAGCCTTCCGGGGCGCCTGGACCTCCCTATATAACAAAAGGGAAGGGGGGGGGGGGGGGGGGGTCCTCCTCTTGCACCTCATCTTTTCATCTCTTACAAAGGTTCTCTTCGAACCTTAACGAGAGAGGGATTGATAATTAAAATTTTTTCCTCTTTTCTTCGGTTATTACGTTGATGCTAGTCAACCGAGGTCGTTATTTCTAAAATTCTTATTCACGATGCCTCGGTAAATTCTTTTTCTTTTCTAAATTTTTAAAATACTTCATTTCTATAATTTATGCTTAGTATAGTTATTCTTTAATAATTTAGGAAACGTTCTAGATCTAGTCTTAGATCCTCTACTGCTAGTGTCAACCCCAGGTTCCCTACTGACGAACTTAGGATTAAGTTTGAGTCTACCATTTATATGCCTATCAGGACTAGGTGCTTAGATAGACAGTTTTTCTTGTGCTCCTGCATTCCAACTGTAGAGGTCATTAACCACTATAGCTTGCAGAACCTTGTTTATTGTACCAATTCAGTAAACATAAGTTTATGTGCTGAATTTTACAACAACTTAGTCAGGATAGATGATCTTACATATACTACTAGGGTAGCTGGTACTGATATCACCCTATCCCCTACCATTATCCGGACCTTTTTAGACCTACGACTATCTACGTGCGCTTTTCAATGCTACCCTCCTATGGATCTACCATTTGGTGATCCTTACTCACACATTACTCTGGATACGATTTATTCATATTTTTTTTTGGGAGAGCGAGTACCCATTGTGACTATATTTAGGTCAGTATCCCTTCGAGTTCACGACTATGTACTCTATAGGGTTTTAGTCTTCTGTATCTTGCCGTTGACCACTCGCAACATCGCGATGATGCGTCCATTTCATTCTTTTCTCCTGTATGCCCTCCGCCATAGATTAGACATAGACATTAGCTTACATATCATTCAGACTATTATCTACTCAGCTAGAGTCACCACCAGTGCTCGAGTTCACATGACGTACTGTCACATTTTGACGGCATATATCGCCTCCCTACGTATTGACGTCACCCTAGGCGATATCCGAGTCATGATTGAGTTCGACGTCCTAGAATCTAGGAACTTTTCTCTAGGAGGTATCCATATAGATGATGAGGGTGTCCTATCTTGGTGGAGGGGGGCACAACACTGTTGGTGCGGTTAGCACTAACGGTCTAACACAGGTTTTGATGAATGACAAAATAGGTTAAGTTAGTTTTGTTGTTAATCTAATACTCTGACTGAGTATGCAGGAGAAGCCCAGATAGGTCGACGGGTTGACCGGATGTCTGACATGAAGCCCAGCTAGGTCAATGGGCAGACCGGATAGCTGGCACGAAGTCCAAACGGGTCGACGGGCTGACCAGACGTTTGGCACGAAGTCCAGCTAGGTCGACGGGCTGACCGGATAGCTAGCGCGAAGTCCAGATGGGTCGAAGGGCTGACCGGACGTCTGACAGGTAAGTAAAGGTAAGTCACTGGAGGGGAGTGACTGTGAGGACGTGTTCCCGGGAAGGGAACTTAGGCGTCGATCCAACTTAGATTCATTTCGGAAATCTAAGTTGAGATCATGACTAAATTCCAGTCTCGGAAAGACGGAATCTAAGTTATACTCATTTCTGTTAAACAACAAATTGTGCTAATAATCTGTTTTGCAGGGTATAATTGCCTCAGACTAACGTGTTTCTTGCAGGAAGGAGTCTGCTGGAAAACTTGGGTCCGGGCGCTCGGGAGGTACCAGGGCGCCCAGAGGTACCCGGGCGCCCGGAGGTAAAGTTTTATCCCCTTCGCGTCAACGCCACATGGAGGCTCCTAGTTGGGTCAGCCACGTCACACCGGGGCACCCTGAAGATTCCAGGCACCCCCGAACCTCCTATATAAGGAGGGTCAAGGTTGAAGCTCCAACAGAACTCACAATCTGCATTCTTGCGCTCCTGCGATATTGCGACTCTACTCCGACAAAGTTCCTTTCCGTTTTCTTCTTTTCTTTATTATTATTGTCGGAGTTTATTTTATCATTTCATGTACTTAGATTTGTAATAAGTTTCGAATTGCTAGTGAATTGCCCATCGAAAGCACCCTTATGTGTGGGCCTTGGAGTAGGAGTCGACACAGGCTCCGAACCAAGTAAATCAAACTGTGTTAGCATTGCTCTTTACTTCTCTTGCTTATTCTTTTTCCGCTGTGCTTACTATTTACGAAAATTTTTAAATCGCTATTTACCCCCCTTCTAGCGAAACTCACGATCCAACAAGTGGTATCAGAGCAAGTACCGCTCTGACTTGGTGCAACCACCAGTCAGACAAGGGGGTGACATTTCTTTCCAATTTTTTTTCTTCTTTCGGATTTTCAGTTTTTCGCATAATTCCAAACTTGTATTATTACATTTTTGGAAAGTTTTTTCATTGCAATTAAATCTAAATTGGTGCAACACCAATTTGGTTCTTTTTATTCTTAATTCTTCCCGGACTACTAATCCAAGACCAAGTCTTGGGATTGTGTTTGTTGCTACTTTATTGTGTGCATGGTCATTATGTCTCAGATCGAAGGTTTCAGTACGGTGCACCCTCCCCTATTCAACGGGGACGACTTTCCGTACTGGAAGAAAAGGATGGAGGTTTACTTGAAGACGAACTTCGACCAATGGCTTAGCGTCACAAAAGCCTACAAACCACCAGTTGACAACTCCTGAAATCTGCTTGATCCAGAACAATGGACATCAGACATAAAGAAGAAAGCGTCAACGAAAAACAAGGTGATCAACACGTTACAATGCGGATTGACAAGGGAAGAACTGAACCGGGTAGGACCGCACCAGAACGCTAAAGAGCTATGGGACAAGTTGATTGAGCTGCACGAAGGGACCAGTGACGTAAAGGTAACGAAACGAGATTTACTTTTAAATAGAATATTTAATATAAAAATGCAGGAAGGAGAAACGGTGAATCAGCTTCACGCGAGGATCAAGGACATCCTCAACGAGCTCCACGCGATAGGCCACCAGATGGATAACAGAGACTTGATAATGTACGCGTTAAACGCGTTCCCACGCAATAGTTTGTGGGCATCCATCGTGGATGACTACAAAATCTCTAAAAACTTATCTAAACTAAAATTAAATGAACTTTTTTTGTGAATTAGAACTACACGAACAAACTAATGCTAGATCCGAGAAAAGTATAGCTTTGTTTGCAGGTTCCTCCAAGGAAAAGAAGAACAAGCCTGAACCTGAAAAAGATTCTGACCAGAACTCCGAAGATGAAGAGCACCTGGTGAACCTGGTAAGGAAGATGTTCACCAGGAAGAAAAGGAGCTTCAGTAAGAGGGATCTTCAGAAGATCAACACTCCAACCGAATCGAGGAACGTGACGTGCTCCGGATGTAACAAAAAGGGGCACTACAAGAATGAGTGTCCGAGAGCGAAAAACGACAAAACGAAGCCGACCAAAAAGAAGGCCCTCAAAGCAACGTGGGATGACTCATCTTTGGAAGAATCGGAGGACGAAGATCAGAAGAACCAGAGCTACCTCGCACTGATGGCTCGCGAAGCAGAGTCGGAGGATGAATCGGAAGACGAGTCCGAACCCGAATCGAGCCACGAGTCCGTACTCGTTTCCGAAGGTTCCAAAGAGGTATACTTTAATTTGAACAAAAAGTTTTTTTAAAATTATTTCGTGTTTAAATAATAAATTAATGAAAATTGAAAAAGAAAATAAATTGCTCCTTGAGGGAAATCAAAACCTCAAGGAACAAATCACAAATAACAAACCAACTCAAGATCTAGCATGTCTATACGTTAGGGAAGCTTAGTCTATGCATGTCTAGAAAGATATGACTTCGACCTGGTGCATTTGGCTAAGTGGAACTGACCGAAGCTACCCTTTATGGATCCTAACCAGTTAGACCAAGATTTTGTACTAAGTCTAGTGGATATGACTATTTGGAAAACCTCGAAGGCATGATTACTCTAATGATGTCCAAGTGACTCACCATAGCCCAGAAGTTTATCCAGAGAATGTCTATCTGTTAAACCCAAAGCTAAACCTAAATCTAACACAAGTTAAAAATAAAACCCTAAAATTGAACCTAATTCATCTCATAAAATTATAGGATTCCCTGATTGAAAACGTAGATCAGGTGAGATGACTAAGGGCCCAATTAAAATTAAACTAAATTAAATCGAATTAAAATTCAAATTAAATTAAATCGAATTAAAATTCAAATTAAATTAAATTAAATCGAAATTAAATTAAACCAAATTAAATTAAATTAAATTAAATTAATTGAGTCAAAGAAAATTAAATTAAAGTAAACTTAATTGTATTTTTAAACTTAAATTTATTTTAAAATTTAAACTTAATTTTTTTTAAACTTAAATTTATTTTAAAATTTAAAATTATTTTTTTTCTTTAAACTTAAATTCATTTTAAAATTTAAAATTAATTTTTTTTCTTTCAACTTAAATTCATTTTAAAATTAAACTTTTTTTTAACTTAAAAATTCATCTTAAAATTAAACGTTTTTTAAATTAAAAATTCATTTTAAAATTAATTTTTTTTACTTAAAAATTAATTTCAAAATCATTTTTTTTAACTTAAAAATTCATTTTAAAATTAAACTTATTTTTTTAACTTAAAAATTCATTTTTAAATTAAACTTTTTTAAACTTAAAAATTCATTTTAAAATTATTTTTTTTTAACTTAAAAATTCATTTTAAAATCAAAATTTTTTTAACTTAAAAATTTATTTTAAAATTAAACTTATTTTTTTTAAACCTTAAAAATGCATTTTAAAATTAAACTTAATTTTTTTCTTAAAAAATTCATTTTAAAATTAAACTTAATTTTTTTAACTTAAAAATTCATTTTAAAATTAAACTTATTTTTTTTTAACTTAAAAATTCATTTTAAAATTATTTTTTTTTTAACTTAAAAATTCATTTTAAAATTAGACTTATTTTTTTTAAAACTTAAAAATACATTTTAAAATTAAACTTAATTTTTTTAAAATTCATTTTAAAATTATTTTTTTTTAACTTAAAAATTTATTTTAAATTAAACTTAATTTTTTTTAACTGAAAAATTCATTTTAAAATTATTATTTTTTAAACTTAAAAATGTATTTTAAAATTAAATGTAAAAACTATTTTAAAATTTAATTTTTTTCTTAAAAATCTATTTTAAAATTTAAACTTAATCTCTAAAAAAACCTGGGCAGGCAACCCTGGTATACCCTTCCGGGGCGCCCGGAAGGGACTCCGGGCGCCCCGCCCAGGCAGCCCCGGGCGCCCGGGAACAGTCCGGGCGCCCGGAGCCCCCTATAAATAGAGGGGCAGGGGCGCCCTCAACTCTTGCACCACCTCCCTTCACTCTTGTCAAGGCTCGCTTTGAGCTTTACCACGAGAGTGATCAAATATAAAATTTTATTCTACGGTTATTCCGTTGCTACGAATCAACCGAGGTAGTCATCTCTAAAAATTCTTGTCACGATGCCTCGGTAAAACCTTTCCTCCTAAGCTCTTTAATATTTCATTGAGTTATGCATATTATAGTTTCTTCTTAATTATTATTGTAGAAAACGTTCTAGATCTGGTGCTGGGCCCTCGACTGTTAGTATAGACCCTAGATTCCCCACTGATGAACTTAGGATTAAGTTTGAGTCAATCATTTACGTAGCCATTAGGACTAAGTGTCTAGATAGAGCGTTCTTCTTACGTTCTTGTGTTCCAATTATAGAGGTGATTAGCCACTATAACTTACGGAACCTTGTTTACTGTACCAATTCAGTAAACATAGATTTATGTGCTGAATTCTATAATAACTTAGTGAGGGTAGATGATCTCACTTACGTTACTAGGGTAGCTGGTACAGATATGACATTATCCCCTACCATTATCCAGGACTTCTTAGGATTACGACCATCTACGTGTCGTTTTCAGTGTTACCCCCTAGGGATCTACCATTTGGTGATCCCTACTCACACATCACCCTGGATATGATTTATTCATATTTTTTCGGAGGGGAGCGTGTACCCACCGTCACTATGTTTAGGTCAGTTGGCCTTCGAGTTCATGACTCTGCACTGTATAGGGTCTTAGTTTACTGCATACTACCATTATCCACTCGCGACATAGCGATGATGCATCCATTCCATTCCTTTCTGTTGTACGCACTTTGCCATAAACTAGATATAGATATCAGTCTACATATATTTCAGACCATTATCTACGCAGCTGGATATGTCACCAGCGCTCGAGTACATATGCCATATTGTCATATTTTAACGACATATTTTGCTCACCTCCACATTAACGTCACCTGAGGTAATGTTCGGGCCATGACTGAGTTTGACGTCATAGGATCTAGGAGCTTCTCATTAGCGGGGTGTCCACGTAGATGAGGATGATGGCGTCATGTCTTGGCGGAGGGGTCCACAACACCGGCCAGACCCAGATGCCTAGGAGGCAGCAGAGCATGATGAGTTTATGGTTGCATTGTTCGGCGACGACGCTCCAGCTCCGGCACCAGCTCCACCTCCAGGCCGAGCACCCCGTCCTGCACATCGTACTCTAGGAGATCGAGTTGCTGGACTCGAGCTATCCATGATGAGTCTTCAGTAGGAGGTTTCGGATTTGAGACGAGACGTGAGACAGGATATCTCGGATCTTCGACAGGATCTATCCAGTTCCCGAGAGGATGCTCGGACACGTTACGCTGAGTTGATCGAGATGTTCCGTTCCTTCGGAGCCAGACCACCCGGATCACACCCCTCCTCCTCATCTTGATAGACACCCCGACCATTATGTATATTTTATCATTGTATCTTGACCTTGAGTTATGACATTTTGGACTTCACCTACCTAGGTATATCTTAATATAATTGATTCTGACTTGTCTAATAGACTAGGAATTTTAAAATTGTTTTCAAAAATGGTTATTTCCAAATTCTAAGGTAAAATACTTTTGTGTTTTCAAAATTTCCTATTTTTAGAGCTTCAAAACAGTTTTAGCCTTAGACTAGAAAAATTCCCTAGAAATCATGTTCCCTTAGGGCTAGTATTTGAGCACCTCACCAACACCCTAGAATTCCCTTGTTTGTGATTGCCAAACATAGAAAGGGGTGAGATGCATAGGCAGATTGTCTGGACTTAAGATGCTTATTTCAGTGCATCGACATAAGTCTGTGCGTTAAATACCAAACATATATTAATCAAATTAAGTCATTCAGTGTAGTCAAACACTAACTGATACTTAGACTTAACTTGACTAACCAAGTGAAAGTTGTTATCCTCTGAATAGTCAGTAAGTAACTAACTGGTTAGACAGATTTTGTATATCAGGTTCAGGGGGAGAAATTAATTTTTTTATTTTAAAAAAATTTTCTTAAAAACATTTTGAAACTAACTTTTACAAAACTTAGCTCGTTTTTTTTAATCTTAAAAGTCTTTTTTGGTTTTAAAAATTAAACTTGAAAATTGGATCTACCTTAGTTAAATTTTGTGAACTAAGTTTTTGGAAATTGAAATTTAAAAATTATTTTTAACTTAGTGTTTGAAAATTGGAATTGAAAATAGAATTTACTTAATATTGAAAATTTGATTTAAAAAGCTAAAATTTATTCTAAAACTCATGTTTTAAAGGTATTGAAAATTTGGTTAACTTTTTAAATTTTACCTTTAAAAAAAATATATACTATAAAAAGTTACTAAATTATCTTTTTTAACTTAACCATTTTTTTCAAATCTAGCTATTTTGAAAAGCTTGTTAAAAATTTATTCTTCTAAAGCTATTTTGAAAAGGTTAAGAGATACTTTTAGAGTAAAATATTTAATTAAACTCCCCTGAGTCAATCTAATTTGTGTTCACATTCTTTTTATAATTTTTTTTCATTTACCTTTGATGAATACCAAAGGGGGGGGTTAGGTTGTTAAGTTAGCTAAAATAAATTGAAAATGAAAACTAACTTAAAAACCTGTTAATGCTTGTTTTAACTTGCATTTTACACTAACTTAACGAAGTTGTTATTTGATCAAAAAGGAGGAGATTGTTGGCGCGGTTAGCACTAACGGTCTAACCCAGGTTTTGATGAATGACAAAATAGGTTAAGTTAGTTTTGTTGTTAATCTAACACTCTGACCGAGTGTGCAGGAGAAGCCTAGACAGGTCGACGGGCTGACCGGATGTCTGACACGAAGCCCAGCTAGGTCAACGGGCCGACCGGATAGCTGGCACAAAGTCCGAACGGGTCGACAGGCTGACCAGACATTTGGCACAAAGTCCAGCTAGGTCGACGGGCTGACCGGATAGCTGGCGCGAAGTCCAGACTGGTCGAAGGGCTGACCGGACGTCTGGCAGGTAAGTAAAGGTAAGTCACTGGAGGGGAATGACTGTGAGGACACGTTACCGAGAAGGGAACTTAGGCGTCGATCCAACTTAGATTCATTTCAGAAATCTAAGTTGAGATCGTAACTAGATTCCGGTCTCGGAAAGACGGAATCTAAGTCATACTCATTTCTGTTAAACAATGAATTGTGCTAATAATCTGTTTTGCAGGGTATAATTACCTCGGACTAACGTATTTCTTGCAGAAAGGAGTCTGCTGGAAAACTTGGGTCCGGGCGCCCGGAGGTACCCGGGTGCCCGGAGGTAAAGTTTTATCCCCTTCGCGTCAACGCCACATAGAGGCTCCTGGTTGGGTCAGTCACGTCACACCGGGGCACCCTGAAGGTTCCAAGCGCCCCCGAACCTCCTATATAAGGAGGGTCAAGGCTAAATGTGAGATATCAGAAAATTTAAATAAATAGGGTTATTTGAGAAATAGCCTTATAAAATTTTTCCGGAGTTTTTAGAAATTTTCTGGGGATTTTTCGGATTTCGTACGGAGGGTTTGAGGGGATCAATCGGCGGATACGGATAAAGCTTGTGTTGGGATACCCATTTAAGTGAGGAAATGTTTTAATATATATATATTTCCTTTTCTTTATTTCCTTCTCCCTTAGAACGCCGATCCCGACCCGACCTTTCCCCTCTCTGCCGACGCGAATTCCCGATCTCTCCCCCAATCTCCCTCCGTTCGACGCATTCTCTCTCTCAGACGAATAGAAGACGACAGGAGCACCTCCGGCGCTCGTCGGTGTCGCTCGAGGGGGGAAGTCACCGGAGCTCGAAAGAAACCAGCGGAGTCTATCTGTTTCAGAGGTTTCTGTGCGAGCGTCGATAGCACCGCGGCTAGGGCATCGACGGGAGGTTTGATTTGCATCGTCTCCCAATCAATCGATCTTCCCTTTCTCCTCCTTTGGTTTTCTTCGTTCTGATTCTCTCCGGTCCTGTTCGATGGTTCTTGCCGAGCCCTAGTTTCATTCCAGTGTTGTGGGATCGAGGTAGATCCACCGATCGCCGGTGTGGAGAGGTAGTTAGGGATTCGAAGGTAAGCGACTGATTTCCTTCTTTTCTCTCTCGGGTTGTTGCTGATCTTGGAGGTTAGGGTTCTATTTCTGTGTTGATTCTTCTTGTCAGGTTTAGGGAAAAGTCTCGGATCATTCTATTGTTGTTTTCCCCTGATCAAAGCTTGGTCCTCCTCTACTTGCGGCTGTGTGGGGGGTCTCGGTTGAAGATGATGGGATCATTTGAGTTGTCGACAGAGGCTAGGAGAGTTCTTGCTTGATATCATCTTGATCTGTTCCGTGGGAAGAATTCCAGCAAGGTGTCGTTTCTGTGGATTTCTTGGTTCCAACAATAACAATCACCTTAATCCAACATCAACAGTGGGTTTGATATGCTCTGTTCTATTTGTGAACTTTCTGGTTTCGGCAGTAAACCATCCAGCAACAACAGCAACTGGAATTAAGGTAAGGTGAAAGAGTTGTTCTCTATGTATTGAATTAGGGTTAGGTTTGAATTAAATTTTGGTTGGAACATGTTGTAGATCATGTTTCGAATTTGGATATTTGTTAGATCATGTGTTAGATAATTAGGTATGATCTTGATACCTACTGATAATTAATCATCATTAGGTTGTGTAGATTAATTAGGTTATATGGATTTAGGTTTTGGACTTCTATCTAAAGGGTTGTTTGGGGTTAAGGTAATTAACCCTAATTAACCATTAGAAAGGTTGAGGGATATGGTTTAGGGTTATCCCTAAATTTCTATTTAAAATTTATTTAGCTATTTGTTTGTATTCTAGCTAAATAAAAGTAAATGTATTTGTTTACACATGACTCTGATTCGAGACGGGCATCTCGATTTCAGATTTGGATTGACTGTACCTTCTATTTGAGGCGGGTACCCTTTGACTTATCTCTTGATAGTGTCTTATGATATGTGCAGTTTATATATACTTACTAGTGTTGGTAGTTAGTATTTCCTTGGTTTAGTTTAGTTGATACCTATCATGCTTCTACTGTTAGTTGTTTTACATTAGAACTGGATGCTTTTATCTTTTGCCACTTGTATCTATGTTTATAGAGATGGATATGTATATTTATAGTGCTCCACTATACTGGATTAGTTGCTTTACATGTTTGATACGTGCTCTTGGATTCATGATACTTATATCATTGCTATATGTGATGTTCTTGGATTTATGCTGTTTATATCATGGTTATATATATGCGTTTACCTTTTTGGCACACACATATATGGAGGAGGCTATGTTCAGGTATGACATACTTAGCATCATGCACCATCCCGCATGATTGCATGCTGGGTGATTGACGACTCCATTATTGTTGAGCTCGTCGACCGGCTACACGGGCCTGCACACAACGTGACCACTGCATGGGTAGTGGCACAACACCCAGGGTGTGTATGGCAGTTGCTCTGTAGTGCTCCGCTGGTCCGCTCATGGGTAGTGAGACTGCAGCATGGTAGCAGGCAGAGATCCCTCCCCGTCATCGCGTACCGGGAGATGAGAGCATTGCGCTCCCTCACTATGTTTGAGGTAGGAGGATAGGTGTATTCCGACAGCATCCCGTCCACTCGGTCACTCATCAGGGGTAGTGACGGCAGAGTGCACGGTGTCACAGCCCTACCCACTCGGTCTCACCATCGCGTGTGAGATGACTGACTGGCGTCAGGGGTGACCATGTCATATTGCATCATATGCACAGATTACATTTATTGTGATTATTGCATATTGGATGATGCATTTTGGTGACTGCATATGATTGACATACATACAGGCTACATACTTATATGCTCTGACTATTTTTATCTATGTATGTTCACAGTCAGTTGCACAAGCCTCGCAGGTGAGTACAGTTTATTTCAGTTATGCACTTCTTATTATTCTTGCAGTAGACTGTATTACATGCTTATTGTTGGTTATTGCGGTTTATTCAGTTATGCATACCTGTTATACTGATAGGAGACTGTGCTATATGTTATACTGTTAGGATACTGTACCGTAGGATTGTTGCTGGTAGTTATATGTTGCTGTACATATCTATTGGATTACCTGCAGAGTTCTTTGGATTCACACCGTTTTATTACTACCTTTCAGGTTGAGGCTGTCGGGAGATATTCCAGTCGCTAGCCCCCTTTATCGCGAGGATTTCCTGTTGTCGGGATATGTTTTGCTTTTGCATCTTATATACTTGTGATGTGAGTTTTGTATTGTGGACTTTATATCAAATACTTGGGTTTACTACTTTTGGTTTTCCGCTGCGGATTTTCTCATTACTTCGTGGATTTTTTTTTCTTCGTTGTAGTGGAGTAGGATGTTACATATATCTTCGAGGATTTTATATCGTCCTTCCTTATCAAACTGCGTGGATTGAGTATATGTTGAACTATGTGGAATGTTGATATAAACTGCGTGGTTTGTTTCTTATTTGTATTGTATTGTTCCGGTCGTGTGGGCCGATGTATAGATATTTGTATTCTGGATTCATATTGTCACCCGTACAGGGGAGATGCTGTCGAAATTTCTTCGGACAGGGACTACCTGGGGCGTGACAATTTATTTGGTATCAGAGCGAGATTTGCGATATAGGCTTCTGTGTTAAGGATTTGTGAGTTTTTCTGATACCAATATTTTGGTATCAGAGCGGATTACGATACTCGCCTTTTGTTTTGGATTTTGGACTTAGTCGGATACCAATTTATTTGGTATCAGAGCTAGGCTCCGATTTCGGATTTTTGTGTTCTGGAGTTTGTGAGCGTATTTGGA
Source organism: Zingiber officinale (assembly GCF_018446385.1). NCBI lineage: Eukaryota > Viridiplantae > Streptophyta > Magnoliopsida > Zingiberales > Zingiberaceae > Zingiber > Zingiber officinale. Next base: position 118,928,869 of record NC_055991.1, on the reverse strand, counting down.
TATTTTCGGATTGTACGAATTTTCGTCGATTTTTCGATTCGGAATTTCGAGGTATATTTTGACGAGGTTGTATTTGGGGGACTAAGCAGCGACAGGACATCTCCACACAGCAAACAGGTAAATTTAGGTAATTTTATAGTTCTTATACCTGTAGTGATATCTGTGTAACATTTTGTTTATAGATACGACACATACAGGTGTTCCGATACTGAGACGTGGTCGCCCCCGTAAGTGGGCGATAGATTCTCCGGAGACAAAGTCTTCAGAGAGATCTGCTCGGTTGAACTTGTTCATTAGGGACATACTCGTAAGGATATTATAGGCACGTCGGATTATTATATCCCGATGGTTCCGACTTCAGAGGTACATACCTCGACTGTACCACTAGTGGTATCACCTTCAGTATACCCGACACCCCTCCAGTCGTGCCTACTACTGCGTACTTGAGGTACGAGACGAGGCGGAGATCTGGTGGGACACACAGCGCTCGATTATAGGCGAGCAGCATATTACCTGGAAGAGATTTAGGGAGACATTTGAGAGTCAGTATTTTCCCCGTGCGTATCAGATGACACGTCGGCAGGATTTTCTGAGTTTTCGGCAGAATAACCGCTCAGTGATGGAGTATAATGCCGAATTTAATCGGTTGGCCAGATTCTGTCCTGAGTTAGTTGTCGAGGATAGATCTCGTGTGCTCCAGTTTTTCAAGGGACTGGATAGGCATCTTCAGGTGAAGATTGCTGGTTTTGGTAGTTCATCATACACAGAGGCACTAGATAGAGCGCTTATGATTGAGTCCGCTCATGAGAGAGTGAAAGTAGACAAGAAGAGGAAGCAAACTGATCGGACTTCCGGACTGATCCAGCAGCCACCGACTACGGGACAGCAGCAGAGCAGTCATACTCAGACGGGTCAGGGTACTTTTGGGTGATCTAGACGACCCTAGAAGTTAGGACGACCTTCATCTGGACGTTCCCGGTCTGCTCATCAGAACCGGAAACAGTCCACTGGCGACCCTCACTATATCCGATGCAAACTGTTCGCTGAATGCTCAGCATGTAGTTTTCGGGGTTTCTATTTCCGGGAGGACAGTTTGGTCAGTTTGGGACTCGGCGAGGAGGGTCGAAAGCCCAATCTTCGCATAGTCAGCAGAGGACAATTCCCCCTGCAGCAGCTGCTTAAGGCATGCACGAGCAGGAGCATTCCGGTGTCCTTGTGGAGAACCCCACGGTATTCCACTTTAGTGTTCTCCTGTACTATTCGTCAAGAAGAAGGATGGTACTCTGAGGTTGTGCATCGATTATAGGCAGCTGAATGCAGTGACTATCAGAAATAAGTACCCCTTGCCACGGATTAAGGATTTATTTGATTCGCTTAGAGATACATCAGTGTATTCTAAGATTGATCTGCGGTCTGGATATCATCAGCTGAGAGTTAGAGATTCTGATATTCAGAAGACAACATTTTGCACCAGATATGGACATTACGAGTTTTTGGTAATGCCATTTGGGCTTACCAATGCTCCTGCAGTATTTATGGATCTGATGAACCGTATCTTTCTGGAGTACCTAGATCAGTTATTTATTGTGTTTATTGATGATATATTGATATATTCGCGTTCTGAGGAGGAGCACGCGCAGCATCTTCGCATAGTCTTAGAGATTCTGCGACGACGTCATCTGTATACGAAATTCAGTAAGTGTGCATTTTGGCTATCTTCAGTTGGTTTTCTGGGACATGTGGTGTTATGCCGTGTTATTTCAGTAGATCCACAGAAGATCGAGGCTATCACTAGCTGGGAGCAGCCGAAGTCAGTCCAGGAGATCCGCAGTTTCTTGGGACTGGCTGGATATTACAGACGATTTGTTGAGGGTTTCTCTCGTATTGCTATGCCATTGACACGTCTGACCAGAAAGGGCGTGAAGTTCATGTGGTCAGAGGCTTGCGAGACCAACTTCCAGTAGCTGAAGCGGAGATTAGTATCAGCACCGGCCAGTTTTGGTTTTACCTTCTGGTGATGATGGGTTCGTACTTTACACAGATGCATCACTTCAGGGCTTGGGCGCTGTTTTGATGCAGCACGGTAGGGTAGTCTCCTATACTTCTCGTCAGTTGAAGGAGCATGAGAAAAACTACCCAGTACATGATTTAGAGCTAGCCGCTATTATCTTTGCTTTGAAGATTGGCGACATCATCTTTATGGTATTACTTTTGAGATTCTTACTGATCATAAGAGTCTCAAATATATTTTCACACAGAAGGAACTCAATCTCCGACAGAGGAGATGGATAGAGTTCCTGAAGGATTATGATTGTACTATTAGCTACCATCCGGATAAAGCTAATGTGGTTGCTTATGCACTTAGCAGGAAGTCCAGAGGGACTTTAGCTTGTCACCGAGTTTTAGTCACGGACTTGATTCAGGGATTCTCCAAGTTGGGCCTTGAGGAGCAGGGACGGACAGAGCAGGGTATTCTTGTTACTATGGTTGCTCAGTCGTCGATCAGGATGAGGATTCGAGAGGCCCAGGCCGGAGATCAGCATTTACAGTTCATTAGCAGCCAGATAGCTTCCGGACAGACCGAGTTTACATGAGATGATGATGGTATTATTTATTTTTGAGGCAGATTGTGTGTACCTCAGTCTCACCCGGTCATGGAGGAGTTACTTCAGGAGGCTCATCTGTTGGTTGCTACTCGGAAAGCTTAACGGTTCCACTGTCCAAAAATTTTGTACAAAGGTCTGAACCTTTTCCTAGCTACCATGTGTTCTTTTAAATTAAACTTGGATCGCCTGCGGAACTTTACACGTTTGATCCTAAGTTTAACTTATTTGTTCTATTAGGTTTAGACTTGGATCTCCTGCGAAACTTAACACGTTTGATCCAAATCATCTAGGTTATTAATTCCATTAAATATTAATTTCCAAAATTGGCTTCCAGGACTGCATGGCGAGGCACATGGCCTTCTTGGACCACCACCGCCTAGACAAAGCCTTTTAAGGAAAGTTAATATTTAATTTCCTTAAATAACTCTAGGTTAACCAAAAAGAACAATCGAAGCACAAGTTCGAAAAGAAAACAAAAAAAACACAACATCGAAATCTAATTCGAAATACTAGAATCGCATGCCTCTTGTATTTGGTATTTTTACAAAGAAATAAAACTAGTATGATGCGGAAATTAAATACTAGTGTACCTTTTCTTTTGCAAACAAAAACCTCTAGGTCTTCTACCGTATTCCTCTTCTAACCTCGGACATTGTGTGAGCAATGATCTTCCGAGATGAGAACCACCAAGGCACCTTCTTCTACCTTCCTTCAAGTTTCGGCCAAGCATATCTTCTAAAGGATGAAGAACCTTTTTCACCAACCAAGCTCCAAGGGATGCAAGCTTTCTCTCCTTCTTCCTCAAGCTAGATCCGGCTACCTCCTCCAAGCTCCAAAAGATAAAGGATTTCGGCCACACAAGAGGAAGAGAGAAAAGGAGAAGGGCCGACCACACCAAGGAAGAAAAGAGGGAGAAAATAGAATAGAGTCGTTCACCCATGAAGGCACCTCTACCCCCTCTTTTATAATCCTTGGTCTTGGCAAATAAGAAAATTTTAATAAAAACTTCCTTAATTCTTTTGCCATGAAAAGGAAAATTTAATTAATTAAAAATTAATCTTATTTTCTCAATTCATATGGCCGGCCACCACAAGCTATAAACAAGGAGAGTTTTAATTAATTAAAACTTCCTAATTTGTCTCCAGAAATTTATAAAAATTTCTCCAATAATTTTAATCCCTTCATGGTTAGTAAAAAGGAAATTTTATAAATTAAAATCTTTCTTTTAAACATGTGGATAAAAATAAAATTATCTCTAAAAATTAAAATCTCTTTTAATCTACAAATAAGGAAAGATATCAAATCTTTTATTAATCTTTTGTAGAAACTTATAAAAGAGAATATTTAATTTTTAAACTCTCTTTTAAATCATGAACATGGTTAAAAAGGAAAGTTTTCTTAAAATTTAAAATCCACCTTTTAATCAACAAATAAGGAAATATTTCAAATTTTAAACTCTCTTTTAAACATGTGGATGATTTTCAAATAAGGAAAGTTTTTACCAAAAATTAAAACTATCATTTTAATCTACAAATAAGGAATTAGATTAATCTCTTCTCTTAATCTTTTGTAGAAAGCTATAAAAGGAAAATTTTAATTTTTTAAACTCTCTTTTAAAACCATGATATCCCCATAAGAAATAATTTTAATAAAAATTCTTTTTAATATTCTAGTGGCCGTCCACCTAAGCTTGGGACCCAAGCTTTGGCTGGCCACTAACTTGGCTCATCCACTTGGTCTTGGCCGGCCCTAGCTTGGGTTCCAAGCTAGTTTGGCCGGCCCCATTGGATGGGTAAGAAGGTGGGTATGTGGTGGGTATAAATCCCTATATACAAGAGGCTACGATAGGGACCGAGAGGAGGAATTGATTTTGGTCTCCCGATGAAATTAAGCTTCCCGTGTTCGCCCCGAACACACAACTTAATTTCATCAATAATAATTCATTCCACTAAAGAACTATTATTGAACTACCGCACCAATCCCAAATTACATTTTGGGCTCCTTCTTATTATGAGTGTATTAGTCTCCCTGTGTTTAAGATTTCGAATGCCCACTAATTAAGTGAGTTACTGACAACTCATTTAATTAATATCTTAGTCCAAGAGTAGTACCACTCAACCTTATCATCATGTCAGACTAAGTCCACCTGCAGGATTTAACATGATAATCCTTATGAGCTCCTCTTGGGGACATTCTCAACCTAGATCACTAGGACACAGTTTCCTTCTATAATCAACAACACACACTATAAGTGATATCATTTCCCAACTTATCGGGCTTATTGATTTATCGAACTAAATCTCACCCATTGATAAATTAAAGAAATAAATATCAAATATATGTGCTTGTTATTATATTAGGATTAAGAGCACACACTTCCATAATAACTGAGGTCTTTGTTCCTTTATAAAGTCAGTATAAAAGAAACGACCTCTAATGGTCCGACTCAATACACTCTAAGTGTACTAGTGTAATTATATAGTTAAGATAAACTAATACCTAATTACACTACGACCTTCCAATGGTTTGTTCCTTTCCATCTAGGTCGTGAGATACTGTTTATAATTTATAAGGTACTGATAACATGATCCTCTATGTGTGACACCACACACCATGTTATCTACAATATAAATTAATTGAATAACTACATTTATCATAAATGTAGACATTTGACTAATGTGATTCTTTATTTCTAGATAAATATTTATACCAAAAGTTAGGCTTTTAGTATACATCCTAACATCATCGTTCTAGATTTGCTATCCACCTAGGTGGGACCCGCATGTATCATGATTTGAGGCGTTCCTATTGGTGGAACGGTATGAAGAAATACATCGCGGAGTTTGTAGCTAGATGTCTTATCTGTCAGCAGGTGAAGGCTGAGCACCAGAGACCTGCTGGTTTACTTCAGAGGATCCCTATTCCAGAGTGGAAGTGGGAGCATATTACTATAGATTTTGTGGTAGGATTACCTAGGACTTGACGAGGTTATGATGCGATTTGGGTAATCGTTGACCGATTAACCAAATCCGTACACTTTTTGGCGATCCGGAAGACTGATTCTCTGGATCGATTAGCTGAGTTATACTGTCGAGAGATTATCAGATTGCATGGAGTTCCGCTGAGCATTATATCTGATAGAGACCCACGGTTCACTTCCCGATTCTGGCAGAGTCTACAGCAGGCTTTGGGCACACAACTTCATTTCAGTATGACATTCCATCTGCAGACAGATGGGCAGTCAGAGTGGACTATTCAGACTTTGGAGGATTTACTGAGGTCTTGTGTTATGGACTTCGGGGGCAGATGGGAGGACTACCTTCCATTAGTGGAGTTCGCTTACAACAACAGCTATCATTCGGCTATCCAGATGGCACCGTTTGAGGCGTTGTATGGTAGACCTTGTCGGACACCCACCCTCTGGGAGGAGGTTGGGGAGGTCCAGCTGCTAGGACCTCAGAGAGCTCAGCAGGATGCAGAATTAGTTTGTACTATCAGACGGAGGATGTCAGAGGCTCAGGACCGTCAGAAGAGTTATGCTGATCAGCGACGGAGACCCCTGGAGTTCTCTATTGGTGATCATGTATTTTTGAGAGTTTCACCCACGAAAGGGGTGAAGAGATTTGGTCTTCGAGGTAAGTTAGCTCCACGATATATTGGGCCATTCCAGATCTTGGAGAGGATTGGAGCAGTAGCTTACCGTCTGGCGCTACCACCATCTTTAGCAGGCATTCACGATGTATTCCATGTATCTATGCTGAGGAGATACGTATCCGATCCAGTACATGTACTATAAGATATATCGGTTCCCATTCAGCCTGACGTTACTTATGAGGAGGTTCCTGTACGGATTCTAGATCATAGAGAGCGTCAGTTGCGGAACAAGACTGTCCGGCTGGTTAAAGTCGGATGGCAGCATCATTCTGACGAGGACTACTTGGGAGTTGGAGGATACGATCCGAGCCCGATACCCTCATCTTTTTACTTGAGGTATGTGGGTTAGAGTTTCTTTCAGCATTTATACTATTTGGTTATATTCTAGTGTTTGCTGTTGGTTATAGCGAAATTTGGGGACCAAATTTTTATTAGTAAGGGAGAATGTGAGATATCAGAAAATTTAAATAAATAGGGTTATTTGAAAAATAGCCTTATAAAATTTTTCCGGAGTTTTTAGAAATTTTCTGGGGATTTTTTGGAATTCGTACGGAGGGTTTGAGGGGATCAATCGGCGGATACGGATAAAGTCTATGTTGGGATACCCATTTAAGTGAGGAAATATTTTAATATATATATATATTTCCTTTTCTTTATTTCCTTCTCCCTTAGAACGCCGATCCCGACCCGACCTTTCCCCTCTCTGCCGATGCGAATTCCCGATCTCTCCCCCGATCTCCCTCCGTTCGACGCACTCTCTCTCTCGGACGAATAGAAGACGACAGGAGCACCTCCGGCGCTCATCGGTGTCGCTCGAGGGGGGAAGTCGCCGGAGCTCGACGGAAACCAGCAGAGTCTATCTGTTTCAGAGGTTTCTGTGCGAGCGTCGACAGCACGGCGGCTAGGGCATCGACAGGAGGTTTGATTTGCATCGTCTCCCAATCAATCGATCTTCCCTTTCTCCTCCTTTGGTTTTCTTCGTTCCGATTCTCTCCGGTCCTGTTCGATGGTTCTTGCCGAGCCCTAGTTTCGTTCCAGTGCTGTGGGATCGAGCTAGATCCACCGATCGCCGGTGTGGAGAGGCAGTAAGGGATTCGAAGGTAAGCGACTGATTTCCTTTTTTTCTCTCTCGGGTTGTTGCTGATCTTGGAGGTTAGGGTTCTATTTCTGTGTTGATTCTTCTTGTCAGGTTTAGGGAAAAGTCTCGGATCATTCTATTGTTGTTCTCCCCTGATCAAAGCTTGGTCCTCCTCTACTTGCGGCTGTGTGGGGGTCTCGGTTGAAGATGATGGGATCATTTGAGCTGTCGGCAGAGGCTAGGAGAGTTCTTGCTTGATATCATCTTGATATGTTCCGTGGGAAGAATTCCAGCAAGGTGTCGTTTCTATGGATTTCTTGGTTCCGGCAGTAACAATCACCTTAATCCAGCATCAACAGTAGGTTTGATCTACTCTGTTCTATTTGTGAACTTTTTGGTTTCGACAGTAAACCATCCAGCAGAAACAACAACTGGAATTAAGGTAAGGTGAAAGAGTGGTTCTCTATGTATTGAATTAGGGTTAGGTTTGAATTGAATTTTGGTTGGAACATGTTGTAGATCATGTTTCGAATTTGGATATTTGTTAGATCATGGGTTTGATGATTAGGTATGATCTTGATACCTACTGATAATTAATCATCATTAGGTTGTGTAGATTAATTAGGTTATATGGATTTAGGTTTTGGACTTCTATCAAAAGGGTTGTTTGGAGTTAAGGTAATTAACCCTAATTAACCGTTAGAAAGGTTGAGGGATATGGTTTAGGATTATCCCTAAATTTCTATTTAGGATTTATTTAGCTATTTGTTTGTATTCAAGCTAAATAAAAGTAAATGTATTTGTTTACACAGGACTCTGATTCAAGACGGGCATCTCGATTTCAGATTTGGATTGACGGTACCTTCTATTTGAGGCGGGTACCCTTTGACTTATCTCTTGATAGTGTCTTATGATATGTGCAGTTTATATATACTTACTAGTGTTGGTAGTTAGTATTTCCTTGATTTAGTTTAGTTGATACCTATCATGCTTCTACTGTTAGTTGCTTTACATTAGAACTGGATGCTTTTACCTTTTGCCACTTGTATCTATGTTTATAGAGATGGATATGTATATTTATAGTGCTCCACTATACTGGATTAGTTGCTTTACATGTTTGATACGTGCTCTTGGATTCATGATACTTATATCATTGTTATATGTGATGTTCTTGGATTTATGCTGTTTATATCATGGTTATATATATGCGTTTACCTTTTTGGCACACACATATATGGAGGAGGCTATGTTCAGGTATGACATAGTTAGCATCATGCACCATCCCGCATGATTGCATGCTGGGCGATTGACGACTCCATTATTGTTGAGCTCGTCGGCGGGCTACACGAGCCTGCACACAACGTGACCACTGCATGGGTAGTGGCACAACACCCAGGGTGTGTATGGCAGTTTCTCTGTAGTGCTCCCCTGGTCCGCTCATGGGTAGTGAGACTGCAGCGTGGTAGCAGGCAGGGATCCCTCCCCGTCATCGCGTACCGGGAGATAAGAGCATTGCGCTCCCTCACTATGTTTGAGGTAGGAGGATAGGTGTACTCCGACAGCATCCCGTCCACTCGGTCACTCATCAGGGGTAGTGATGGCAGAGTGCACGGTGTCACAGCCCTACCCACTCGGTCTCACCATCGCGTGTGAGATGGCTGACAGGCGTTAGGGGTGACCATGTCAAATTGCATCATATGCACATTTTGCATTTATTGTAATTGTTGCATATTGGATGATACATTTTGGTTACTGCATATGATTGACATGCATACAGGCTACATACTTATATGCTCTGACTATTTTTATCTGTATATGTTCACAGTCAGTTGCACAAGCCTTGCAGGTCAATACAGTTTATTTCAATTGTGCACTTCTTATTATTCTTGCAGTAGACTGTATTACATGCTTATTGTTGGTTACTGCGGTTTATTCAGTTATGCATACCTGTTATACTGTTAGGAGACTGTGCTATATGTTATACTGTTAGGATACTGTACCGTAGGTTTGTTGCTAGTAGTTATATGTTGCTGTACATATCTATTGGATTACCTGCTGAGTTCTTTGGACTCACACCGTTTTATTACTACCTTTCAGGTTGAGGCTGTCGGGAGATATTCCAGTCGCTAGCCCACTTTATCGCGAGGATTTCCTGTTGTCGGGATATGTTTTGCTTTTGCATCTTATATACTTGTGATGTGGGTTTTGTATTGTGGACTTTATATCGAATACTTGGGTTTACTACTTTTGATTTTCCACTGCGGATTTTCTCATTACTTCGTGGATTTGTTTTTTTCGTTGTAGTGGAGTAGGATGTGACATATATCTTCGAGGATTCTATATCGTCCTTCCTTATCAAATTGCGTGGATTGAATATATGTTGAACTGTGTGGAATGTTGATATAAACTGCGTGGTTTGTTTCTTATTTGTATTGTATTGTTCCGGCCGTGTGGGCCGATGTATAAATATATGTATTTTGGATTCATATTGTCACCCGTACAGGGGAGATGCTGCCGAAATTTCTTCGGACAGGGACTACCTGGGGCGTGACAATTTATTTGGTATCAGAGCGAGATTTGCGATATCTGCTTCTGTGTTATGAATTTGTGAGTTTATCTGATACCAATATTTTGGTATCAGAGCGGATTACGATACTTGCCTTTTGTTTTGGATTTTGGACTTAGTGTGATACCAATTTATTTGGTATCAGAACCAGGCTCCGATTTCGGATTTTTGTGTTCTGGAGTTTGTGAGCGTATTTGGATATTTTCGGATTGTGCGGATTTCTGTGGATTTTTCGATTCGGAATTCTGAGGTATATTTTGACGAGGTTGTATTTGGGGGACTAAGCAGCGACAGGACATCTCCACACGGCAAACAGGTAAATTTAGGTAATTTTATATTTCTTATACCTGTAGTGATATCTGGGTAACATTTTGTTTATAGATACGACACATACAGGTGTTCCGATACTGAGACGTGGTCGCCCCCGTAAGTGGGCGATAGATTCTCCGGAGACAAAGTCTTTAGAGAGATCTGCTTGGTTGAGTTTGTTCGTTAGGGACAGACTCGTAAGGATATTATAGGCACGTCGGATTATTATATCCCGACGGTTCCGACTTCATAGGTACATACCTCGACTGTACCATTAGTGGTATCACCTTCTGTATACTCGACACCCCTCCAGTCGTGCCTACTACTGCGTACTTGAGGTACGAGACGAGGCAGAGATCTGGTGGGACACACAGCGCTCGATTATAGCCGAGCAGCATATTACCTGGAAGAGATTTAGGGAGGCATTTGAGAGTCAGTATTTTCCCCTTGCGTATCAGATGACCCGTCGGCAGGATTTTCTGAGTTTTCGGCAGAATAACCGCTCAGTGATGGAGTATAATGCCGAATTTAATCGGTTGGCCAGATTCTGTCCTGAGTTAGTTGTCGAGGATAGATCTCGTATGCTCCAGTTTTTCAAGGGACTGGACATGCATCTTCAGGTGAAGATTGCCGGTTTTGGTAGTTCATCATACCCAGAGGCACTGGATAGAGCGCTTATGATTGAGTCAGCTCATGAGAGAGTGAAAGTAGACAAGAAGAGGAAGCAGACTGATTGGTCTTCCGGATTGGTCCAGCAGCCACCGACTACGGGACAGCAACAGAGCAGTCGTACTCAGACGGGTCAGGGTACTTTTGGGTCATCTGGACGACCCCAGAAGTCAGGACGACCTTCATCTGGACGTTCCCGGTCTGTTCATCAGAACCGGAAACAGTCCACTTGTAACCCTCACTGTATCCGATGCGGACTGTTCGCTGAAGGCTCAACATGTAGTTTCCGGGGTTTTTATTTCCGGGAGGACAGTTTGGTCAGTCTGGGACTCTGCGAGGAGGGTCGAAAGCCCAATCTTCGCATAGTCAGCAGAGGACAGCTCCCCCTGCAGCAGCTCCTTAAGGCATGCATGGGCAGGAGCATTCTGGTGTCCTTGTGGAGAACCCCACGGTATTCCGCCTTAGTGTTCTCCTGTACTATTCGTCAAGAAGAAGGATGGTACTCTGAGGTTGTGCATCGATTATAGGCAGCTGAATGCAGTGACTATCAGAAATAAGTACCCCTTGCCACGGATTAAGGATTTATTTGATCCGCTTAGAGATACATCAGTGTATTCTAAGATTGATCTACGGTCTGGATATCATCAGCTGAGAGTTAGAGATTCTGATATTCAAAAGACAGCATTTTGAACCAGATACGGACATTACGAGTTTTTGGTAATGCCATTTGGGCATACCAATGATCCTACAGTATTTATGGATCTGATGAACCGTATCTTTCTGGAGTACCTAGATCAGTTTGTTATTGTGTTTATTGATGATATATTGATATATTCGCGTTCTGAGGAGGAGCACGCGCAGCATCTTCGCATAGTCTTGGAGACTCTGCGATGACATCATCTGTATACGAAATTCAGTAAGTGTGCATTTTGGCTATCTTCAGTTGGTTTTCTGGGACACGTGGTGTCAAGCCGTGGTATTTTAGTAGATCCACAGAAGATCGAGGCTATCACTAGCTGGGAGCAGCCGAAGTCAGTCCAGGAGATCCGCAGTTTCTTGGGACTGGCTGGATATTACAGACGATTTGTTGAGGGTTTCTCCCTTATTGCTTTGTCATTGACATGTCTGACCAGAAAGGGCGTGAAGTTCACGTGGTCAGAGGCTTGTGAGACTAACTTCCAGGAGCTGAAGCAGAGATTAGTATCAGCACCGGCCAGTTTTGGTTTTACCTTTTGGTGATGACGGGTTCGTACTTTACACAGATGCATCACTTCTGGGCTTGAGCGCTGTTTTGATGCAGCACGGTAGGGTAGTCTCCTATGCTTCTCGTCAGTTGAAGGAGCATGAGAAGAACTACCCAGTATATGATTTAGAGCTAGCCGCTATTATCTTTGCTTTGAAGATTTGGCGACATCATCTTTATGGTATTACTTTTGAGATTCTTACTGATCATAAGAGTCTCAAATATATTTTCACACAGAAGGAACTCAATCTCCGACAGAGGAGATGGATGGAGTTCCTGAAGGATTATGATTGTACTATTAGCTACCATCCGGGTAAAGCTAATGTGGTTGCTGATGCACTAAGCAGGAAATCCAGAGGGACTTTAGCTTGTCACCGAGTTTTAGTCACGGACTTGATTCAGGGATTCTCCGAGTTGGGCCTTGAGTAGCAGGGACGGACAGAGCAGGGTATTCTTGTTACTATGGTTGCTCAGTCATCGATCAGGATGAGGATTCGTGAGGCCCAGGCCGGAGATCAGCATTTACAGTTCATTAGCAGCCAGATAGCTTCCGGAGAGCAAATCGAGTTTACACGAGATGATGAGGGTATTGTTTATTTCTGAGGCAGATTGTGTGTACCTCTGTCTCACCCGGTCATGGAGGAGTTACTTCAGGAGGCTCATCGTTCTAGATTTGCTATCCACCCAGGTGGGACCCGTATGTATCGTGATTTGAGGCGTTCCTATTGGTGGAACGGTATGAAGAAAGACATCGCGGAGTTTGTAGCTAGATGTCTTGTCTATCAGCAGGTGAAGGCTGAGCACCAGAGACCTGCTGGTTTACTTCAGAGGATCCCTATTCCAGAGTGGAAGTGGGAGCATATTACTATGGATTTTATGGTAGGATTACCTTGGACTCGACGAGGTCATGATGCGATTTGGGTAATCGTTAACCGATTAACCAAATCCGTACACTTTTTCGCGATCCGAAAGACTGATTCTCTGGATCGATTAGCTGAGTTATACTGTCGAGAGATTATCAGATTGCATGGAGTTCCGCTGAGCATTATATCTGATAGAGACCCACGGTTCACTTCCCGATTCTGGCAGAGTCTACAGCAGGCTTTGGGCACACAGCTTCATTTCAGTATGACATTCCATCTGCAGACAGATGGGCAGTCAGAGTGGACTATTCAGACTTTGGAGGATTTACTGAGGTCTTGTGTTATGGACTTCGGGGGCAGATGGGAGGACTACCTTCCATTAGTGGAGTTCGCTTACAACAACAGCTATCATTCGGCTATCCAGATGGCACCATTTGAGGCGTTGTATGGTAGACCTTGTCGGACACCCACCCTCTGGGAGGAGGTTGGGGAGGTCCAACTGCTAGGACCTCAGAGAGCTCAGCAGGATGCAGAGTTAGTTTGTACTATCAGACGGAGGATGTCAGAGGCTCAGGACCGTCAGAAGAGTTATGCTGATCAGCGACGGAGACCCCTGGAGTTCTCTATTGGTGATCATGTATTTTTGAGAGTTTCACCCACGAAAGGGGTGAAGAGATTTGGTCTTCGAGGTAAGTTAGCTCCACGATATATTGGGTCATTCCAGATCTTGGAGAGGATTGGAGCAGTAGCTTACCGTCTGGCGCTACCACCATCTTTAGCAGGCATTCACGATGTATTCCATGTATCTATGCTGAGGAGATACGTATCCGATCCAGCACATGTACTATAAGATATATCAGTTCCCATTCAGCCTGACGTTACTTATGAGGAGGTTCCTGTACGGATTCTAGATCATAGAGAGCGTCAGTTGCGGAACAAGACTGTCCAGCTGGTTAAAGTCGGATGGCAGCATCATTCTGACGAGGAGGCTACTTGGGAGTTAGAGGATACGATCCGAGCCCGATACCCTCATCTTTTTACTTGAGGTATGTGGGTTAGAGTTTCTTTCAGCATTTATACTATTTGGTTATATTCTAGTGTTTGCTGTTGGTTATAGCGAAATTTTGGGACTAAATTTTTATTAGTAAGGGAGAATGTGAGATATCGAAAAATTTAAATAAATAGGGTTATTTGAGAAATAGCCTTATAAAATTTTTCCGGAGTTTTTAGAAATTTTCTGGGGATTTTTCAGAATTCGTACGGAGGGTTTGAGGGGATCAATCGGTGGATACGGATAAAGCCTGTGTTGGGATACCCATTTAAGTGAGGAAATGTTTTAATATATATATATATATATATATATTTCCTTTTCTTTATTTCCTTCTCCCTTAGAACGCCGATCCCGACCCGACCTTTCCCCTCTCTGCCGACGCGAATTCCCGATCTCTACCCCGATCTCCCTCCGTTCGAAGCACTCTCTCTCTCGGACGAATAGAAGACGACAGGAGCACCTCCGACGCTCGTCGGTGTCGCTCGAGGGGGGAAGTCGCCGGAGCTTGACGGAAACCAGCGGAGTCTATCTGTTTCGGAGGTTTCTGTGGGAGCGTCGATAGAATGGCGGCTTGGGCATTGACGGGAGGTTTGATTTGAATCGTCTCCCAATCAATTAATCTTCCCTTTCTCCTCCTTTGGTTTTCTTCATTCCGATTCTCTCCGGTCCTGTTCGATGGTTCTTGCCGAGCCCTAGTTTCGTTCCAGTGCTGTGGGATCGAGCTAGATCCACCGATCGCCGGTGTGGAGAGGCAGTTAGGGATTCGAAGGTAAGCGACTGATTTCCTTCTTTTCTCTCTCGGGTTGTTGCTGATCTTGGAGGTTAGGGTTCTATTTCTGTGTTTTTATCAGGTTTAGGGAAAAGTCTCGGATCATTCTATTGTTGTTCTCCCCTGATCAAAGCTTGGTCCTCCTCTACTTGCGGCTATGTCGGGGTCTCGGTTGAAGATGATGGGATCATTTGAGCTGTCGGCAGAGGCTAGGAGAGTTCTTGCTTGATATCATCTTGATCTGTTCCATGGGAAGAATTCCAGCAAGGTGTCGTTTCTGTGGATTTCTTGGTTCCGGCAGTAACAATCACCTTAATCCAGCATCAACAGTGGGTTTGATCTGCTCTGTTCTATTTGTGAACTTTCTTGTTTTGGCAGTAAACCATCCAGCAGCAACAGCAACTGGAATTAAGGTAAGGTGAAAGAGTTGTTCTCTATGTATTGAATTAGGGTTAGGTTTGAATTGAATTTTGGTTGGAACATGTTGTAGATCATGTTTTGAATTTGGATATTTGTTAGATCATGTGTTAGATGATTAGGTATGATCTTGATACCTACTAATAATTAATCATCATTAGGTTGTGTAGATTAATTAGGTTATATGGATTTAGGTTTTGGACTTCTATCTAAAGGGTTGTTTGGGGTTAAGGTAATTAACCCTAATTAACCGTTAGAAAGGTTGAGGGATATGGTTTAGGGTTATCCCTAAATTTCTATTTAGGATTTATTTAGCTATTTGTTTATATTCTAGCTAAATAAAAGTAAATGTATTTGTTTACACAGGACTCTGATTCGAGACGGGCATCTCGATTTCGGATTTAGATTGACTGTACATTCTATTTGAGGCGGGTACCCTTTGACTTATCTCTTGATAGCGTGTCTTATGATATGTGCAGTTTATATATACTTACTAGTGTTGGTAGTTAGTATTTCCTTGATTTAGTTTAGTTGATTCCTATCATGCTTCTACTGTTAGTTTCTTTACATTAGAACTGGATGCTTTTACCTTTTGCCACTTGTATCTATGTTTATAGAGATGGATATGTATATTTATAGTGCTCCACTATACTGGATTAGTTGCTTTACATGTTTGATACGTGCTCTTGGATTCATGATACTTATATCATTGTTATATGTGATGTTCTTGGATTTATGCTGTTTATATCATGGTTATATATATGCGTTTACCTTTTTGGCACACACATATATGGAGGAGGCTATGTTCAGGTATGACATAGTTAGCATCATGCACCATCCCGCATGATTGCATGCTGAGCGATTGACGACTCCATTATTATTGAGCTCGTCGGCCGGCTACACGGGCCTGCACACGTGACCACTGCATGGGTAGTGGCACAACACCCTGGGTGTGTATGGCAGTTGCTCTGTAGTGCTCCGCTGGTCCGCTCATGGGTAGTGAGACTGCAGCGTGGTAGCAGGCAGAGATCTCTCCCCGTCATCGCGTATCGGGAGATGAGAGCATTGCGCTCCCTCACTATGTTTGAGGTAGGAGGATAAGTGTATTCCGACAGCATCCCGTCCACTCGGCCACTCATCAGGGGTAGTGACGGCATAGTGCACGGTGTCACAGCCCTACCCACTCGGTCTCACCATCGCATGTGAGATGGCTGACTGGCGTCAGGGGTGACCATGTCAAATTGCATCATATACACAGATTGCATTTATTGTGATTGTTGCATATTGGATGATACATTTTGGTGACTGCATATGATTGACATGCATACAGGCTACATACTTATATGCTCTAACTATTTTTATCTGTGTATGTTCACAGTCAATTGCACAAGCCTCGTAGGTGAGTACAGTTTATTTCAGTTGTGCACTTCTTATTATTCTTGCAGTAGACTGTATTACATGCTTATTGTTGGTTACTATGGTTTATTCAGTTATGCATACCTATTATACTGTTAGGAGACTGTGCTATATGTTATACTGTTAGGATACTGTACCGTAGGATTGTTGCTGGTAGTTATATGTTGCTGTACATATCTATTGGATTATCTGCTAAGTTCTTTGGACTCACACCGTTTTATTACTACCTTTCAGGTTGAGGCTGTCGGGAGATATTCCAGTCGCTAGCCCCCTTTATCGCGAGGATTTCTTGTTGTCGGGATATGTTTTGCTTTTGCATCTTATATACTTATGATGTGGGTTTTGTATTGTTGACTTTATATTGAATACTTGGGTTTACTACTTTTGGTTTTCCTCTGCGGATTTTCTAATTACTTCGTAGATTTGTTTTTCTTCGTTGTAGTGGAGTAAGATGTTACATATATCTTCGAGGATTCTATATCGTCCTTCCTTATCAAACTGCGTGGATTGAGTATATGTTGAACTGTGTGGAATGTTGATATAAACTACGTGATTTGTTTCTTATTTGTATTGTATTGTTCCGGCCGTGTGGGCCGATGTATAGATATATGTATTCTGAATTCATATTGTCACCCGTACAGGGGAGATGCTGCCGAAATTTTTTCGGACAGGGACTACCTGGGACATGACAATTTATTTGGTATCAGAGCGAGATTTGCGATATCTGCTTCTGTGTTATGGATTTGTGAGTTTATCTGATACCAATATTTTGGTATCAGAGTGGATTACAATACTTGCCTTTTGTTTTGGATTTTGGACTTAGTCTGATACCAATTTATTTGGTATCAGAGCTTGGCTCCGATTTCGGATTTTTGTGTTCTGGAGTTTGTGAGCGTATTTGGATATTTCGGATTGTACGGATTTCCGTCGATTTTTTGATTCGGAATTCCGAGGTATATTTTGACGAGGTTGTATTTGGGGGACTAAGCAGCGACAGGACATCTCCACACGGTAAACAGGTAAATTTAGGTAATTTTTTAGTTCTTATACCTGTAGTGATATCCGGGTAACATTTTGTTTATAGATACGACACATACAGGTGTTCCGATACCGAGACGTGGTAGTCCCTGTAAGAGGGCGATAGATTCTCCGGAGACAAAGTCTTCAGAGAGATCTGCTCGGTTGAGTTTGTTTGTTAGGGATAGACTCGTAAGGATATTATAGGCACGTCGGATTATTATATCCCGACGGTTCCGACTTCAGAGGTACATACCTCGACTGTACCATTAGTGGTATCACCTTCTGTATACTCGACACCCCTCCAGTCGTGCCTACTACTGCGTACTTGAGGTACGAGACGAGGCAGAGATCTGGTGGGACACACATCGCTCGATTATAGGCGAGCAGCATATTACCTGGAAGAGATTTAGGGAGGCATTTGAGAGTCAGTATTTTCCCAGTGCGTATCAGATGACACGTTGGCAGGATTTTCTGAGTTTTCGGCAGAATAACTACTCAGTGATGGAGTATAATGCCGAATTTAATCGGTTGGCCAGATTCTGTCCTGAGTTAGTTGTCGAGGATATATCTCGTATGCTCCAGTTTTTCAAGGGACTGGATGGGCATCTTTCGGTGAAGATTGCTGGTTTTGGTAGTTCATCATACACAGAGGCACTGGATAGAGCGCTTATGATTGAGTCAGCTCATAAGAGAGTTAAAGTTTTCAAGAAGAGGAAGTAGACTGATCGGACTTCCGGACTGATCCAGCAGCCACCGACTACGGGACAATAGCAGAGCAGTCGTACTCAGACGGGTCAGGGTACTTTTGGGTTATCTGGACGACCCTAGAAGTCAGGACGACCTTCATCTGGACGTTCTCGGTCTGCTCATCAGAACCGGAAACAGTCCACTGGTGACCCTCACTGTATCTGATGCGGACTGTTCGCTGAATGCTCAGCATGTAGTTTCCGGGGTTTCTGTTTCCGGCAGGACAGTTTGGTCAGTGTGGGACTCGGCGAGGAGGGTCGAAAGCCCAATCTTCGCATAGTCAGCAGAGGACAGCTCCCCCTGCAGCAGCTGCTCAAGGCATGCACGGGCAGGAGCATTCCGGTGTCCTTGTGGAGAACCCCACGGTATTCCGCCTTAGTGTTCTCCTGTACTATTCGTCAAGAAGAAGGATGGTACTCTGAGGTTGTGCATCGATTATAGGCAGCTGAATGCAGTGACTATCAGAAATAAGTACCCCTTGCCACGGATTAAGGATTTATTTGATCCGCTTAGAGATACATCAGTGTATTCTAAGATTGATCTGTGGTCTGAATATCATCAGTTGAGAGTTAGAGATTCTGATATTCAGAAGACAACATTTTGCACCAGATACGGATATTACGAGTTTTTGGTAATGCCATTTGGGCTTACCAATGCTCCTGCAGTATTTATGGATCTGATGAACCGTATCTTTCTGGAGTACCTAGATCAGTTTGTTATTGTGTTTATTGATGATATATTGATATATTCGCGTTCTGAGGAGGAGCACGCGCAGCATCTTCGCATAGTCTTGGAGACTCTGCGACGACATCATCTGTATACGAAATTCAGTAAGTGTGCATTTTGGCTATCTTCAGTTGGTTTTCTGGGACACGTGGTGTCAAGCCGTGGTATTTCAGTAGATCCACAGAAGATCAAGGCTATCACTAGCTGGGAGCAGCCGAAGTCAGTCCAGGAGATTCGCAGTGTCTTGGGATTGGCTGGATATTACAGACGATTTGTTGAGGGTTTCTCCCGTATTGCTATGTCGTTGACACGTCTGACCAGAAAGGGCGTGAAGTTCACGTGGTCAGAGGCTTGCGAGACCAACTTCCAGGAGCTGAAGCGGAGAATAGTGTCAGCACCGGCCAATTTTGGTTTTACCTTCTGGTGATGACGGGTTCGTACTTTACACAGATGCATCACTTCAGGGCTTGGGCGCTGTTTTGATGCAGCACGGTAGGGTAGTCTCCTATGCTTCTCGTCAGTTGAAGGAGCATGAGAAGAACTACCCAGTACATGATTTAGAGCTAGCCGCTATTATCTTTGCTTTGCAGATTTGGCGACATCATCTTTATGATATTACTTTTGAGATTCTTACTGATCATAAGAGTCTCAAATATATTTTCACACAGAAGGAACTCAATCTCCGACAGAGAAGATGGATGGAGTTCCTGAAGGATTATGATTGTACTATTAACTACCATCCGGGTAAAGCTAATGTGGTTGCTGATGCACTTAGCAGGAAGTCCAGAGGGACTTTAGCTTGTCACCGAGTTTTAGTCACGGACTTGATTCAAGGATTCTCCTAGTTGGGCCTTGAGGAGCAGGGATGGACAGAGCAGGGTATTCTTGTTACTATGGTTGCTCTGTCGTCGATCAGGATGAGGACTCGAGAGGCCCAGGCCGGAGATCATCATTTATAGTTCATTAGCAGCTAGATAGCTTCCGGACAGCAGACCGAGTTTACACGTGATGATGAGGGTATTGTTTATTTCTGATTCGAGAGTCTGGTGATGATTTCCTTAATTCTTGATTGCAGATGCGCAACTGTCTCGTCTTCCCAAGTCGCAGGCTGGTGAGTTGGTTGCGGAGTAAATCTCGTTTTGCAAGCTTGGCTTCAGACGTTCCTTCATGCAGCTCAAGGAACTTCTCCCAAAGTTCCTTCGCGCAGTCATAGTTGCCGATCCGATTGACTTCTTGTGGTGGAAGAACGGTTAATAGATGGTACTTTGCTTTGCCGTTTGCCACGTAGTTGGCCTGCTCCTTTTTCGTCCAGTGGTATTTCTCCTTACCTTCCAGTGCTGTAAAACCGAATTCCATAATTAATATTAAATCAAAATCAGTTTTAGAAAATACCTGCATTCGCTTTTTCCAGCTAGCGAATTCCCCTTCGAACTTCGGAGGGTAGATGCTTGGTCCGACCATTATTTCGTTGCTTCGTTCGGCAGTTAGTCCTCCTGAAGCATCTTGGCTCTGATACCACTTGTTGGATCGCTGCGGTCGGCTAGAAGGGGGGTTGAATAGCCTGAAAAAAAATACAAGCAACCCTTCTCGAACTTTTAACAGAATAATACTTGCATAAAATAAATTAACTAAACAGAACAGAAATAAGAGGCAAGAGGATTTTTACTTGGTTACAACCGGGGATGTTGTTAATCAAAGAAAAGTGTCGCACTGAATACTCCGTCAGGCGAAGAAGCCTCTTACAGCAGTGAAGCGCAAAAATAAAGAAGCTAATCTAGAAATGAAGCGTACAAGTGGTGGAAATGAATTGCCTGTATTGATTCTAAAGCTTTTGGACTAAGGCTGTATTTATAGCCTTGGTCGGGGCGCCCTGAAGGGTTCTAGGCACCCTGGGGGGATAAAATTTTATCCCCTACGCACGGATCACGGTTTGACCGCGATCGGGATAAAGTCCAACTCCGGGCGCCCGGAACCCTAAGTCAACCAAGTTGACTTTCTGGTCCGTGCCCTCTGCTCCGGGTCCGCTCGCCTCGGTCCGGATCTTCCACTCTAGTTTCGTTCGCTTGGGTGATCTCTACCATCCGGAATAGGGCTCACCCGAACCCAACTTCCGATCTTCTCGAGCAGGCTTCCGCTCCGGCTTCTCGTCCCTCGGAATCGTCGTGTGCTTCCTTCTCGTCCGCCAACGTACTCATCCGTAGTTTTCGTCCCTCGGTTGCACCCCGTGCCAACCTTCTCGCTAGTTGCGTTTCGTTCTCCCCGAGCAGTCTTCCGCTCCGGCTTCTCGTCCCTCAGAACCACCGCACGCTTCCTTCTCATCCGCCGGTGTACTCTTCCGTAGCGCCTCGTCCCTCGGACGCACCACGTGCCATCCTTCTCGCTAGCTGCGTCTTCCGCTCGACTACCTGTGCTCCTAAGCTCCTGCACACTTAGACATAAGATTAAAAATACACAGGACCTAACTTAACTTGTTGATCACACCAAAACAACATTGGGATTCCAACAATCTCCTCCTTTTTGATGTAAGCTAGGGAAAATAGACATAAAAATAAGCTAACTAATTTTACAATAAAGTATAAAAAAGATAGAAAATTTGAAAATTTGGTCTACCTCCCCCTAGACTTATACTTTTCCTTCTCCCCCTTTGATCACATAAAAAATTGGGTTATAGGAAAAAACTCTAAGGGTAAAAATTTTGAAAACTTTGAAAGATTTGCAATAATTTTTACATAAAGAGTCTCTAAGTAAAAACAATTTCTAAGTAAATTTTAAGTAAGAAAATTTTTCTAAGAAAACTCTAAGTAAGAAAATTTTCTAAGTGAAACTTTAAGTAATAGATTTTTTTTTAAAAAATTCTGACTTAGGTAACTTTACAAAAATATTTTTGAAAATTTTCCTAAGTAAAAAAATTAAGCAGAAATTTCTAATTTTAGAAGAAATTTTAACTTATGCAAAAAATTTTAGGAATTAAAAAAATGTTTAACAAACTTTCAAAAAAAATGTTAAAAAGATTTTTTAAAACATTATTAAATTTCAACCTTAATGCTTTATCAGAAAGTTAATTAAATATTTTTTTTAATATTTGGCTTCCAGGTTGTGGCGAGGTACTAGGCATTCTTGGTTATTGGAGCAACAACCACTTCCTTAGATAAAGTCTCATAAAGAAACTCACTGTTTAATTTTCTCGCTGAGAGCGCTAAATTCGATTAACATTTAGATTAAGCAAGATTTAGGAACCCAATGTTAGAGTGTATACTAAAAGCATAAGCTTTTGTAAACATTTATTTTGAATAAAGAATCACATTTGGTCAAATTATCTACATTTGTTTGTAGTTGTTCAATTAATTTATATTCTAGATAACATAGTATGTGGTGTCACATACAGAAGATAATGTTATCAGTACCTTATAAATTATAAACAATAGCTCACGACCAAAATGGAAAGGAACAAACCATTGGAAGGTCGTAGTGTAATTAGGTATTAATTTATCTTAACTATATAATTACACTAGTATACTTAGAGTGTATTGAGTAGGACCATCAGAGGACGTTTCTTTTATACTGACTTTATAAAGGAACAAAGACCTCAGTTATTATGGAAGTGTGTGCTCTTAATCCTAATATAATAACAAACACATATATTTGATATTTATTTCTTTAATTTATCAATGGGTGAGATTTAGTTCGATAAATCAATAAGCCCGATAAGTTGGGAAATGATATCACTTATAGTGTGTGTTGTTGATTATAGAAGGAAACTGTGTCCTAGTAATCTAGGTTGATAATGTCCCCAAGAGGAGCTCATAAGGATTGTCATGTTAAACCCTGCAGGTGGACTTAGTCCGACATGACGATAAGGTTGAGTGGTACTATTCTTGGACTAAGATATTAATTAAATGAGTTGTCAGTAACTCACTTAATTAGTGGACATTCGATATCTTAAACACAGGGAGACTAACACACTCACAATAAGAAGGAGCTCAAAAATGTAATTTGGGATTGGTGCGGTAATTCAATAATAGTTCTCTAGTGGAATGAATTGTTATTGATAAAATTAAGTTGTGTGTTCGGGGCGAACACGGGATGTAACGCCCAAAAATTCTCGAAACTGCATTATAAATATTCTATGATTTTTCTGGAATTTTTAGATATTTTTCCGGAATTTTTTGAGTAGCGGAAGCAGCAAAAATAATTAGAACCGCAAAATAGCTTAGACGGGAATCGAAACCGGAACCTCTCGGATCCGATAACTTTTAGTTAGCCTTAGTAACCGGTGAACCTAGCAGGGTCGTGCTAAAATAAAGAAGAATCAATTATATTTATATTAGGGTTGGGTTCAATTATCCACTTAATATAAATAGAAGAATTAGGTTGGGTTTGGTTTATTTTAGAATTTGGTTCGGCAAACTCCTCCCCTCCAAACCCTCACGCCGAACACCCTTCTTCTCTCTTTCTCTCGGTGCCAACCACAAGGAAGACCTAGGGTTCTCTCCCTAGGGCCCCAAGGACATCTTCCGGCGATAACTCCGGCACGAGGACGCTCTCCTTCGCGAGGGGAACGCTTAGACGCGAGAAGATCGTCGAGAAGTCGTCTCCACCGGAATTCTAGCGAATAGAATTGTAAGGAAATTAGCGTACGAGGTAAGAAACCCCTCACCTGCAGTATAAGTAGCTCTGTTTGGGTTTTCTACGCATTAGTTTAGCTATATGCAGATTTTTATCAACACATAGCGTGAAATTGACCCTCCTCGCAGGTTTAGGGATTTAGTGAGCACTTCTAGATGGGCCGGACACGTAATCCCTCTTCAGTTGGGGGGGGGGGGTTTCTAGATGTTGTTGGGTGCCTAGAAGTGGTCTCCCTAATAGAGAGGAGAGTTGGGGCACACTAAGTGTTCGATAAAATAGCTAGTTAAGTAAAAATACAAACTAGGCATTTTAACAGCTCAGTTGAATGCATTAGAAGCATCTAAATCAGTAAATCAGTTTATTCTAGCTTATATGGGACTACGGTCCAATGGGTGGGCTCCCACAGTCGCCTCTGGGTTCAGACAACCTAGCTCTAGGTTCAGATAACCTAGAAACAGCAAATTAGAACAGTTTAGCTATATTCAGTATTTTACTTTTCAGTTGGCACTGTACCGGATTAGATATCCATTGAGTTGGACTATGTTCAGATAACCTAGTCAACCCTACAAACTTCGGGACTTGCAAACCCGGGTTTAGTTAGGGATGCGCGCCAGTAAGTACAGCTGTCGGGCCCAACAACACATGATTATTATTTTGATCTACTATGCTATTAGTTTTCAAAACTCATAAAATCAGTTATGTTAGTTGAGTTTGATTTCAGCTTCAGGTTAGCTTCAGTTAGCTTAGTTCTCTATTATTGTTCTATGTGATTAGCCTGCTATGCCATGCTTCAGCTTACATGTTCAGTTATTTCAGTTTATGCTTGCAACCATAGTATGCCATGCCAGTACATGTTTTCAAATAGCATTCTTTAAAAGCATGTTTGCATCGTTGCATGTTTTAGTGAGGTAGTTGGTTTCTTACTAAGCTTTAAGCTTACAGATTCTACTTTCCTTATACTGCAGATAAAGGTAAAGGGAAAATGGACTAGCAGAGGAAGCTGGAGTTCAATGCAAAGATGGTGTGTGTGGCAGGAACTGGAATAAAAGATCCTCAGGGGTTTTAGCAAGCTTAAATAGTTGAATTCTTAGTATTTCTTCTTTTATGCATTTTTAGACCTTAGAATGTTTAAACCATGGGAGATTTATTTAATTTGTTAGTAATTATGATAGAATGCTGGTTAATAGTTGCTAGAATATATTCCAATTGATTTTAGAATTGTTGTGTGAGGTTTTGGCACGCTAGAGTGTCAAATCGAGTTTCGTGGTGAGATCGGAACCCGATCGGTGCACCGATCGAGCCGGTGTGCCTGGATCGGTCACCGATCGATCCAAGCGCCAACAGAGTTTATGGATCGGCCACCGACCGATCCGCAGGCTAACAAAGGAGTACAGAGGTTCATCGATCGGCCACCGACCGATCGAAGTTATCGGATCGGTCTACCGACCATCGGTGTACTCTGGATCGGTCAGACCGATCCATCCGCATGACGTAAGCGACCGGATCGGTCACCGACCGATCCGCAGCCTCCTTCCGTGCCAAGATTGTCGATCGATCACGGATCGATCCGATGTTCAATCGATCCATGGATCGATTGAAATGCCTGATTACAGCTAGCAGGACATCCGAAAGACATAGAATATCTCCCCTAGCATGTGTACGACTCCTAGGTACACCTAGAATATTAAGTTCAGTTTACAGTAATTAGTTTAGTAAAAATTTTAATCAATCCAGATTTTCCGCAATAGTAATTTAGCACAACATTACGTAACGATCGGCCTCGCAGCCTAGTCAGTAGGAGGCGGGTCGTTACACGGGATGCTTAATTTTATCGGGAGACCAAAACCAATTGCTCCTCTCGGTCCCTATCGTAGCCTCTTATTTATAGAGTACTATACCCACCTATACCCACCTTCATACCCATGTTGTAGGGGCCGGCCAAGCTAGCTTGAGGACCAAGCTAGGGTCGGCCAAGCTAGCTTGAGGACCAAGCTAGGGCCGGCCAAGCCTTGATCCATGGGTGGCCGGCCCTAACTTGAACCCAAGCTTAGGTGGCCGACCCTATTAAATTAAAAAAGAATTTTAATTTTAAAATTTTCTTATGTGGAAGATATAATTTATTGGAGAGATTAAAAATTAAAATATCTCTTTTATAAGTTTTGTTATTAAAGAAAGAGATTAATTCTCTTTCCTTATTTGTAGATTGGAAGGATATTTTATTTTTCTTCTATATAAATTATTCACATGTTGAAAAATTAAAATTATAGAAATTTCTTTTTATCAACCATGAAGGGATTTTAAAGGAAAATTTTATTTTTTAAAAAAATCCGAAGATAAATAAGGAATTTTAATTGTTGATTGAAAATTGCCTTGTTTGCTCTCCATGAGATGGTCGGCCATGATATGATTTAATAGGAAATTTTATTTAATTTTTATTAATTAATTCATGTCAAGGAAAGTTAAGGAAATTTTATTGTAATTAAATTTCCTTATTTTCCAAAGCTAAGGATTATAAAAGAGGGGGTTTTGGGAGCCTTCAAGGTAAACAACCTCTATTATTTTCTCCCTCTTTTCTTCCTTGGTGTGGCCGACACTTCCCTTTCTCTTCTCTCCATCCTTGTGGCCGAAAATCCCTTCACTCTTGGAGATCAAGTGGTGGTCGGATTCTAGCTTGGAGAAGAAGGAGAGAAAGTTTGCATCCCTTGGAGCTTGGTTGGTGGAATCTCTTCATCCTTGGAGGTGCTCTTGTTGTGGCCGAACCTTGCAAGGAGAAGAAGAAGGTGCTTTGGTGGTATCTCATCTCGGAAGATCGTTGCCCACACAACGTCCGAGGTTAGAAGAGGAATACGGTAGAAGACCTAGAGATTTTTGCTTGCAAAAGAAAAGGTATACTAGTATTTAATTTCCGCATCATACTAGTTTTATCTTTATGTAAAAATACCAAATACAAGAGGCATGCGATTCTAGTATTTCGAATTAGTTTTCGATGTTGTGTTCTTTTATTTTTCTTTTCCTTGTGATTTGATTGTTCTTTTTGGTTGACCTAAAGTTATTTAAGGAAATTAAATATTAGCTTTCCTTAAAAGGCTTTGCCTAGGCGGTGGTGGTTGTTGCCATATCCAAGAAGGTCATGTGCCTCGCCATGCAGTCCTAGAAGCCAATTCTAGAAATTAATATTTAATGGAATTAATAACTTAGGTGATTTGGATCGAACGTGTTAAGTTCCGCAGGAGATCCAAGTCTAAACCTAAAAGAACAAGTAAATTAAACTTTGGATCAAACGTGTTAAGTTTCGCAGGCGATCCAAGTTTAATTTAAAAGAACACATGGTAGCTAGGAAAGGTTCAGACCTTTGTACATAATTTTTGTACAGTGGAATCGTTAGGTTTTCCGAGTAGCAACCAACAATTGGTATCAGCGCTAAGGTTTTGCCTCTGTGTATTTGGTATTAGTTTAATTATGCACATGTCATACATAATTTAGGCAGGTTAATAGTAGGATGTGCTAACTTTGTGGATGCATGATCCAACTATTATGGCTTATAGTTATTATGTGTATGATTGGACCCTTGGACATGTCAAGGGCATTTTATTATGTGTGCATAATTGTATTATAAAATACAGCAGGAGCTGTATTTAGTTTTATTTGGATTTTATTTTTGGATCTAGTTACATGTACATTCCTTTTATGGAATATAGGATCGATGGATGTAAATTTTATTTTATGTTCGATCTAGTTTACATGTAAATTCCTTCGAGGAATATAGGATCGAAAAATGTAAAATTCTATTTATGTCGCAGATCGAATCTTGCAAGGCGTGGAACCTTTTGAGGACCATAGGCGCAGCGGAACCAGGAGCAAGATGGATGCAACAACTAGACCCGGTGGCGGTGGCCAAAGATGGCAGCAGCTAGGGTTGGCGATACATGGAGGACAACAATAGATAAAAGTCATAATAGTTGAAAATTAGTTTTTCTATTTATTGCTTTTATACTGTGCTGTGTGTGCATGTTAGTATACATGTTTAGTAAGCTAGCATAGTTAAAATTCCTCATTTTAAATAACTAAGTGGGAGAGAGATTTTAAATAAATCCCATGGTCTCCATTACTGGTTTGTAAGTGATGCAAACAAACTTGCGCATTGGCTATGAGTGCCTTCCTCCATATCGGATGAGTTTGTTTGTGGATCACTAGAACAAACTTCCATTTTGGATGACTATAGGAAGTTAATTAAGAGCGTGTGATCTTCCCCATCGGAAGGGGCACAATCTTATTAATGGACTTAGTGTCAAGTAATGGTATACACTTAGGCACGTCTAATAGTATTCTCCCCATCGGAGTCACTGCTATTATTCATGTGACCAAAGGAAACCAACTATTAATTTTATTTGTCAAAAAGTTAGGTTGACAAGATAATAAAATTAATGGGTTAAACTCTCCTTTTACAAATGTTGAATTTGTATACGTCCACGCTATCGTGGCATATAAAATTCACGATGTTTTGAGGTGTTGGTTAATTTAAAATAGTATTGTTTGAGGAATCAATATTATTCTAAATTTAGAAGTTCTAACCAAAAGTTATTTGTGATTCTTAGGATGACTTTCAACCCACTGACCATCATACTAAAAGAGAACAGACTTACTGGTCCTAACTACATAGATTAGAAAAGGAACCTAGACATTGTTCTTACTGCTGAAAGCTATAAGTTTGTACTGACTGAGCCTTGTCCTGATACACCCAATGGTGAATCTACCCAAGAGGAGATTGAGTATCATAGGAAATGGGTAAAAATAGATGAGATGACGCGGTGTTACATTTTGGCTTCAATGTCAAATGTATTGCAACATCAGCATCAAGATTTACCAACAGCCTATGATATTATGAACAATCTCAAGGAACTCTTTGGTCACCAGGATCGGGCCTCTAGGTAAAAAGCCATGAGAAAGATAATGACGGCCACCATGCAAGAGGGTACTTCTGTGAGGGATCATATCCTAAAGATGATGACTTATCTAAATGAAATATAAATCCTTGGAGGAGAAATTGATGGGGAAACCCAGATCGATATGATCCTCCAAACGCTACCTAGAAGTTTTGAGCAATTCCGCCTGAATTACAATATGAATAAAAGGGTATATTCATTGGTGGAACTACTGACAGAACTTCAGGCAGCAGAAGGTTTGTTTCGTCATAATTCTCAGATTCACTATGCTGAAAATGGTTCTACTTCTAAACCGAAAGGAAAGAAGAAGAAGAAACAAGTTAGCTCAGCAAAGAAGATGAATAAATCTCAGAGTACAGGAGCTAAAGCTGGAGTGAAGAAGCCGAAGGGTAAGTGCTTCATCTGCAAGCAGTCAGGGCATTGGAAGGCGGACTGTCCTCGTAGGAATCAAAACAACAAAGGTATATCTCATGCTCTGGTTGTTGAAACATGTTTAGCAGTGTTATCTACCAACACCTAGTGTATAGATACAGGACCCACTGATCATGTCTGAAATTCTTTGCAGGGGTTCCAGGAAACCCGACGACTATATGAAGGAGAGATAACCGTCTACATGGGCAATGCTACTAAGGTGGCGGCTGTTGCAGTGGGAGACGTTTACTTATCTTTTGATAGAAATAGAAAATTGGTTTTAAGAAATTGTCTTTATGTACCCAGTTTTAGAAAGAATTTAATTTAAGTTTCTAATCTGTTTTTGGATGGATATTCTGTTTCCTTTAATAACAATGTAGTTATAAAGAGAAATAAAGTGATTATCTATTCTGGTGCATTAGTTGGCAATTTATATACTTTAAATCTAATTTCTCCCACAAAGCAAACTATGGAAATTTATAACACATCTTCTAACACTAATAAGAGAAAACAACCTTCGGAAATGAACCAAGCATATTTTTGGCATCTAAGGCTTGGTCATATTAACTTAAGTAGGATTCAAAGGCTTATAACCGATGGACTCTTGGGTTCATTAGAGTTGGAAAATTTTCCAACTTGTGAATCTTGCTTGGAAGGTAAAATGACCAAGAGGCCTTTTAAGGCCAAGGGGTATAGAGCCAAAGAAGTGTTAGAATTGGTTCATTCTGATTTGTGTGGTCCTATGTCTATCCAGGCAAGAGGTGGTTTTGAATATTTTATCTCTTTTATAGACGATTATTCAAGATACGGATACATTTACCTAATGCGCCACAAGTCCGAGTGCTTTGATAATTTCAAAGAGTACAAGGTTGATGTGGAGAAACGACTAGGTAAAAGTATTAAGACACTACGATCTGATCGTGGTGGCGAATACCTCTTAGGAGAGTTTAGGAATTACTTATCAGGGGCCGGGATTCAATCCCAATTATCCGCACCTGGTACACCCCAACAGAATGGTGTGGCAGAACGAAGGAATATGACTCTTATGGAGATGGTTAGATCGATGATGAGTTATTCAGAATTACCAAATTCGTTTTGGGGATACGATCTGGAAATGGCAGCGCACATTCTGAACTTAGTACCTTCTAAATCAGTATCTTCTACTCCCACTGAATTGTGGAATGGGTGAAAACCCAGTCTAAGACATATTCGGATTTGGGGTAGTCCAGCACATGTGCTGAAACCAGATGCTGATAAGTTAGAATCTCGTACAGAAGTTCACGTGTTTGTGGGTTATCCCAGAGGAACGAAAGGTGGTTTATTTTATAGTCCTAAAGACCAGAAGGTCATTGTTAGTACCAATGCCCAGTTTTTAGAAGAAGACTATATAATGGATCACAAGCCTAGTAGCAAAATTGTTCTAGAAGAACTTAGAGAGGATACGTCTACTTTAGTACCAACAGTACAAGATGAAGTACCACAGGAGACTGCAACACGTGTCACACATGATACACAACCACAGATGGTGCCTCGTCGTAGTGGGAGAGTTGTGAGGGAACCTGAGAGATTCATGTTTTTGGGAGAGTCTTCGGACTTGATCCCGGGTAAACATGAACCTGATCCCCGAACATATGACGAAGCACTCCAAGATATAGATGCAGTATCTTGGCAGAAGGCAATGAATTTTGAAATAGAGTCTATGTACTCTAATAAGATCTGGGAGCTTATAGAACCACCTGATGGTGTAAAAACCGTTGGATGCAAGTGGATCTACAAAAGGAAAAGAGGGACAGACGGGAAGGTAGAAACCTTCAAAGCTAGGCTTGTTGCGAAAGGGTACACTCAGAAAGAGGGAATCGATTATGAGGAAACCTTTTCACCGGTAGCCATGCTTAAGTCTATCCGGATACTCTTATCCATTGCCGCTCATATGGATTATGAGATTTGGCAAATGGATGTCAAGACATCTTTCCTTAATGAAAGTCTTGAAGAAAACATCCATATGAAACAACCAGAAGGGTTCATTGAAAAAGGCAAAGAGCATCTAGTGTGCAAGCTCAATCGGTCCATTTATGGACTGAAGCAAGCTTCAAGGTCTTGGAACATCCGGTTTAATGAAGTAATCCAGTCATATAGATTTATTCAGTGTCCGGATGAGTCTTGTGTATACAAGAAGTGTAACGGAAACGTGGTGGTATTTCTTGTACTATACGTAGATGATATTTTGTTAATTGGAAACAATGTCAAGGTATTATCGGACATAAGGGTATGGTTGTCCAAACAATTTGATATGAAGGACTTAGGAGATTGTGCACACATTCTTGGGATCAAAGTTATAAGGGATCGCAAGAAAAGAATGTTGTGTCTATCCCAAGCTTCATATATAGATACAATCCTTGCTCGTTTTAGTATGCAGAATTCCAAGAAAGGTTTCTTACCTTTTAGGCATGGAGTACCTCTATCTAAAGAGATGTCTCCGAAGACATCAAAGGAGATAGAGGACATGAAAGCAGTTCCTTATGCTTCGGCAGTAGGAAGCCTTATGTATGCAATGCTGTGTACGAGACCTAATATCTGTTTTACCGTGGGCATGGTTAGCAGATATCAGAGTAACCCTGGACAAGGACATTGGACTGCGGTAAAGCATATATTAAAGTATCTGAGAAGGACTAGAGATTATATGCTAGTTTACCAAGCAGACGATTTGCTCCCTGTGGGTTGTACGGATTCAGATTTCCAATCTGATAGAGACAACAGTAAGTCTACATCAGGCTATGTGTTTACTTTAGGAGGTGGAGCCATTGCATGAAGGAGTGTTAAGCAGAAATGCGTTTCAGACTCAACCATGGAATCTGAGTATGTAGCAGCCTCTGAGACAGCTAAAGAAGCAGTATGGCTCAGGAACTTTATAATGGATTTAGATGTGATTCCTGGTTTGCCCAAAATCATCACAATTTATTGTGATAATAGCGGTGCAATTGCAAACTCGAAGGAACCACGAACCCATAAGGTAAGTAAACATATAGAGCGCAAGTACCACCTGATACGAGATATCGTGAAGTGAGGAGAAGTTGTCATCGCCAAGATTGCATCAGCAGATAACCTGACATATCCTTTCACTAAGGCCCTTCCAGCAAAAGCTTTCGATCGGCATGTGGAGGGGATGAGAATCAGATGTATGGCAGCAGATATGGCAGCTTAGTCATTAGTATAAGTGGGAGATTGTTAGAGTGTATACTAAAAGCCTAAGCTTTTGTAAACATTTATTTTGAATAAAGAATCACATTTGGTCAAATTATCTACATTTATTTGTAGTTGTTCAATTAATTTATATTGTAGATAACATAGTATGTTGTGTCACATACAGAAGATAATGTTATCAGTACCTTATAAATTATAAATAGTAGCTCACGACCAAAATGGAAAGGAACAAATCATTAGAAGGTCGTAGTGTAATTAGGTATTAGTTTATCTTAACTATATAATTACACTAGTATACTTAGAGTGTATTGAGTAGGACCATCATAGGTCGTTTCTTTTATACTGACTTTATAAAGGAACAAAGACCTCAGTTATTATGGAAGTGTGTGCTCTTAATCCTAATATAATAACAAGCACACATATATTTGATATTTATTTCTTTAATTTATCAATGGGTGAGATTTAGTTCGATAAATCAATAAGCCCGATAAGTTGGGAAATGATATCACTTATAGTGTGTGTTGTTGATTATAGAAGGAAACTGTGTCCTAGTAATCTAGGTTGATAATGTCCCCAAGAGGAGCTCATAAGGATTGTCATGTTAAACCCTGCAGGTGGACTTAGTCCGACATGACGATAAGGTTGAGTGGTACTATTCTTGGACTAAGATATTAATTAAATGAGTTGTCAGTAACTCACTTAATTAGTGGACATTCGATATCTTAAACACAGGGAGACTAACACACTCATAATAAGAAGGAGCCCAAAAATGTAATTTGGGATTGGTGCGGTAATTCAATAATAGTTCTCTAGTGGAATGAATTGTTATTGATAAAATTAAGTTGTGTGTTCGGGGCGAACACGGGATGCTTAATTTTATCGGGAGACCAAAACCAATTGCTCCTCTCGGTCCCTATCATAACCTCTTATTTATAGAGTACTATACCCACCTATACCCACCTTCATACCCATGTTGTAGGGGTCGGCCAAGCTAGCTTGAGGACCAAGCTAGGGCCGGCCAAGCCTTGATCCATGGGTGGCCGACCCTAGCTTGAACCCAAGCTTAGGTGGCCGGCCCTATTAAATTAGAAAAGAATTTTAATTTTAAAATTTTCTTATGTGGAAGATATAATTTATTAGAGAGATTAAAAATTAAAATATCTCTTTTATAAGTTTCTACAAAAGATTAAAGAAAGGGATTTAATCTCTTTCCTTATTTGTAAATTGGAAGGATATTTTATTTTTCTTCTTTATAAATTATTCGAATGATGAGGCCTGGTCTGCTTATCTCTCCTTCTTCTACTGTTTCAGCTTCTCCTGCTCCTGCTTCTGAGATGGCTACTATCTCTCCTGTGCTTTCTACATCATTGGCATTGGCCTTGCCTCCCTTGGCTTATAGGCCTCAAGTGAAACGAACACCTTGCCGGAGATCTTCTCCCATTGTCAGCCCTTCAACCGTTAGTGTTTCCACAATTGTAACAACCCCTCCTGCACTACTACCTTCTGTTCCCTCTAGCTCCCACTCTGCTCCTCCTGCCTTTACTATCCCTTTTCCTCAAATTGCCTCCTCTTCTTCTCCATATCCGGCTTCCTCTCATCCCCCTCCTTAATTTAGAGTAGCTGCGGGCTTACCTTCTCAATTGGGACAACCTTCTAGTCCTCCTGGCTATGGTACTTTGCAATTGCAAGGTTTATTGGCTGAATCTTGGTCACAAGGTTATGAACAATTGCGAGGCCTTAGCCTCCCACATCGAGCGGATCGCCATAGTCGTCAAGCAGTGGCTGTAAGTATTCCTAGTTTTGTGTTTATTAGCTTTGTAACTGTATCTTTAACCCACGTTATCCTTTTATTTAGTTTCTAGCCACAAGTCTGCATATCGATCAGCTGCTCACAGCTAAAGATCATGAGAACACTAAGTTGAAAGCTCAACTAGAGACATTGAAGGCTGCTTCGCCCTCTTCTAGTAGTGATAGGGCTCAGTTGCAAGAGCAGGTGGCCTTGAAAAATCAACAATTGGGAACCCTGAAGCGAGAATTGGAGGAATGTCAACAACTGTTGAAAGATAAAGAGCTTGCTAAAAAAACCTTAGAATTGCAGGTGGATCGACTGCATTCAGGCCTTCGATTGGAGATCGCTTTAAAAGAGAAAGTTCTCTTAGATGCTTCTCAGAAAAGTCTTATCTTAGAGAAAGTAGAGAAGCTTCATAATGCCTGTCTTTCTGACCAAGCTCAGGACCTGGCTTCTCATGATTTCACTATTCTACAGGAATAAGAGCTGAGGAAAGCTCAAGATAACGAATTATCACTGCTCCAGAAGGAGTTGGAACAATTAAGATCAGAGAAAGATGTTCTAAAAGAGCAAAACTCAAAACTGCAAGCTGATTTCCAGCATTATAAGGAGCAGGAAAAGAGTCAATGGGAAGAGTGGCGACAAGCTTTCTTAAAGTCACCGGCATTTGCCCGGGAATTTGTTCGCAGGATAGTGGGTGCGCTAAATCATTCCGTATCGGGGGTTCTTCAACAATTAAAAGAGGGTGGATATCTACCCAGGGAACCTCCCCTCTCTTTCATAAATCGCCACAGGCTTAATGAAGAATTACCCTCAGATTTGAAAGGCCCTTTCCCGAATGTTTAAAGGATGTATTCATAAAAACTTGTAAAGTAAGAATTGACAACGAGAAAAAAAGATGCAGTTGGTACTAAGTAACTAAGTATTTGCAAGGTATAAGGAAGTTTTAACACTTACTTGCTTCTTTTTCAGGCTAGTTTGAGAATACCCCTTTTGGAATGTTATTGCTTGCTGAATATAAACTTTATTAAAAAATTCCTTGTTCATCCTTCAAAGCGGAGCCTTATCTTGATGGATTCTTTTTTCCAGTAACCTCCCGCGTGCTTCGTATCTCCCCGAGGATGAATAGTCTCGGTCGAGACTGGATATGAAATTGTATAAACTATTGGCCTCCAAGCTGGATATAATATCCGGGACGACTTTTGAGTAAATACTTTCATTTTCACATATCTGGGCTCCTCTATGGAATCCCCTTTCGAAATTAGGCTTCGAAACCAGAAGATTCTCTGGTTATTTATATCTTGCACGAGTTCAGAATCTTTGATCTCTTTTGTGAAGACTCATCTGATGTATTTCATATAATTTCTCGATGTTTCTGCTTCATGTTGGTTTATAGTCTCCGGCTTTTCCTATGAAGGCTCGTCCGGGTTGCTTCATAGGATTTTGTCGATCGACTTTGGTTTGTCTTGGTTTATAGTCTCCGATTTTTCCTATGAAGGTCTGCTGGGTTACTTCACAGAATCTTCCCGATCGACTTTAGTTTATAGTCTCCGAGTTTTCCTATGAAGGCCCGACCGGGTTACTTCATAGGCTTTTCTCGATCGACTCTGATCTGTCTTGGTTTATAGTCTCCGGTTTTTCCTATGAAGGCCCGCTGGGTTACTTCATAGAATCTTCCCGATCGACTTTAGTTTATAGTCTCCGAGTTTTCCTATGAAGGCCCGACCGGGTTACTTCATAGGCTTTTCTCGATCAACTCCGATCTGTCTTGGTTTATAGTCTCCGGTTTTTCCTATGAAGGCCCGCTGGGTTATTTCATAGAATCTTCCCGATCGACTTTAGTTTATAGTCTCCGATTTTTCCTATGAAGGCCCGACTGGGTTACTTCATAGGCTTTTCTCGATCGACTCTGATCTGTCTTGGTTTATAGTCTCCGGTTTTTCCTATGAAGGCCCGCTGGGTTACTTCATAGAATCTTCCCGATCGACTTTAGTTTATAGTCTCCGAGTCTTCCTATGGAGGCCCGACCGGGTTACTTCATAGGCTTTTCTCGATCGACTTTGCTTTATAGTCTCCGAGTTTTCCTATGAAGGCCCGACCGGGTTACTTCATAGGCTTTTCTCGATCGACTCTGATCTGTCTTGGTTTATAGTCTTCGATTTTTCCTATGAAGGCCCGCTGGGTTACTTCATAGAATCTTCCCGATCGACTTTAGTTTATAGTCTCCGAGTCTTCCTATGGAGGCCCGACCGGGTTACTTCATAGGCTTTTCTCGATCGACTTTGGTTTATAGTCTCCGAGTTTTCCTATGAAGGCCCGACCGGGTTACTTCATAGGCTTTTCTCGATCGACTCTGATCTGTCTTGGTTTATAGTCTCCGGTTTTTCCTATGAAGGCCCGCTGGGTTACTTCATAGAATCTTCCCGTTCGACTTTAGTTTATAGTCTCCGAGTCTTCCTATGAAGGCCCGACCGGGTTACTTCATAGGCTTTTCTCGATCGACTTTGATCTGTCTTGGTTTATAGTCTCCGATTTTTCCTATGAAGGCCCGCTGGGTTTCTTCATAGAATCTTCCCGATCGACTTTGGTTTATAGTCTCTGAGTTTTCCTATGAAGGCCCGACCGGGTTACTTCATAGGATTTTCTCGATCAACTTTAGTTTATACGAAAGTATAATACTTGGGCTAACCTCGTGTTGGCTTATAATTCCTTGAGGGGATTCGAATATGCCTTTAGGATTTCCCTCTATTTTACTGCTTGAAAAATAGAAAGGAGGCTTCCCCTGATACTTATTAATTCGCACGAACCATATTTATCTTCTGTGTCAATATTTATCTTACTTGACTTTCATTAAAGAAACAAAGTACATAAACTGCAAGTATCTCAATTCGCCTGGGAATTCCAATAACTGTGAATGTATTTAAAGTAATATGATCCAATCAGGCTCGATAGGGTTGCAAATGATTAGCGCTCCAAGGGCGCTCCAACATTCTTCCTTCGGCATCTTGGAGATAGTATGAGCCTGACGCGAGCTTTTCTATTACTTTATAAGGCCCTCCCCATTGTGGTGCCAACTTGCTGACATCTCCCACAGGCTTAACTCATTTCCATACCAAATCACCTACTTGGAAGAATCTGGGAATGACCCTTTTGTTATAATTCTGTCTCATCCTCTGTTGATATGATATAAGACGAGTAGCAGCTTTATCCCTTATCTCCTCGATCAAGTCCAGCTCCATAAGTCGTCTGTCTCCATTATCCTCATTATACAATTGTCTTCTGTCAGACTCTACTCCTACCTCAATGGGGATTACTGCTTCTCCTCCATAGACTAATTGGAAGGGAGTGATTCCTGTAGCTTCACGAGGCGTAGTACGATATGCCCAGAGAACACTGGGTAATTCGTCTACCCAGATACCTTTGACATGATCTAGCTTAGTTTTCAGTCCTCTAATAATCTCCCTATTAGTTACTTCTGCTTGCCCATTGCTCTGCGGGTAAGCTACAGAGGTGAAGGCCTGAGTAATCCCATAACTCTGACACCAGTCTAGGATTCTATCGCCTTGAAACTGCCTTCCATTATCAGAGACCAACTTATGAGGAATGCCAAACCGGCAGATTATATTTTTCCATAAGAATTTAATGACCGCGTCCTCTGTGATTCTAGCAAGTGGTTCTGCTTCCACCCATTTAGAGAAATAATCCACAGCCACCAACAAGAACCTCCTCTGTGCAACAGCCATAGGAAATGGACCTACTATGTCCATTCCCCACTGATCAAAGGGACACGAGACTATAGAGGTTCTTAATAACTGGGTAGGGTGATGTAATATATTCTGATGCTTTTGACAAGAAATACAAGTTCTTACCAGTTTAGCGGCATCTTCATGTAGAGTGGGCCAGAAATATCCCGCTAGGAGGATTTTACGAGCCAAAGATCTTCCTCCTATATGATTACCACAAGAACCCTGATGCACCTCCTGTAAAATAAATTGTGTGTCTTCTATGCCTACACACTTGAGCAAAGGTCTGGAAAAAGCCCTTTTATATAATTGTTCTCCCACCATAGTATATTGAGCAGCTCGTTTCTTAAATACCCTAGCTTGTTCTGTATATCTCGGAAGAAGACCTTGTTGTAAATATAGTATAATTTGAGCTCGCCAATCACCCTGAATCTCTATATCAGTCTGTCTTTCAATACAAGAAATTAGCAGGGTCTGTTTCACTGGTCGATCAAGACTCCATGGTATTACAGCAGAGGCTAATTTAGCTAATTCATCTGCCACCTGATTCTCCGCTCGAGGAATTTTTTGTATGCTCACATCTTGAAATTGAGACTTCAACTTATCGAATGCCTCGGCATATAATTTAAGCCTGTCATTATTGATTTCAAAATTACCTGATAATTGTTGGGCTGCTAGCTGAGAATCAGAGTATATAAGGACTCGAGCTGCTCCTACATGCCGAGTAGCCTGTAAGCCAGCTATTAGAGCTTCATATTCAGCCTCATTGTTGGTAGCTTTGTAATTTAATCTAATGGAGATTTGAAGTCGGTCTTCTCTCGGGGATACAAGAAGAATACCGATTCCACTGCCTTGTCTAGTTGCAGAGCCATCCACATAAACTTTCCAGGTATCTTCTTCTTCTGGGCCTTGAACCTCTATGATGAAATCTGCTAAAGCTTGTGCCTTGATGGCCGAGCGGGGTTAATATTGGATATCATATTCCCCAAGCTCGGTTGTCCATTTGACTAACCGTCCTGATGCCTCTGGGTTGAGCAACACCCGTCCGAGAGTGCTATTGGTTGTTGCTCTTTTCCTTCCTGCCTGACTAATACAGAACCCACGGCGTTTTCATTAGCCGACAAATACACCCACAGAGTTTCTCCTGCTATAGGTTTAGCCAATACAGGGAGGGTAGCCAAATAATCTTTCAATTCTTGGAAAGCCTTATCACATTCTTCATTCCATTAAAACTTATTAGCCTTTCTGAGTATTTTAAAGAAATGGAAACTACGATCGGCTGATCTAGAAATAAATCTAGACAAGGCTGTGATTCGGCCTGTCAATCTTTGAGCTTCTCTCAGGTTGTGGGGTGGCTCCATGTTCTGTAGTGCTTTGACCTTGCTCGGGTTGGCCTCTATCCGTCGTTCGGACACCATATATCCCAGGAATTTTCCTCCCTTCGCACCGAACAAACATTTGCTTGGGTTCAACTTGAGCCCGTACTGTCTTAATGTTTTACAAGTCTCCTCTATATCCCTGCACAGATCAGCAGCTTGAAGAGACTTAATTAAGATGTCGTCAACATATACTTCCATATTCCTACCAATCTGCTTCTGAAAGATCTTATTCATAAGCCTTTGATAGGTTGCTCCTGCATTCTTTAGTCCAAAGGGCATACCATTATAACAATAAGTGCCTTCAGATGTTATAAAACTAACTTTTTCTTGATCCTCTTTGGCCAAGGGGACTTGATGATAACCTTGATATGCATCCAGCATGGAAATATATTCGCATCCGGCAGTAGAATCAACCAGTTGATCAATCCTAGGTAAGGGATAGTAGTCCTTTGGGCAGGATTTGTTGAGATCTCGAAAGTCAATGCATACTCGCCATTTATTCCCGGGTTTAGAGACTAATACCACATTAGCTAGCCAGCTTGGGAATTGAACTTCCCTGATGTATCCGGCCTCCATAAGTTTAGCTATTTCTTCCTTGATAATCTGATTTTGTTCCGCACTAAAACTCCTCTTTCTTTGCATGACTGGGCGGGCATCCGGGAAGACATGCAAGGAATGTTCCATAACAGCAGGAGAAATGCCCGAAACTTCTTTAGGAGTCCAGGCAAATACATCATTATTCTTCTTCAAACATTGCACCAACTCAGCTTTAAGATCGGGATCAAGATCGGATGCAACGTAGGTGGTAGCTTCTGGCCGTCCATTCTGGATTTGAATTTCCTCCTTTTCTTCATAAACCAGGACGGGCTGCTTTTCGCGAATGGCATTAACTTCCATTCTTTGAATCTTCCGGGTGGTGTTGGCTTCAGTTCGAATGATTTCTACGTAACATTTCCGGGCTGTCTTTTGGTCACCTCGTACTTCTCCAACCTGATCCTCCACAGAAAACTTAATCTTTTGACAGAAAGTAGAAACGACCGCCCGGAACTCGTTCAAGGCAGGCCGACCCAATATCACATTATAAGAAGATGGAGCATCTACTACCATAAAACAGGATCTCCTAGTCCTCATCAGGGGTTCCTCTCCTAGAGAAATGGCCAATTTTATTTGACCCAAAGGTTGCACTTCATTGCCTGTGAATCCATACAGAGGAGTTGCAATCGGTTGAAGTTCACTGGGGTCAATTTGTAGCTGATCAAAAGCCTTTTTAAATATAATGTTGACCGAGCTACCAGTGTCTATGAAGGTACGAGCGATGGCATAATTGGTTATCACAACTTTGATGATCAATGCGTCGTCATGAGGTATTTATACCCCCTCTAGATCTTTGGGCCCAAAACTTATTTCAGGACCGGCTGCTCGTTCCATGCTGCATCCTACTGCATGAATCTCCAATCTTCGGGCATGTGCTTTTCTGGCTCTGTTAGAATCCCCATCAGTGGGTCCGGTCGTGATCATATTAATATTACCCCGAGCAACATTGTTTCTATTCTCTTCCTGACGAGTCATTGTGGTTTCGGAAGGTGCTTTATCTAATACTTGGCTGGTGCCAGCTGTGACCGGTATTGCTTCTTGCCGGGTTCCATCCGGGTGATACTCCGGCTTGAGCGGACTTTGCTGCCTGGGATACTGTTATCGGTAATAGTTCTGTCTCTGATAGCGCTCTTTATTGGCTCGTCTATTTCTCAAAACAAAACAGTCATCAGAGTGATGACTGCTAGTTTTATGATAAGTACACCATCTCCTTGGTGCCTCCGGCTGCATCTCTACATGCTGTACAGCTTGCGGACGATAATCTGGTTGCCGATGCGGTGGATGAGTGGTTCTAAGTCCTCTTGGTGGGGGTACTGGGGTCGGAGCCTTCTCCTTTGCATGAGTAGGAGAAGAGGGAACACTTTCTTTCCTACGAGCAGCTTGGGCTTCTTCTACGTTAATGAACTCAGTGGCACGTTCAATCAGGGAATCAAAATTAATAGGAGGATTTCTTACCAAATCTTTAAAGAAATCATTATCATTTAAACCCTGAGAGAAGGCACTCACTAATATTTCAGTAGTAGCATTAGGTACATCTATAGCTACTTGATTGAATCTTTTAATATATGCCCGGATGGATTCTTTAGACGTCTGCTTAATTGAGAACAGGCTCCACGGTGTCTTATGATACCTTTTTTTGCTGGAGAAATGATGTAGAAAGACTTTTTTGAAATCTTTAAATTTTCGAATAGACTTTTCAGGTAACCTTTTGAACCATCGCTGTGCTGCTCCCCCAAGAGTAGTGAGAAACATCCGACACTTCACTCCATCAGAGAATTGTTGCAACAAGGCTACATTCTCAAATTTTAACAAGTGATCTTCCGGATCTGTGGTTCCGGCATATTCTCCAATTTGCAAATTCTGATATCGCTTAGGAAGTGGGTCATCTAATACACTTTGTGAGAATGGAGAGATGACCTTTTCTGGTGAACTATCACTAGTTATCATTTTAATCTTACGCTTCTCTCTGTCTGGCGCCTCACCAGAGGACTCTTGAAACACAGGCCTCTTACCCCCTGGATCCAAGGGAGTGCGAAGGAAGGCTCGTGGACGCCTGGTTGGAGAAACAATAACTGGAGGAAAATACAAAGGTTCTTCTTCTTCTATTTCCTTGCCTTTCCGATGCTCAGTAGTTGATATCGCCGGATGATGGGCCGTAGGCAGAGTGGGCCCAGTATGAGCTTGCACTGGTTGTTGTTGTTGTTGCAGGGCTTTCTGAACATGAGAATTAATGAGGAGTTCCAAATCCTCGCGACTGATAGTAAGTAGGTTCGACTTCCCAGCTTCTTCCATCACGTAGTCTCAGATTCAGGTGAAGTTTCCCACAGACGGCGCCAAATTTGATTCTATCTGAGAAGCTGACCGTGAAGGAGATCCGGAAGAAGGAAACCCACTGCAATGACGAGGAATAAGGCCGATGAAACCTCGACCTGAGAAACCCAAAGCGGGTCGGAAGAAAACCAGAATCACCGGAGGAAATATGCTAAGTAGGAAGAAATCCCCGTACAAATAGGAGAAAACCGAACTTTCAAGCTCCTGAAGCTCCCTGCGCACAAGAGACCAACCAACACTATCATCAGTGACATAAGACCGGGGTGGGAATCCCTGGCTAGGCCCTCCGATGCTCAAGTTAGTGATCTCCCTTGATGTCGAGGAAGGAAGAAGAAAGAAGATGAACAGTAGCCAGAAAATTAGGGATCTCAACTTACCTCGCCAACGGAGAGGATTCCCCCTTTTATACCACTTCATATAACCTCCGTAGTCATGAAGTGGACCCCGGTTTGTTAGAGTTCGTTATGACATCAGCTGCGTACTTGGGGAAGATGATTTTTAAGGAATCTTTTTTGTACCCCAGATGTACCTTCTTTGTCGTTTAGTGCCTGCAAGACAAGCTAAAAGCATATTTCCCGCCAGAATATATATTCTCTATCATGAATTATTTTATTCGGTATATTCATGTATGATTCTTCTTCATGTGACTTCTATTTGTATCCCTGTTATGTTTAAAAAATAACATTTTGTTCAACATGTTTCTAAGGTATTCATTGAAGGAGCTATGCGGGTTCTTTGCTCGAAAGAACCCTCTTGACCGATATTGGTCTATCTTTGCTTCGGAGTATGTAACGGTCGTTATTGACTTACCTTCATACGGCAAGCATGTATCGGTCGATATTGGCCTACCTTCGTTCGGCAATCATGTATCGACCGATATTGGCCTACCTTCGTTCGGCAGGCATGTATCGACCGATATTGGCCTACCTTTGCTCGGCAGGCATGTATCGATCGATATTAGTCTATCTTTGCTTTTGGAGTGTGCATCGGTCATTATTAACTTACCTTCATACGGCAAGCATGTATCGATCAATATTGGCCTACCTTCGTTCGGCAAGCATGTATCGACCGATATTGGCCTACCTTTGCTCGGCAGGCATGTATCGATCGATATTGGTCTATCTTTGCTTTTGGAGTGTGCATCGGTCGTTATTAACTTACCTTCATACGGCAAGCATGTATCGATCGATATTGGCCTACCTTCGCTCGGCAAGCATGTATCGACCGATATTGGCCTACCTTTGTTCGGCAGGCATGTATCGACCGATATTAGCTTACCTTCGTTCGGCAAGTATGTTTCGGTCATCCTTGGCCTTCCTCCTTTGACTCTTTCTTCTTTTTCTTTCCTCCTCTGAAGACCCACAAAACCTAACCCATATCATCAACCATGAAGGGATTTTAAAGGGAAATTTTATTTTTTAAAAATTTCCAAAGACAAATAAGGAATTTTAATTGTTGATTGAAAATTGCCTTGTTTGCTCTCCATGAGATGGCCGACCATGATATGATTTAATAGGAAATTTTATTTAATTTTTCTTAATTAATTCATGTCAAGGAAAGTTAAGGAAATTTTATTGTAATTAAATTTCCTTATTTGCCAAAGCTAAGGATTATAAAAGAGGGGGTTTTGGGAGCCTTCAAGGTGAACAACCTCTATTATTTTCTCCCTCTTTTCTTCCTTGGTGTGGCCGGCATTTCCCTTTCTCTTCTCTCCATCCTTGTGGCCGAAACTCCCTTCACTCTTGGAGATCAAGTGGTGGCCAGATTCTAGCTTGGAGAAGAAGGAGAGAAAGCTTGCATCCCTTGGAGCATGGTTGGTGGAATCTCTTCATCCTTGGAGGTGCTCTTGTTGTGGCCGAACCTTGCAAGGAGAAGAAGAAGGTGCTTTGGTGGTATCTCATCTCGGAAGATCGTTGCCCACACAACGTCCGAGGTTAGAAGAGGAATACGGTAGAAGACCTAGAGATTTTTGCTTGCAAAAGAAAAGGTATACTAGTATTTAATTTCCGCATCATACTAGTTTTATCTTTATGTAAAAATACCAAATACAAGAGGCATGCGATTCTAGTATTTCGAATTAGTTTTCGATGTTGTGTTCTTTTATTTTTCTTTTCCTTGTGATTTGATTGTTCTTTTTGGTTGACCTAAAGTTATTTAAGGAAATTAAATATTAGCTTTCCTTAAAAGGCTTTGCCTAGGCGGTGGTGGTTGTTCCCATATCCAAGAAGGCCATGTGCCTCGCCATGCAGTCCTGGAAGCCAATTCTAGAAATTAATATTTAATGGAATTAATAACCTAGGTGATTTGGATCGAACGTGTTAAGTTCCGTAGGAGATCCAAGTCTAAACCTAAAAGAACAAGTAAATTAAACTTTGGATCAAA
Organism: Zingiber officinale; assembly: GCF_018446385.1. Classification (NCBI taxonomy): domain Eukaryota; kingdom Viridiplantae; phylum Streptophyta; class Magnoliopsida; order Zingiberales; family Zingiberaceae; genus Zingiber; species Zingiber officinale. Next base: position 118,884,336 of record NC_055991.1, on the reverse strand, counting down.
CGTGTTAAGTTTCGCAGGCGATCCAAGTTTAATTTAAAAGAACACATGGTAGCTAGGAAAGGTTCAGACCTTTGTACAAAATTTTTGTACAGTGGAACCGTTAGGTTTTTCGAGTAGCAACCAACACCCAATATAGGTTCCAGCCAACTGGATTAACTAAGAATTTCTTAGGGACATATCTTTTTGAAATATTCCTAATTTTTCCCTTATGATACCTAAAATACCAATTTACATTGTAAATTTTCTAACATTGGTATTAGATGAGCATGCATGGTTTTTCAAGTTATTTACTTATACTTTTAAATTATCATTTTCTACTTTTACTTTTTCATTTTCTAATTTAATTATGTCGAATTCTTCTATTGTACAAGATTTAGCTAATATTGTTTTTAAATTCTTAATTTTTTTTCTAATTTACAGCAATCCTTAGTTAACAATTTAATAAACTTAAATAGTTTGTCAGGAGGAAGAGATCGTACCTGACTTATCTTGTCAATCTCGTTGTCCATTTCTCCCCTTGAACTGCTGCTATCTTCCGACGTGGCTCCCCCTTCATCGATGCTCTCGATGCTCATTTTTGAAGAGCTTGACTCGCAGTTGCCATCTTGATGACTTGCCATTAGTGCAAGTCCGAAGAAGGCTTCGACTTCAGATTTGGACGACGTATCGTCTCACGTCGCTTTTAATGCCTTGCATTTTTTAACAGGCTTCTTACCTTTATCCGTGTCCTTATTCCTCAGCTTGGGGTGGTTGTCCTTGATGTGCCCTTCTTCATTGCAGTGGTAGCAGCAGATCATCCTTTTCTTTCTACCCTGCGGATGGTTAGCTTTTCTAGAATTACATAACTTCTTAAATCACCTTACCATCATTACCATTTCCTCGTCATCGAGAGAGGACTCTGACTCAGGTTCGTCTCTCGATACTTTGAGGGCGATGTTGTGCTTGGGATCCTTCGTACCTGCACATCTTGATTCATGTACTTCAAATGTGAAAGGAGGGTTTAACCCATTAATTTTATTATCTTGTCAACCTAACTTTTTGACAAATAAAATTAATAGTTGGTATCCTTTGGTCACACGAATAATAGCAGTCACTCCGATGGGGAGGATACTATTAAACATGCCTAAGTGTATACCATTACTTGACACTAAGTCCATTAATAAGATTATGCCCCTTCCGATGGGGAAGATCACACGCTCTTAATTAACTTCCTATAGTCATCCAAAATGGAAGTTTGTTCTAGTGATCCACAAACAAGCTCATCCGATATGGAGGAAGGCACTCAGAGCCAACGCGCAAGCTTGTTTGCATCACTTACAAACTCGTAATGGAGACCGTGGAATTTATTTAAAATCCCTCTCCCACTTAGTTATTTATAAATGAGGAATTTTAACTATGCTAGCCTACTAGACTTGTATACTAACATGCACACACAACACAATATAAAAGCAATAAATGAAAAACTAATTTTCAACTATTATGGCTTTTATCTATGATTATCCTCCGTGTGTTGTCATCCCAAGCTGCTGTCATATTTGGCCACCGCCATTAGGTCTAGATGTCGCATCCATCTTGCTCCTTGTTCCGCTGCGCCTCTGGTTCTCAAAAAGTTTCACGCCTTGCAAGATTCGATCCGCGACATAAATAGAATTTTACATTTTTCGATCCTATATTCCTCGAAGGAATGTACATGTAAACTAGATCGAACATAAAATAAACATTTACATCCATCGATCCTATATTCCATAAAAGGAATGTACATGTAACTAGATCAAAAATAAAATCCTAATAAAAACTAAATACAGCTCCTGCTGTATTTTATAATACAGTCATGCACACACATATAATTGCCCTTGACATGTCCAAGGGTCCAATCACACACATAAAAAAAACTATAAGCCATAATAGTTGGATCCTGCATCCACAAAGTTAGCACATCCTACTATTAACCTGCCTAAAGTATGTATGACATGTGCATAATTAAACTAATACCAAATACACAGAGGCAAAACCCTAGCTCTGATACCAATTGTTGGTTGCTACTCAGAAAACCTAGAGGTTCCACTGTACAAAAATTTTGTACAAAGGTCTGAACCTTTTCCTAGCTATCATGTGTTCTTTTAAATTAAATTTTGGATCGCCTGCGGAACTTAACACGTTTGATCCAAAACTTAATCTATTTGTTCTTTTAGGTTTTGACTTGGATCTCCTGCGGAACTTTACACGTTTGATCCAAATCACCTAAGTTATTAATTCCATTAAATATTAATTTCCATAATTGGTTCCCAGTACTGACGTGGCGAGGCACATGGCCTTCTTGGATATGGGAACAACCACCACCGACTAGACAAAACCTTTTAAGGAAAGCTAATATTTAATTTCCTAAAATAACTTTAGGTTAACCGAAAAGAACAATCAAATCACAAGGAAAAGAAAAAAATAATAGAACGCAACATCGAAAAACATATTCGAAATACTAGAATCGTAAGCCTCTTGTATTTGGTATTTATTTCATAAAATAACTAGTATGATGCGAAAAGGAAAAATTACTAGTTATACCTTTTAGAAAGACCTCTTGATCTTCTACCGTATTCCTCTTCTAACCTCGGACGTTGTGTGGGCAACGATCTTCCGAGATGAGAAATCACCAACACACCTTCTTCTCCTCCTTGCTAGGTTCGGCCAAAACAAAAGCTTCACCAAGGATGAAGAAAACCACCAACCAAGCTCCAATGAATGCAAGCTTTCTCTCGTTCTTCTTCTTCTTCTCCAAGTAGTATCCGGCCACCACAAGAGCTCCAAGCCAATAGAGAGGTTTCGGCCACCACAAAGAAGAAGAGAGGAAGAGGATGGCCGGCCACACCAAGGAATAAGAGAGAGAGAAAAATAATAGAGGTTGTAACTCATGAAGGCACCCCAACCCCCTCTTTTATATTCCTTAGCCTTGGTAAATTAGGAAATTTAATTACAATAAAATTTCCTTAATTTTTCTTGACATGAATTAATTGAGAAAAATAAAATAAAATTTCCCAATTAAACTTATAATGGCCGGCCACATCATAGAGAGACAAATTAGACAAGTTTCAATCAACAAATTAAAACTTCCTAATTTGTTTCCGAAAATTTTAAAAATAAAATTTCTCTTTAAAAATCCCTTCGTTGATAAAAAGAAATTTTTATAATTTTAATTTTCAACATGTGAATAATTTTTAAAGATAAAATAAAAAATCTTTCCAATCTTCAAATAAGGAAAGTGATCTAATCTCTTTCTTTTAATCTTTTGTAGATCCTTTAAAGAGAGATATTTTAATTTTAATTCTCTGTAATAAATTATATCTTCCACATAATAAAAATTAAAAATTAAAATTCTTTTTAATTACATTAGGGCCGGCCCCCTCTAGCTTGGGTTCAAGCTAGGGCCGGCCACCCATAAACCATGCTTAGGCCGGCCCTAGCTTGATTCCCAAGCTAGCTTGGCCGGCCTCCTTTAGGTGGGTATAGAAGGTGGGTATAGGTGGGTATAGTACTCTATAAATAAGAGGCTACGATAGGGACCGAGAGGAGGAATTGGTTTTGGTCTCCCGATAAAATTAAGCATCCCGTGTTCGCCCCGAACACACAACTTAATTTTATCAATAATAATTCATTCCACTAGAGAACTATTATTGAACTACCGCACCAATCCCAAATTACACTTTTGGGCTCCTTCTTATTATGAGTGTGTTAGTCTCCCTGTGTTTAAGATGTCAAATGTCCACTAATTAAGTGAGTTACTGATAACTCATTTAATTAATATCTTCATCCAAGAATAGTACCACTCAACCTTATCGTCATGTCGGACTAAGTCCACCTGCAGGGTTTAACATGACAATCCTTATGAGCTCCTCTTGGGGACATTATCAACCTAGTATCTCTAGGACACAGTTTCCTTCTATAATCAACAACACACACTATAAGTGATATCATTTCCCAACTTATCGGGCTTATTGATTCATCGAACTAAATCTCACCCATTGATAAATTAAAGAAATAAATATCAAATATATGTGCTTGTTATTATATTAGAATTAAGAGCACACACTTCCATAATAATTGAGATCTTTGTTCCTTTATAAAGTCAGTATAAAAGAAACGACCTCAAATGGTCCTACTCAATACACTCTGAGTGTACTTGTGTAATTATATAGTCAAGATAAACTAATACCTAATTAACCTACGACCTTCTAATGGTTTGTTCCTTTCCATTTTGGTCGTGAGCTACTGTTTATAATTTATAAGGTACTGATAACATCATCTTCTGCATGTGACACCACATACTATGTTATCTACAATATAAATTAATTGAACAACTACAAACAAATGTAGATAATTTGACCAAATGTGATTCTTTATTCAAAACAAATGTTTACAAAAGCTTAGGCTTTCAGTATACACTCCAACAATCTCCCACTTACACTAATGACTAAGCTGCCATTTCTTCTACCATACATCTGATTCCCATTCCCTCCACATGCCGATCAAAAGCTTTCGCCGGAAGGGCCTTAGTGAAAGGATCTGCCAGGTTATCCGCTGATGCAATCTTGGCAATGACAACTTCTCCTCGCTTCACGATATCTCGTATCAGGTGGTACTTGCGCTCTATATGTTTACTTGCCTTATGAGCTCGTGGTTCCTTCGAGTTTGCAACTGCACCGCTATTATCACAATAAATTGTGATGATTTTGGGAAAACCAGGAATCACATCTAAGTCCATTAGAAAGTTCCTGAGTCATACTGCTTCTTTAGCTGCCTCAGAGGCTGCTACATACTCAACTTCCATGGTTGAGTCCGAAACGCATTTATGCTTAACACTCCTCCATGAAATGGCTCCACCTCCTAAAATAAACACATAGCCTGATGTAAACTTACTGTTGTCCCTATCTGATTGGAAATCTGAATCCGTGTAACCCACAGGGAGCAGATCGTCTGCTTGGTAAACTAGCATATAATCTCTAGTCCTTCTCAGGTACTTTAATATATGCTTTACCGCAGTCCAATGTCCTTGTCCAGGGTTACTCTGATATCTACTAACCATGCCCACGGCAAAACAGATATCAGGTCTCGCACATAGCATTGCATACATTAGGCTTCCTACAGCCGAAGCATAAGGAACTGCTTTCATGTCCTCTATCTACTTTGATGTCTTTGGAGACATCTCTTTAGATAGAGCTACTCCATGCCTAAAAGGTAAGAAACCTTTCTTGGAATCCTGCATGCTAAAACGAGCAAGGATTGTATCTATATATGAATCTTGGGACAGACACAACATTCTTTTCTTGCGATCCCTTATAACTTTGATCCCAAGAATGTGTGCACAATCTCCTAAGTCCTTCATATCAAATTGTTTGGACAACCATACCCTTACGTCCAATAATACCTTGACATTATTGCCAATTAACAAAATATCATCTATGTATAGTACAAGAAATACCACCATGTTTCCGTTACACTTCTTGTATACACAAGACTCATCCGGACACTGAATAAATCCATATGACTAGATTACTTCATTAAACCGGATGTTCCAAGACCTTGAAGCTTGCTTTAGTCCATAAATGGACCGATTGAGCTTGCACACTAGATGCTCTTTGCCTTTTTCAATGAACCCTTCTGGTTGCTTCATATGGATGTTCTCTTCAAGACTTCCATTAAGGAAAGCTGTCTTGACATCCATTTGCCAAATCTCATAATCCATATGAGCAGCAATGGATAATAGTATCCGGATAGACTTAAGCTTGGTTACCGGTGAAAAGGTCTCCTCATAATCGATTCCCTCTTTCTGAGTGTACCCTTTCACAACAAGCCTAGCTTTGAAGGTTTCTACCTTCCCGTCTGTCCCTCTTTTCCTTTTGTAGATCTACTTGCATCCAACGGCTTTTACACCATCAGGTGGTTCTACGAGCTCCCAGACCTTATTAGAGTACAAAGACTCTATTTCAGAATTCATTGCCTTTTGCCAAGATGCTGCATCTATATCTTGGAGTGCTTCGTCATATGTTCGGGGATCAGGTTCATGTTTACCCGGGATCAAGTCTGAAGACTCTCCCAAAAACATGAATCTATCAGGCTGCCTAACAACCCTCCCACTACGACGAGGCACAGTCTGTGGTTGTGTATCATGTGTGACACGTGTTGCAGTCTCTTGTGGTACTTCATCTTGTACTGTTGGTACTAAGGTAGATGTGTCCTCTCTACGTTCTTCTAAAACAACTTTGCTATTGGGCTTGTGATCCATTATATAGTCTTCTTCTAAAAACTGGGCATTGGTGCTAACAATGACCTTCTGGTCTTTAGGACTATAAAATAAACTACCTTTCGTTCCTCTGGGATACCCTACAAACACGCGAACTTCTGTACGAGATTCTAACTTATCAGCATCTGGTTTCAGCACATGTGCTGGACTACCCCAAATCTGAATATGTCTTAGACTGGGCTTTCGCCCATGGGAGTAGAAGAAACTGATTTAGAAGGTACTAAGTTCAGAATGTACACTGCTGTTTCCAGAGCGTATCCCCAAAACGAATTTGGTAATTCTGAATAACTCATCATTGATCTAACCATCTCCATAAGAGTCCTATTCCTTCGTTCTGCCACACCATTCTGTTGGGGTGTACCAGGTGCGAACAGTTGGGATTGAATCCCGGCCTCTGATAAGTAATTCCTAAACTCTCTTAAGAGGTATTCGCCACCACGATCAGACCGTAGTGTCTTGATACTTTTACCTAGTCATTTCTCCACATCAGCCTTGTATTCTTTGAACTTATCAAAGTACTCGGACTTGCGGCGCATTAGGTAAATGTATCCGTATCTTGAATAATCATCTATAAATGAGACAAAATATTCAAAACCACCTCTTGCCTGGACAGACATAGGACCACACAAATCAGAATGAACCAATTCTAACACTTCTTTGGCTCTATACCCCTTGGCCTTGAAAGGCCTCTTGGTCATTTTACCTTCTAAGCAAGATTCACAAGTTGGAAAATTTTCCAACTCTAATGAACCCAAAAGTCCATCGGCCATAAGCCTCTGAATCCTACTTAAGTTAATATGACCAAGTCTTAGATGCCAAAGATATGCTTGGTTCATTTCCGAAGGTTCTTTTCTTTTATTAGAGTTAGAAGATGAATTATAAATTTCCATGTTTTGCTTTATGGGAGAAATTGGATTTAAAGTATACAAATTGCCAACTAATGCACCAGAACAGATAATCACTTTATTTCTCTTAATAACTACATCGTTACTAAATGAAACTGAATATCCATCCAAAAACAGTTTAGAAACTGAAATTAAATTCTTTCTAAAACTGGGTACATAAAGACAATTTCTTAAAACCAAATTTCTATTTCTATTAAAAGATAAATAGACATCTCCCACTGTAACAGTCGCCACCTTAGTAGCATTGCCCATGTAGACGGTAATCTCCCCTTCATATAGTCATCGGGTTTCCTGGAACCCCTGCAAGGAATTGCAGACATGATCAGTGGCTCTCGTATCTACACACCAGGTGCTGGTAGATAACACCGCTAAACATGTTTCAACAACTAGAGCATGAGACATACCTTTGTTGTTCTGATTCCTATGAGGACAGTCCGTCTTCCAATGCCCTGACTACTTGCAGATGAAGCACTTGCCCTTCGGCTTCTTCATTCCAGCTTTAGGTCCCGTACTCTGAGATTTATTCACTTTCTTTGCTGAACCAACTTGTTTCTTCTTCTTCTTTCCTTTCGGTTTAGAAGTAGAACCATTTTCAGCATAGTGAATATGAGAATTGTGACGAAACAAACCTTCTGCTGCCTGAAGTTCTATCAGTAGTTCTGCCAATGAATATGCCCTTTTGTTCATATTGTAATTCAGGCGGAATTGCTCAAAACTTCTAGGTAGTGTTTGGAGGATCATATCGATCTGGGTTTCTCCATCAATTTCTCCTCCAAGGATCTGTATTTCGTTCAGATAAGCCATCATCTTTAGGATATGATCCCTCACAGGAGTACCCTCTTGCATGGTGGCTGTCATTATTTTTCTCATGGCTTCTTGCCTAGAAGCCCGATCCTGATGACCAAAGAGTTCCTTGAGATTGTTCATAATATCATAGGCTGTTGGTAAATCTTGATGCTGATGTTGCAATACATTTGACATTGAAGCCAAAATGTAACACCGCGCCATCTCATCTGCTTTTACCCATTTCCTATGATATTCAATCTCCTCTTGGGTAGATTCCCAAGTGAGTGCATCAGGACAAGGTTCAGTCAGTACAAACTTATATCTTTCAGCAGTAAGAACAATGTCCAGGTTCCTTTTCCAATCTATGTAGTTAGGACCAGTAAGTCTATTCTGTTGTAGTATGATGGACAATGAGTTGAAACTCATCCTAAGAATCACAAATAACTTTTGGTCAGAACTCTAAATTTAGAATAATATTGATTTCTCAAACAATACTATTTTAAATTAACCAACGCCTCAAAACACCGTGAATTTTGTATGCCACGATAGTGTGGACGTATACAAATTCAGCATTTGTAAAAGGAGGGTTTAACCCATTAATTTTATTATCTTGTCAACCTAACTTTTTGACAAATAAAATTAATAGTTGGTATCCTTTGGTCACACGAATAATAGCAGTCACTCCGATGGGGAGGATACTATTAAACGTGCCTAAGTTTATACCATTACTTGACACTAAGTCCATTAATAAGATTGTGCCCCTTCCGATGGGGAAGATCACACGCTCTTAATTAACTTCCTATAGTCATCCAAAATGGAAGTTTGTTCTAGTGATCCACAAACAAGCTCATCCGATATAGAGGAAGGCACTCAGAGCCAACGCGCAAACTTGTTTGCATCACTTACAAACCAGTAATGGAGACCGTGGAATTTATTTAAAATCCCTCTCCCACTTAGTTATTTATAAATGAGGAATTTTAACTATGCTAGCCTACTAGACTTGTATACTAACATGCACACACAGCACAATATAAAAGCAATAAATGAAAAACTAATTTTCAACTATTATGGCTTTTATCTATGATTATCCTCCGTGTGTTGTCATCCCAAGCTGCTGCCATATTTGGCCACCACCACTGGGTCTAGATGTCGCATCCATCTTGTTCCTTGTTCCGCTGCGCCTCTGGTCCTCAAAAAGTTCCACGCCTTGCAAGATTCGATCCGCGACATAAATAGAATTTTACATTTTTCGATCCTATATTCCTCGAAGGAATGTACATGTAAACTAGATCGAACATAAAATAAACATTTACATCCATCGATCCTATATTCCATAAAAGGAATGTACATGTAACTAGATCAAAAATAAAATCCTAATAAAAACTAAATACAGCTCATGCTGTATTTTATAATACAATCATGCACACACATATAATTTCCCTTGACATGTCCAAGGGTCCAATCACACACATAAAAAAAACTATAAGCCATAATAGTTGAATCCTGCATCCACAAAGTTAGCATATCCTACTATTAACCTGCCTAAAGTATGTATGACATGTGCATAATTAAACTAATCCAAATACACAGAGGCAAAACCCTAGCTCTGATACCAATTGTTGGTTGCTACTCAGAAAACCTAGAGGTTCCACTGTACAAAAATTTTGTACAAAGGTCTGAACCTTTTCCTAGCTACCATGTGTTCTTTTAAATTAAATTTTGGATCGCCTGCAGAACTTAACACGTTTGATCCAAAACTTAATCTATTTGTTCTTTTAGGTTTTGACTTGGATCTCCTGTGGAACTTTACACGTTTGATCCAAATCACCTAAGTTATTAATTCCATTAAATATTAATTTCCATAATTGGTTCCCAGTACTGACGTGGCGAGGCACATGGCCTTCTTGGATATGGGAACAACTACCACCGACTAGACAAAACCTTTTAAGGAAAGCTAATATTTAATTTCCTAAAATAACTTTAGGTTAACCGAAAAGAACAATCAAATCACAAGGAAAAGAAAAAAATAGTAGAACGCAACATCGAAAAACATATTCGAAATACTAGAATCGTAAGCCTCTTGTATTTGGTATTTATTTCCAAAAATAACTAGTATGATGCGAAAAGGAAAAATTACTAGTTATACCTTTTAGAAAGACCTCTTGATCTTCTACCGTATTCCTCTTCTAACCTCGGACGTTGTGTGGGCAACGATCTTCCGAGATGAGAAATCACCAACACACCTTCTTCTCCTCCTTGCTAGGTTCGTCCAAAACAAAAGCTTCACCAAGGATGAAGAAAACCACCAACCAAGCTCCAAGGAATGCAAGCTTTCTCTCCTCCTTCTTCTTCTTCTCCAAGTAGTATCCGGCCACCACAAGAGCTCCAAGCCAATAGAGAGGTTTCGGCCACCACAAAGAAGAAGAGAGGAAGAGGATGGCCGGCCACACCAAGGAATAAGAGAGAGAGAAAAATAATAGAGGTTGTAACTCATGAAGGCACCCCAACCCCCTCTTTTATATTCCTTAGCCTTGGTAAATTAGGAAATTTAATTACAATAAAATTTCCTTAATTTTTTTTGACATGAATTAATTGAGAAAAATAAAATAAAATTTCCCAATTAAACTTATAATGGCCGGCCACATCATAGAGAGGCAAATTAGACAAGTTTCAATCAACAAATTAAAACTTCCTAATTTGTTTCCGAAAATTTTAAAAATAAAATTTCTCTTTAAAAATTCCTTCATGGTTGATAAAAAGAAATTTCTATAATTTTAATTTTCAACATGTGAATAATTTTTAAAGAGAAAATAAAATATCTTTCCAATCTTCAAATAAGGAAAGAGATCTAATCTCTTTCTTTTAATCTTTTGTAGATCCTTTAAAGAGAGATATTTTAATTTTAATTCTTTGTAATAAATTATATCTTCCACATAATAAAAATTAAAAATTAAAATTCTTTTTAATTACATTAGGGCCGGCCACCCATAAACCATGCTTAGGCCGGCCCTAGCTTGATTCCCAAGCTAGCTTGGCAGGCCCCCTTTAGGTGGGTATAGGTGGGTATAGTACTCTATAAATAAGAGGCTACGATAGGGACCGAGAGGAGGAATTGGTTTTGGTCTCCCGATAAAATTAAGCATCCCGTGTTCGCCCCGAACACACAACTTAATTTTATCAATAATAATTCATTCCACTAGAGAACTATTATTGAACTACCGCACCAATCCCAAATTACACTTTTGGGCTCCTTCTTATTATGAGTGTGTTAGTCTCCCTGTGTTTAAGATGTCAAATGTCCACTAATTAAGTGAGTTACTGATAACTCATTTAATTAATATCTTCATCCAAGAATAGTACCACTCAACCTTATCGTCATGTCGGACTAAGTCCACCTGCAGGGTTTAACATGACAATCCTTATGAGCTCCTCTTGGGGACATTATCAACCTAGTATCTCTAGGACACAGTTTCCTTCTATAATCAACAACACACACTATAAGTGATATTATTTCCCAACTTATCAGGCTTATTGATTCATCGAACTAAATCTCACCCATTGATAAATTAAAAAAATAAATATCAAATATATGTGCTTGTTATTATATTAGGATTAAGAGCACACACTTCCATAATAACTGAGATCTTTGCTCCTTTATAAAGTCAGTATAAAAGAAACGACCTCAAATGGTCCTACTCAATACACTCTGAGTGTACTAGTGTAACGACCCAGCCCTTTGGCCTCTTGGGCAGCCCTTGTGGCGGCCCAACTGGCGGCCCTTATGTCGTCGACCCATTTGGCGACCTCTCATGTCGTCGATTTTTGCCTCCCCCAGGATTCGAACTCTAAACCTCCAGGCTTAAGTATTAGAGTTTATGAATCCTGATAACCAAGTGAGATCAGACGGTCGACGACATTAGAGGTTGCCAAATAGGCCGCCAAATGGGCCAAGAGGGTCGGGTCGTTACAATAAAAGACGTCTTTTTATTGTAACGACCCGGCCCTTTGGCCTCTTGGGCAGCCCTTGTGGCGGCCCAACTGGCGACCCTTATGTCGTCGGCCCATTTGACGACCTCTTATATCGTCGACCGACGACCCTTTGGCCGTGCCGTTACTCACTAGGACTTTCCACCCCTGGCCAGTGGATTTTTACCTCCCCCAAAATTCGAACTCTAGACCTCCAGGCTTAAGTACTAAAGTTTATGAATCCTGGTAACCAAGTGAGATCATCTCACTTGGTTACCAGGATTCATAAACTCTAATACTTAAGCCTGGAGATTTAGAGTTCGAATCCTGGGGGAGGCAAAAATCCACTGCTAGGGGTGGAAAGTCCTAGTGAGTAACGACACGGCCAAGGGTCGTCGGTCGATGACATGAGAGGTCGCCAAATGGGTCGACGACATAAGGGCCGCTAGTTGGGCCACCACAAGGGCTGCCCAAGAGGCCAAAGGGCCGGGTCGTTACAATAAAAAGACGCCTTTTTATTGTAACGACCCGGCCCTTTGGCCTCTTGGGCGGCCCTTGCGGCGGCCCACTAGCGGCCCCTTATGTCGTCGGCCCATTTGGCGACCTCTCATGTCGTCGACCGACGACCCTTGGCCGTGCCGTTACTCACTAGGACTTTCCACCCCTGGTAGTGGATTTTTGCCTCCCCCAGGATTCAAACTCTAAACCTCCAGGCTTAAGTATTAGAGTTTATGAATCCTGGTAACCAAGTGAGATGATCTCACTTGGTTATCAGGATTCATAAACTTTAGTACTTAAGCCTGGAGGTCTAGAGTTCGAATTCTGGAGGAGGTAAAAATCCACTGGCCAGGGGTGGAAAGTCCTAGTGAGTAACGGCACGGCCAAAGGGTCGTCGGTCGACGATATAAGAGGTCGTCAAATGGGCCGACGACATAAGGGTCGCCAGTTGGGCCGCCACAAGGGCTGCCCAAGAGGCCAAAGGGTCGGGTCGTTACAATAAAAAGACGCCTTTTATTGTAACGACCCGACCCTCTTGGCCCATTTGGCGGCCTATTTGGCAACCTCTCATGTCGTCGACCGTCTGATCTCACTTGGTTATCAGGATTCATAAACTCTAATACTTAAGCCTGGAGGTTTAGAGTTCGAATCCTGGGGGAGGCAAAAATCCACTGACCAGGGGTGGAAAGTCCTAGTGAGTAACGACACGACCAAGGGTCGTCAGTCGACGACATTAGAGGTCGCCAAATGGGCCGACGACATAAGGGCCGACGGTCGACGACATGAGAGGTCGCTAAATGGGCCGCCAAATGGGCCAAGAGGGCCGGGTCGTTACAACTAGTGTAATTATATAGTCAAGATAAACTAATACCTAATTACACTACGACCTTCTAATGGTTTGTTCCTTTCCATTTTGGTCGTGAGCTACTGTTTATAATTTATAAGGTACTGATAATATCATCTTCTGCATGTGACACCACATACTATGTTATCTACAATATAAATTAATTGAACAACTACAAACAAATGTAGATATTTTGACCAAATGTGATTCTTTATTCAAAACAAATGTTTACAAAAGCTTAGGCTTTCAGTATACACTCCAACAGATCCGACCATTAGTTCATTGCTTCGTTCGACAGTTAGTCCTCCTAAAGCGCCTTGACTCTGATACCACTTGTTGGATTGCGGCTAGGGCTGAGCATTCAGTTAAAATCGAACCGGCCGAACCGAATAAACCGAAAACCGAATAAACTGCAATTTTTTAAACGAACCGAACTGACCGATTTTCAAAATAAAAACCGAGAAAACCGAACTGAAAAAAATTGGTTTATTCAGTTTTTTACCAAATTAACCGATTTAGCCGAATTTTCCCAACATGAACTGAGTATTAAAATAAGTTGAAATATTATTCTAAATTCTAACTTTTTCTTTTTGCTTTCAATCTTTTTACCATCAATTTCCTCCATCCAGCAAGTAGATATCACAATATGCAATCACATAATTCAGAAATCATACTTGAGCCAAGATAAGCAAATACAAAGAATGCAAGTATCAATTTCCTCCATCTCAACAACAGCAACTAGCAGATATCACAAAATTAAAAAACCATACATGAGCTGAGAAAAAGTTCCATTATTTGGTCAGCATACTGCATAAGCATACTTTGTTTTCTCATATGCTCCCAACTTCTGGATTATAACATGCAAGCATCCACAAAGAAGGCCCTGCAGTTCATTCTGCATTTATGCTTCTCACGCTCATCTGATGATCTGAAGACAACTTTTGGCTTCTGGGCCTCAAGAGTTTGGTGGAGCTCTAACATTATAACTGGGAGCAACTGACTAATTGAGTCACAACTGCTAGTTGATTTAAATAAAATACATTATTCAAAAACCATACATGACCTGGGATAAGCAAATAGAAAGAAGGCAAGGTTCACATGCCATTTCTAAAATCTGAACAACTCATTAATTATATTAAATGTGAAGCAAACAAGTCACATACTCACATGAATGAAACCAACACATATCCTCATTCAGTTCAGATGAAACCAAACATACATTTCACTCAATCACAAAATTGAGTTGTCACAAAAGAGAACTCTAAAGAAAATTGTCAATAAGAAAACACCACAAAAGCAACAAAGTCTACTTGTTTGAGACATACAAGAAACTTCACACAATTGTTTGGTTACATCAAGATAAAAAAATTCATAATTTGGATGACAACTTTCACGTATACAGCAGAGAGCAATATCAAAATAGAAAGTAGCAAGGTCAACCCCAACATAGCTATGTGTCCTTAGCAATCCTTTCCAAATAAACTTGCATTTTACACATCAAACTGCATAAATTCAACTATTTCACAGGACTACTTTTAAGAAAAATTGTAAATTTTTAAGATCAAACTACATGCTACTATTAAGAAAATTTGTAAATTTTTGGAAAGACCAAGTATTAAATGGACAAAGAAAACTATTTCACAGGACACCTAGTTAGAGTTTGAAATGGATGAGGGGAGAAGCTTATGGTAACAAATGTAGCCAACAAAGCCTCACAAGTTCAAGAACCGATAGCCTTTCAAACTTTAAATGAAGGCCATTAAATGTTGCAGCTGATGCCAATCCAAGAAATTGGAGGTAAGCAAGTTATGTAGAGTTTCTGATCACTAACTCATATTTCTCAATTTTTGGACTACTTCATGATGGATTATGTCAACAGATTCCACTTTTGTCCTGCTAGAAAGTTACAAGTTCAATCAACAACATAGAAAGAATTCATATTTCACTAGAAAAGTTTGAGATGCTAGAATTTTTTAAACAGAGTAACCAGTTCCAAGACAGAAAACATAATCAAAATTACCATAAAGTAGTCAATATTAATTGATCAAGTCCTATTGAGCTAGATTGCTAGCTTGGATGGCAAGGTTGCCAGCAATGAACGACACAAATGAGCACCAGAGCTTTTGATAGAGATTTGACTATGTTTTTTTTTTAAATTTGACATACCTTTTTCTTTCCGCAAGTGATTCTATATAGCTGCAAACACCACAAAAATTGAGGAATAACAATACCACAGAAAGTGAGCAAATTAGAAAGTGAGCAAATTAGAAACAACAACACTTATATCATCATATAGCTTCATGTTCTTAGTATCGAGGTTAATTTAAATAAAATACAATATTTAAACATACCATTGATCATTATGTCACCGGTGTTGTTGAAGAAGACGAGTCCATTATGATCTTTGAGAAATTTGGTAAAAACATGCAAGTTAAGTAAATAAAGTTTATAATTATAAATAAAAATTTAATTATATTTTTTTAAAAAAAA
This sequence comes from Zingiber officinale, assembly GCF_018446385.1. Lineage (NCBI taxonomy): Eukaryota > Viridiplantae > Streptophyta > Magnoliopsida > Zingiberales > Zingiberaceae > Zingiber > Zingiber officinale. The sequence goes on along the minus strand of NC_055991.1, from coordinate 118,868,555 downwards.
AAAAGAGAAAAACTTACCATTTTCAAGTTTTTCCATATCCTCTAAAATTTCTTCAACGTTGAGTGATTGGAAACTTAACCGAAGCCAATCTTGAGTACAAATAAGACTTTCTACCACCTTAGGAGTCAATGAACTCCTAAAACAATCAAGTACCTGACCACTAGTGCTGAAAGCGAATTCTGAAGCAACTGTCGATATCGGAATAACTAATACATCACGAGCAATTTGAGAAAGGATAGGAAATCTGTGACAATTTTGCTTCCACCATCCCAAAATGTCAAAAGTATCACAATATTCTTCAACTATTTCATTAGGATACTTGTCTAATTCTGACATATTGTCATCACCGAAAACTTGTGCCTTTTATTTTTTATACTTCGCTATGATTGATTGTCTTTTCAAATCACTCATATTTGTTGAGGTATTATCATTGTCAACTAATTCTGGAATAGATGAAACTATTAAAGTACCACATTGAGGCTCCATTTTTTCCTTATAATTCTTATACAAAGCAAATAAAGTGTCCTTTATTATCTTTCCTACTTTTGCACCCTTCTCATCTCCATATAATTCAATCAACATAAATTCTACGAAATCTAATTTATGCCTTGGATCAAGCACCACCGCAATATAAAGCAACTTATTCATTTTCTCGGGATCTCCCTAATACTTGTCAAATTTGTTTTTCATTCTAATTCCCATTGAATACACATCAATATCATCACTTTGTTGCCACTCCTTCAAGATGGTATGGATATAACTAATCTCGTGTGCAACAGTATTGGATGTGACATACAAAGATCCTGAAACTTTTAATGTTAGTTCATAAAAAACTTGGAGTAGAGATGCAAAAAGTCTAACATTATTCCAATCTGCACTTGTTGGTTTCCCATCAAAAGTCTTCAATTCTCTTTTAGGTTTACCATCTGATTTAAGTATCATCTCTTCATTCTCATTCAAAATAACATGCCATTCTATATATTGAAGATTTAATTTAAAACATGGATCTTATTCATCAAACCTATCAAAAGCTCTTTCAAATTTTTGAGCTATATTCAACATCAAGAAAGTTGAGTTCCATCTAGTTGGTACATCTAAACATAATGACTTCTTGCTTTCAATTTTTTCAATCTCTACACATTCTTTGAACTTGCTTAATCTAGAGGGGGATTGCTTAATATATTTGATTGCATTCCTGACCTTCGTCACAGATTGATTTATATCTTTTAAGCCATCAGTAACAATCAAATTGATTATATGAGCTACGCATCTCATATGGACATATTCTCCCTTTAAAATAGTGGAATCCCAATTAGTCATCTTTTTTCTGAAACTATTGATAGCAACATCATTTGAACTTGTATTATCAACTGTAATAGTAAAAATTTTGCGAATTCCCCAACCCCTCAAGCAATTTTCAATGGCTAAACTAATAGCCTTACCTTTATGACTTGTAATTGGACAAAAATTGATAATTCTTTTCTGTAAATTCTAATTTTTATCAATGAAATGGGTTGTTAGACACATATAATTGATTTTCTGAATCGATGTTCATGTATTAGTGGTCAAACAAACCCTTTGTGCTGAATCATGCAACAGTTTTTTCAATTTTTCCCTTTCAACTACATATAATTCAACACAATCACGTGCAACCGTCCATCTTGAAGGAATTCAAAACTTTGGACATACCATAGCCATAAATGTTTTAAATCCTTCTCTTTCTACAAATTTGAAAGGGAGTTCATCCATTATGATCATTCTAGCTAATGCTTTTCTAGATGCATCTTGATCAAATTTCCAAGAAGTTAAACACACCTCACCCTCTTTTGAACTTTGTTGTAAACTTAGTTGTGCTTGAGTTGTTTCAACAACATGAGGGTGTTTTTTACATGAGGTAATATGAGATCTCAAGCTTGTTGTCCCATTTCTATATGGATCACAAAAAAAAATCTTTATCACAATATTTGCATTTGGCTTTCATATCTGATGCATCATTAGTAAACTTTATAAAATGATCTCATACTTTACTTCTTGGTTTCATTGTTTTTCTCTTTATTACCTTTCCTTTATAATTTACTGTAGTTTTTGTTCCCACTGAAGGACCAATTTCATATTCTTGTATTGAACAACTATTATTAACATCCATATTTGATAAATCTCCTTGCATTGATACCAGATAAATATTGTTCACAGTCTTCACAGATCACAGACACAGTTCAAAATTGTAAGTGTAATAACACTGTTTAAAATATAATGAATCCTTAACTAATGAAGTTGTTAAACAGAATAACAGATTATCTATAAAGATAAGTATTGATGGATGATGGATCCCATAGGTTGATTTTGTTAGAAATATTATTTGTTTAAGAAACATTGCTAATTATTGCAGATTTTTCTGAATACAACTATACAAACCAAGACAAATAGAACAAAAAAACACTCAGAATGGAAAGTAGTTATTGACGGGCAAGGAATTTGTACATTTTTCATTTATTCGGCAAAAAGAGAAGTGAGAAACACTACTAAAATACTAGAATCAAACTCGCCCGAGTTATTGCCTTCCTTTCTCATTGGAATCCCCTTGTATTCAGAGGCATTGCACAGACAAAAAAAAAATGCAAATGCTAAAGCGGCAAGTTTATGTGATGCCCATATCATGTTCTAAATCCGAAATTTGTTTAAGGTGTCCAAACTCCTTTATCACATGCCTTTTGAGTTCCTCAGCAATTACTAATGTCTAATTAAAATGTAGTAACTATCCAATCAAAAGAACACAAACTAACTGTGACTTAATGAATTTCCTACAAATACCTCTAATTTATGCAGGCGGTTCAGCGTGAGGACAAGGAGACTCCCCTTGGGAGCAATGAGCACTCGAGTGGTGACTGGTGAGAGTGACGAGAAGAGGGAGGGTTGAACAGGGATGATAGATGGAGATGCTGAGTCGCAGCCTCGCAATAGCCTTGCAACAGCCTTGTAGGTGCTCAGCCACGGGAGGACCGACAAAGAGATACGAAGACACGACGGAAGGAGAGACGATAAAGGGTTGAGCACGGTGTCTGCGGAGTTGCAGCGTTGCAGGTGATCACCGGCAAGAGTTAGAAGGGATCGAGTATTCGAGATTTTGGGTGATGCGGTGGGGAAGGGGGGAGATGCGAGTGGCGGCGACGAATGAATGAAAGATTTAGGGATTTAGTCATTTAAGCTGAAAACTTTAAAACCCTAGGTCCAGGTCCAGATCCAAGCCCACTCGTGAGTCCGTGACCACTGACCAGGTTTTAACTTTTAAATTTGGTTTAGATTAAAAGGATTAAATAATTCAGTTTTTTTCGGTTTAACCGAATATGTAACTTTAAACCCGAACCCGAACCCGAACCGAAAAAATTGAATTAATCAAAATTTCAAAATAATTGAACCGAATTTAAAAAATCAGTCAATTCAGTCGATTTATTCAGTTTGACCAAACTTTTGCTCACCCCTAATCGCGACAGACGGCTAGAAGGGGGGTTGAATAGCCTGAAAAAATAAAAGCAACCCTTCTCGAACTTTCAACAAAATAACACTTGCATAAAATAAATTAACTAAACAGAACAGAAAGAAGAGGCAAGAGGATTTTTACTTGGTTACAACCGGAGAGGTTGTTAATCCAAGGAAAGCGTCGCACTGAATACTTCACCAGGCGGAGAAGCCTCTTACAGCAGTGAAGCACAAAAACAAAGAAGCTAATCTAGAAATGAAGCGTATAAGTGTTGGAAATTAATTGCTTGTATTGATTCTAAAGCTTCTGGACCAAGGTTATATTTATAGCCTTGGTCGGGGTGCCCCGAAGGGTTCCAGGCGCCCTGGGGGGATAAAATTTTATCCCCTACGCACAGATTGTGGTTTGATCATGATTTGGATAAAGTCCAACTCCAAGCACCCAGAATGGATCCGGGCGCCCGGACCCCTAAGTCAACCAAGTTGACTTTCTGGTCCGGGCCCTCTGCTCCTGGTCGGCTCGCCTCAGTTCTATTAGGATGTATACTAAAAGCCTAGCTTTTTGTATGAACATTTATTTTAAAATGAGAATCACATTGGTCAAATGTCTGCATTTAGTAAAATATAGTTGTCCATTTAATTTGTATTATAGATAACATGGTGTGTGATGTCATACAGAAGATCATGTTATCAGTTCCTTATAAATTATAAATAGTAACTCACAACCAAGATGGATTGGGACAAACCATTGGAATGGTTGTAGTATAATTTGGTACTAGTTTATCTTGACTATAAAATTACACTAGTACACTATGTGTGTATTGAGCAGGATCAGTTGAGGTTGTTCCTTTTATATTGACCGCATAAAAGAACATAACCTCTGTTATTATGGATGTGCGTACTCTTAATCCTGATATAATAACAAGCACATATACTTAGTATTTATTTTTTTAATTTATCAATGGGTGAGATTTATTCGTTAAATCAATAGACCCGATAAGTTGAAAAATAATATTATTTATATAGCGTGTTGTTGATTATAGAAGGAAACTGTGTCCTAGTTATCTAGCTTGATGATGTCCCCTTGAGGAGCTCATAAGGATTGTCATGTAAACCCTGCAGATGGACTTAGTCTGACATGATAATGAAGTTGAGTGGTATTACTCTTGGAGCTAGATATTAATTAAGTGAGTTGTCAGTAACTCATTTAATTAATGGGCATTCGATATCTTAAACACAGGGAGATTAATGCACTCATGATAAGAAGGAGGCTATAATGTAATATGAGATTGGTGCGGTAGTTCAATAATAACTCTTTAGTGGTATGAGTTATTATTGATGAACTTGAGTTGGGTATTCAGGGCGAACACAGGAGCTCAAGCTCATCAGGAGGCCAAAACCAATTCCTCCTCTCGGTCCCTGCTGTAGCTTATATAAAGCCTCGCGTTCACCCGTTTTGATTTTCCTTCTTGCCCAAATGAGGGGCCGGCCACATCATTGCTTGGTTCCCAAGCAAGGGGTTAGCCAAGCCCTCTTGGTGCCCAAGATGTGAGTCAACCAAGCCATGCTTGGTGCCCAAGCATGGGGTTGACCATACAAGAAGAGAAAAGGAAGTGTTGTTGAAAATAAAATTTTGTTAAAATCTTTCCTTTTATAGCTTTCAGCAATGGATTAAAAGAGAGATTTTAATTTTGTTAAAATATTTTCTTTTTTGTAGTTATCTAAATGGTTAAAAGAAAGATTTTAATTTTGTTAAAATCTTTCCTTTTTTGTAGTTATCTACAATGGTTAAAAGAGAGATTTTAATTTTATTAAAATCTTTCCTTTTTTGTAACCAACCATTATAGGAATAAAAGGAAGATTTTGTTTAAAACAAAATTTTGTTATAATCTTTCCTTTTATAGCTATTTACAATGGTTTAAAAGAAAGATTTTAATTTTGTTAAAATCTTTCCTTTTTTTTTAACCATCTACAATAGCAAATAAAAGGAAATTTTATTAAAAACTTTCCTTATTAGCCACTAGCAAAGTTTATAAAAGAGGAGGAGGGGATGCTCTCTAAACACAACCAAGGCTCCTCTTCTAATTTCTTATGGCTGGCTCTTCCCGCTTTTCCCTTTCCTCTTCATAAGGGCCAGCAACACTTGGAGAAGGACCTTCACCTTGTGGTCGATTGCTTGGAGGAGAAGAAGAAGGAGGAGGAGGCCTCTTCACCTTGTATTCTTTGGTAGCCGAAAGCTTGGAAAAGAAGGAGAAGGTCAGGTATCTTTGTCTTGGTAGATCGTCACCCACACGACATCCAAAAGGAGGAGAGGAATACAGTAAAAGATCAAGAGGTCTTTAGCTACAAGGAAAGGTACAATTAGTTCTTTATTCCGTTGCGAACTAGTTTAGTTTTTCTTTATATGGATCCTGAAATACCAACACAAGAGGCTAGCGATTTTGTGTTTCAATCTTGTGCTTCGATTGAGGTCTCTTTAGTTAGACCTAGGGTTTACTGTGAGGAGTTTAAATATTCAATTTTTTTGAAAGACTTTGTCTAGAAAGTGGTGGATGATCTCATAACCAAGAAGGCCGAGTGCCTTGCCAATGACCTGGAAGTCAATCCTTGAAATATATATTTAATCAACTTTTGTAATATGGTTTAACTTCTGAAGAACACATGAGTTGAACTTGGAGTAAAAATATTAAGTTTCATTTCCAATCCAAGTTTAACTTATGAAGAACACATGGTTTGAACTTGGAGTAAAAATGTTAAGTTTCGTTTCCAATCCAAGTTTAAGAATACATGGGTTGCTAGGAAAAGTTCTGTGCTTGTACAGATTTTTATACAGGGGAAACAAAATGAAATTCCGAGTAGCACCCAACAATTGGTATTAGAGCTAGTTTTCTGCCTCTGTGTATTTGGTTTTCAGTTAAATTATGCACTTTTCATATATAAATTTAGGCAGGATAATAGTAGGATGTGCAAATAGATTAACTCTGTGGTTGTAGGTGTTAGGATGTATACTAAAAGCCTAGCTTTTGGTATAAATATTTATCTAGAAATAAGAATCACATTGGTCAAATGTCTACATTTATGATAATTGTAGTTGTTCAATTAATTTATATTGTAGATAACATGGTGTGTGGTGTCACACGCAGAGGATCATGTTATCAGTACCTTATAAATTATAAACAGTAGCTCACGACCAAGATGGAAAAGAACAAACCATTGGAAGGTCGTAGTGTAATTAGGTATTAGTTTATCTTAACTATATAATTACACTAGTACACTTAGAGTGTATTGAGTAGGACCATTAGAGGTCATTTTTTTATACTGACTTTATAAAGGAACAAAGACCTCAGTTATTATGGAAGTGTGTGCTCTTAATCCTAATATAATAACAAGCACATATATTTGATATTTATTTCTTTAATTTATCAATGGGTGAGATTTAGTTCGATAAATCAATAAGCCCGATAAGTTGGGAAATGATATCACTTATAGTGTGTGTTGTTGATTATAGAAGGAAACTGTGTCCTACTAATCTAGGTTGAGAATGTCCCCAAGAGGAGCTCATAAGGATTATCATGTTAAACCCTGCAGGTGGACTTAGTCCGACATGACGATGAGGTTGAGTGGTACTACTCTTGGACTAAGATATTAATTAAATGAGTTGTCAGTAACTCACTTAATTAGTGGACATTCGACATCTTAAACACAGGGAGACTAACACACTCATAATAAGAAGGAGCCCAAAATGTAATTTGGGATTGGTGCGGTAGTTCAATAATAGTTCTCTAGTGGAATGAATTATTATTGATAAAATTAAGTTGTGTGTTCGGGGCGAACACGGGATGCTTAATTTTATCGGGAGACCAAAACCAATTCCTCCTCTCGGTCCCTATCGTAGCCTCTTAATTATAGAGTACTATACCCACCTATACCCACCTTCTTACCCATCCCATAAGGGCCGGCCAAGCTAGCTTGGAGACCAAGCTAGGGCCAGCCAAAGTTGGGTTCATGGGTGCTTTAAGGTGGTCGGCCCTAGCTTGAGTTCAAGCTTGGTGTGGCCGGCCCAAATTAAAATAAAAGGATTTTTATTTTTTTAAAATTTTTCTTATGTGGATAACATGATTTAAAAGAGAGTTTAAAATTTTAAATCTTTCCTTTTATAAGATTCTACAAAAGATTAAGAGAAGAGCTAAATCTCTTTCATTATTTGTAGATTAAAAGGTTGATTTTAATTTTGGTAAAAACTTTCCTTTTAATTATGTTCATGATTTAAAAGAAAGTTTAAAAATTAAAAATTCTCTTTTATTAGTTTCTACAAAAGATTAAGAAAAGATTTAATATCTTTCCTTATTTGTAGATTGAAAGAATATTTTAATTTTTAGAGATAACTTTCCTTTTTGGAAATTATCCACATGTTTAAAAGAAAGATTTTAATTTATAAAATTTCTTTTTATTAACCAATCATGAAGGGATTAAAATTATTGGAGAAATTTTTATAAATTTCTAGAAACAAATTAGGAAGTTTTAATTTTTGTTTTAATTAAAACTCTCCTTGTTTTGGGGAAAGAGGTGGCCGGCAAAATAAATTGGAGAAGAGAAAATTATTTTTAATTAAATAAATTTTTCTTTTCATGGCAAAAGAATTAAGGAAGTTTTTATTTAAATTTCCTTATTTGCCAAGACCAAGGATTATAAAAGAGGGGGTAGAGGAGGCTTCATGGTGAACGACTCTATTCTTTTTCTTCCTCTCTTTTCTTCCTTGGTGTGGCCGGCCCATAGAGGTTCCCCTTCTCCTTCTCTCTTCTCCTTCTTGTGGCCGAGACTTCATCATCTCTTGGAGGCATAGAAGTGGCCGGATCTAGCTTGGAGAAAAGGAGAGAAAGGAGTCTTGTTTCATGCATCCCTTGGAGCTTGGTTGGTGGAAAAAGATCTTCATCTTTTGGAGGCATTGTGCTTGGCCAAAAATTGAAGAAAGGAGAAGAAGGTGCTTTGGTGGTTTCTCATCTCGGAAGATCGTTGCCCACACAACGTCCGAGGTTAGAAGAGGAATACGGTAGAAGATCAAGAGGTTTTTCTAAAAGGTATAACTAGTAATTTTTCTTTCCGCATCATACTAGTTATTTTTGGAAATAATACCAAATACAAGAGGCATATGATTCTAGAGTTTCGAATTTGTTTTCGATATAGTGTTCCTTTGTTTTTCTTTTCCTTGTGATTTGATTGTTCTTTTCGGTTAACCTAAAGTTATTTTAGGAAATTAAATATTAGCTTTCCATAAAAGGTTTTGTCTAGTCGGTGGTGGTTGCTCCCATATCCAAGAATGTCATGTGCCTCGCCACGTCAGTACTGGGAACCAATTTTGGAAATTAATATTTAATGAAATTAATAACTTAGGTGATTTGGATCAAACGTGTTAAGTTCCGCAGGAGATCCAAGTCAAAACCTAAAAGAACAAATAAATTAAGTTTTGGATCAAACGTGTTAAGTTCCGCAGGAGATCCAAAATTTAATTTAAAAGAACACATGGTAGCTAGGAAAAGGTTCAGACCTTTGTACAAAATTTTTGTACAGTGGAGCCTCTAGGTTTTCCGAGTAGCAACCAACAGTAGGCATCCTAGTTCCAAGTATTATGACCCTATTGTGTTTGTGTGTGATTGGACCCTCGGGCATGTCGAAGGCATTTTATGTGTGTGCATGATTGTAATTATTAAATATAGCAGGAGTTGTATTAGTTTTAGGATTTTACATTCTGTTCGATCTAGATTACATGTACATTCCCTTGTGGAATATAGGATCGATAAATGTAAAATTTTATTTTTGTCACGGATCGTATCCTTATGAGGCGTGGTGCTATTTGAGGACCAGAGGCGCAGTGGAAAAGGAAGCAAGATAGACGTGATAACATGACCCGTTGGCGGCGGCTAGGGTTGGTGGCACACGGAGGACAGCTATGGATGATGCCATAATAGTTGGAAAATTATTTTTCATATTTATTGCCTTTTATGCTGATGTGTTGTGTGTGTGTGGATGTTAAAATTTCTCGTTTTAAATAACTAAGTGGGAGAGGAATTATTTAAATTCCACGGTCTCCATTACTGGTTTGTAAATGATGCATTCAAGCTTGCGCGTTGGCTTTAAGTGCCTTCCTCCATATCGGATGAGCTTGTTTGCAGATCACTAGATCAAACTTTCTCTATGGATAGTTATAGGAAATTATTTAGATTTGTGTGATCTTCTCCATCTGAAGGGGCACAATCCTATTTAATGGACTAAGTATCAAGTAATGGTATACACTTTGACGCATTTAATAGTATCCTCCCCATTGGAGTCACTGCTATTATTTGTGTGACAAAAAAAAATCAACTATTAATTTTATTTGTCATAAAGTTAGGTTGATAAGATAATAAAATTAATGGGTAAAAGCCCCTCGTACAAATGTTTGAATTTGTATACGCCCACACTATCGTGGCATACAAAATTCACGGTGTTTTGATGTGTTGGTGAATTTAAATGATATTAATTGAGGAATCAATATTATTTTAAATTCTAAAGTTTTGACTAAATATTTTGTGATTCTTAGGATTTCAAATGACTTTCAATCCTCTTGCTGTTATATTGAAAGAAAACAAACTTACTGGTCCCAATTACATTGATTGGAAATGAAACTTGGACATTGTCTTAACTGCTGAAGACTACAAGTTCGTACTTTTTGAGATCTGTCCAAGCTTGCCTAATAGTGATTCTAGTGAAGAGGAGATTGAGAATCATAAGAAATGGGTAAGGGCAGATGAGATGGCGCAGTGTTACATTTGGCTTCTATGTCAAATGTGTTGCAACATCAACATCAGACCATGTGTACTGCTTATGACATGATGCGCAATCTCAAGGAACTCTTCAGACACCAGAATCGGACTGCTAGGCAGGAGGCTATGAGAAACTTGATGACGACCACCATGACTGAGGGGACACCCGTAAGGGATCATATCCTCAAAATGATGGCTCTTTTGAATGAGATGGAAGTCCTTGGAGCAGAAATCGATGGGGAAACCCAGGTCGATATCATTCTCTAAACGCTGCCTAAAAGTTTTAAACAGTTCCACCTGAACTAAAACATGAACAAAAGGGTTTATTCATTACTGGAACTTCTGACAGAACTTCAAGCAGCAGAAGGGCTATTTCATCAAAGTTCTCAAATTCATATTGTTGAAAACGTTTCTGTTTCTAAACCGAAAGGGAGAAAGAAGAAAAAAATAATAAGTTGGTTCAACAAATCGATCTCTAAGGACTGGGCCGTATGTAGGTGTGAAGAAGCCGAAGGGTAAGTGCTTCACATGCAAGCAGTCTAGACATTGGAAACTGGACTGCTCTAGCAAAAAGGAGAACAATAAAGGTATATCTTATTCTCTAGTGGTTGAAACATGTTTAGTGGTGTTATCTATCGGTACCTGGTGTGTAGATACGGGAGCCACTGATCATGTCTACAATTCATTGCAGGGGTTCCAGGAAACTCGATAACTATATGAAGGGGAGATTACCGTCAACATGGGCAATGCTATAAAAGTGGCGGCTGTTGCAGTGGGAGATATTTATTTATCTTTTGATAGGAATAAAACATTGATTTTGAGTAATTGTCTTTATATACCAAGTTTTAGAAAGAACATGATTTTAGTTTATAAACTATTTATGGATGGATATTTTGTTTCTTTTGATGACAAAGTAGTTGTCAAGAAAAATAGGGTAGTTATCTGTTCTGGTACGTTGGTTGATAATTTGTATACTCTAAATCCAATAACTCCCACGATACAACAATAGGAAATTTAAAAGAAAGAGATTTTAATCTTTCCTTTTTAGAATTACCAAATTCATTTTGGGGATATGCTCTGGAAATAGCAGTGTACATTCTGAACTTGGTACCTTCTAAGTCAGTATCCTTTACTCCCACAGAATTATGGAATGAGCGTAAGCTTAGTTTGAAGCATATTCGGATTTGGGGTAGTCTAGCACATGTGCTGAAGGGAGACACTGATAAGTTGGAATCGTGTACATAAGTTTGCTTGTTTGTGGGTTATCCTAAAGGAACGAAAGGTAGTTTATTTTATAGTCCTAAAGATCAGAAGATCATTGTTAGCACCAATGCCCGATTTTTAGAAGAGGACTATGTAATAAACCACAAGCCCATGAGTAAAATTGTTCTTGAAGAAATAAGAGAAGACACGCCTACTTTAGTACCAACGGTACAAGATGAGATACCACAAGAAACTGCAACACGTGTCACAAATGATGCACAATTACAAGCAATGCCACGTCGTAGTGGGAGGGTTGTTCAGCTACCTGATAGATTCATGTTTTTGGAAGAGTCTTCGAACTTGATCCCTGGTGAACATGAACCTGATCCCTGCACATATGATGAAGCACTCCAAGATAAAGATGCAGCATCTTGGCAAAGTGCAATGAACTATGAAATAGAATCTATGTATTCTAATCAGGTCTGGGAGCTTGTAGAACCACCAAATGGTGTAAAAGTCATTGGGTGTAAATGGGTCTACAAAAGAAAAAGAGGGATAGACGGGAAGGTGGAAACCTTCAAAGCAAGACTTGTTGCAAAAGGGTATACTCAGAAAGAGTGAATCGATTATGAGGAAACCTTTTCACCGGTAGTCATGCTTAAGTCTATCCGGATTCTTTTATCTATTACCGCTCATATGGATTATGAGATTTGGAAAATGGATATCAAGACAGCTTTCCTTAATGGAAGTCTTGAAAAAAAAACATTCATATAAAGCAACCAGAGGGATTCATTGCGAAGGGCAAAGAGCATCTTGTATGTAAGCTCAATCGGTGTATTTATGGACTGAAGCAAGATTCGAGATCTTGGAACATTCGGTTTAATGAAGTGATCCAGTCTTATAGATTCATTCAGTGTCCGGATGTGTAACGACCCGCCTTCTACTACTAGGCTGTAAGGCGAATCGCTACAGTTATTGCTAAACTATGCTGTGCGGAGGACTGGGCTAATTAAAATTTTTCTACTAAACTGATCAAAACTTAATGCTCTGGGTGTACCTAAGAGTTGTACACTTGCTAGGGGAGGTATTTACCACTGGTAACATCCTCCGGACTGATCCACAGACCGATCTGCTGACACTGGTACGGTCACAAGACCCTGGATCGGTCGGCTGTCCGATCCCGAAGCTGCATCGCTTCTGTCCCCAGCTGGATCGGTCTACCGACCGATCCAGGAGTGTCCTGATCGGTCGGCACGACCGATCCAGGTATGTCTGGATCGGTCGGCTGACCGATCCAGGAACCTGGAAATCGGGGATTCGCTACTGTGTTGTGCTGGATCGGTCGGCTGACCGATCCAGGAGGATACAGTAGCATACTGTATCTGGCTGGATCGGTCGGCCGACCGATCCAGTGACACAGCCAGGCCCTGATCGGTCGGGAGACCGATCAGAGTCTGATTTCACCCGGGGAACTCTGATTTCCAACACTTTGGCGTGCCAAACCCCACATAACATCTAACTAATGCATCATAAACTATTCTAACAACATGTAATAACATTTTAACGACATAAACTAGTAATCTAACTTAACATAGGGCATAGTTTAGGAATTCGTGACAACACACAACTAAAAGTGCCTAGAACATGAAAACCCAAACCAATAACTAAACTGCTAAAGTAAATGCTAAAGAGTCCAATGCTCAATTTGCACGTCCCCTAAGGACCTTTGATTCCAGTTCCATACACACCCACCATCTTTGCATTGCCCTCCAGCTTCCTCTGCTAGTCCATTTTCCTTTTTCCTGTATCTGCAGTATAAGGAAAATAGTATCTGTAAGCCACAAAGCTTAGTAAGAAACCATCTACCTCACAAAAATATGCGACGATGCAAATATGCTTTGAAATCATGTTGTTTAAAACATATGCTGAATGTACTGAATAAACTGAGCATGGCATGGCATATAAGCATACAATCATGGCATAACATATAAGCATGACATAAGCACTGAATCATGGCAAAGCAACCAAATAAACACTGAACTGAATATAGCTAAACTAACTGAAACTAGATCTGTAACTGGAAACAAACTCAACTAGCATAATTGATTTTGAGTTTTTGAAATCTAATACATAATAGGTGAAAATACTAAACATGCTGTTGGGCCCGGCAACTGTACTTGCTGTGCGCGCATCCCTACTAGACCCGGGGTTGCAAGTCCCGAATTTAGCAGGGTTGTCTAGGCTATCTGAACCTAGGGACAACTGTGGGAGTCCAACCCAATGGATATCTAATCCAGTACAGTGCCACTGAAAATAAAATACTGATATCTATAGCTAACTGATATAACATGCTGTTTCTAGGTTATCTGAACCTAGAGCTAGGTTATCTGAACCTAGAGGCGACTGTGGGAGCCCACCCATTGGACCGTAGTCCCATAAAACTGAACTAAACTAATGTGCTGGTTTAAATGCCTCTAATGCATTTAACTGAGCTTTTAAACATAACTGAGGTGGTATTTAGCTACACTAACATTTTACCGAACACTTGGTGCGCTCCAACTCTCTCCTCTAATAGGGAGATCACCTCTAGGCACCCGACAACGTCTAGAATCTCCAACTAAAGGAGGACAACGTGTCCGGCCCGTCTAGAGGTGTTCAACTAGATCCCTAAATCCTCGAGGAGGGTTAAAACACACCCTATGTGCCGAAAAAACCTGCATATAGCTAAATCTAACAGTATGCAATCAAACGAAAGCTATTATACTGCAGGTGAGGGGTTTCTTACCTCTTGATCATAATTTCTTACGATTCTATTCGCTAGAGTTCCGGTGGAGATGATCCTCTCGACGATCCGATCACGTCTTCGCGTTCCTCTCGCGGAGAAGAACCTCTTTCGTGTTGGAGTCGTCGCCGGAAGGTGAACCGATGGACCTTGGGCTTGGTGTGCCGTGCGTGAGGAAGGGGAGAAGGAGAGGGGCGCCGGCGTGAGGGTTTGAGAGGAGAAGGTACCGAACCAAAATAAAAATAACCCAACTCCAACTTAAGTTTATTATTTATATTAAGTGGTTTAATGAACCCAACTCTAATATAAATATATTTGGTTCTCCTTTCTTTCAGCACGGCCATGCTAGGTTCACCGGTTACTAATCTTATCCGTAAACCATAGGTCTCGGGTTCGATTCCCGCCTAAGCTATTTTACGGTTCTAATTATTTTTGCTACTTCCGATACTCGAAAAATTCCGGAAAAATATCTAAAAATTCCAGAAAAATCTTAGAATAATTCTAAAATAGTTTTGAGAATTTTCGGGCGTTACAAGATGAGTCTTGTGTATACAAGAAGAGTGACGGAAACGTGGTGGTATTTCTTGTACTATACGTGGATGACATTTTGCTCATTGGCAACAATGTCAAAGTGTTGTCAGACGTAAGGGTATGGTTGTCCAAGCAGTTTGATATAAAGGATTTGGGAGAATGTGGACATATTCTTGAGATCAAAGTAATAAGGTATCGCAAGAAAAGAATGTTGTGGTTATCCCAAGCTTCATACATCGATACTATCCTAGCTCATTTTAGCATGCAAAATTCCAAGAAAAGTTTTCTACCTTTTCGGCATGGAGTACCTTTATCTAAAGAGATGTGTCCTAAAACATCAAAGGAGATAGAGGACATGAAGGCAGTTCCTTATGCTTCGGCTGTAGGAAGCCTAATGTATGTAATACTATGTACGAGACCGGATATCTATTTTGCCGTGGGCATGGTTAGTAGATATCAAAGTAATCCAGGACAGGGACATTGGACTGCCGTAAAACATATATTAAAGTACCTGAGAAGGACTAGAGATTATATGATGGTTTATCAGGCAGATGATTTGCTCCCTGTGGGTTACACAGATTCTGACTTCCAATCAGATAGGGACAATAGTAAGTCGACCTCGGGGTATGTGTTTACTTTAGGAGGTGGAGTCATAGCATGGAGGAGTGTTAAGCAGAAATGCATTTCGGACTCTACCATGAAAGCTGAGTATGTGGCAGCCTCTGAGGCAGCCAAAGAAGTTGTATGGCTCAGAAACTTCTTGATGGACTTAGATGTGATTCCTAGTTTGCCCAAAATTATCATAATTTATTGTGATAATAGTGGTGCAGTAGCAAACTCGAAGGAACCACGAGCCCATAAGGCAAGGAAACCCATTGAGCGCAAGTACCACCTAATACAAGACATCGTAAAATGAGGAGAAGTTGTTGTCGCCAAGATTACATCAGCAGATAACCTGAATCTTTTCACTTAGGTCCTTCAAACGAGAGCTTTTGATGGGCATGTTGAGGGGATGAGAATCAGATGTATAGCAGCATATATGGCAGCATAGTCTTTTAGTATAAGTGGGAAATTGTTAGGATGTATACTAAAAGCCTAGCTTTTTATATGAATATTTATTTTGAAATGAGAATCACATTGGCCAAATGTCTGTATTTAGTAAAATACAGTTGCTCATTTAATTTATATTGTAAATAACATAGTGTGTGGTGTCACACAGAAGATCATGTTATCAGTTCCTTATAAATTATAAATAGTAGCTCACAACCAAGATGGATTGGGACAAACCATTGAAATGGTTGTAGTGTAATTTGGTACTAGTTTATCTTGACTATAAAATTACACTAGTACACTATGTGTGTATTGAGCAGGACCATTTGAGGTTGTTCCTTTTATACTGACTGCATAAAAGAATATAACCTCTGTTATTATGGATATGCGTACTCTTAATCCCGATATAATAACAAGCACATATACTTAGTATTTATTTTTTTAATTTATCAATGGGTGAGATTTATTCGTTAAATCAATAGGCCCGATAAGATGGAAAATAATATTATTTATATGATGTGTTGTTGATTATAGAAGGAAACTGTGTCCTAGTTATCTAGCTTAATGATGTCCCCTTGAGGAGCTCATAAGGATTGTCATGTAAACCCTGCAGATGGATTTAGTCCGACATGACAATGAAGTTGAGTGGTATTACTCTTGGAGCTAGATATTAATTAAGTGAGTTGTTAGTAACTCATTTAATTAATGGACATTCGATATCTTAAACACAGGGAGATTAATGCACTCATGATAAGGAGCCCATAATGTAATATGGGATTGGTGCGGTAGTTCAATAATAACTATTTAGTGGTATGAGTTATTATTGATGAACTTGAGTTGGGTGTTCGGGGTGAACACAGGAAGCTCAAGCTCATCAGGAGGTCAAAACCAATTCCTCCTCTCGGCCCCTGCTGTAGCCTCTATAAAGTCTCGCGTTCACCTGTTTTGATTTTCCTTCTTACCCAAATGAGGGGTCGGCCACATCCTTGCTTGGTACCCAAGTAAGGGGCCGAACAAGCCCTCTTGGTGCCCAAGATGTTGTTGGTTGGTCCTAGGAATATCGTACCGGTTCCACTGTACAAAAATTTTGTACAAGTTCTAAACCTTTCCTAACAACCTATTGTGTTCTTTAGAAATTAAATTCGGAATCGCAAACGGAACTTAACATTATTGATTCCAAATTTAACTTATATGTTCTTAATGGTTTAGAATTGAATCGCAAACAATGCTTAACATTATTGATCCAAATCCACCTATGTTATAGATTTAATTAAATATTAATTTCTAAAATTGGCTTCTAGGACTGCATGGCGAGGTACTAGGCCTTTTTGGGTATGGGATCATCCACCACCGTCTAGACAAAGACTTTTAAAGAAATCTAATATTTGATTTCCTTATATAACTCTAGGTTTAACCAAAAGGAACAATCGAATCATAAATTCAAAAAAAGTAAAACAAAACAAACACAACTTCGAATATCTAATCCGAAAATCTAGAATCACTAGTCTCTTGTGTTTTGAATTCATACAAAGAAAACTAGTATGATGCGGAAAATAATTACTAGTTATACCTTTCTTTGTAAGCAATAACCTCTTGATCTTCTACCGTATTCCTCTTCTTATCTCAGACGTTGTGTGGACAACGATCAATCGAGATGAGAACCACCAACACCTTCCTTCTTGCAAGATTCGGCCACCAACCTTCAAGCTCCAAGGGATGCAAGAGCAAAACCTCCTTCTTCTCCTAGCTAGAACCGGCCACCAAGGACTCCTCTTGTGTTGATGTCGTCGGCCACCAAGGAGGAAGAGAAAAGGAGAAGAGCAAGGAACTTATGGCCGGCCACCACTAAGGAAGAGAGGAGAGGAAAATAGAATAGAGTTATATCTCATGAAGGTACCCCTCCCTCTCTTTTATAATCCTTAGTCTTGGCAAATAAGGAAAATTTAAATAAAAACTTCCTTATTTTCTTTGCCATGAAAATGAAAATTTAATTGATTAAAAATAATTTCCTTTTCTTATATTAAGTGGTCGGCCACCTATAGCTCCAAGCAAGGAAAGTTTTAATAACACAAGAATTAAAACTTCCTAATTTGCTTCCAAAATTGTAATAAAAAATTTCTATATTAAAATTTCCCTTCATGGTTGGTTATAAAAGGAAATTTTATAAATTAAAATCTCTTTTTTAAAACATGTGGATGATTTCCAAAAAGGAAAGTTTTCTCTAAAATTAAAATCTTTCTTTCAATCTACAAATAAGGAAAGATATCAAATCTTTTATTGATCTCTTGTAGTAACTTATAAAAGAAAATATTTAATTTTAAAACTCTCTTTTTAAATCATGAACATGGTTACAAAAAAAAGAAATGTTTTATCAAAAAATTAAAATCTTCCTTTTAACTACAAATAAGGAAAGATATCAAATCTTTCACTTAATCTTTTATAGAAAGCTATAAAAGGAATGATTTAAATTTTAAACTCTTTTTTAAAATCATGATATCCATATAAGAAAAGATTTTAAATAAAATCCCTTTTATTTTCTAGTGGCCGACCACCTAAGCTTGGGATCCAAGTTTTGGTCGACCACCTTAAATTGGCTCCACCCTTAGCTTTGGCCGGCCCTAGCTTGGGCTCCAAGCTAGCTTAGCCGGCCACCTCAAGGTGGGTAGAAAGGTGGGTTTAGGTGAGTATAACATTTTATAAATAAGAGGCTATCGAACTATTATTGAACATCCCGTGTTCGCCCCGAACACACAACTTAATTGGTTTTGGTCTCCCGATAAAATTAAGCATCCCGTGTTCGCCCCGAACACACAACTTAATTTTATCAATAATAATTCATTCCACTAGAGAACTATTATTGAACTACCGCACCAATCTCAAATTACATTTTGGGCTCCTTCTTATTATAAGTGTGTTAGTCTCCCTGTGTTTAAGATGTCGAATGTCCACTAATTAAGTGAGTTACTGACAACTCATTTAATTAATATCTTAGTCCAAGAATAGTACCACTCAACCTTATCGTCATGTCGGACTAAGTCTACCTGCAGGGTTTAACATGACAATCCTTATGAGCTCCTCTGGGGGACATTATCAACCTAGATTACTAGGACATAGTTTCCTTCTATAATCAACAATACACACTATAAGTAATATCATTTCCCAACTTATCGAACCTTTTGATTTATCGAGCTAAATCTCACCCTTTGATAAGTTAAAGAAATGAATACTAAATATATATGCTTGTTATTATATTAGGATTAAGAGCACACACTTCCATAATAACTAAGGTCTTGTTCTTTTATTAAATCAGTACAAAAAGAACTTACCTTAAATGGTCCTGCTCGATACACTCAGAGTGTACTAGTGTAATTTTATAGTTAAGATAAACTAATACCAAATTACACTACGACTATTCCAATGGTTTGTTCCTATCCATCTTAGTCGTAAGCTACTGTTTATAATTTATAAAGAACTGATAACATGATCTTCTGTGTGTGACACCATACACCATGTTATCTACACTATAAATTAATTGAACAACTACACTTAGCATATAAATGTAGACATTTTTACCAATGTGATTCTTTATTTCAAAATAAATGTTTACAAAAGCTAGGCTTTTAGTATACACTCTAACAATCTCCCACTTATACTAAAAGACTAAGCTGTCATATCTGCTGCCATACATCTGATTCTCATCCCCTCCACATGTCGATCAAAAGCCTTCGCCTGAAGGGCCTTAGTGAAAGGATATGTCAGGTTATCTGCTGATGCAATCTTGGCGACAACAACTTCTCCTCGCTTAACGATGTATCGTATCAAGTGGTACTTGCGCTCTATATATTTACTCGCCTTATGGGCTCATGATTCCTTCGAGTTTGCAACTGCACCACTATTATCACAATAAAATGTGATGATTTTGGGTAAACCAGGAATCACATCTAAGTCCATTAGGAAGTTCCTAAGCCATACAGCTTCTTTGGCTGCCTCAGAGGCTGCCACATACTCAGCTTCCATAGTTGAGTCTAAAACACATTTCTGCTTAACACTCCTCCATGCAATTGCTCCACCTCCTAAAGTAAACACATAGCCTGATGCAGACTTACTATTGTCCCTATCTGATTGGAAGTCTGAATCCGTATAACCCACAGAGAGCAAATTATCTGCTTGGTAAACTAGCATATAATCTCTAGTCCTTCTCAGGTACTTCAATATATGCTTTACAGCAGTCCAATGTCCTTATCCAGGGTTACTTTGGTATCTGCTAACCATACCCACGGCAAAACAGATATCCGGTCTCGTACACATCATTGCATACATTAGGCTTCCCACATCCGAAGCATAAGGAACTGCCTTCATGTCCTCTATCTCCTTTGATGTCTTCGGAGATATCTCTTTAGATAAAGCTACTCCATACCGAAAATGTAAGAAACCTTTCTTGGAGTTTTGCATGTTAAAACGAGCAAGGATTGTATCTATATATGAAGCTTGAGATAGGAACAACATCCTTTTTTTGCGATCCCTTATGACTTTGATCCCAAGAATGTGTGCACATTCTCCTAAGTCCTTCATATCGAATTGTTTGGACAACCATACCCTTACGTCCGATAACACTTTGACATTGTTGCCAATTAACAAAATGTCATCTACGTATAGTACAAGAAATACCACTACATTTTCGTTACACTTCTTGTATACACAAGACTCATCCAGACACTGAATAAATCCATATGATTGGATTACTTCATTAAACCAGATGTTCCACGATCTTGAAACTTGTTTTAGTCCATAAATGGACCAATTGAGCTTACACACTAGATGTTCTTTGCCTTTTTCAATGAACCCTTCTGGTTGCTTCATATGGATGTTTTCTTCAAGATTTTCGTTAAGGAAAGCTGTCTTGACATCCATTTGCTAAACCTCATAATCTATATAAGCGGCAATGGATAAGAGTATCCGGATAGACTTAAGCATAGCTACCGGTGAAAAAGTCTCCTCATAATCGATTCCCTCTTTCTGAGTATACTCTTTCGCAACAAGCCTTGCTTTGAAGGTTTCCACCTTCCCATTTGTCCCTCTTTTCCTTTTGTAGATCCACTTGCATCCAACGGCTTTTACACCATTTGGTGGTTCTACAAGCTCCCAGACCTTATTAGAATACATAGATTCTATTTCAGAATTCATCGCCTTTTGCCAAGATACTGCATCTTTATCTTGGAGTGCTTTATCATATGTCCGGGGATCAGGTTCATGTTTACCCGGGATCAAGTCCGAAGACTCTCCCAAAAACATGAATCTCTCAAGTTGCCTTACAACCCTCCCACTATGACGAAGCACTGT
The DNA here is from genome assembly GCF_018446385.1 of Zingiber officinale. Classification (NCBI taxonomy): domain Eukaryota; kingdom Viridiplantae; phylum Streptophyta; class Magnoliopsida; order Zingiberales; family Zingiberaceae; genus Zingiber; species Zingiber officinale. The sequence continues at coordinate 118,847,372 of NC_055991.1, read as the reverse complement.
CTGTAACTGTGCATCATTTGTGACACGTGTTGCAGTTTCTTGTGGTACTTCATCTTGTACTGTTGGTACTAAAGTAGACGCACCCTCTCTAATTTCTTCTAGAACTGTTGGTTGCTACTCGGAAAACCTAATGGTTCCACTGTACGAAAATTTTGTACAAAGGTCTGAACCTTTTCCTAGCTACCATGTGTTCTTTTAAATTAAACTTGAATCGCCTGCGGAACTTAACACGTTTGATCCAAAACTTAATCTATTTGTTCTTTTAGGTTTTGACTTGGATCTCCTGCGGAACTTAACACGTTCGATCCAAATCACCTAAGTTATTAATTCCATTAAATATTAATTCCCATAATTGGTTCCCAGTACTGACGTGGCGAGGCACATGGCCTTCTTGGATATGGGAGCAACTACCACCGACTAGACAAAACCTTTTAAGGAAAGTTAATATTTAATTTCCTAAAATAACTTTAGGTCAACCGAAAAGAACAATCAAATCACAAGGAAAAGAAAAACAAAGAACACAATATCAAAAACAAGTTCTAAATACTAGAATCGTATGCCTCTTGTATTTGGTATTTATTTCCAAAAATAACTAGTATGACGCGGAAAAGAAAAATACTAGTTATACCTTTTAGAAAGACCTCTTGATCTTCTACCGTATTCCTCTTCTAACCTCGGATGTTGTGTGGGCAACGATCTTCCAAGATGAGAAACCACCAAAACACCTTCTTCTCCTCCTTGCTAGGTTCGGCCAAATCAAAAGCTTCACCAAGGATGAAGAAAAAACACCAACCAAGCTCCAAGGGATGCAAGCTTTCTCTCCTTCTTCTTCTTCTTCTCCAAGTAGTATCCGGCCACCATAAGAGCTCCAAACAAAGAAGGGTTTTGGCCACCACAAAGAGGAAGAGAGGAAGAGAGGATGGCCGGCCACAACACCAAGGAAAAGAGGGAGAGAATAATAGAAGTTGTGTCTCATGAAGGCACCCCAACCCCCTCTTTTATATTCCTTGGCTTTGATAAATAAGGAAATTTAATTACAATAAAATTTCCTTAACTTTTCTTGACAACAATTAATTAAGAAAAATTAAATAAAATTTCCTAATTAATTGTATGTGGCCGACCACCTCATGGAGACCAAACAAAGCAATTTCAATCACCAATTAAAATTCCTTATTTGTCTTCGGAAATTTTAAAAAATAAAATTTCCTTTTAGAATCCCTTCATGGTTGATAAAAAGAAATTTTTATAATTTTAATTATTCTACGTGTGAATAATTTATAAAGAAGAAAAATAAAATATCTTTCCAATCTACAAATAAGGAAAGAGATCTAATCTCTTTCTTTAATCTTTTGTAGATCCTTTTAAAAGAGATATTTTAATTTTTAATCTCTCCAATAAATTATATCTTTCACATAAGAAATATTTAAAATTAAAATTCCTTTTAATTTAATGGGGGCCGGCCACCTAAGCTTGGGTTCAAGCTAGGGTCGGCCACTCATGAACCAAGGCTTGGCCGGCCCTAGCTTGAACCACAAGCTAGCTTGGCCGGCCCCCTTCTCATGGGTATGAAGGTGGGTATAGGTGGGTATAGTACTCTATAAATAAGAGGCTACGATAGGGACCGAGAGGAGGAATTGGTTTTGGTCTCCCGATAAAATTAAGCATCCCGTGTTCGCCCCAAACACACAACTTAATTTTATCAATAATAATTCATTCCACTAGAGAACTATTATTGAACTACCGCACCAATCCCAAATTACATTTTTGGGCTCCTTCTTATTATAAGTGTGTTAGTCTCCCTGTGTTTAAGATGTCGAATGTCCACTAATTAAGTGAGTTACTGACAACTCATTTAATTAATATCTTAATCCAAGAATAGTACCACTCAACCTTATCGTCATGTCGGACTAAGTCCACCTGCAGGGTTTAACATGACAATCTTTATGATCTCATCTTAGGGACATTATCAACCTAAATTACTAGGACACAGTTTCCTTCTATAATCAACAACACACACTATAAGTGATATCATTTCCCAACTTATCGGGCTTATTGATTCATCGAACTAAATCTCACCCATTGATAAATTAAAGAAATAAATAACAAATATATGTGCTTGTTATTATATTAGGATTAAGAGCACACACTTCCATAATAACTGAGGTCTTTGTTCCTTTATAAAGTCAGTATAAAAGAAAACGACCTCTGATGGTCCTACTCAATACACTCTAAGTGTACTAGTGTAATTATATAGTTAAGATAAACTAATACATAATTACACTACGACCTTCCAATGGCTTGTTCCTTTCCATTTTGGTCGTGAGCTACTGTTTATAATTTATAAGGTACTGATAACATCATCTTCTGTATGTGACACCACATACTATGCTATCTACAATATAAATTAATTGAACAACTACAACAAATGTAGATGATTTGACCAAATGTGATTCTTTATTCAAAATAAATGTTTACAAAAGCTTAGTCTACAACATGAATCTCTCAGGTTGCCTTACAACCCTCCCACTATGACGAGGCACTGTCTGTAACTGTGCATCATTTGTGACACGTGTTGCAGTTTCTTGTGGTACTTCATCTTGTACTGTTGGTACTAAAGTAGACGCGTCCTCTCTAATTTCTTCTAGAACAATTTCACTTATAGACTTATGGTTCATTACATAATCTTCTTCTAGAAATCGAGCATTGGTGCTAACAATGATCTTCTTATTTTTAGGATTATAAAATAAACCACCTTTCTTTCCTTTAGGATATCCCACAAACAGACAAACTTCTGTACGTGATTCCAACTTGTCAGTATCTCCCTTCAGCACATGTGCTAGACTACCCCATATCCGGATATGACTCAGACTAGGCTTACATCCATTCCACAATTCCATGAGAGTAGAAGGAACTGTTTTAGAAGGTACCATATTAAGAATGTACACTGCGGTTTCCAGAGCATATTCCCAAAATAAATTTGGTAATTTTAAATAACTCAACAACGATCTAACCATTTCCATAAGAGTCATATTCCTCCATTCTACCACACCATTCTATTGGGGTGTACCAGGTGCAGACAATTGGGATTGGATCCCGGCTTCTGATAAGTAATTCCTAAACTCTCTAAAGAGGTATTCTCCACCACGGTCAGACCGTAGTGTCTTGATACTTTTACCAAGATATTTCTCCACATCAGCCCTATATTCTTTGAACTTATCAAAGCATTCAGACTTGCGGCGCATCAAGTAAATGTATCCGTATCTTGAATAATCGTCTATAAAAGAGATAAAATATTCATAACCACCTCTTGCTTGGATAGACATAGGACCACAAAAATCAGAATGAACCAGTTCTAACACATCTTTGGCTCTATACCCCTTGACCTTAAAAGGTCTCTTGGTCATTTTTGTTGGTGCAACATCCCTCTGGTCAAGGTTGACCTGGTTGACCAAGCTGAGTCTTTGTTTGAGTTTAGATGTTTGACAATAAGATGTTAATTGAAGAAGAGTCAAGTAGGTCAAGGTTGACCGAATACTTGACTGGGAAGTCCTAACTGGGATGTTAGGCAGAAGGAAAGTCCTGGTGAGTGAAGCCAGGTGAAAGACCTAGTGAGTGAAGCTAGGCAGATGGAAAACCCTAGTGAGTGAAGCTAGGTGAAAGTCCTGGTGAGTGAAGCCAGGTGAAAGACCTAGTGAGTGAAGCTAGGCAGATGGAAAACCCTAGTGAGTGAAGCTAGGTGAAAGTCCTGGTGAGTGAAGCCAGGCAAGGGAAAATCCAGATGGATAAAGGATGATCGGACATCTGGTGTTGGGAAGTCCAAGTAGGTCAAAGGATAGACTGGATACTTGGCACGAGGAAATACAGATAGGTCAAAGGGATTGACCAGACATCTAAATAGAAAAGTCCAAGTAGGTCAAGGGAGTGACCAGATACTTGGCATGACGAGAAAAGTCCAAGTGGGTCAAAGGAATTGACCGGACACTTGGTGGGAAGTCCTGGCAGGTCAAGGGAGTGACCAGATGCTAGGCATGATGTACCAACAGGTCAAGAATGACCGGATGTTGGTTTGGGAGTCTTGGAACTTGGTTTTGGGCAAAAACCAAGTGCTGGATCGATAAAGCCTCTGGATCGATCCGTGGATCGATCCAGATGTCCCAATCGATCAGTGGATCGATTGGGACGCGGCTGCTTCGCGCGATAAGCGCTGGATCGATCCGTGGATCGATCCAGGCGTTTTTCCTAGAGCACAGAGGCACTCTGGATCGATCCGTGGATCGATCCAAAGCCTCCCTGATCGATTGGGAACATTTGAATCGATCGGGTTCCGACCGTTGGTGTCGATTTAAGCTGCAGGCGTACGATGGCTGCGGCATCTCTTCACCGATTCACTCCAGATCTCTCGCCAACTCTTCCACAGCGCTCTTGAAGCTAAGATCGCCAGTTCTTGAAGGATCTTGGAGGTTTTCCAAGTCAAGAGGCGGATCAACAACAAGAAGAGAAGTTAGGGTTAGGGTTTTTACTGCACATCTTGTAAGCTTTTGCTTATCTTGTATTTCCCTTTCTTCTTCTTGTATTGAGAGTGCTGTAAGGCTTCTCCGCCTTTGGTAGTTACCATAAAGGAGTGTTATTCATAGTGGAGGGTGTGTGCGTGGTGTGGATCCTTGGATTAGTCACCTCCTTTGGAGGTGGATACCAAGTAAAATCCTAGTGTTAGCGTTGAGTGTTTTGTTTCTGTATTTTCCGCTGCATATTCTTGAAGAAACAATCAATGCCAAGCAACGTCGAGGAACGAGCGAGCGACGAGCTATTCACCCCCCTCTAGCTACTTTTGGTCCTAACAAGTGGTATCAGAGCAAGGCCGCTCTTCACCGGAATCATCGCCGGAAGGGTCAAGCATAACAAGAAAAGCTAGAAGGTGAAGAAGTTGGAGCAAATTCTTCAAGTTCAAGACTTTATCAAGCTCAACTTCAAGATGCAATTCCAAGATGGACTTGGATTTGACACAAGGGTGGCTCCACCATACACTTCTACGAGTTTCGATTCTTGGAAATCAAGAATTAAAAATTTTCTTATGATGGAGATAGAGCAATGGTTTGCTCTAATGGAAGGCTTCAAGGCTCCAAGAAATTCAAAGGGCAAAGTTCTCAAGAGGAGCAAGTGGAGCCAAGAGCAAGTCCAAAGGTGCGAGGCTAATGACAAAGTGACCAAGCTTTTGGTCAATTTATTGCCAAGCACCATCCTTTGTAAAATTGGAGAATTTAAAGATGCAAAGGAATTATGGAGCAAATTGGACAAGCTTCATGAAGAGATCCCCTCCACTGTACAAGATCATGAAGAATCCAGAGAGGGCGACTCTTTGGAGCAAGACCAAGAGGAGGACTCCGAGGTTGAGAGATGCTCAACCTCCGAAGAAGAGGAAATCCAAGAAGCTTCATCCTCAAGGGAATGCAACGAAGGGAACAAGGAGGGAGCATACTCCTTGTTTCATGTTCAAGATGATGAAGCCTCCACCTCTAGGATTGAGGGGGAGCAATCCTTGGTGACGCCGGATCAAGAAGAAGGAGAAGCTTCAACATCCGGGTCAAGTGAAGAAGAAGAAGGTGGTGCCACCTCCGAAATTCAAGAAATAGCAAATGGAGGAGGAAGTGCCATCCCTACACAAGAAGGTATAAATGTTTCAATTAAAAATAAAAATCATATAATATGTTTTGAGTGTAGGGAAAGTGGGCACTACAAGAGCAAGTGTCCCAACTTGGCAAAGAAGAAGGACCAAGTGGCACAAAAGGGCAAAGAGAAGCCCAAGGAGACCATCCCCGGAACAAAAAGGAGCAAGGAGCACATTGTGTGCTTTTCTTGCAACCAAAAAGGGCATTACCGAAGTCAATGCCCCAAGGGGAAGAAGATGGTCAAGGCTCAAGGAGGCATTAGTCAAGGGGGAGCCTCCAAGGTAAAGAAGAAGGTAACATTTATTGAGCCTACCCCTTTACATTACGGTAAAAAGCATGATAGTTCTAACTTTTATCATTTTAATGCGATTTACCATAAGAATAGGAAGCATGAGGGCTTTAAGGAAAAGCATGTGGCCCTACATGCCAAAACTACTACACCTAAGGCTAGGAATGTAGGTAAAAGTCTAGGCAAGAACTCTAAGGATTGTAGCTACAAGCCTAGAAACAAAAATGCTCATGGACTTAATGGAAAACCAAAAACTAAGGACTTAGTGATGGAAAATCAAGTCTTGAGGTCAAGACTTGATAAAATGGAAAGGACCCTAAGAAGGATGGAAAATATCTTATTAGGCCAAAATGAGCATAACCTAGGTCTAGGAGCACAAAGGTCATCTAATGGTCATAGAGGTTTGGGATACAAACCCAAAGCTAAAAAGGATGTGCCTAGTTATCATAGGGTTCCATATAGCTATGGAACAAACCCTAAGTCTAGAGGTCAAGTCCAAGATACAAGGGAAGATATCCCTAGAAGTATCTTTGCAACCAAAGTGACTAAGACTTCTAAGAAGTCTAAGAAAGTCACTAACAAGGTCACAAGAGAGGCTATCCCTAGAGTTGACCTAGAAAATGTGACCAAGGCTTCTAAGAAGCTCAACAAGGTTACTAGGAAGGTATCTAGGGAAGTTATCCCTAGTGAGTACCTAGAGCATCCAAGGAGCACCAATAGGTGTTGGGTTCCTAGGAGCATCTTCTCTACCCCATAGATGGGTTAGAGAGTGTCAACTCCGATTAGAAGGGTAGTTAACCCAACTTTGAGGAAATTGACACTCAAGGAGCATTTTAAAGGTTTTTGTTAACCTTTGAAAATGAAATGGAAGTATTATTTACTCCTTGAAAGAGTAAAATGTGCCTAATGGTGGAAGAATTGATTTTAATCTTAAATGGCACATATTGGGAAATTCATAAGAACTACCAAGTTGGGACTTTGGTATGTTCTTGGGAAATTTAAGGCAATCCGGGCCTTAATTTAAAAGTGCTACTTTTGTGAAAGATGAAATATGCCAACATTTGAGGATATGCTTAATTTCGACTGGCATAAATTAATCAAGGGAATTAGAAAGGCCAATTTAGGCTTTGGCATTTTTCTTGAAGCACTTTAGGGCAATCTAGGTTTAAGTTGTAAGTTTAGCTAAGGTTTTAAGGATACTTAGATAGTTAATCTAGGTATATTTTATTTATGCTAAATCTTGCCATGATTGTTTGCCCATCATATGCCATGACATCATGTTTATTTTTGCATTCATGTTTTATTATGAAAAATCCAAAAATACCATGTCATGACATTCATACATCATGTAGTTATAGGATATTTTCTTTTGAAAATTATTTCTATTTTGATGTATGTCATAACATTATCATGCATTAGTTTAATTCCTTGTAATTAAGGACAAATGGCATTTTAGCAACACTTATTAACAAGTGACATCCTAGGTGGATGCCTAATACCTTTAAAATGCCTAGATAGATATGCATGATCCCTAGATTAGGGCAAAACCAAAATCTACATCTCACAAAGACTATAAGGTGACTTGTATGTGGTTTAATGCACATTAGATACAAGTGAGATGTTAGGATGATGAACAAAGCTCAAGATGTTGATTTAGTGCATTCTTTTGAGTTTTTAGGTTCATCAAAACACATAGTTATGTGTTTTCCCATCATTGGGAAAGCTAATGTACAAGTCATGTGCATTATGCCCAAGGAACATGATGGGATATTGGTTTTGAAAATGTTTTTAAATGTTTTTGGAAAACCTTGGTGAAGGCTGTCTTTTGATAGTAATCACCATTGAATAGTTAGACACAAACTTGAAGAAAACACTAAAGTTTTTGCAAGTTTTCAAGTTTGTGTCAATCTTTGAAAATATGATGTATTTTCATAAAAAACTATTTTTCCATGATTAAGTATGCCCTAAATAATGTCTACACAAAATTTCATGATTTTTGGATTTTTGTAGAATTTTCTAGGGGTTTCTGAAGTTGACTGAAATGGAATTTCAGCAACTATCAGAGCTCCGATCGATCCATGGATCGATTGGAGTTTCTGAATCGATCCGTGGATCGATTCAGAAGGCAACTCTTGCAAGTAGAAGCTCGCTGGATCGATCAGCCGATCGATCCACACATCCTGAATCGATCCACACATCCTGAATCGATCAGTGGATCCATTCAAATAGGTTGAATCGATTGGAACCCAACTCCAATCGATCCAGGATGCTGTCTTTGGCTGGGAAGGCCTGATTTCAGCACTCTAAACCTATTTTAGTCTAGGTAACCATTCCAAACCCCTTAAAATACATTTGTATACATAAAAAGGGTGTTTTCGTGTTGAAAACAAGGATGGAATGGTTAAGGAAGACTTCATTGAAGTTTAGGTTGAGGTTTGCTTCAAATTTTGAATATTTGAACCTCAAAACTTCTAAATTTGGGTTTCCTAAAGGGTTAGGGATTCCAAGTCATTGTTGGTGCAATGACAGAAGTTACCACCATGTCTTTAGGGGGAGGGACTCTTTAAAGACATGAAAAATTATTTTTCATGAACCTTGGAAGGTGGTTAACCTTCTTTAAAGAAAATGCTCTTGTATGAGCTTTTGAACTTGAAATGTGGAGTGGATATCCTCATTATTTCAAGTAGGAACTCACGTGGTTAGAAAATGCTCAAGGTTGAGTATTTGTCTACAATGAGGGAGAAGTTAAGGATAAATGAAGGGTATGGGACCTTCTTTATCGTGTTGATCACAACGAGTGATGTTGTGAACAACGATGAGCAACTCTTCAGGAGGAGAGTCTTTCAACAATGGATTTGTGGAAGTATACCCGAAATTGAGGCATGGGTTGATGTGTGCCTAAAGATGGGTTGAGTGTGCCCTACAGGGGAGTTTGATGTGTGCCAATAGGGGGAGAATGAAAAGACTAGTGAAAGGGAGTCAGTTAGGCTTTCATTATCTAAGAGGGAGTTTGCCCTCTTAGGGGGAGAATGAAGAGCTTAACTTATGCTTTCATTACCTAGTGGCATGAAGAATGAGACTATGGGATTAGCCTAACTTACATGTGGTATTGTAAGTGTTATTGTGGTATTGTCAAACATCAAAAAGGGGGAGATTGTTGGTGCAACATCCCTCAGGTCAAGGTTGACCTGGTTGACCAAGCTGAGTCTTTGTTTGAGTTTAGATGTTTGACAATAAGATGTTAATTGAAGAAGAGTCAAATAGGTCAAGGTTGACCGAATACTTAACTGGGAAGTCCTAACTGGGATGTTAGGCAGAAGGAAAGTCCTGGTGAGTGAAGCCAGGTGAAAGACCTAGTGAGTGAAGCTAGGCAGATGGAAAACCCTAGTGAGTGAAGCTAGGTGAAAGTCCTGGTGAGTGAAGCCAGGTGAAAGACCTAGTGAGTGAAGCTAGGCAGATGGAAAACCCTAGTGAGTGAAGCTAGGTGAAAGTCCTGGTGAGTGAAGCCAGGCAAGGAAAAATCCAGATGGATAAAGGATGATCGGACATCTGGCGTTGGGAAGTCCAAGTAGGTCAAAGGATAGACTGGATACTTGGCACGAGAAAATACAGATAGGTCAAAGGGATTGACCAGACATCTAAATAGAAAAGTCCAAGTAGGTCAAGGGAGTGACCAGATACTTGGCATGACGAGAAAAGTCCAATGGGTCAAAGGAATTGACCGGACACTTGGTGGGAAGTCCTGGCAGGTCAAGGGAGTGACCAGATGCTAGGCATGATGTACCAACAGGTCAAGAATGACCGGATGTTGGTTTGGGAGTCTTGGAACTTGGTTTTGGGCAAAAACCAAGTGCTGGATCGATCAGAGGATCGATCCAGGAGCTGGATCGATCAGTGGATCGATCCAGGCTTTTCCCAGCGAACAGAAAGCCTCTGGATCGATCCGTTGATCGATCCAGATGTCCCAATCGATCAGTGGATCGATTGGGACGCGGTTGCTTCGCGCGATAAGCGCTGGATCGATCCGTGGATCGATCCAGGCGTTTTTCCTAGAGCACCGATCGATCCGTGGATCGATCCAAAGCCTCCCCGATCGATTGGGAACATTTGAATCGATCGGGTTCCGACCGTTGGTGTCGATTTAAGCTGCAGGCGTACGATGGCTGCGGCATCTCTTCACCGATTCACTCCAGATCTCTCGCCAACTCTTCCACAGCGCTCTTGAAGCTAAGATCGCCAGTTCTTGAAGGATCTTGGAGGTTTTCCAAGTCAAGAGGCGGATCAACAACAAGAAGAGAAGTTAGGGTTAGGGTTTTTACTGCACATCTTGTAAGCTTTTGCTTATCTTGTATTTCCCTTTCTTCTTGTTGTATTGAGAGTGCTGTAAGGCTTCTCCGCCTTTGGTAGTTACCATAAAGGAGTGTTATTCATAGTGGAGGGTGTGTGCGTGGTGTGGATCCTTGGATTAGTCACCTCCTTTGGAGGTGGATACCAAGTAAAATCCTAGTGTTAGCGTTGAGTATTTTGTTTCTGTATTTTCCGCTGCATATTCTTGAAGAAACAATCAACGCCAAGCAACGTCGAGGAACGAGCGAGCGACGAGCTATTCACCCCCCTCTAGCTACTTTTGGTCCTAACAATTTTACCTTCCAAGCAGGATTCACATGTTGGAAAATTTTCCAACTCTAATGAACCCAAAAGTCCATCAGCTATAAGCCTTTGAATCCTACTTAAGTTAATATGACTAAGCCTTAGATGTCAAAGATATGTTTAGTTCATTTCCGAATGTTCCTTTCTCTTATTAGAATTAGAAGATGTGTTATTAATTTTAATTTGTTGTTTTATGGGAGAAATTGGATTTAAAGTATATAAATTGCCAACCAATGTACCAAAACAAATAATAACTCTATTTCTCTTTATAACCACATTGTTATTAAAAGAAACAGAATATCCATCCAAATACAGTTTAGAAATTGAAATTAAATTCTTTCTGAAACTAGGTACATAAAGACAATTTCTTAAAACCAAACTTCTATTTCTATCAAAAGATAAGTAGACGTCTCCCACTGCAACTGCCGCCACCTTTGTAGCATTGCCCATGTAGATGGTTATCTCTCCTTCATATAGTCGACAGGTTTCCTGGAACTCCTACAAAGTATTGCAGACATGATCAGTGGCTCCTGTATCTACACACCAGGTGCTGGTAGATAACACGGCTAAACATGTTTCAACTACTAGAGAATAAGATATACCTTTATTGTTCTCTCTCCTACGAGGACAGTCTGCCTTCCAATGTCCTGACTGCTTGCAGATGAAGCACTTGCCTTTCGACTTCTTCATTCCAGCTTTTGGTCCTGTACCTAGAGGTTTATTCACCTTCTTTGCCGAGACAATCTGTTTCTTCTTCTTCTTGCCTTTCGACTTAGAAGTAGAACCATTTTCAGCAAAGTGAATATGAGAACTGTGACGAAATATACCTTCTGCTGCCTGCAGTTCTGTTAGAAGTTCCGCCAATATATACTGCCTTTTGTTCATGTTATAGTTCATGCGGAACTGCTCAAAACTTCTGGGTAGCGTTTGGAGAATAATATCGACCTGGGTTTACCCATCGATTTCACCTCCAAGGATTTATATTTCGTTCAGATAAGTCATTATCTTGAGGATATGATCCCTAATGGGTGCCCCCTCTAACATGGTGGTTGTCATTAACTTTCTCATTGCCTCTTGCCTAGCAGCTTGACTCTGGTGTCCGAAGAGTTCTTTGAGATTGTTTACTATGTCATAAGCAGTTGGTAAATCCTGATGTTGATGTTGCAGCACATTTGACATTGAAGCCAAAATGTAACACCACTCCATCTCATCTTCTTTTACCCATTTCTTATGAGCCTCAACCTCCTCTTGACTAGAATCACTATTAGGCACATTAGGGCAGACCTCTAACAGTACAAACTTATAGCCTTCAGCAGTTAGGAGAATGTCCAGATTTCTTTTCCAATCTATGTAATTGGGACCAGTAAGTTTGTTCTCTTTCAGTATAATGGCCAGTGGGTTGAAAGACATCCTAAGAATCACAAAACAAACTTTGGTCAAGACTCTAAATTTAGAATAATATTGATTCCTCAAACAATACTATTTAAATTTACCAACACCTCAAAACACCGGAAATATTGCATGCCACGTTAGTGTGGACGTATACAAATTCAACATTTGTAAGAGGAGGTTTTACCCATTAATTTTATTATCTTGTCATCCTAACTTTATGACAAATAAAATTAATAGTTGGTTTTCCTTTAGTCACGTAAAACAATAGCAGTGACTTCGTTGGGGAGGATAGTATTGAATGCGTCTAAGTGTATACCATTACTTGATACTTAGTCCATTAAATAGGATTGTGTCCCTTCGGTTGGAGAAGATCACACACTCCTAAATAATTTCCTATAACCATCCATAAAGGAAGTTTGACCTAGTGATCCGCAACAAACCCATCCGTTGTGGAGGGAGGCACTCAGAGCCAACACGTAAACTTGTTACATCACTTACAAACCAGTAATGGAGACCGTGGAATTTATTTAAAAATACCTCTCCCAGTTAGTTATTTAAGGGGAGAAATTTTAACCTAGCAAGCACACATCACACACATCACAGTAAATAAAATCAATAATTATGGAAATTAATTTTTCAACTATTATGGCATTTTCCATCACTGTCCTTTGCGTGCTGCCAGCCCTAGGGTTCATGCCGTTGGGTCCATCGAGCTTCCTTTTCCGCTGCGCTTCTGGTCCTCCAAGAGCACCACACCTTGCAAGGATATGGACCATAGTGGGAGTACGTTCCCAGTCAACACAAAGTGTTTGTGGCTAAGACTGGGGTATTTCTAGAAAGGGACTTTGTTTCTAGAAAAACTAGTGGGAGTACGTTCGATCTTGAAGAAGTTCAAGATATGAACCATAGCACTGAAGCCTTGATAGAAGTTGAACTGGAACCACAAATTGTTATGGATGATGAGATTGTTCCACAAGGAGTTGAGGAACAACAACCAGTTCAAGTAGACCTACCTCTTCGCAGGTCTGATAGGGTACGTCGTCAGCCTGGGAGATACTAATTTCTCTTGTCTGACCATGATGACGTTATGCTTGTTGAGAATGAGAATACCTCCTATCAGGAAGCTGTGATGAGACCCGATTCTGAGTCATGGCTAGAGGCCATGAGATCAGAGATGGAATCCATATACACCAATCAAGTATGGACTTTGGTTAATCCACCTGAAGGCGTCAAACCCATTGGGTGTAAGTGGATCGTTAAGAGAAAGACTGACATGGATGGACTTATTACCTATAAGGGTTGCTTGATAGCTAAAGGTTTTTAACAAATTCATGGTATTGACTATGATGAAACCTTTTCTCCAGTAGCGATGTTTAAGTCCATTCAGATCATGCTTGCTATTGCAGCATACCAAGATTATGAGATCTGGCAGATGGATGTCAAAACCGCACTTTTGAATGAAAACTTGCTCGAGGATGTGTACATGACACAACCTGAGGGTTTTTAGATCCACTACATACTGGCAGAGTATGCAAGCTGCATAAATCCATTTATGGACTAAAGCAAGCTTCTCGGAGCTGGAATCTTTGATTCGATGATGCGATCAAACAGTTTGGTTTCATCAAGAATGAAGATGAATCCTGTGTCTACAAGAAGGTTGTTGGGAACACAATTGTCTTCCTTGTATTGTATGTGGATGACATACAACTCATTGGAAACGACATCCCTTTGCTGCAGTCTGTAAAGACTTGGCTAGGGAATTGTTTCTCAATGAAGGACTTAGGTGAAGCAGCCTGTATTCTAGGCATAAAGATCTATAGAGATAGGTCTAAGAGAGTACTTAGCCTAAGTCAAAGTACATATATTGACAAGGTATTACTATGGTTTGCCATGCAGAATTCCAAGAAAGGATTTTTGCCGATGTCACATGGTGTGAGTCTTTCGAAGACTCAAAGTCCCTCTTCTAGAGAGGAGAGAGACTGCATGGATAAGATCCCCTTATGCTTCAGCCATAAGATCTATCATGTACGTCATGCTATGTACTCGTCCTGATGTTTTGTATGCTTTGAGCATGACGAGCAGATACTAGTTAGATCCAGGTGAACGTCATTGGATAGTGGTCAAGAATATTCTTAAGTACTTGAGAAGGACTAAACAATATTTCTTGATATTTGGAGGCAAGAGCGAGCTAGCTGTAAAGGGTTACAGTGATGCCAGCTTCCAAACTGACTAGGATGATTATAGATCGCAGTTTAAGTTCGTGGTTTGCTTGAATGGTGGTGCTGTGAGCTGGAAGAGTTCGAAGAAGGACACAGTTGTTGATTCTACAGCAGAGGTCGAGTATATTACTGCATCAGAAGCAACAAAGGAGGCAGTTTGGATCCACAAGTTCATTACTGAGCTTGGGGTGGTTCCTAGCATAGCTTATCCTATAGAATTCTATTGTGACAACAATGGAGCAATTGCACAGGCTAAGGAACCTCGCTCACACTAGCGGACCAAACACATACTATGGCCCTTCCATCTCATTCGAGAGATCATCAATAGAGGAGATGTGAAGATTTGTAGAGTACCCACAGAGGCTAACGTCGCTGATCCCTTGACCAAAGCTTTGGCACAGAGAAAGTATGATGGTCACACTAGGTCATTAGGCCTTAGAGCCTACACTGATTAACATTAGTGCTAGTGGGAGATTGTTAGTTAGAGCCCCAAAGCTAATCATATGATGATTGTTGTATAGACTCGATGTATCATATTCCTATATATTAATAAAGGCATTTCTTTATGATTATTATACTTACTTTTATTGGTGTCAAATAACTAAGTATAATAGCGTCCTTGAGTAGAATGTTCTTATCTATATCAATCGATTTGTTGAATTGATAGTGAGATGATATAGAGAACACTACTCTTAATCATTCCTAGTCAAGTATTAACATTCAGGGACAATGTTAATGCGATGAGACTAGCATGTAGGTCAACTCGATTACTTGATCTCACAAGTCATGGATATAGAGATATCAAGTTGACACATGGATATGCATTGGAGAATGTATACTGAATGACCCGCCATGAGAAAGTATCATGGATCGTTATATGAGTGTCATATACTTTTTCATGTGATTATTAGTATGACTATCAGTCCTTGAACCTAAAGTCACCATGGTTCCCTACATAAGGAGTTGCGTACTTTGGCTTCATCAAACGTCACCCGTAACTGGGTGGACTATAAAGGCGATTACTGGGTATGTAACAAATTATGCGGAGGGATGTGAGTGATGTAGATGAGATCTATCCCTCCTATATGACGGGAGTGACATCATGATTCTTGATAGAGTGAAACCACTAAGTGCATGTCCATGCCCAAATGAGTCAATATGAAATATTGAGCTCATTTATTTAGAGTGAGTCTACTTGGAGTTCAAGACATAGATTGATTAGAGGATGACACGGTCAATGCCTCAATTGATCAATCTAGATGTCAATGATAGAAGGATATTGTCACATATTGTGAGAGTCACAATTAGTAGTCACAAAGGTGATGTTGGATCTCAACATTCTTATAACTTGGGTAGTAATGATATGTTGCTAGATACCGCTCATTACTTATACTTCTAAATGGGTTTAGGGGCATTGCCAACGTTACAAGAACCTATAGGGTCACATACAAAGGGCAATTAGATGGAGATTAGGTTCATATGATGAACCAAGAGGATTAGGTTCATATGATGAACCAAATTGAATTAAGAGTAATCCAAATTAGATTAATTGAGTAAGACTCGATTGAGTTAGACTAGAGTTAGACTCAAGTGAGGCTAGACTTGAGTTAGACTCAAGTGAGGCTTAATGATGATATTCATTGAATTTTGAATTCAATGATAAATGGTGACATTCATTGAATTTCAAATTTCGATTCAAATTATGAAGAGAAGAGGAGTTTCAAAATGGTCATTTAATGAAGAATGAATATTCATTAAATACTCATTGAGACTCATTAATGAGGCTCATTAATGGAGTTAATGAGCATTAAGTATTTTCATTAGATGAAAATACTTAAGCCATTTTTACTCTTATTTTTCATTATGAACGGATCATCATTATTCTTCCTCTCTTCTAGCTCTCTCTCCCTCTCCTCCATTGCCGAGCCACCCAAGAGTGCTAGCACACTCTAAGTGGTTCTTCTCCACCTATTGTCCGTGTGGATTCATATAGAGGAGTGTGCGCTTGACACTCTCGAGATCCGGCATCCTTTTGGACGAGCGGGATAAGCGAAGGGCTTCGAAACAAGGGTAACGCTTCTTATTCATGTAGATCTAAGGTAGATCTAGGTTAGAAACATGTACATGATTTATTTTTATATCTTCACACGGATTTGTGGCAAGACTTCGAGGTTTTCGCAACGCAAAAAATAGTTTTTGTGGCTCAAAAGTCCCAATAGCGCGAGGGCGCCCTCATGGAGGTTGAGGGTGCCCTGAGGCGGATAGGTTGTGACCAGGCCAGAGCTCATCCACGCTGCGGATTTAGCGCAGATGAGGGTGCCTTCCATGCTGTTGAGGGCGCCCTCCACGAGCTTTATAAGCAGGTCTTGAGCAGCAGCTTAAGACAACAATGAAATTGCAATTTGTCTTCTCCATGCTGCTCAAAAGATGATCTAGAAAAGCTATAGCAAGACCCCGACGACCAGGAGCTTTAAACTTATTATTTTTTATTGTCGGTATAAATTTTACTAGTGCTATAATATTGTATTTAAATTGTAAAGAACTTCCGTGCTTATAGTGATTGCCCAAAGTAAACACTTAACGAGCATGGGCCTTGGAGTAGGAATCACCCCAGGCTTCGAACCAAGTAAATCTTGGTGTTCGTGTGTTTGTTTTTATTATTTCCGCTACATGTTTTATTTCTGATTCTTCCGAAATGAAAGTGAAAATCACGAGCACTATTCACCCCCCCTCTAGCGCTTTCGATCCAATATCATTTTGTTCTTTCTTCGTCCAAAGACTTTCTTTCTTCTCCTCTCCGTTTTGATTCGAAGGAGCTACAAAGTCATATTTGATTATTAAATGAATCTCAAAGTCAGTTTTTAGAAATACCTCCATTCGGCGTTTCCAGTGTGTGAAGTCTCCCTCGAATTTTGGAGGAACGATGCTTGGTCCGACCATTGGTTCCTTTGCTTCGGTCGGTGGTTAGTCCTTCTGAAGCATCCTTGCTCTGATACCGCTTGTTGGTCCCTTGGTGGTCGGTAAGAGGGGAGAGGTGAATTGTCCTGTAAAAATAAACTCAACCCTTTCCGACTTATACCTTAATAAAGAACACTTGTAATAAAAAACTAAGAGACTAATTACCGAGATAGAAACACAAGGAGTCTTACTTGGTTTACAATCAGAAGATTGCTAATCCAAGGAAAATGAAGTGCACTTTTATAACGATCTCCTTCGGGCGGAGTAGCCTCTTACAATGTTAACATCTCACAAATGAAAGTAGAATAGAAAGAAATGAATTACAAGTTGTTATTGAACTACTGAAAATAGAGCTATATTTATAGCACTATTCCGGGCGCATAGAAGGGTTCCGGATGCCTGGAGTGGGATAGAATTCTATCCCCGATGCATCGGTTAACGGACACGTCGAATCTAATAAGATTGAGGTTCCGGGAGCTCAGAAGGGTTTCGGGCACCTGCATGGTTGACTTTTTTGGTTCGGGCTCTCTGCTCTGATTCTGCTCACCTCGGTCCGAGTCTTGCACTTCGGTTCTGCTCGCTAGGTGATATCGGCCATCCAGAATAGGGCTCACCCGAACTCAATTTTCGGCCTTCTCCTCGAGCAGTCTTCCTCCTCGATTTCTCGTTCCTCGAACATCGCGTACATTCTTCTCGTCCACCGGTGAACTCTTCCGTGGCACCTCATCCCTTGGACGCACCGAGCCCGTCGGCTCTCTCCCGTGTCGTCCTTCTCACTAGCCGCGTCTTTCGCTCAACTTCTTATGCTCCTAAGCTTCTACACACTTAGACATAAGGGTTAAATCAAACATGACCTAACTTAACTTGTTTGATCACATCAAAATAACTTTGGGATTTCAACACACACAAGGGAAGCAATTGTGCCAATGTTATCATAAATGGGACCTAATACTATAACACAGTTTCAAACCCCCACTTTGGGCTTGGTCACGCAATCAGCAACCTCATTAGAAATGGGAAGCCATGTAATCTCACAAGTTGCAAGTTCAGTCTACAACAATATCCCAGAAGGCTCTGTGAGGAATTCCATTTCAACTTCAGGTGGCACAAGGGTTATAGAACATAATATAACTACCACCGACTTAAGGGAATCAGTTTCAATTATAGATGCATTGTCGAAAATTCCAGAAATGGGCACTGCTCCAACTAATTCAGAGTTGCATACAGGTTCAGTATTCAGCACTGCAGTAAACAGAAATTCAGAAATCCAATTGACAGTGAGCAGCCCCCAAGCAACAACAGCGGGTTCAGGGAACCTGCAAAGGAACACCAGGGAATCAGTTGGCATATTCTCACAAGAGCCAAATTCAAATTTAAGCACTGTTCACAAAGTCCAAGATCCAAATTCAGCACCACATTCAGTTTCAGAAACTGTAGCAAAGGAGAAATCAGTGCTCCCGCTAGCAGCAGGAACTGGAAGGGAATCAGCTTCAAACCCAGGTTGGCCAAGGGATTCAAACCTGAATACAATTGGCATAGACCCAAGGAAATCAGTTTCATCTATGGATATAGTGAAGGAAATCTCATAAATGGGCACTGTGCAGGGCAATTCAAGTTCCAATATAGTCTCAGGTTCAGTGTTGAGCAATGTTCTGAATTGTAATTCTAGTACCCTATTGACAGTACAAAGCCCCTAGACAGCAGCAGTAGTCTCTGGAAACTAGCAAGGAATCACCAGGGGACCAGTTGGCACATACCCACAGCAGCCAAACTCAGAATTAAGCAAACGCCCCAAGGGTTCAGGGTCAAACTCACCACCACAATCATTTTTGGCTACTGTAGCAAATAAGGAATCAGGTACCCCACTGGCAGCAGGAACCAACAAGGTTTCAGCTGGCACATTCCCACTAAAATCAGACTCAAAATTGGATAACACTTAGGAGTTTTCAGATCCACTACAGGCTGCACATCCAGCTTATGTACTGTAGTCAACACGGCAGCAGCTCCCCCATCAACAGTGGGGACCCTCCCAATAGCTACGCAACAAAGGAAGCAGCAAGAGGAAGCTAGGAACCCAATTGGCACGGTCTCTCAGGAAATGGGTTCAGGAAATGGCACTATACAGAGAATTGGTGGTTTAAATTCAGAAATAGACACTGTTCATATGGTTTTAGGTACATCGTTACCATTAGGGAAACAACAAACGACTAGGAACCAAGGCAACTAGCATGAGGGAAATAGGGAACCAATTGGAACAGTAAGCAAAGGAATTGGTTCAGGATCTATCACTGCTCAAAGAAATTCACACTCAAATTTAGCTTCAGATTTGGAAACAACACCCAAGGCTACTGTAGCACCCAAGGATTTAATAACTGCATCAACAGGGAAATAACAACATCAAGGACACATCATTGGACAAGGAATGCAATCCACACCAGCCATGAACACAAGAAGTCACATAAATGACACTGCTCTCATCACAGTACAAGAGATAGGAATCCAGTGCAGTGTTATCAGGCAAGAAGTAATCACCACGGGCACTGTAGCACAGCAACCAGCCTTGGATCTGATCCCAGTGTCAAAAGTGGTTACTAATCAGCAAATGCTACTGGAGGAGCAATTGACAGCAAGGGGCACATGTGATGGATTAATGTCGAGTTTAATCACAGTCTCAACTACCACTCCATCACCAGGATTGGCACAGGATATAAACACAGCTACTGGACAAGGAACGATAGGCAAGGGTGTGGAGGCAGCACTGATCAGAGGGACAGTTACATCAACTGAGCACACAACAACATACTCTATGGCACCAAAATTAGGGAATGTGGTAGCAAGCACATCCACAGGCACTGGATCTACAATCCCTAACATAGATTTTGAAGGGGAAACAGAAACTAATTCAGATCCAGACAGTGATCCCCCACTGAGTTCAGACATTGACCAATCCATTGTTAAGTCATCTTCAGAAGCTGATTCACTTCTAGACTCAGAATCAGAACAAAATGATGATGCACAGGAGAACACAGCTCAACAAATGCACTCTCCAGGGCATCTATTCAGAACGAACAGATCGCCATGCAGAAGAAAACCCAGGGGGGAAAGCTGTCCAGTAGTCAGAAAGGCAAGAACTGATACTATAAATGGCACAACAAACTATTGGTTGGGGGGAAAAAATCAAGGAATAAAGAAGGAAGCCCCTATAAAATCCAGACACGTGCTAGAGCACACAAAAAGGAAGGAAGCATGAAATCACATGCACAAAGTAAGTACATGGTTGGTTTGCACACTATGTCACATACAGAATTGCAAAACTCCTCACCTATCTTGGACATGGGGGAGAAAGAGCTTTCGAAATTCCAAGCAGAAATACACTGTGCAGTAAAGTCAAACAAGAAGAACACAAGGAAACAACACACCACCAATGTAGGAACAGTAGGGGTGCCCAACAATAATGTCATGACCCGAAGCCAACAAAGAATGGAAATGAGCACCAGAATTCAGACTAGGTCCACTACAAACAAAAGGAAACAAGTGGAACAGATGCATCAGGGATGTCACGAGTAGCAACTGAATATTGCACAGCATGAGCAGTATGACACTTCAGATGAGGAGCCCATCAAGCCTATCATTGTTGGATTTGCAGCAAACAAATGGTTCCAGAATCTGAATATTACTGACCAAGGCATTGATATAGAATCACAAAAATGGGATGAGGAAGAGCAAAGAGAAATGCAACAGGGGCATGAAGGCTCAGCTGCTGGGAAGATTCAGGCTGGATATGGACAAAGGCAAGATGAAGGGAGGAAACAAGGAAAAAAGGTCAAAACCATTACTAGGAGGCCCACGCCTCCTAGACCCTTATAAAGATTGGAGCATGGAATATTAGAGGCCTAAACACAGGCCTCAAACAGAAAGAGGTCAGGAGTCTCCTTCTGAAGAACAAGTTGAGTATGTTATGCCTCATGGAGCCAAACCTTACTCACGATAGACACCAACACTTGAAGGCAAATAGTTTTCAGCAACGGTCCTCTGAACAACATGTGGGAATCAATAATAGAAGCAAGATGCTCTTATTCTGGGACCCTCATCTCATCATATTAGAAATCAAAGAATGGAAGGACCAATATATCTACAGGGACCTCATATGCAGTAACCTTCATATATGGGCAGCTGTCAGTCACTAGTAGGAAGAGGATGTGGGATGACTTACACACTATTGCTATTGGCATGGAGCTATGATGTACGTAAATATTATGATAGTTTATGCATATTTTTATGTATATTCGCTTGCTTTATACGTACGTATCCTTTGTATGATTGCTTCTTTTATCATGTATTCATCATATATACTCTTTTATATAGATAGTTGCTCTTTGTTTGGTTTTGTGTTGATAGGAACAACTTTCGGAGCGAAAACAACATTTGTCGAGGCACCGAAGTGAGGTAGAGAACACGACCGTGCAAACCTTGCACGACTGCTTGACCAACCAGAAGAGGAGAAATGCACGGCCGTGCGGCAAATCCAGAGGCGGATTAGAACACGGTCGTGCAACCCTGCATGGTCGTGCCCCCATGACCGAGGCCAAGCAGCACACGATTGTGCAACCCTGCATGGTCGTGCCCCAGAAGCCGAGTCCCAGCATCACACGGTCGTGCCAATTGGCACGGCCGTGCAGCGCATCTAGAGCCAAGTTAGGGCACGGCCGTGCCATCCTTGCACGGTCGTGTCGTCGCGTCGCGCCCTAGCCTATAAAAGGGGTTTTAACCCCTTTTCCGAAGGGGAGAGAGCCGGGAGGCGAGCCGACAAGAGGAGAATCACTTTGGTGTCATTTCGCGCCGTCCAGGACATCGATCCAGCGACCTTTCATCACCACATCAACTACAGAAGCAAAGGGTTGGATCTGAAGATCACTCATCGTCATTGGATAAACATACTTCCTCTTTCTCTCTTTGCTTTTGAGGACTATATATTTAGATTTACTATGTCTTCGGGTTTTTCTCCAGCGTCTATAGAGTAGAGTCCTTGTTCTAGGATGAGGGAGTAATTGTGGATTGGTTTTGATGTAAAACTCATATTACGTTTATATTCATTGGATGATTTCGCTTGCTTTGTTTCGACTACTCGATCTCTTTGTCGTGTTGATTGATTGTGTAGGGATTGCCAGCCTCGTAGAGGGAATACCTTAGATCGTACACCCGAGGGGCCCTAGTGACAGGGCTAACCCGTTCACAGACATCTAGGGTACTTCCTTGAAAGGAGAGGTGACGCCTCTACAAGGAAGTAAGAGACCAAACTAAGCTTCTTAATTTTATCTTTGATAACATCAATAAGAGTCGTGTCCTTGTAATCTACCGAGGCGTCCTAGTGACAGGGGTTAACTGTAACAATATTTCATAGGGATCATCTTTGTTTGGTGCTCAAGGATAGTTACTTTAGCTTCCGGCGAATGCATGCCGATGGATAATGAGTATAGGATAGTATGAGACACATCAATACCACCACAATGAAATCGTACTCCTAGAACTTTTCATTAACCAGGTTGATTTATTCTCGTTGCTAGTTCTTATCCCCCGCTTTCTAATCTCATTTCTTATATTACTTACAACCATCGATAGTGTAGCTAATCCTAAGTGTGTCATCACTAGTGCTTATAACCAATCCTTGTGGGTTCGACAATCTTTTATATTACTGATGACGAATCCGTGCACTTGCGGAATCATAACAAGCTACCTTGGCTCATCATGGGAGATTTTAACTCCCCTCTATCCCCTGTTGATAGGCGTGGAGGAATGGATGTTACATCATATGCCACATCAGATTTCTTAGAGTTTGTGCTCATGGCCGGGATGGAAGACCTACATGGTACTAGATGTCAGTTCACATGGACAAATGGACGAGTGGTATGCAAGCTAGATAGAGCAATGGTGAACAAAATATGGTTGGAGCAATATAGGAGTAGTGCGGCCGAGTTCAAACCACCAGGGATTTTCTCAGATCATGCCTCCTGTATTGTATCTATTTTAGAGTCTTAGAGACCACAAGCCAAGCCTTTCAAATTTTATAACATGTGGACTGCACATCATGATTTTGGTCAGCTAGTCCAAGAGAATTGGACACTTGCAGACTCAATGATTAAGGAAGGTGTATGCCAGTTCAAACTAAAGCAAAAGCTCTTATTCCTTAAGAAACCATTGCGCCAATTCAATAAAGAAAGCTACCAATACATACAAGAAAGAGCAAAGAGGGCACAAATACACCTAGAGAAAGTACAAGAGAGAGTTTTAACTCAAAGATCTATAGATGAGGAATATAAAGAAACCAAGAAAGCTGCTAATCTCCTAGCACAGGTCGAGTACCTCTTCTACCAACAAAGGGTAAAGCATACATATTTCAAGCAAGTTGATAGAAACACCCCCTTCTTCCACTCCTTAGTAAAAAGAAACAACAAAAGGAGAGAAATAGTGGCTATTGAAAAAGCAGATGGGGTGTCTACCACCAGTCCTCAGGAAGTTGCTCAAGCATTTGTCAAGCGCTATCAGGAGCAACTAGGGACTCAGGTAGTATAGGCTTCATTTCAGGCCGAGTGTATGTAGTTTGGGAGAGTACTGTCGGTGGATCATCAAGTTTAATTGGCACGGATTCCAACTACAGAGGAGGTTAAGAGTGCTCTTTTCAGTATAGGAGACCTTAAGGCACCATGCCCAGATGGATACAGCTCTAATTTTTTTAAGCAGTCATGGGATACAGTAAAGGATGATTTCACCTCAGCTGCGCTAGAGTTCTTCACTACTGGGCAACTCCTAAAATCATGGAATCACACTCTGATTGCCTTCGTACCAAAAACAACTCATGCAAGTAAGGTGCAAGACTACAAGCCCATTTCTTATTGTACGATGTTCTACAAGGTGATCTCCAAACTCCTGGCTAGCAAACTGGCAGAGGTCTCAGTCCATCTCCTACATCCTGCACAGACCACCTTTATCAGAGGTCGTACTATCACAGATAATATCCACTTGGCATAGAAACTCCTAAGGAATTACACCAGAAAGTGAATATCACTGAGATGTACGTCGAAAGTGGATCTTCAGAAGGTTTTTGACTCAGTGCACTGGGGTTTCCTGCAGGATGTGTTAGTAGCGTTACAGTTCCCAGCTGTTTATATTGCATGGATAAGAGAATGCATCACTACTACCTCCTTCTCTATAGTGATTAACGGTACCATGCATGGGTTCTTCATAGATGGTAGAGGACTTAGACAGGGGGATCCCCTCTCCCCTTACCTGTTTGGTTTGTGCATGGAGTATCTATCCCAGTCACTAGCACGATGCACTATTAGGTCCGATTTTCATTTTCACCCCAAATGTGAACCTCTGAGGATAACACATTTGGTGTATGCAGATGACCTGTTATTATTCTCCCGGGGGGATGCCCCATCAGTGACGTACCTAGTTGAGAGCTTATCACAGTTTGTTCAGATGGTCGGTCTCACAGCCAACTTAGTTAAGTACAACATTTACATGGCAGTGATAGACCCACCCACACGGGATCAGTTGCTCACCATCACAAGCTTTCAAATAGGGAAGATGCCCTTCAGATACTTGGGGATTCCCATAGTCTCCCAGAAGTTAAAGATTTCAAATTATAGCATATTCCTGGACTCACTCACCCGTAGGGTCGGTTCATGGCCAAAATCCACATTATCTTATGTCGGGAAATCATAGCTTATATCATCATCCCTACAAGGGATGGAGTGCTACTGGATGTCAGTCTTACCACTACCCCAGGGGTTTATTGACCGCATCTACAACATATATAGATCTTTCATGTGGACGTCTAGGAGACCCCCCATTGCATGGTCCGAGCTGGTGAGGCCCGAGCAAGAAGGTGGTCTTGGCTTGAGGGGCTTATGGGCATGGAACTAGGCGCTTCTGGCAAAGGTTCTATGGTGCGTACAGGACAAGCAAGACACACTATGGATACGTTGGGTACATCACACATACTTACAGCATGCGGGGGTATGGGAGTGACAAAGCAAGCATACAGACTCCCCACTGATCAATCAGCTAGTACAAATACGGGATAGCATCCTCAGCACAGTAGGCAGCCCAGAGGCAGCGGAACAGATTCTCTCTTCTTGGTTCAATCACAGGAGGGGTGGTGGTGTCAGGCAAGCATATGACCATTTCAGAGACACCAGAACTAAGAAACCCTGGGCAGCTACAGTATGGCAGAGAGACCTCCAGCTAAGCCACGCCTTCACGGTGTGGCTTCTGGCACATGGGCGACTACCGGTGCAAGTTGGACAGGAGTACTTGGAGGATAGACTTTGCACTTTCTGTAGACATGAGGAGCAAACGATGGATCACATTTTTTTTTAGATGCCAGCCAATCCAGCAACTCTGGGGACGAGTCAGAGGTTGGTTACAGATGCGGCCCCAGATGGCCACCTACAAGTGCATGCTGAGGACATTTAGACGACAGTATTAGGGGGCCTCTACCTTGGCCAAGGCTCGCCACCTTGCCATGTCAGCGATGGTACATCGCATATGGATGGCAAGGAATCACAGTATGTTTGAGGGGAAGAGATTTGATGGCGAGCTAGTCTTCAGGAAGATACAGATACATGTCTTTAGGACTCTTGGGGTACTAATGGATCAGGTACTTGAGCGTTATTGATCATACATACATGCATAGATTAACCCCATCTGGGGACATACATTATAGCATTCATGTAGATTAACATAGAGAGAGCATGCATTTTGGTACTGTCAAGTGTAGCTCCTTACACTTGGTGAGGGCATGCATTGTGAGGGCATAGTCACTACACATGTAGATAGGATACCGACAGACCCATCAGGGAGTAGCTAGTCTCGTGCTGTATTTGATCAGAGTTTTTTGAGAAGTGGTCTCCACCCTTTGTCGATTTTATCCTAGTCACTGAGGTCTGTCGGCCATGCATATACACTATTATAGATATAGAACTGGGATGCTACTTCAGCTGACATTCTGTCAAGCCAAATTACCGCCTCGGTAAACAAAAATGGAGTACCTGATCAGGAGCTAGTAGCGGCTGAGACTACGCATGGAGGACCACAGACATCGACACTTCATGACACTACCATGGCGACGGATACCTCCTTTCGGATACACCCATCGACAGATGGCCTGGATACTGAGTCAGCCTCTAGTAGCTAGCTGGAGGGATACATTGATGCGACTGGAGCATGACACTGAGGGGATCACTTGTAGGAGCACATAGATGCCATGGATGGAGCTTACAGATGGTACCATAGTCTGAGTGTGAGCGGAGGAGGGTAGTGTGGTGACACCGCAACGGATGGAGTCATGCAGTAGAGTGTGAGGAATGCATGTGGGTTATCTTATGGGACGAGGGTGATGTATGTGAGAAGAGACCACAGCGGGTGGACTCATGTAGTAGAGCATGAGGACTGTATATGGGCGAGCATGTAGGGGATGAGAGTATTGTATAGGTGCATAGATCCACCTTAGAAAGATCTATCTAGTTCGCAGCAAATGACTAGCGGTAAAGACATGTCAAATCCGTTTATAGTTGGGGTTTTGCCAAAAAGCCCAAGAGGGTGAATAGGTCCACCATAATTAGCCTATCTAGTCCGCAGCAAACGACTCCCAGTAAGGATAACACCAAATTCATTTATGGCGAGGGGTTTGTCAAAAATCCCAGGAGGGTGCATAGGTTCACTATAAAGACCTATCTAGCCCGCAGCAAATGGCTCGTGGTAAAGGCGCGCCAAATCCATTGATAGCTAGTCACTTGCTCAAAGTGACTTCATAGGGCCTTGACCCATGACACAGGAGGAGATGGATTGAGATAGCTTGGAGTCACTGGAGACTCACGGGCACATGGGAGATTTGAGAGGCATGGAGGAGGTGCAAGGCACCAGCTTTCGGGAGACATAGGACATAGCATTGATAGTGATGATGTGGGCACATGAGTAGCTGGACAGAGATAACAGGCAGTGCTGGATGATACCTCAGCTCAGTATTTAGTACTGAGGATGAGTTTGCATCTAGCATGTGCAGAGGTTACATGGATAGATTGTATACGAGTGAGCACATGTATATGACCATGGTTCCCCTTCTAGATCTGATACTTCGTCAAACATGACATAAGGGGTCCCTGGATCACTTCTGTATGTTTGTGCATTTTGATGATATATATTTACCTTTTCATAAAAAAAAGGGCCCAAGGAAGCGCTCCGAGCGTACATCCAGAGCTTCAACCAAGTAGCCATGGACATCCCCTTGGTCTCGTCCGAGATAATGATGAACGCCTTCACCCAGGGGCTCGTCGAGGGAGATTTCTTCCGTTTGCTCATTAGGAAGCTGCCCAGGGACTTCGACCACATGCTCAAGAAGACCAACAAATATATCAATGTGGAAGAAGCTCAGGCAGCCAGAAGAAAGGAGGCACCGACTGAACATTCGACGTCGAACGAACGTCGATCGTCAAACATCCATCATCCACCCAAGGGGCCGAGGGCCGAGGGAGCATGGCCGCACCAAGAGATCAGGGCACATGTCGTGCATAATGTGGCTTCCGGTCGGCCGAAGGCATCAAAGGAAAAGGTATGAATGCCGATGTTTTGTTCATTCCATCAGTCTGTGACTCACAACATGCGAGATTACCACGGACTGACACCAATCGTCAGCCGACCGACCCCAAGAGGATACCGCCCTCGATCACCTTCTCCCAATCGACGACAAAGACACAGATCCACTGAGCATCGGAACGACAATAGAAGGGCGCCCGAGCGCCATCACTATCACCAACATCAACGGAGGGAGGACACTGATCCCTCCTGGGCCCCGGCCTAGCGAAATAGACCATCCGCTCTGGAAGAAGAAAATAGGAATAATGCTTCCCGAGGAGAGATAGGCATGATAGCTAGAGGACCGATCGATGGCGACTCCAACCGAGCCAGGAAGTCATACGCTAGGGGGTTGGAGATCCATGCCGTGGGGTGCAGCGAGGAGAAAGCCGAAGGGCCTCAGATCAGCTTCGGCCCCTGTGACCTGGAGGGAGTAGAGATCCCTCATGATGATGCTCTAATCATCCGAGCGGTGATAGTCAACTGCACCATTCACCAGACTTTCGTCGACACAAGAAGTTCGGTGAACATCATCTTCAAGAAGGCATTCGATCAGCTGCAGATTGATTAAAGTGAGTTGCTGCCCATGGCGACCCCACTTTATGGATTCACAGGCAACGAAGTTTTGCCGATCCACAAAGCCAGGTTGGCCATCTCGCTGGAGGAGGAGCCGTTGAGGAGGATCCGGACCACCAACTTTATAGTGGTGGACGCACCATCAGCCTACAATGTCATCCTGGGATGATCGACCCTCAACGAGTTCCAGGCAATGGTGTCAACTTACTGCCAGAAGATAAAGTTCCCAGTGGACGATCAAGTAGGCGAGGTTAAAGGTGATCAACTGGTCGCTCGACGCTGCTATGTTGAGATGGTCAAGACCGATGCAAAAGCCGCTCGAAAGACTCCATGACTAGAGATAAACGCTATCAGTGAAAAGCCTCCCACTCTGGTATACGAAGAAAAGGAGAAGATTCAGATACATCCCAGTCGGACAGAGGAAACTGCCTTCATCGCCACTTACCTAGAGGAGGAGAAGAAGGCAGAGCTGGTCGCCTGCCTTAAACAAAATCACGACGTATTCGCCTGGTCGACCTATGAGCTTCCCGGCATCTCCCCGAGTGTGGCTCAGCACGAGCTTCATGTCCGACTGGACGCTCGGCCGGTGAAGCAAAGAAAAAGAGATTTCATCATAGAGTAGAATATGATCATCCGGACGTAGATAGAGAAGCTATTGGAGGCCGACCATATCAGGGAAGTCCAATTCCTGAGTTAGCTAGCCAATGTTGTGCTAGTCTCCAAGCCGAGAAACAAATGGTGGGTTTGCATCGACTTTCATGATTTAAACAAGGCGTGCCTAAAAGACTTCTATCCGTTGCCCAGGATAGATCAAATGGTGGACTCGGCGGTGAGCTGCGAGCTGATCTGCATTCTCGACGCGTATCAAGGGATACCACCAAGTGTCACTCGCCCACGAGGACCAAGAGAAGGTCAGCTTTATTACGACCGACGAAACATACTACTACAACGTCATGCTGTTCGGATTGAAGAATGTCGGAGCCACCTACCAGAGGCTAATAAACAAAGTGTTCGGATGACAGATCGACCGTAATATGGAGGTATACGTCGATGACATACTGATTAAATCACTCCGAGCTGCTGACCTATGCGCAGATATCAATGAGACTTGCCGGACGCTAAGGACATATGGAATAAAGCTGAACTCGAGCATGTGTCTATTCGGCGCAGAGAGTGGTCGCTTCCTGGGTTACATCGTCACCGAGCGGGGCATTGAAGCTAATCCAAGCAAGGTGAAAGCACTACAAGACATGTCGTCGCCTCGAAACTTGAAGGAAGCTCAATGGTTGACTGGTCGAATCATGGCGCTATCTAGATTCATATCCAAGTCATCCGATCGGAGCCTGCCATTCTTTAAGGTACTTCGCCGAACCACCAAATTCCAGTGGGACACCAAGTGCGACCGGACTTTGGAAGAACTGAAGCATATATTAGCCAAGCCGGTGGTGCCACTGTGGATTTAACTGTCATCCAAAGAACATGTCGTTGGATCGGCTCTGGTTTGGCAGAATGGTCAGGAGCAGCAGCCTGTATATTTTTTATGCCATATATTGAAGGATGCTAAATCTCGCTACACCGGTCTCGAAAAATTAGCATACGCTTTGATTATAGCTGCTCAGAGGCTTCGTCCGTACTTCCTGGCGTACACAATCATCGTGCTAACTAACAATGGCCTGGGACGAGTCCTTCTCAACTTGAAAGCCTCAAGGATGCTAATCAAATGGATGACCGAGCTGAGCGAGTTCGACATTCAGTATCAACCCTGAGCGGCGATCAAGGCTCAAGCCTTGGCCGATTTCATCATAGAAGTCAAGAGTGATGAGCCGGCAGCAAGAAGACAGATATATGTGGACGGCTCATCCACTCGGCAAGGTAACGAAATTGGCATACTGCTTATCTCATCGCGGGAGGACCGGATGCAGTTGTCCGTTCGGTTGGACTACTAAGCCACTAATAACGAAGTAGAATATGAGGCACTGATAGTCGGCTTACAGGCAGCTCAACACATGGGAGCGGTCAAAATCCTCATCCAATCAGACTCCCAGCTCGCCGCCCAGCAACTATCCGGGACATTCAAGATAAGCAACGCTCGGCTAAGGCTCTATGCAGAGGCTTTCGAGAAACTGAAGGTCAACTTTCAGGAGGTCATCATATAGAAGATCCCCCGATTGGAGAATCAGGCGGCTGATAAGCTAGCAAAACTAGCCAGTTCACTGACGCAGATTGTCATAAGTCAACCGATTGAACAAGTCTCGCTTGTGGCGCATATCGACTGAATGGAAGGAATAACCTTCTCGAGCGACTAGAGGACAACTCAGATGGAGTTTCTGCATTCGGGAGCTACAACCGTCGATCCGGAGGAAACCCGCTTATTGAAAAAGAGGGTTGGGCGATTCACCTTGATCAGCACCAACTTTACAAGAGAACCTTCTCTAGGCCCCTCCTCAAGTGTGTCGGATCGGAAGATGCCAAGTATATTCTACGGGAGGTACACCAAGGCTCTTACGGAGGCCATCTGGACGGTCATGCATTAGCCCGTAAGATACTCCTGGCCGGATATTTCTGGCCGACCCTCCAGGAGGATGCCGCTCGGACGGTGGCCACCTGCTTGTCTTGCCAGAAGTATCACAACCTGCCGCACTGACCGACCGAGGAAATGAAGACGCCCACGGTATCATGCCCGTTCGACCAATGAGGCATGGATATCGTTGGATCATTCCCAATGACGACCGGTCAGCGGAAGTTTCTCCTCATCACGGTCAACTACTTCTCTAAGTGGGTGGAAGTCAAGCCGCTCGCAAGAATCACTAAGCATATGGTCATTAAATTTATTTAGCAAAATATCATTTGCCGGTTCGACATCCCACGCCGACTCGTATCTGACAACGAAAGGCGGTTCATCGATCGGAGGCTCAGAGAGTGGTGTAAAGGTTATGACATCCAACAAGCCTTCACCTCTGTGGCCTACCCCCAGGACAACGGGCAAGCCGAAGTCACCAATCGGGAAATCCTCAGAGTCTTACGCGCTCGGCTTGACCACGTCGGAGGAAGCTGGGTAGATGAACTTCCCAGTGTATTATGGGACCTCCGCACGACCCCGAAGGAGGCGACTGGCGTGACCCCCTTTCACTTGGTATACGGTGGTGAAGCAGTCGTCCACGTGGAGGTCAAAGTAGAGTCTGATCGTGTATAGCATTACAATGAAGGCAATGTCGAATGGAGGTATATAGAGCTCGACTTGGTGGACGAAACGCGCGCTAAAGCAATCGTTCGGCTACGACGTACTGGCAACGAATGAAGTAGAACTACAACCGGAGAGTGATCCCAAGATCCTTCCAGGTCTGCGACCTCGTCTGGAAGAAAGTGAAGTCGGTCGGCAATGTCACCAAGCTTGAGGCCCCATGGGTAGGGCCTTTCAAGGTCGTGCAGAAGCTCCGTTCGGGCACCTACTAGCTGGAGGATGAAGAGGGGAGGCAGCTCGAGAGGCCATGGAGCGCGAATCATCTTCAACCCTAAATGGATGAATGAGAGGTATGTGAGTAAATACTATACTTTTTGTATCTTTTGTATGTCTCTCGAACGCAGGGCAAAGTTTGAATAAAAAAGCAAAGGCCTCTTGAAGTGCATCTCTATCAACGGTCGAGTGACGACCTTAAACCCGAGTATACATCAAATCGTCGAGCAGCGACGTTAAATGTAGATCTACACAAAATCATCGAGCGGCGACGTTAAACGTGAGTCTACATCAAATTGTCGAACGACGACGTTAAATGCGAGTCTATATCAAATCGTCGAGCGGTGATGTTAAATGCGGGTCTACATAAAATCGTCAAGCGACGACGTTAAACACAGTCTACATCAAATCGTCGAGCGACGACGTTAAACGTGGATCGACATCAAATCGTCGAGCGGCGACGTTAAAAGCGAGTCTACATCAAATCGTCGAGTGGTGACGTTAAACCCTTGTCTCCATCGACGGTTGAGCGACGACCTTAAACCCTTGTCTCCATCGACGGTCGAGCGGTGACGTTAAACCCTTGTCTCCATCGACGGTTGAGTTGCGACCTTAAACCCTTGTCTCCATCGACCATCGAGCGGCGACGTTAAACGCGAGTCCACACCAATGGTTGAGCGGCGACTTTAACTTCGATTCTTCGCATATTCTTCAACAATGGTCGAGCAGCGACCTAAAACCTGGATCTTCATCAACAGTCGAGCGACGACTATAAACTCTTGAGTCAGAGACTCCTGCGTCGATCGGTCGGGTTTGAGTTATATTAGAGTCACGAGCTCTAAAAGTCGACCGGTCTTCACTAGTCTCGAACTAGCATACGAGATTCCTTGTCTCCCCCATTCGGGGTCGAGCAGTTTTTCGAAAGCTCAGTGAGCGAGCAAACATCGATGAATAGTCGACCGTGAATCCGGGCTAGTCAAAGTCTCATAGTCTTTAGAATATAACGACTGTTCGGTGCTATTCTTTAAAATACTCCAATGGTCGAGCAGGAGATCACAGAATCAAGGACTCAGAATACAAGAGGGGTCGAGTGGCTGATAGAATCATCATGAACGAGGCCGCGAGCTCTCATAAATAATCAAAGTGAGTTGAAAAACATGCAGAGAGGTAAAGCTCGTTTGAACAGACGAGCATGCACTTAAACTTCAAAAATCTTACATCTTACAGGGATGCTCAACCTCACTCAAGAATGCTCGGCCTCACTCAATTAGTCCAAGACATCATCAGGCAGCGCGGCAGTTAGCTTATCTCGGCTAATGATGCTGCTTGTCAGAGCTGCCGATAGATGGCCTCCCTCGCAAAGCTGATCAATCATCCCATCGATCGCCAGATCGAACAGTCGGAGGGCTCGATCAGCGACTTTGTCGTTGAAGGCATCCGAGCGGATGTAGGCTTGCTTCATGGCGTCAAACCTACTCGCCTCAGCATCTTGATAAATCCTCAGGGCCACTTGGGAGCCCTCCAGTTCGTCCTTGGTGGTGGCCAACTCCTTATCTTTATCGGCGAGTTGGCCTCAAAGAGCACTTCTTTGACCGACCGGCTGTGCCGCTCGGCCACCAAAAGTCTTCAGCCTCTTTGAGCTTTTGGACGAGGGCCGAGCCCCTTTATACTTCTCGTCAAGGTCGGTGATGGCCCGGTTCTTCCACGCGTTGGCCGACTCTATCTTATTGTCAAAAGTGGCGACCTACTTGTTGAGCCGCTCCAGCATTGTGGCCTGACCGGCGCTCTTGGCCCGTTCGGCCTTAAGTAGTTTATCGCTCTTCTCCAGAACAGCCAGCAACTTGGCTACCTTGGCGTTTGTTTTCTGTTGAGCGGCGGAGGATTGACCGCTCGACGCCTTCAGTTGCTTTACTTCCTCCTCCAAAAACGCAAGCTTGTAGCACATGATCAGGCTCTCCACCCAGTACTACGAACAACAAGCAAGCATAAGCGCTGATCGGGAGTGAATGATGCAAATGTAAGGTGAAACTTACCCCAGTGGACATCTGGGTGTGGTTGTTCGTGAGCATGCCCGGAGGCAACATCACCGCATGAGCCCGTGCGCCCTCCCAAACTTAGCAAGCGACCCTTGGATGATGATCTGATGCTCAGGGCCTCGAGACCCAACGCTCGGCTAGCTATATTCTTCGGTGGGCAGATGGAGGATCGCCGTTATGTGGTGATGGCCACTCGGGGCCGATTGCGCCGAGGCCGCTCGGCCCGATGGGTGAGACACAGACGCTGGTAGGATGTCAAATTTCTGAACCTTCGAGGGCTTCGAAGGTGGCAGCATAAAGGCCACCGGAGGTGCAGCGAGAGTTCCCTACGGCAGCTCAGCTAATGAGGGAGTTCGGTCGAATGTTGTAGCGGCCGTAGTTTCTGGAATAGGGGTCGAAGTCTCGACCCGCTTGGCGGTCCTCACCACCGAGGAAACAGAACGCGACGAAGGCTTCGCGCGATGCCTTTTTCGGCGAATCAGCGGCTCTCTTGAGGAGGCCGAGCCGAATGCTCCCTCAGCATGGACAGACATCAGCCGCTTGGGAGGCTGTTGCAAACCCGCAGCCACCCCAACACTGGGAGTCCGGCTGGTCATCCCTTCGCCCACCACAACGAGCGTCTCCTCGCTCTCACCGATCAGATCTTCATGGGAGCCAACCGGCTACAGGCTGCGGCTCGCTAGTTCTTCAACAACTACCGCATTGATCGCGGCAACCTTGAGCTTCGCTTTGCCGGCCAGCCGTGCTCGTAACATGACTTCAGCTGCACGAAAAGAAGAAAATCAGTTAGCATCAAAGGAAGAGTTAAAAGAAGCTTCATGCCTATACTGATCGGCAGTCGGGTGTGGATCAGACTTAAGCCGAAGATATAAAAGACACCTTCTAGCAGCAACTTGTGGATGTCGTACTTCTAACTGGCCAACATCGAAGCTACGTTCAAGTAGTCTGATCAGCTCTTGTAGCTTTTCAAGGGGGAGTTGAGGCACCACTTCGAGCTGCTAGTGGGTTAGGAAGTCTAGCCGCTCGGGAAGGCACATGAAGAAAAAATATTATTTCCAGTGATTGTTGGAGGTTGACATCTTGTCGAAGAATACTAAACCGACTCGAGACTAGAAGAGGAAAATCCTCAGATCGGACAATTTAGGGTAATAAAAATAATGAAAGACTCGGGGGGTAAGAGGAATGTCATGCGGGCGGAATAGGACAATGACTCCGCACAGCAATCGAAAGGAGTTCGGCACAAGTTGAGGAAGGGAAATGCGAAAATATTTACAAACTACGGAAATAAAGGGATGTATAGGGAAATGCAAACCGACGATAAATTGGTCTAAGAAGAAACAAAGGTAGCTGGTCGACGGAGAATTGGGCCAATCAGATGGAGAAGCCCAAACGATCTAATAGTCAGGAGGGATTTCAAAAACATCTCGCAGGCTCTCAGTGTCACCTTCATCAAACCTAGACTCCATGGATGTATACCAGAGTCCAGGGACAGAGGCAGGTGGCTGTGAAGAACTTACCATTGCAAAAACTGAGAAAGGTGAAAAGAAAGCTACTAGAATGTTGCCGGAACAAAAAGAAATGCCGAAAAAGATCGAAGGTAGACGCGATTGGGAGAAGGCTTTCTGGAGAAAAGATCGTCGGAAAAGCAGGAATCACAGGGGAGCAGGGATGGAAGGTCGCCGGGGAAAATCGCGCAGGAGCAAAGGGGTGGCCGCTGGGAGCGCTCGAAGAAGTGTAGAGGAGGAGGAGATGCAGAGGGCTTATAAGCCCCAGGCTCGGCCGATCAGAGTCGTCCGATCTAGGTCACGTAAACCAAGGCATTGATCGAGCCGTCGAATTTGAACCGCCAAATATCACATCACGCCTATCATGTCAGGCGTGCGGAGGCCTCGGGCGTGACACGTGGCGCCTCACCACATGTCGGCATTTAATAATGGCATGGAAGCACGCTCAGCCTTAATGCGCAGAGATTTGCACGATTTCCCAAAAATCTGGGTGACATCAGCATGGCTCACGCTCACCCAAGACAGTCCAAGGAAAGATTTCACAAGTGTAAACCTTCATTGTGCCGGTCGGATGAAGGAGAGCATACCTAGGCCCGAACGACAAGCTTCAACGGGCCATTCGGAGAGGATCAGTCTTATCCCGAGTGAAAACCACACAGTGTCGAAGGCCGATCGGGAGGAAACCTACTCAGACAATTGTCCAGTCAGTCGGACTATAGCCTCCTTCGACTAGACTTGAGCGGAAGACTTGTGATACGGTGAGGATGATGGGCCCCACCCCGCTACCACGGTGGAGGTCAAAGTCAAGACGGTCAACGAGTGGATGATATCGGACGGTCATGTGAATCATGCTCCGACCGGGGAGAGGGCTCCGACTCGTCGTCGACTTCGACACGAGGAGCATTCAAACAACCGACGCTCAAGGGAGAACGACGCTCAGAGGCCGAGCTGAGCGGCTACCCGCTCGGCCTAGCACCAGACTCGACATCAACCGAGCACCCGGGCAGTGACTTCTGGCCGAGTGGCTATCCCGCTAGGCCCATCAACAGAGCACGCGGATAGTGGACTTCCTACCGAGCGGCTATCCCACTCGGCTTAGCAACAGAGCACGCGAACAGTGGAATTCCGACCGAGCGGATATCCCCCCTCGACCTAGCAACAGATAACACTCGGACGACGGAACTCCGGTCGAGCTGCTATTCCGCTCAGCCAAGCAACAGATACAGCAGGCTATCTTTCGACATCCTTTTGGGACTAGTGCCGTTGACAGGCGGCATAGTCAGACAAAGGATCGTACTGCGGAAGCTTCCACTGTCACTTCAGAGATATACTCAACCCGTTAAGATACTGTGTCAAGAACACTTTACTGACAGATCTTTTCAAGGAAAGCTTTGAGATGCGTGCTCGCTTTGGGAAGTGCGCATGCGTGCTCGCTTTGGGAAGGGCGCACGCGTCCTACCAGAGCTCTATATAAAGGGGGGGGGGGGTCTAAGCATCGACGGAGGTATGCGATATTTTACTGTTGCACTACAGTCTTCTTGTTGCTCCGCTCCTTGCTTCTTGTTCCTCTTCGCCGGAGACTGACTTGAGCGTCAGAGGGCCATCGCCGGGGACCCCTTCCCTGGCTCGTCATTGATGTCACTTCTGTTGCAGGTCAGAGCAAGGTCCACAGGAGGTCAGCGGGAGTGTCACATCCCCAACATCCATCTCATCGACTTTTGGACAAGATCAGATTATTTTAATAAAGGCCCCAAAAAAATATATATTTTTCATTAAAAATCTAAAAAAGAAAAAAAAAAAAAAAAAAAGGAATGTAAACGATCCTTTTTTTCCTTTCTAAGATTGTATTCTTTGTACAACTCTTTCTTCATTAATTTATTTACAGAAGTCGGAATACTCTGAAGAGTAAAGTTTGAATCATGAACGCTAATTTCCTCCTTTTTTCTCTTTTGAATCTCTTCTAATTAAATAAAAAAAGTCTATTCTCTAATTGAAATTTTAATTTCATCAATATATAAACTTACAATGTAAGTTACTTGCTTATCTATATTTTTTCTTATTGTAAATATTCAATATTATTTTTTAATATTGTATTAGAGTCTAATATTTTATGATTTTTCTTATAGATTTGAAAGAGTTAAAATATATCATCCCAATTTTATTATTATAGACTAGATTATATCGATTGCTTCAAGCACAAATCAGACTTTATTGCTCTTTCACTATTATTTTTACTGCTTATGTTTGTTTCATTGCTAGCTTCGTTGCTAGTTTTGTATGTTTTATTTTTTACATTTGAAATTTATATTACAAACATATTTTCAAAAAAATATCAATCTGAGAGTAAAAAAAAAGAGTGGAACAAATTATTAAAACTCACAAAGGTGTTCTTCATAAGTTTTTTAAAGCTGACTCTTCAATTGAAGATTCAATTGATGAATTATAAGAAGAAAGCCAAGAAAAACTAAATGATCATGCAACAAATGAACAACAATCGAGTAATTAAGAAAAACTAAATGATCATGCAATCAATGAGTGGGAAGAATTGAAAGAAAACGATGATCATAATCATGCAACGAATGAGCACGAAGAATTGAGAGAAAATGATGATAATGATTTGAATGTAAATGACTTGACAATTTTATGCATAAAAAATTTGGTATTAGAAAAACTTGATTTTGAAGATCTTATTGTTGAGTTTGTTTCTCAAAATGCTAAAGATCTAGATTTTTCAATGCTTGTTTTTTTTTTATTTGTAGGTATTGCACTTTTTGAAGAAACTTGAGAAATATATTTTGTATGGTGTTGCACTTTTTAAAGAATCTTGAGCAATATATTTTATATGGAGTTTGTCATATTTTAAATGACATATATTGATTTTTCAAGTTTTTTATTACTCTATTCAAATTGTGCATTAGTAATTTTTTTTCTATAGAGATTCTTTTTCTCTTTTTGCCGAGGGCCCCTAAAAGTCAAGGTCGGCCCTGTCTCTAAGTCAACATAAAGAAGATAAATTATAGGTGATAATATATCCCTAAGTCAATACGGAGGATGTAAATGACTAGTGACAACTCATCCATAAGTCAACACGGAGAAAGTAAATTACATATGACTACTAGCCATTAGTGTAGATGGCAAACTACTAGTCATTAGTACAGATGACTAAGGCATAAGGAAAGACATGCTCGGATGCACCGAGTTTCAATCCCAATACCTCATCTGAGGGTAAATCGGGAAGTACGTGCGACAGACAGTCCAGAAGTCCAACATTTATGTGTTACGTGTCTGATTTAGAGAAAAAATTCATGCAAATATGTTATACATGGGGATCGAACCGCTGGTATCTAAGTGACAATCTGGATATTTTACCACAACACTATAGCCCCGAGGACACAACACAGTGTATTATATATAGCAAAAGGTGATCCCCGCCAACTCGTCTCTAGGCCAACACGGAGGATGTAAATCACGAGAGTCATTAGCCATTAATACACGTGGCCAAGGTATGAGGAAGGCATGCATGGACACACCGAATTAAGCCTAGTTAGCCTCATTGACTATCCTGGGATGACTGATCCGCTCCTACAAAATTTTTTTATCGATCATCAGAATAAATCGTAAAATATATATGGTGGACAACTCCGCCCATGATGACCGATCATGGCCGGTCCCAAGCCCGGATAAAGGAGGAGGGTTGCGTTAGGTTGCCAGCCAGCGTCAAACTATGACAAATATTTCATGAATGAATCCATTAAACTATTATGCTAATGCTAGGTTGTTCCCCGAAAGGAACGCGTTGCAGGGTCCGACTATAACGTCTCGACAAGGACTGCTACATCTCCAGAACTCGGGTATAGTGATAAATATGCAAGAGTTCGCGTTACAGGGTCCGACTGTAACGTCTCAGCAAGGACCGCTACATCTCCATGAGAACTTGGGTGTAGTGTTAAATAGGCAAGAGTTCTCACACCATAGGTTAGATAAGAACAAATATGATAGGAAAACTAATAATCTAAGATTTGGAACATGGAACATAGGAACTCTCACTGGTAAATCAATGGAGGTAGTAGATATGATGATTAGAAGAAAAATTAATATTTTGTGTGTATAAGAGACAAAA
Organism: Zingiber officinale; assembly: GCF_018446385.1. Taxonomy (NCBI): domain Eukaryota; kingdom Viridiplantae; phylum Streptophyta; class Magnoliopsida; order Zingiberales; family Zingiberaceae; genus Zingiber; species Zingiber officinale. Next base: position 118,807,872 of record NC_055991.1, on the reverse strand, counting down.
TGGACAGGTGAGAAGGCAAAGATGATAGAGAACTCGGGTTTTAAGTTATGGTACACTGGAAAGAGTAAAGCAAGAAATGAAGTGGGTATTATTGTACATAGTTTGTTAAAGGATGAAGTTGTAGGAGTAGTTAGAAAAGGGGATAGAATTATATCCCTTAAGATATTAGTGGCGAAAGAAACTATGAACATAATTAGCGTATATGCACCACAAGTAGAATTAGATGAAGCTACCAAATCAAGGTTTTGGGAGGACTTAGATGAAATATTACAAAATATTTCACCAAATGAAAGGATTTTAATAGGAGGTGATCTAAATGGGCATGTCGGAGTGAAAAATGAGGAATATGAGAGAGTACATGGGAGTTATGGGTTTGGAACGAGGAATGAGGAATGGAAAACTATATTAGATTTTGCGATAGCATATGACCTTATATTAGCTAATACATTTTTTAAAAAAAGAAGAGAACACTTAGTCACATTCAAAAGTGGGAATAATAAATCGCAAATTGACTTTCTTATGGTTAGGAAGAAGGATAGAAAGATTTGTAAAGATTACAAAGTCATCTCTGGAGAAAGCTTAACTACCCAACATAGGGTAGTAGTGTTGGATATACGCCTTAAACATAGTATCAGTAGAAAGAAAATATATACAATTCCTAGAATTAAGTGGTGGAAGTTAAAGGATGGGAAACAACATATATTTAAGGAGAAGGTAGAAGTACAAGCATTAGGTGAAATATATGATGACTCTAATACAACATGGGATAAGATGGTATCAAAGTTGAAAATAGTAGCTAAGAGTGTCCTCGGTGAGTCAAAGGGGCATGCACCGCTAAGTAAAGAATCTTGGTGGTGGAATGAGAAAGTACAAGAGAAAGTGAAGGAAAAACGAATAGCTTATAAGGAATTATATATTTGTAAGAATGAGGAAAACTTAAAAAAAATATACAATAGCCAAGAAAGAAGCTAAGAAAGTGGTGAGTGAAGTAAAAAATGAAACTTTTGAACGGTTATATAAAAAATTGGATACAAAAGAAGGGGAAAGAGACATTTATAGAATAGCTAAAGTGAGAGAAAGAAAAACAAGAGATCTTAGCCAAATAAAATGTATTAAAGATGAATGTAATAGGGTATTAGTAAGCGATGGAGAAATAAAAGAGCGGTGGAAGAGGTATTTTCATCAACTTTTTAATGAAGGTTTAGGAGACCAACTTAACTTGGGTAATTTAATTAGGTCAAATGAGCATCAAAATTTTAATTTTATCGTAGAATTCAAACTTCAGAAGTAAAACAAACTTTAAATGAGATGCACAATGGAAAAGTCGTTGGACCAGATGATATTCCGATAGAGGTATGGAAGTGCTTAGGGAAACAAGATATTGAATGACTTACAAAATTATTTAACATGATATTGAAAACGAAAAAAATGTCTGATCAATGGAGGATAAGTACTCTAGTTCCCTTATATAAGAATAAAGGAGCCGTACAAAATTGTGCAAACTATAGGGGTATTAAACTAATGAGTCATACTATGAAACTTTGAGAAAAAGTAATAGAAAAAAGATTAAGGAAGGAGACCACAGTGACAGAAAATCAATTTGGGTTCATGCCTGGAAGGTCGACAATAGAAGCTATACATCTTCTTAGACAATTAATTGAAAAATATCGGGAGCAAAAACAAGATCTACACATGGTATTCATTGACTTAGAAAAAACGTATGATAGAGTCCCAAGAGAAATTATATGGCGAATTTTAGAAAAGAGAGGTGTTAGCATAACATATATTGAACTAATTAAAGATATGTATGAGGATGTAATGACCAGAGTAAAGACTTCGGGCGGAGTAACTGAAGCATTTCCAATAAAGATAGGGTTACATCAAGGATCAGCTCTAAGTCCCTATCTTTTTACACTAATTATGGACGAACTCACTGCGCACATTCAAGACACAGTACCGTGGTGCATGTTGTTTGCAGATGATATTATTTTGGTAGATGAGACACGTGAAGGAGTAAATGCTAAGCTAGAATCTTGGAGGGAAACACTAGAAGGGAAAGGTTTTAAGCTTAGTAGATTAAAGACAGAATATATGGAATTTAAGTTTAGCAATATTAGAAGTAATGAAACAATTGTTAAGATAGGAGAGGACGAGTTGTCTGGAACCGAGCGATTTAAATATTTAGGATCATTTTTACAAAATGATGGAGGGATTGAGAGAGATGTCTTACATAGAATACAAGCAGGATGGGTGAAATGGAGGGGAGCGTCAAGTGTTTTATGTGACCGTAAAGTACCTCTTAAACTTAAAGGTAAGTTCTATAAAACCGTAGTTAGACCTGCATGTTATATGGAGCTGAATGTTGGACTATGACTCGAGCACATGAGCAGGAGATGAGAGTTACAGAGATGAGGATGTTAAGATGGATGTGTGGGCATACGAAGATGGACAAAATAAAAAATGAGAGCATTAGAGAGAAAGTCGGAGTTGCATCTATTGAGGAAAAACTCCGAGAGACACGTTTAAGATGGTACGGACATGTATTTAGATTACCAATAAATGCTCCAGTTAGGCGATGTGAAACTATGATAAACATGCATATCAAACGAGGAAGAGGAAGACCAAAAAAGACTTGGTTAGCAACAATAAAACAAGATAAAATTTATTTAAATATAGATGATGATATAATAGGAGATAGAGCTCAATGACGTAAAAGGATTCATACAGCTGACCTCACTTAGTAGGAAAAAACTTAGTTATTATTGTTGTACGTATTATATTTAAAAGAAATTTTTTTACAAATATATTGTAACTAAAGATTCAAAATTTAAAAATGGATGACAATTTAAATATTTTAGTGTAGCACCAAGTCGTGGGACACGACACGATGTATGCCTAGTGTTATGAATAGCAGATGAACAGAATTAATCCATATTAACTATCAAAATTTACTTATGTGATTTTTCTATATATATTGCATCTAAATATATAGATCATCAATAAAATTTTCAAAAAAAAGTAAAAAAAACTACCATGGTCAGAATCAAATATAGAAGAAGAGCGATCAAGAAAAACAATTAAAAAGTCGGAGTATCTAATGACGTTATAGTAATTATAAAATTATAATTATTATAATATGTCCAATCAATTTAAAAATTATATGAGAAATTTAGATGAGAAATAGTACTACTGAATAGTGGTGTTGGATGACATCATGACAATTGATTGAAGAGCGGATGAGACATCTTTTCGTGAAAGCAAAAATTAAAATATGGGGGTAATTTGATTATTTGGAAAAGGACTCTTCCTAATTTTTATCATTTTTAATATACACAACGTCCAGTTAACAGACATAATTTGTATTTATTTTCACTTTATTAATCCTTCTAAATAGAAATTGGAAAGTAGCTTTACTAGTTCACTTGCATTTATTACTGTTTTAATTTGGAATTAAGGGCATCTTCGATGATGGATAAATTTTTAACTTTTTGGTGTAACCCCGCCGAAAATAAAGAGAAATTTAAGAAGTTGAGTTCGATATTTCAAACAAAGCTTCTTAGTTTTTTTGATGACATGTAGAAAAAAAGAATCATAAAGAAGTTGTAAAAAATCTCATTGTGGATGTCCTAAATATCTTCCAAATAAAAATGAATGATTTTCATTTTTCCACATTATTTTATGGGATTGCTTATTGTATTTTGTAAGTGCCTTGTACTCATTTTATCGTATCAAAAATAATAAAGAAATAAATAGTTTAAGTTTAAAAATAATATTTACTTATTTCTATTTTGTCCATTTTATATTTATTTTGGAATAAGAAAAAAAACTACAAATGTATTTGCTTTGGTTAATTAGTGGGAAATTTTCATTTCTAATATATTAAACATTTTTAATATATTATATTTTTGTTTATTATTTTAAAAATATGTTTATATATCTTAGAACATTGAAGATATTTGTATCATCTTTCTCAAATATCCTCCATTTGAGAGAGATTAATTGTGCCAGGTGATTTTTCTTATTGTAGGGTCTACCAAAAAGTGGGCTACCATATTGGTACTTTTTATATATTTTTTTAATTTAATTAATATTTTTAATTAAAAGATGATGTATTTGATTGTGAAGTTGGGAATATATAAGAGTGAGATATTTAATGAGTGAAACTATACATATTTGGTTGCTAAGATATTTTATTGTAAAATTTGAGATATTTAAATAGTAAAATATTTAAAGAGTGATATAAAAATGAGAATCATAAATACTTTGGGAGAAATATTCTCAACTACTGTGATGCTATGAATTTTCAAACTCTAAAACTAGTGTTTACTGATAATCAGAGTAACACAGATGATTTAATAAACTTGGGATAAATTTTTAGTTAAGAGGGATCGTATCATGATCGAGTTAAAAATTATTTTTATAAAAAATCTTAACTCAAACTTGAATATAATCTAAAACTTCTAAATCCGAATCTGAATCTAAAACTTCTAAATCCGAATCTAGATTTGACCAGAATAACTCAATTACCAACGCTAATATTGATATACATATAAATATCTTAAATTTTAAAATAAATTTTAATCTAAAAAAATCCATTGAAATTTAATTTTGGGTCAATCTGAATCTTTCAATCTAAATTCGATCTGAATCCAAGAACTTTCAATTCGAACTTTATTTTTTTTTAAGATCAATTCAAATCATATCATCAAATCGGATTCATTTTTAATACTTCTATTTATAGCCTTAGGTTTTTTTAGTCCCTATTAGACAATTGAAACTCCCTTCCTCTGGTTTTTCTGTTCAAATCATTTCAGTTGTTTTTATTTTGAATTTGGTATATATAGTATTATTGAAATGTATGCATGTTATTTAAAAAATTTAAAAATATTTATGCCCTTTACCTTCCCTGATTAGCCGGATTCTATCTTAATTGCTGCTCACTTCGTTATTCGATAAATAGTATTATATTTTAGAATTTATAAGAACATTTACGATGAGAGCTCCCATTATAGACGTGGTAAGAAGAAAGGAGCTCCTGATAATTCTTATAAAATCTAAATCACATTAATTCTAGACCATCAAAGAATTTGAATATAAAAAATTAGAACTCATGAATCTTCATAAGAAAAATGAATACATAAATAAATATGATAAGGAACCTGATTGAAGAGTCATCCTTATTTTTAGCATTGTCCAAAAATAATCTCTGTGGAAGAAGACGCAACGGAAAGAAAAGGTTAGCATTGTCCAAAAATAATCTCTGTGGAAGAAGACGCAAAAAGAATGTCTTCCAAGGAACTTATGGGTGACGGCACTGAAAAGCTTTAGGTCAATATGGAATCAAAATCTCTGTCAAAATTGAATCATAAACCCTTAGAGACCAACCCTATATATAGTGAGTATCTATTATCAGTCCATAGATGATAATAGATGCAGGACTATAGGTTCTACACATACAAGATCTACATCTAATAACTGACACCCAATAAGCCTAAGTTAGATCACTTTAATGAGTTCGGTTTGTACTCATATGCACAACTTAGAATTAAGCCCGCCAATTAGAGTTAATAATCAACAATATAATCTTCCACTTGGGCTATTTGTGAGTTATATATAAAATACAAGTAAAATTTTAGTTGATATCAACTTTATGGGTATAAAATACCCTTGTAAACAATATGGTCCATTAACTTCATTGGTATAAGACTAAAGAGATCATAACTACTGTATATAATCGTAACAAGTCCAATATTAATCACAATACCAATGTCATTAATGGCATAAATCAAGATGTAGACGTGTAGAGTAAAAATTACATGAAATGTATTTAGTACATGTCAATTTTCAACTGGTCTTAAGATGACCTCAAAAGAGATCGGATAATATTTGCGAAATACTTTATACTAAACTGCAATAGCAAATCATGATCAACTTTATGATTCCAAAAGGAATCTGTATCATATTTACAAGCATCAAATGCTAAACATCAGTAGTAAATGATAATATCACAGTCAGAGTGTCAAACAAATATAGAAATTCTCATTAATGTTTTGAACTTTAAGTACGCACAATAATCAAAATAAAATGTTTGTCTTTATTATCAAATATAGAGCAATAAGATAAATGCAGACTCCCACTAGATGAATTCTTCCATAAGAAGGGCTCTCATATCCACAACATGTGTATAAAACACCTTCGGCACCAAACCTTTGGTGTGTGGATCGGTTAACATAAAATTTGTGTTGATGTGCTCTATCATAATTTGACTACTCTGAACTCTTTCTTTAACCGCTAGAAACTTAATGTAGATACGCTTGGACTTCGATGAACTACGATTATTCTTAGCATAAAGTTTTACGACTTTATTATCACAGTAGATCCTTAGTGGTCTGTCAATGCCATCAACGATTTGTAATAATATGATGCAGTTTCGCAACCAAATCCCGTGATTGGATGCTTCGTAGCATGCTACCCACTCTGCCTCCATAGTAGAAGTGGCTACTAGTGTCCGCTTGACGCTCTTCCAAGATATAGCCCCTCCAGTACGTATGAAAATATAGCCCGAAGTAGATCTCCTGCTATCCAAGCATACAGCAAAATCGGAGTCTGAATATCTAATCACCTCCAGATGATCTGATCTTCGATACATGAGCATATGTCATTTAGTTCTTTACAAATACCGCATCACTTTATTTACCGCTTTCCAGTGCGATGATCCTGAGTTACTTACATATCTGCCTAACATCCCCACTATAAATGTTATATTTGATCGAGTACAAACTTGTGCAAACATGAGACTTCCCACTGTTGACGCATATGAGAATTGTTCCATCTCCTTTATTTCAAGTTCAAGCCGTGGACACTGCTGCAACTTGAACTTATCACCTCTTGACACATGTATGTCACCAGGTGTACAATTCTGTATACCATATCTTATAAGCACCTTTTCAATATAGACCTGTTGCGAAAATCCGAGAATGTCTCTTGAACGATTATGATAGATGTGTATGCCTAAAATAAAGGATGTTTCACCAAGATCTTTCATTTTAAAATTACCAGATAGAAATGACTTGGTTTGATGTAGCATACTCTTATTATTGTTTGTAAGCAATATATCGTCCACATACAAAATAAGTATAACAAACTTGCTTCCACTGAACTTGACATATATGCACTGATCAACAGGGTTCTCTTTAAATTCAAATAAGGTAACCGCTTGATTAAATTTCTGATACCACTAATGGGACGCCTGCTTTAAATCATAAATAGACTTCTTTAATCTACATACTAGGTACTATGAGTCTTTAGACTCAAAGTTCTCTGGTTGCACCATATATATAGACTTCTCTATGTCTCAATTGAGGAATGCATTCTTTACGTCCATTTAATGTAGCTTTAAATCATAATGAGCTACAAGTGTCATGATTACCCTAAGGAAGTCTGTCGTCGATATAGGTGAGAAAGTCTCTTTGTAATCAATGTCTTCTTTCTGAGTGAATCCCTTAGCAACAAAACAAGCCTTATACTTTTCGACATTGCCCCTTGACCGCTTGATTTTAAATATCTATTTACAATCAACAGACTTCTTTCTTTCAGGCAATTCGATAAGTTCCCAAACGTCATTGTTTGACATAGACTTCAACTCTTCTTACATAGCGTTAATCCACCTTTCAGGGTTAGAGCAATGCTTGACTTCTTGGAAAGATGTAGGATCACCTTCCAACCCTATGTCAAAGTCATGCTCTTGGAGATAAATATAATCACAAGAATTCGTAGTTCTCCATTCATTTGTGGATTGCCTTAAAGGCACTTGTATTTGAGGTGGTTAAGGTACTTGTTCATCAATATGAGGCAATACTTCAATTTCAGTGACAACCTCCTCCAATTGCATTGGAGATGTTATGGGAATATCTTGATTCACTACGCTCACTGGATGCGTAATGCCCATAATGTGCGGTATGGTAACCACACCACTACTGATCGCACTAGTAGTAACCACAGGAGGATTGTCAATGCATTCCTCAAAAGATATTTTCCTTACCTTATCATTCCTACTGTTCTCAATGAACTTGGCATTTCCCGTTTTGAAGAAAGATTTATTAGAGAGATCATAAAATTTAAACTCTCTTGATTTCTCAGAATAACCTATAAAATTACAGGTAACTATTCTTAATTCTAGTTTCCTTACATTATGCCTGTAAGGGTCACCTTCAGTTGGACAACCCCAAACGTATAAATGCTTAATGCTAGGCCCACCCTGCTAAATAATTTGAGTTTGACCTGTCGGGTTAGCCCACCCCGCCAAACAATTTAAGCGGGTTGGGTTGAAATTTTAGCAACCCAAGCCCATCGCGGGCCGACCCGCCCCGCCACGGGTTGACCTGTCTGACAGTTCTAATGCTAGACTTTCCATCTGTTCACATCTCGACTGGAGTTTTAGTTACTGCCTTACTAGGTACTCTATTGAGTAGGTAAACTGTACTCTTGAGTGTTTCACTCCACAAAGACTCTGGTAGATAAGTGAAAATCATCATACTTCTTACTATGTCTTTTAGGATTCGATTGTGACGCTCATCTATGTTGGGACCGAAATGTAGCTAGAGGGGGGGGGGGGTGAATAGCTCGTCGCGTGCTCGTGGTCGGCGTTGTTTGTTTCTTCAAAGATGTGCAGCGAAAATACAAGAAACAACTACAACAATGCTAACAAATGGATTTTACTTGGTATCCACCTCACAAGAGGTGACTAGTCCAAGGATCCACGCACACACACACACCTCCACTAATAAACACTTCTTTTCGGTAACTACCGAAGGCGGAGAAGCCCTACAAGACTCTCAATATAGAAAGAAAGGAAAGAGAACAAAAGTATAAGCAAAGCTTACAATGAATACAAGAAACCCTAACCCTAACTTTCTTCTTCTTGCTTTTGATCCGCCTCTTGACTTGGAAGAGCCTCCAAGAACCTTCAAGAACTGGCGATCTGGACCTTGGAGAGAGCTGTGGAGTTGCTGTCGAGGATCTGAGATGAATCGGTGAAGTTCTGCGTTGTCTCTCGCGTTCTCTTGCGAAGGAATCGAGCGCCTGCAGCTTAATACGACGCCAACGGTCGGATCCCGATCGATTGGAATGCTCCCAATCGATCGGGGAGGCTTTGGATCAATCAGTGGATCGATCCAGAGTGCCTCTGTGATCTGCGGGAATAACTTGGATCGATCGACTGATCGATCCAGCCTTTATTGCGTAAAAACGCGCCACCCCAATCGATCCACTGATCGATCCGGAGGCGTTCTGTGTGCTCTGCGACTTACCCACTCGAGACTTGTCGCAGGGACCTTCCTAATCGATCGGCCGATCGATTGGGCATCAGCCAATCGATCGGCTGATCGATCCAAACTTGGTTTTTGCCCAAAACCAAGTCCCAAGCCCCCAAACCAACATCCGGTCAATCCATGACTTGTTGGTTCATCATGCATAGCATCTGGTCATCCTTGACTTGCTAGGACTTCCTCACCAAGTGTCCAGTCAATCCCTTTGACCCACTTGGACTTTTCCTCATCGTGCCAAGTATCAGGTCACTCCCTTGACCTACTTGGACTTTCACCAGATGTCTGGTCAACCTTGACCCATCTGGATTTCCCCGTGCCTGGCTTCACTCACCAGGACTTCTCTTCTGCCTGGCTTCACTCACCAGGTCTTTCACCTAGTTTCACTCACTAGGATTTTCACCTGGCTTCACTCACTAGGATTTTCTTCTGCCTGGCTTCACTCACTAGGAATTTCTTCTGCCTAGCTCCACTCACCAGGACTTTCACCTAGCTTCACTTACTAGGATTTTCATTCTGCCTAACATCCCAGTTAGGACTTCCTAGTCAAGTATCTGGTTAACTTTGACCTACTTGACTCTTCTTCAACCAACCTGATTAGACCCTGATCAGAGGGGAATTGCACCAAACAATCTCCCAAAATGAACAACTGCACCTGCACTTGTCCATATCATCGAAGTCTTGTATTGTCAAACATTGAAACCCAAACCAAGACTCAAGCTTGGTCAACCAGGTCAACCTTGACCTGAGGGATATTGCACCAACAATTTTCACCTTTTTGATATTTGACAATACCTCATTTAAGTTAGGCTAATCTCATAGCCTCAACTTTCTTCATGCCACTAGGTGATAAAGGCGTAAGTTAAACCCTACATTCTCCCACTAAGAAGACAAACTCCCTCTTAGTTAATGAAGGCTTAACTTAAACCCTACATTCTCCCCCTATTGTCACACATCAATAAATTCACTTGTTGAAAACTCTCCTCTTTAAGACTCTCCCCCTGAAGAGTTGCTCATCGTTGTTCACAACTCCACTCGTTGTGATCAACACGATAATGAAGGTCCCATACCCTTCATTATCATTAACCCTATATTCTCCCCCAATGTAGACAAATGCTCAAGGTTGAGCATTACAACTTAAACAATGAAGATATTCACTCTCCATTGTAATCCAATGCTCAACCTTGAGCATGTTCTTAAAAAGAAGGTTAACCACCTTCCAAGGTTCATGAAAAATAATTTTCATGTCTTTAAAGAGTACCTCCCACTAAAGACATGGTCGTACCTTCTGTCATTGCACCAACAATGACTTTGAATCCCTAAACCTTTAGGAAAACTAAATTTAGAAGTTTTAAGGTTCAAAAGTTCAAAATTTGAATCAAACCCCAACCTAAACTTCAATTTAGTCTTCCTCAACCAATCCATCCTTGTTTTCAACATGAAAACACCCTTTTTTATGTATACAAATGTATTTTGAGGGGTTAGGAATGGTTACCTAGACTAAAATAGGTTCAAAATGCTGAAAATAAGTTTTCCCAGCCAAAATCAGCATCTTCGATCGATTGGAGTTGAGTTCCAATCGATTGAACCAGCTTGAATCGATCCACTGATCGATTCAGGTAGTGTGGATCGATCAGTGGATCGATCCAGCGAGCTTCTGCTCGCGGAATTTTCCTTCTCAATCGATCGCCCGATCGATTGAGGTATTTCGATCGATCGGGTGATCGATTGAGGTATTTCGATCGATCGGGTGATCGATTGGAGTTCTGATAGTTGCTGAAATTCCATTTCAGTCAACTTCAGAAACCCCAAAAAAAATTCTACAAAAATCCAAAATTCGTGAAAATTTGTGTAGACATTATTTAGGGTATACTTTATCATGGAAAAATAGTTTTCTATGAAAATACATCATATTTTTAAAGATTGACATAAACTTGAGAACTTGCAAAAGCTTTAGGGTGCGTTTGGTTCAAGTCATCATGTATAACCTTGGTTATGTGATTACCTGGTAATCACATAACCAAGGTTATAGGGAATAAAACATAACCAAATGTTGTTTGGTTCAACTTAGGTAATGCAACAAAAACTTATTTGTTTGAAGATTTTAATAAATACCCTAGTTTAATATTTTACCGTATTACCCTCAGTTACAAAACCAACTATACATAATATTATTATTATTTATTTTTTAATATTTTTTTATTTTTCTTTTTCCTGTATATTTTTTTACTTTTTAATGTGTTTTTTTTTAATGTTTTTATATTTTTATATTATTTATATTTATATTTTTTATTTTTTTACATTTTTTTAATTTTAATTTTAATTTATTTATTTTATTTTTAAAATTTTTATAATTTTTTTAAAATTTTTAAATTTTTTTTTATTTTTTTAAAATTTTTTAACATTTTTAAATTTTTTTATTTTTTATTTTTAAAATTTATATTTTTTTATTTTTTAAATTATTTATTTTTTTTAAAAAAATAAAATTTTAAACATTTTTTTTATTTTTTTTACATTTTTTTACATTTTTTCTCTTTTTTTCATGTTTTTTCTTATCGGAGGGTATTTTTGGTAAAAAAAATTTGTTAACCCCGGAATCAAGAAAAACCTTAGTTTTCTGAGATTTTCCGATTCCGGGCTGCATGACCCTTTTGCTGACGTGTCGGGCATGTAACATTACTTGGGAATCATCAAATACCTAAACCAAACAAGGTTTTTGTTGATAACCTTGGATGGATAACCAAGGTTATCAAGAATAACCCCGAACCAAACACACCCTTAGTGTTTTCTTCAAGTTTGTGTCTAACTATCTAATGGTGATTACTATCAAAAGATAGCCTTCACCAAGGTTTTCCAAAATCATTTTAAAAACATTTTCAAAACCAATATCCCACCATGTTCTTTGGGCTTAATGCATATGACTTGTACATTAGCTTTCCCAATGATGGGAAAACACATAACTATGTGTTTTGATTAACTTAAAACTCAAGGAAATGCACTAAATCAGCATGTTGAGTTTTGTTCATCATCCTAACATCTCACTTGTATCTAATGTGCACAAAACACATACAAGTCATCTTATAGGTCTTTGTGAGATGTAAAATTTGGTTTTGCCCTAATCTAGGGATCATGCATATCTATCTAGGCATTTTGTGGATATTGAACATCCACCTAGGATGTCACTTGTTGAAACCACCTGTTGATAAATGTCATTTGTCCTTAATTTTAAGGAAAAAAACATAATGCATGATGATGTTATGGCATACATCAAAAAGAAATAATTTTTAAAAAATATTTTCTATAACTACATGATGTATGTATGTCATGACATGATATTTTTGTGTTTTTACAATAAGGCATGAGTGCAAACATAAAACATGATGTCATGGCATATAATGGGCAAACAATCATGGCAAGGTTTAGCATAAATAAAATATACCTAGATTATCTATCTAAGTATCCTTAAGCACATAGCTAATCCTAAAACTTAAACCCTAGATTGTCCAATTTCCTCAAGAAAATATCAAAATCTCACCTAGGTATTTCTTATGTTTTCCCAAATTGTGCCAATTAAGATTAAAATCAATATCTCCGGAATTAGGCACATTTTACTCTTCCAAAGAATAAATGATAAATCTATTTCATTTTCAAAGGTTAATCATAACCTTGAAAATGCTCCTTGAGTGTCAATTTCTTCAAAGTTGGGTTAACTACCCTTCTTCTTAGAGTTGACACTCTCTAACCCATCTATGGGGTAGAGAAAATGCTCCTAGGAACCCAAAACCTATTGGTACTCCTTGGATGCTCTAGGTATTCACTAGGGATAACTTCCCTAGATACCTTCCTAGTGACCTTGTTTGGCTTCTTAGAAGCCTTGGTCACCTTTTCTAGGTCAACCCTAGGGATTGCTTCCCTTGTGACCTTCTTTGTGACTTTCTTAGACTTCTTAGAAATCTTAGTCACATTTGTTGTTGCAAAGATACTCTTAGGGATGACCTCCCTAGTATTTTTGGCTTGCCCACTAGACCTAGGGTTGATTCCATAGCTATTGGAACCCTATGGTAAGAAATTACATCCTTCTTGGTTTTAGGTTTGTATCTCAAACCTTTATGATCATTGGATGACTTTGATACTTCTAGACCTAGGTTTTTACTCTTGGACCCTTGTGTCATATTTGTGATTTTTCTAAGAGTCTTCTCTAATTTGTCAAGTCTTGACCTCAAGACTTGATTTTCCTTCCATAATTCTTCAACCTTAGGTTTTTCACTAAAACCTTGATTTTTCTTCTTCTTAGGCAAATACCTAGAATCCTTAGGGTTCTTGCCTAGATTCCTATCTACATTTCTAAACCTAGGTTGAGAGGCTTTAGCATGATAAGCTACATGATTTTCCTTAACTTTATCATGCCTCTTATTTTCATGGTAAATAGCATTGAAATGATATAAGTTAGAACTAGCATGCTTTTTTATCATTGTTCAAGGGAGTAGGCTAAAAAAAAGTTACCTTCCTTTTTACCTTGGAGGCTCCCCCTTGAATTGAGCTTCCTCCTTGAGCCTTGACCATCTTCTTCCCCTTAGGGCATTGACTTCGGTAATGCCCTCTTTGTTGGCACAAGAAGCACACAATGTGCTCCTTGCTCTTCTTTGTTGTGGGGATGGTCTCCTTGGGCTTCTCCTTGCCTTTTTGTGCCACTTGACCCTTCTTTTTGGCCAATTTAGGGCATTTACTTTTGTAATGCCCTTTTTCCCTACACTCAAAGCAAATGATATGATTTTTGTTATTTTCTATTGAAATTGTTATACCTTTGTTTGTAGGGGTGTCATCTTCTCCTTTTGATCCGGAGGTAGAAGTTTCCTCTTGATCCGAACTTGATACTCCTCCAATAGATTTGACTTGACTTGTGGAGGTGGAAGCTTCTTCATCCTCTTCTTCTTTTGACCCGGATGTGGAAACTCCTTCTTGCTCTGGGGTAAATGATCTACACTCCCCCTCAATCCTAGAGGTGGAGGCTTGATCTTCTTCTTCATCCTCTTGTACATGAAACAAGGAATATGTTCCTTCCTTGCTCTTTTGGTTGCATTCCTTTGAGGATGAAGCTTCTTGGACTTCTTTTTCGGAAGTTGAGCATCTCTCAACTTCAGAATTCTCCTCCTCTTGGTCTTCCTTCAATGAGTCACCCTCTTTGGATTTTTCTTGGGTTGGTACAGTGGAGGGGATCTCATGAATTTTAGCCAACTTGCTCCAAAGCTCTTTGGCATCTTCATATTGTCCAATTTTGCATAGAATTGTGCTAGGCAATAAATTAACCAATAATTTGGTTACCTTGTCATTTGCTTCGCACCTTTGGACTTGCTCCGGGCTCCATTTGCTCCTCTTGAGAACTTTGCCCTTTGAATTCATTGGAGCTTCGAAGCCTTCCATAAGAGCAAACCATTGCTCTATCTCCACCATTAAGAAGTTTTCGATCTTGATTTCCAAAGATCGAAGCTGGTAGATGTGTACGGTGGAGCCACCCTCGTGTCAAATCCAAGTCCATCTTGGAATTGCATCTTGAAGTTGAGCTTCTTGAATTCTTTGACTTTGATAATTTTGCTCCAACTTTTTCACCCTCTAGCTCTTCTTGTTATGTTTGCCCCTTCCGGCGATGATTCCGGTGAAGAGCGACCTCGCTCTGATACCACTTGTTGGGACCGAAATGTAGCTAGAGGGGGGGGGGTGAATAGCTCGTCGCGTGCTCGTGGTCGGCGTTGCTTGTTTCTTCAAAGATGTGCAGCGGAAATACAAGAAACAACTACAACAACGCTAACAAATGGATTTTACTTGGTATCCATCTCACAAGAGGTGACTAGTTCAAGGATCCACGCACACACATACACCTCCACTAATAAACACTCCTTTTCGATAACTACCGAAGGCGGAGAAGCCCTACAAGACTCTCAATACAGAAAGAAAGGAAAGGAAACAAAAGTATAAGCAAAGCTTACAATGAATACAAGAAACCCTAACCCTAACTTTCTTCTTCTTGCTTTTGATCCACCTCTTGACTTGGAAGAGCCTCCAAGAACCTTCAAGATTTGACGATCTAGAGCTTGGAGAGAGCTGTGGAGTTGCTGTCGAGGATCTGAGATGAATCGGTAAAGTTCTGCGTTGTCTCTCGCGTTCTCTTGCGAAGGAATCGAGCGCCTGCAGCTTAATACGATGCCAACGGTCGGATCCCGATCGATTGGAATGCTCCCAATCGATCGGGGAGGCTTTGGATCGATCAGTGGATCGATCCAGAGTGCCTCTGTGATCTGTGGGAATAGCTTGGATCGATCGGCTGATCGATCCAGCCTTTATTGCGTAAAAACGCGCCACCCCAATCGATCCACTGATCGATTGGGGTCTATGGATCGATCCACTGATCGATCCAGAGGCGTTCTGTGTGCTCTACGACTTGCCTACTCGAGACTTGTCGCAGGGACCTTCCCAATCGATCGGTCGATCGATTGGGCATCAGCCAATCGATCGGCTGATCGATCCAGACTTGGTTTTTGCCCAAAACCAAGTCCCAAGCCCCCAAACCAACATCCGGTCAATCCATGACTTGTTGGTTCATCATGCCTAGCATCTGATCACCCTTGACCTGCTAGGACTTCCTCACCAAGTGTCCGGTCAATCCCTTTGACCCACTTGGACTTTTCCTCATCGTGCCAAGTATCCGGTCACTCCCTTGACCTACTTAGACTTTCACCAGATGTCTGGTCAACCTTGACCCATCTGGATTTCTCCGTGCCTGGCTTCACTCACCAGGACTTCTCTTCTGCCTGGCTTCATTCACCAGGTCTTTCACCTAGCTTCACTCACTAGGATTTTCACCTGGCTTCACTCACTAGGATTTTCTTCTGCCTGGCTTCACTCACTAGGACTTTCTTCTGCCTGACTTCACTCACCAGGACTTTCACCTAGCTTCACTCACTAGGATTTTTATTCTGCCTAACATCCCAGTTAGGACTTCCCAGTCAAGTATCTGGTCAACCTTGACCTACTTGACTCTTCTTCAACCAACCTGATCAGACCCTGATCAGAGGGGAATTGCACCAAACAATCTCCCCAAATAAACAACTGCACCTGCACTTGTCTATATCATCAAAGTCTTATATTGTCAAACATTGAAACCCAAACCAAGACTCAAGCTTGGTCAACCAGGTCAACCTTGACCTGAGGGATATTGCACCAACAATCTACACCATTATGACTGGGTGTACCAGACATGGTATATTGAAGCACAATTCTACACTCAGCAAGGTAGTTCATAAAAGATCCTGGACGTTGTTCACTTGATCCATCATATTGACCGTAATATTCACCTCCACGGTCGGATCGGACGACTTTAATTTTCTTACCTAGTTGAAGTTTAACTTCGGCTTTGAAAATTTTGAACATGTCTAGAGATTGCAATTTCCCATGAATAAGGTACAGATAGCTAAATCTGGAATAGTCGTCTATGAAGCTAATAAAGTATGTGTGTCTATTCCAAGATTCCTTAGCGAATGATTCACAAATGTTCATATGTATTAGCTCCAAAATGTCATTATAACAGCTAGCCCCCTTGTTCTTTTTGTTAGTGATCTTTCCCTTAACATACTATATGCAGATATCAAAGTCTGATATATCAAGGGAATCGAGAATTCTATGTGACATTAACCTTTCTAGGTATTGTTTGGATATATGTCCTAAATGTCTATGCGACAACATAGAAGAATTCTCATCGATCAATTTATGTTTCGTACATATGCTATACATTATTACGTTGTCAACCGTAGAAGTAAAAGTGTTCAATTTATAAAGCTTATCAAATAAGG
Source organism: Zingiber officinale (assembly GCF_018446385.1). Lineage (NCBI taxonomy): Eukaryota > Viridiplantae > Streptophyta > Magnoliopsida > Zingiberales > Zingiberaceae > Zingiber > Zingiber officinale. The sequence continues at coordinate 118,790,705 of NC_055991.1, read as the reverse complement.
AACCATTGCCAACCAACACTGAATTAAATAAAATACAAAAAATTTCATTTATAAATGAACAAGAATAATCTGATTTGTCCAAAAAAAAAAAAATTGAAATTAAATTCCGTCAAAATGACGGTACAATAAATGTATTTTCTAAATTTAGAAAATTATTAGTTCCTAAACAAAGCTTAAAAGCACCAATCGACTCGACTTTAATTTTCTTTCCATTTCCTGTATAGTTTCTTACTCGCAGTTTGAGAACCAGATGCTAAGTGAGTACTATCAGATGTCTTAATCTTTAGTCTCCCTTCCTCTTGTACGCATTGAGCTATGAGCTCATTTAATGTCCACTTTTCCTTTTGAGTATTATACGATATCTTAAAAGGAGTGAACCATGCAGACAGAGACATTAAGATGAAATGCACTAACATACCCTCAGACATATCGAGTTTTAGTGCTTTCAGACTTGTCGTTATATTGGACATCTCCATAATATACTCCCTTATGTTTACTTTACCATTATATCGTATAGTTACCAACTTCGTAAGGAGTGTGGTAGTCTCGACCTTTTCATTTGAGGCGAATCGGTCTGTTAATTGGTCCAGAAAACTCCTAGCATCTTCTCCCTCTGTTATTGAGCCATTTATTGGTGCCAGTGGAAAATTTCATGATACTCAGACACATGCGATTTGATTTTTCCCACAACTAAAATTCAACCCTTTGCTCTATAGTGCTAACATTGGTCAGAGGTGTAGGACGATTATTTCTTAGTGCATAGTCTAAGTCTATGCAGTCTAAGACTACAGTCACGTATTCTTTCCGTTCAATAAAATTCAAACCAGTTAATGTTGTGATGTTATTAATGCTGGTAGTTACAGATTGCATTGAAATTTAAAGAGAAAATTTTATTTAAGCTCACGATTTAACTAAAATAAGAACATATAAGTAATATAAAATTATGTAAATAAAATAAAATTGTAAATGCATATAAATGATCTCTTTATGAGATACCAAGTACAACATAATGTGCTTTTCTTTAGCCGACACATTATTTGTTAGTGATACTCTCTAATATAACTTAAACTTTAATTGACCACACAATGTGTCTTCCTTTGAGTAGACCCATTGTGTACATACTATGATACTTTATATGAGTTATATTTTAGTTCATAGCTCACAACAACCTTAATCGGTCACATAATATATTTTCCTTTAGGCCGACATATTTTATGCATGATCTGAATAAAATAATATTTTGTTCCATAGTTATAAGCTACCTTATGCATATATCTGACATAAAAGTAACATTCCTTTGGGCTGATTACTTTTAGCATATATATACGTCTACCAACACAAAATGCACTAAGCCTACCTAAGGTGTCTTCCTTTGGACTGACACATTAGTTCAAGTTAGTAGCACGTTGTGTGGATAGACTAAAGAAAATTCTAAGAACTTAATTAGAAAAAAAATTACTTAATATAATCAGCCTTAACAACTCCAAATTATACTTATCAATCGATTGATATCAAATGATAGTCGATTAGTTTTATCCAATCGATTATCATTATTAATTTGAAAGTTTAATTAAAATAATTGTTTTAATTTAAATCTAAAAAGTTAATAATTTTTTATTTCAAATAATGTAATTTATTAATAGTATTAGTGGTGATTTATGAATTTAAATTTTATTTATATATTAAGTAAAATATAATGGGAAAGTGTGACAGGGATAAAGAAGTTGGTTAGAGGTTTTTTACTTTTGCCTTGACGTAGATATAATAATGAAGAAGTTTATGGAAAGAATTCATGACTGTGGAATGTGGATGCTCTAATTGAATAGCCGTCAATTTAAATTAGGATTACCGGATTGCTCCACTCCGTTAAATATTTTAAATAAATTATATTAAAATTTTATCAATTCATGGACTTGAATTAGCTTGTCCCGTCTAAAAAAAACTTTTAAAATTTTAAAAAATTCAATACTCAAATTGACGTGCCTAATCCACCATTTAAAATTTTTAATATATTTTTTAACTACGCACGGTCCGTCTAACCCCCTAACTTATCTGGGTCAATTGGCCTGTCAGGATACAAAGAAGATTCTCTAGTGCATAAAATAGACCATCTTTTTATATGTCTTAATCCTATTTTATAGATGCGGGCTATCAATATATATATAAAGGGACCATCGCAAAATGCGGACCAAGGATCCGCTTCGCCAGGACCATGTGATGGATTTGACCTGTTCCGGAGCACTATCAAAATTCATTATGATCCTAGATACGATTCTAGTCATTAAATGCTTTTACTAAAAAAGTGTTAAGTTGATAGACCTTATAAACACCTGTATTAAAAACATATATATACCTACGAAATTAATGAACTGATTACGTCGTAAACAATTGGAACCACCAAATTCCAGACACCTTTATCTAAATGCTCAACTTCGAATCCAGAATCTCCACTTTGCTTCGCACTCACGCCAAGCCCCACGCGTCTCCGTTTAGTTAGCCGTCCGATTATCATCGGACGCTTAATATTCGAACAACCAAGTTAATTTCTCCTCTTGCATATTCTCGAATTAGGCCATCCTTGGATAGGATCCGAACCCACCCGCAACACCCATCAGTATGAATACCTTTCATTCCCTCCTTCCTACACGCGGATAATTGTCGGGGGAAAGGAATCGCACTTCTTCTCGAGATCGCTTTCGGCTGATTCTATAGTCCTCGGATAAGCGTCTCCGGAGTCCAATCCAGGGTTCCAGACTTCCAGTAGTCCTCGTTCGGTTGCTTTTCGCTCTTAAGTTTCTAATTTCGGGCGAATCGGGGCTTTTTTTCTTTCCTCTCTTTTTTGGAGTGGGTTCGTACTCGTTCGAAATGGCGTGTGAAAAAAGTTGATTTTTTTCCCCTAAACTTTTCTCTCTTCAGTTTGCGATGGATAGGTCGAGGACTGATTTTGATTTCTGACTTTTGGGGCATTCACTGCTCGGCTGCTCCGTTGATCTATATTTTGACAGGTTCGATTAATCGAATGTGAAGTTTTAATACAAGGTTATCTCGTTCATTAAGATTCTTGCTATAGATCTGTGATTAACATATTTAGGATGTCTTTGTCAGTGGGACATTGTGTTGTTTTTTTTTAACAGCGAGGGATTTGATGGTTGCGTAGAGACTATGTTTCTTTTTAAGTGGGTAGTTAGTGAAAACCTTGCTAATTTGGTTTTATATTAGTCGATAAAGTATTCTATTGATTTATGACTTTGTCGACGTTGATTGTTCTGGTGACCTATGTTTTGATGGGTTAGGTAATCTGATAAGGTTATCTTGTTTATTAAGAATGTTTCTTTGAGTTCTCTATTCTATGGATCTTTTTTTTTCTAGTAAGGAATTTGATGGTTGCGTAAAGAGTACTTTTCTTTTTGAACAGATAGCTAGTGTTCATCTTACTAGTTTTGTTAGAAATAATCGATGAAGTATTCTGTGGAAAATTATCATTTATGTTGCTGTTTTCAACAGCGAGGTATTTGCTGGTTCTTGTAAAGATTAAGTTTCTTTTAAGTGGGTAGTTAGTGTTCATCTTACTATTTTAGTAGAGAACAACCCATAAAATATTCTGTTGAATCTTTTCTGTCAAGAAAATTATCATTGCATCTGAACTTTATTCTGTTTTTTAAATTGTCATCGTTATTGTTCTTGCTCTTTATCAGGATTTTTTGTAGAGGTGATTTTGTTTAAAAGTTGCAGATTAAGGTTCCGAGATGGATGACTACAGTTCTGAGAAAGATGAGATATTAAAGGAGTTCTTTATTCCTAGTTACGTATTTACTGCGGAGTTGCCAATAAAACACCTTTCTCATGTACCCGCTTGTCCTGTAGTGGTCTTCATTAATACCAAAAGTGGTGGCCAGCTTGGAGGTGATTTACTTGTCACATTTCACAAAGTTCTTAACAAACTTCAGGTACTTAATTAAATGCCGAGAGAAATTCATTTACTCAGATACAAAGATATCATAATTGATTTTACTTGTGAAGAATGTGCATTCCAGGTTTTTGATTTGCAATCAGAAGCTCCTGACAAGGTGTTGCACCAGATATATGGAAATTTGGAAAAACTCAAAGCAAAAGGAGATCATCTTGCTGCTGAAATCTTAAATAGGTTGAGACTAATTGTGAGTACTACATATGGTCCAGTAGTTTCATCGTTTCCATCTTCCAGCATATGCAGACGAACCTTTGGCTCTTGGTTTATTAATTTGCCCTGAATATCTCTATAACTTGGATTTTCTTGATTAAGGTTGCAGGTGGAGATGGTACAGCAAATTGGCTTCTTGGAGTAATTTGTGACCTTAAACTTGCTCGACCACCTCCTCTCGCCACAATGCCACTAGGCACTGGAAACAACATCCCGTTTTCATTTGGCTGGGTAGGTGGAAAGAGGTTTTTCCTCTTAAAGTGGAATTTTGTCTGCGGAATTAACTTTGGTCCACATTCAAATTCTCAGAAGCATATACTAGAATAAAAAAATACAGTGAAATGTTTTATTTTGCCTTATAGGAGAGCATTTCTACAATAAACATTGTTTAGATTCGGTTTAGATTCTATTAGTTAAATTTTTTTCCTTTATAGTCGGTGTTTCTTTTGGTTTGCAATTGAATCTTGCTTCACCACCATCTGCAGTGATGCACTATTATGTAATATTTGGTTCTTTATTAACTTTTTGTCTCTTCGACTATGTTGTTTGTACATTATATCCCTTTATATTCCTGAAACTTGACACCTAAAAGATTGTATTATGTTGCAGAACAGATCAACCACCTCATATATCAGACTTTTGCAAAACACTTGGATGACTAATAAACTAACATGGGACTAAACCTATTAAATCATAATATCCACATTTTCTTACAAACAAGGATAAATCAGCCCTGACCAAAAAAAAACCCATCAATTATGGAGAAATCAATGCTGTCAAAGTTAGTTTTTTAATTAATCATGCATCTTCATTTGGTGAGTTGCGTTTTAATATTAATACAATTGCAGGGAAAGAAGAATCCTGGTACAGACTATCAATCTGTCAAATCATTTCTAGAACTAGTAATGAAAGGAAGAGAAATGATGATCGATAGGTAAATTTTACATTATTATTGATTAGGAAGTTATATGATCAAAGTCATTGATGTTTGCTTTACAGGTCCATTATGTGCTGTACAATTACCTCTTTATCGCATGATGAATGATAGGAATAATTAAGTACTCCGATATGTTTTCTGAAAAACATATTTACTCTGATTAGGAATGGAAAGAGGTTTTTTTATTAGGCAACCTACTTCAGTTAAGCTTTGTACCAGCTCAAATTCATTAATCTGAAAACACTGAATGCATCTTCTTATGTGGGATGTAACAGACAGAAAACTAGGTTTTTCTTGGACCAAATATATAAAGATGGATTACAAGCCTATTTATGCATAAACAGCTAAGCCAACATTTTGTTTCAACTTTTCATTGTCTTAAGAAAATTTATGTCATCAAGCTGCTCTGAAGTTGAAATAGTGCAATAGAATTGAGGAAATTCTGTTATTCTCATATGTTTTGAAGGTTTAAAACCCAACTCAAGCTGCATCTTTTTTTTTTTCCCCAGCTGGCATATTATTATGAAAAAGCAAGTTCCAAAGGAAGGTTCATGTGATCCAATTTCACCTTTAGAACTACCTCATGCTATGCATGTGTTTCGGTGTGTTTCACAGACAAGCTCACTGAATATGGTAAAAAACACTCACACACTACTTTTCCAGTACAAGCAGATTTCACTTTTGGTAATTGTTTAACTTTGGGCATTAACTGATTTTTTTTTTTTTTTTGTGTGTGTTCTCTATTTCCCTTGATTAGAGTAGACTACATTGTTTGTTGGTGATCCTGTCCGAATCGCTGAATCAACGGACGCTGGGCACGTGGCGCTCTCCTGGTTGCTGACATAGATCTCCGACCGGTCGTACGGCGCTCCGGCGAACCTGCAAAGAAGTCGGGCCGGGAAGGGGTTCCCGGCGACGACCCTCCGACGCTCAAGTCAGGCAAGTGGACAACAAAGAAGTGGCTCTCAATCTCAGAGAATGCATACCTCCAATGAAGTGTGAGGCCCTTTATATAGAGCTGCGAAGAGGCTCGCGCATGCATACCGAGGCGCGCACGTGTCCCCAGCCCATACCTCAGCATGGGCTTGTCAGATAAACTTACCTGACACCATACTGCTACAGTCCGAGTACGTTTTTGATGGGACAACGGAACCCTCTGTCATGAGATCCTACTTATGACCTGCTCGTTGGACATACTCGCTGTCAGAAGATGTTTCCTTGTCCTTTCCTCCTTAGCCCATGCCGAGTGTCCGACCGATCAGCAGTCCCATTATGTCCGGCCGGTCATATGTGCGGGTCCACTTGGGAGATTCCCGGTAGTGTGCTCTGTGAAGACTGTTCGAGTATTGCTACTTTATTCCTTTGGCCGAACGGGTAGCCCGCTCGGGCGAAGAATCCTGTTCACCATGAGCGTCGGAACCCTAACTTCCGCTAGGGTGCCCTTGACTTCAGTTAGACACCGGTAGCCGGTCGGTCCACCCTTTTCCGGTTGGCCGGTCGGCCGACCCTTCTCCGATAGGCCTTTTGACCTTCACGTGGCGTTGACTTTTTGGAACGGGGGTCCCCTGTTCTTACTGCCGGATCAGTTGGCAAGGTGCATGTCTAGTTTTATTTACTTTTTTTTAAAAAAAATTTATAACTCAAACCTATGGGAAGAAGGTCTAATCCAGAACCGCTCGAACCAATAATGCCTAAGCAAATTAGTATACATCAATGCTTGAGGTATTGGATTCATTTCATTTCTTCCAATTTCATGAAAGAAATATTCGTTAATAATACTAATAGTGATGAGAAGATTATCGATATTGTCATTAGTCATAATAGACCATATATACTACAACCACAAGGTATTCCTACCGTTGAGCTCCATGTAAGGTCATATCCTTAGTAATACTTAGCCTATTTAGACCTCATTTAATTATCTTTTAATTATATTAAGTGAAATCCATGTAACTTAAGATTTTTATTTAATAGATTTATACAGTTTTATCAATGTTGCCTTTTGCAATTTGAAAGTATTTTAGTTATCTTTATTCAAATGATTTCTTGCTTTCTAAATTGTATTAATTGATGAGATAATACTTTGATTAAACCTTGAGCTTGAATTATCGAAGAAAATTTTAGAAACTAGAGATTTTAAGATAAGGTGAACAAAAGGATAAAAATTAATATATTAACTGTAGTGTCAGTAGAATAGGTGGTTGAAGTGGGAAAGAGCTTTTGGAATATTGTGTGGTCATCATATCTGCATAGGGTAAGCTTTATAAGATTGTGGTATGATTCATCATAATCAGAGGTGTGTTTGTTAAGCAACAACACACACTAAAAGTTAATATAGCAGGGATAAAAATCTACAAGTATTGAGTTACTAGAAAGGATGAAATAACAAATTCTTATATGAAAGAGCAAATATGTGTTGCTCTAATAGATGATAAAATAGAGAATAAGTTGAGGTGGTAAGAAAATATTTAAAAGATGATCAATAAATTGTATAATTAGAAGAGTTGAATCTATATTGTAATGCAAGGTGGAACAAAGTTGAGGGAGACTATAGAAAATATTAGTCAACATAATAAAAAAGATTTAAGTAATTTGAATATTATTGGTGATATCGCCTTGCATGGAGTTCAATGGAATGATTCATGTAGCAAACCTTATATAGTTGGGAGAATTGATGATGATGATTTCCTGCTTATCAAAATTCTAATTTCTTATGATTAGGGTGGATCCTTAGTCTCTTACTATAAAATAGCTGGATTAAACAAAATTCCAGGATGAAAATCAATTTATTTGGTTTTTTTTGTCATTTTGGATAGTTTTATTCTAATAGCATCATTTGACATTTCAAATATGGTTACTATATGGATACAAAGTCTAAAACTTATTCATATCAACCTTTCAGCAAGGCTACCAAACATTTCGTGGGGGATTCTGGAACTACTTTAGCATTGGTAAGAGTTCCAAGATATCACTGCTTTGTGATCTAGTGGTGCTTCATAACGTGACATGAAGGGCTTGACTTGTCATAAATATTCATGATACTTTAGTATTGAAAAAATGTCAAAAAAACTCATACAAGCAATGCTCATTTCCATATTTTCTCCATGCAGTAATAATTTATTTATCCTAATTTGTCTTCTACGACCAGTTTTACAAAATAAGAACAGATAAGATAAAATTATTCTTTGTTGGAAAATTTCTCTATTTTCATTATGCAACTAAAAAGATCCTTTATTTTTGGTAATTTTCTGTTTCCATAAGTGCATATGTGCTAATGGCCCCTTTAATATCATGTTGTATATTCTAGGAATGGATGCACAAGTGTCATTTGCATTCCATGCTGAGAGGAAGAAGTACCCAGAAAAGTTCAAGAACCAGTTAGCTAATCAGGTATATTTTTCGTTGCTGCTGTTGTAATTTGGTAAAGGGTATGTTGTATCTCTTGATTATGCTGACACTGATTCATTCAACTATAACAAAAGTGCTTGTTCCTACAATCGATCCCTCTATTTGTTGAGCTCGTCTTATTTCATTAAAACAGTATCATCTACTGGAATGCAGATGACCTACTTGAAGCTTGGATGTACGCAAGGATGGTTTTGTACATCTCTATTTCATCCTTCTTCAAGGTGATTTTCCATTAATATTTTACTATTGAATACTACAGATCAAGATAGCTACAAAATTTGCTATGTTATTTTGTCAAATTCTTGTTAGCACTATTACTGAAGTTGTAGCTGTTGGAATATTCATAGCCATTCTGTCAGTTATTTCTATCAATCTGAACATTACTTTGTAGTTGATGCGTGACAAAAATTATAAGAAATTCAATATTTTTGTGACCATTACTGCAAAAAGACAAGTTACATAGCATTAGAAGCTCTGCAATATACACAGCTGACAATCTTGCAGGACATTGTGGCCTATGCCATCTTTTGGTTGTTTCATTTTCTTGAACTTGAGATGATTATTTTATCTCACACTAATTGAATTGTCCTTTTCATTTTATTATCATATTCACAGTCAAATTAATTTGTTCCCTCTTTGATAACATCTTAACTTTTTGAGAGCGTCTAACCATAATAAACAAACCATTTCTTGCCTATATTAGGCATATTAGGAGTTTAGGAGTCATCCTAGCAAATTAAATTTCTATTTGTAACCCGTTAATTCACTAGCATCTTCGTTGACAAAGACATTCAACTATTTTGCAATAGGCTTAGGAAGTTAAACCCTCACATATCTTCTGTAGAATTGGCAGTTGTATGACACAATAAGTTGCACAGCCTAATCAAAATCCAACATAGGATAAGTAGTCGTCTCGAATTTTAAGTTGCACTGATGGTAAAGGGCAACAAATCCATAGTATTCCTATTGCTTAATTAGTAATTCTTATTAACTTCGAGGCATTAGGTAATTGTATTGTACTAGAATTGGTTAGGGATATTCTTGTTAGTCTTATGGTTCTAAAAGGCCAATATATTAGCTTTTCCAATGAAATGTATTATTTTTGTTCGGAGGGAAGATTTCCTTGTCTCACATTTGTTACTTAGTCCATTTTTAACTCGTCTCATGCCCATTCTCTTCCATCCTTTGGTGCTCTTGCCAGCGATAAGTTATAAACTTGGCTGTAATTTTTTTTTCTTAAGTAGGACAGTTAGCCCATTCATCAATCTTACGTTGTAATTTGTCATTGAAGAACTGTCACTGACGTGAAGTTATGAATTAATATTTAGTTTATCAGGAAGAATATGTTCCACTTTCTGAACAAAGTCCAATAACTATAATTTTGGGATTAAAATAATTTTTCTTTCTTGATTACAGGAACATAGCTCAGCTTGCAACAATGAAGATCATGAGAAAGACTGGCCACTGGGAGAAGCTTCATGTTCCTCGCAGGTGAAACTGACACTTCTCTATCGTACTCCAAGTGTTTCTAACTGTAGCAATCTAGACACATTTAATGTTTTTGCAAAGATTTTCTACCAACTCAAGTTACCTAAATATCATAATATTTCTAGTAACCTTTGTTTACTAAGGCAATGCTAGTGATCACTGCTAAGTCTGCTGTTTATTTTCATTATACAGCATCAGGTCAATTGTTTGTCTTAACTTGCCCAGCTTTTCTGGGGGATTGAATCCTTGGGGAACACCAGATAAGAAGAAACAACAAGATGTTAGTTTTTTTTTTCCTGACCAAATATACTGTTCGTATTTCTCGTTTGCATCTTCTGAAGTCTAATATCTTCAGAGAGAGCTGACTCCACCATTTGTCGATGATGGCCTACTTGAGATCGTCGGTTTCAAGGATGCTTGGCATGGACTTGTTTTGCTTGCTCCTGGAGGACATGGGACTCGCCTTGCACAGGTATCCTCATGCCATTTGAGAGACAATTCACTTATTCTCTTGATACACTCTCAACTAAGAATCACATGATACTCTAATGGCATCAAGGCACATCGCGTTCAATTCAAATTCCGCAAGGGCGCTGCTGATCATGCTTATATGAGAGTTGACGGAGAACCATGGAAGCAACCACTTCCTCAAAACAAGGACAAAGTTATCGTCGAGATCTCCCATCTACGTCAAGTGTGTATACTCACAACAGGTAATTGCGTAGCTAAAAGTATCCACGATATACCTCGCAATGAAGACTCAAGCAGTGAAGATTCTAACAATAGCTACTCTGAGGAAAGGAGGAAGTTTGGTTCAGCAGAAACATTCAGGTATCATGACGGTATCGATAGTGTCATCAGCGCTTAGTTTTTCAGTGATTTAGTATGTATTTTTCCGATTTGCTTCTTCAGTCAATCTCATATAGTTGTGTTTTTTGGTGTTTCTTTTCATTGGCCAAACACTTCGGCCATAAAATTGTTTTCATGTTTTTTTTTTAACCAACTAATAATCAGTATAAACTCACACATACTAAAAATATGCTCAAGCTAGAACATTTCTAAACTATTGACAATAATATTGCCTGTTGATAAAGTCAATAATAGATGTATAAAGAACCTACCAATTGGTTGAAGGAACCTGCTGTAGCTTGGCAATAAGAATGTTATATCTTGCATTAAGGTAATGAATATTTGCTCTAAAATCTCCATCCTTAATTGTGTCATGATTATGAAATTGTTAAGTCATTTTCCATTGACTCGTTAAGTTTTATGATCATTCCACACTATTAGGAGGGAGAATTAGGAAATCGAAATTAGCCTGGGAGGATAATTTTTCGGTCTTTGTAAATTTTGTAAATTTACAAAGGGATAATCAACCTGGTTAAACCTTGGGGCTCTATTAACTTGTTAAAGCTATAAATAGATAATTGTTTTATTGCTGGAATAGAAATTGATTGACAAAGAAAATTAAATTAGGATTATAAATGAATTAAATGTTAGTGAGTAAATTTGGTATTTAGATCATGAATAAATTTGGTGTTTTGCTCGCGATTAAAGTTAGTATCTCGTCGTTAATAAAGTTCTTATTGAACTTATAAATAAATAAAATTATTTTAAAAATGAATAAAGAAATTTGTAATATCAAGTTTATTGAACTAAATAAGTTAAAAATATAAAAATGGTAAACAATCTAATAAATTTTATTTAAAATGTAATAACATCTAAATTAATTAAAAATTAATATAAATTAAGTTTAAATAAAAAAGAAATTAAGTTTAATTTAAATAATTGTATTAATAATTTAATTCATTTTAGATTTGATCTAATTAATAATATAAAATTTCTTTAAAATAATAAAATAAAATAATAATCTCGGTTAATCTTATTTGATCTTTACTAACTAACTTCAATGAAATCCAAAATGGAATTATGTTAATATTTTTTTTTACTTTTCACATTAAAAATAATTCTAAAATTTATTATTAATTTCTACATACATGTCAATCAGATATCAAAAGTTAAGATTTAGTTATTGTATATTATTAAAAAAAATTTTCTTTAATCAATATCTAGAGTTTTAGATTTTGTGGTATGTTATTAAAATTTTTTTTCATTAATCAATTAGAGATTTAGAGTTCAAAACTTAATTGTGACATATTTTTAAGAATTTTTTCATTAATTAATTAGGAATCTAAAGTTCGTTATAGTCACACATTTTAAAATTGACAACAAATAGAAAATCTTTTATAAATACCTTGGGTTCCACCCTTACATTGCTTTTCTTGACTTTTTATTAGAAATCATACTTTTCTTGGATGTGGTTTAGGATACTTGAGTGTTAGCTTTGAGTATCACCCTTGCATTGTACTATTACATGGACTTGACATACTCTTACTCAATTTATGAGCGATTTTTTAATTAAGAGTAAATGTAGTATTTGTTATTATCAGTTTATATATTACACACAATGTGTGTGCACGATGATTAATTTTTACAAAAATAACAAATGGATTTTATGTTTTTGAAGATTAAGAAAACATATGTTGGAATCTTTTTATGTATCCACTTTATTTTTTCTTATTATTTCTTTTACTTATATTTAGGAGTATCAATTCCGATGGGGTTAGATTATTATTTTTTTTAAATTTCAATTTAAATATGATCCGAGTTTGAATTCAACTTAAATTCTTAAATCCAAATTTGATCTGAATAATTTGATTGAAAATGATTTTTTAATTATTTATTTTATCTTAATAATTTATTATTATTATTATACTAATATTAATATTAATATTAATATATATAAAAATATCTTATATATTTTTTTAAAAATTAATTTTTAAAAAATCTATTAAATTTTAAATTTGGGTAAATCTGAATCCGATTTGAAAATTTTTAATACGAAAATTTGAACTCGATTTGAATCTAAAAATTTTCAATTCGAAACTAAGTTTTTTTTCGGATCGGATTCCATTTTTGACCCTAAAATTTTAATCAATTTCTTCTTCAACGCTTAAACAAACCACTGGTCAACCATCAACCCGCAGCCACGGGAACGTGTTCTCCACGAAAGATTTAAGAATTCGAAAAGCATGACGCCACGTTTCATTAATAAAAAACTAAAGGTACGAAGTACTCAAATTATACCAGTTCCGTAACTTAACGATGGCTATGGTACCCGCTGAGCTGTTTCCAATAATGGGAAGGTCAGTCTGTGAGTTAAAGTACTCGTATACCATAAAAAAAACAACCATCTTCCATTCTAAAAAAAAACACAAAAGTCCGTTACGATTACTACAATGTCTACCAGCCTCAGTATTTAAAATAGAAATGGGCCCAACGAGCTTTCTACAATAATAGGAAGGGTATGGTTCTAGTCAGGTTAGCTCAAGTCATCGGCCTTCATAAGCAATTGCCGAAGTAAGGTTGCATCCGGTGAGGAAGGATGGCAGAGGGCGGAGGCGAGAGGTTGTCGGAGAGGATCGTAGTCAACGGGGCGGCGGCGGAGTCGGCATTGGAGGTGGATGGGACGCTGCGATGGCGCTCCGGCGGAGGAGATCAGTGTCTCAGGTTGGAGTCGGAGGTCCTGGGGTTGGACGTCCAAGGAACACGGATTACGGTCCGGGCTTTAGCGGAGGCTCCTCGTAGTGGTTCTATCTGTGCCTTCGGGGGAGCATCTGGGGAGAGAAGGAGGGTGAGGAGGGATTACTCTTTGGAGATGCCCACGGAGGCGGCGGCGTTGCGGTGGAGCGCCAGATTGATGAATTGCATCGATTCTCTCGGTAAGCAAGTGTTTTGATGATGTTGATGAGTCCTTATTCATCCAGTGATAAGGATCGGAAGTTAAGCTGAATTATTATCTTGGAGTTATCATTTTCGAATCAGTACTCAATTTTGTATTAAGTAATGTAAATTCTTCAACTTTATATCTATTGCAAGAGTGAAACCAGAAAAGTCTGCATTTACTTTTATGGGGTTAATCATTGTGAAACTGTCAAATCGTTTACTCTGATAGGCCGGCCAAAGAAGCTGTTTGTTATTTTAAATCCATTTGCGGGGAAAAAATCCGCAAGAACCATTTTCGAGGATCAGATTAAGCCAATTCTTGAATCTGGGAATATCAATTATACCGTAGTAGGTGAGCATTTTTCAAAATTTACTTTTCCACTTCCATAGAATAAGAAGTTGATTTTTGAACTCTGCTTTCCTCAGAAACTAAGTACCAGAATCATGCTCAGGAAATGACAAAATCTTTGGATCTTCCAAAATATGATGGTATTGTGTGTGTCAGTGGTGACGGTGTTCTAGTGGAGGTTGGTAGTTTAATCAATATTTACATTACAGAATACAATAATGTTTTGGTTATATTAACAGGGGAATTCCTCTATGCCTGGGACTTGTATACAACATAAGTTACATCATCATTCTTCTGTCATGTGCTAGGGACACTTGACTTCTTTTTGTATTCATTAATAAGGAGCATTCAGTGTGATATAATTGCTTGTTAAACACTACTCTAGAAATAATAAACATCATTATGTACTTCATATTGTCATAGCGATATAAATGAATGATGCATTTGGTCCTGAATCCTTGATTCTTTTGAATATTTGTTGTTTCCTGCATTTAAAAAGTCATGCAATAATCAATCTTCACCTAAATCTTTATTTTTTCCTTTTACAAAATTTATTGAGCGCTAGACTACAATCACTATATATATATATATATTGTATTTATGTGTTTTAACTTCTCCAAACATAGTTAGCTAGTAAGCAATTTTACAAACAAATGAGTAATGAAACCGCTTCACCTTTTGCGAAACTAGTTACTCTCCACCATCTAAAATGCAATAAAAATGATTTTTCTTACTTAATATGACTATCTGGACTTATGCTCCTTTATAAGTATCTCTAAATCGCCTATCATGACATTGTCATTTATTTTTCTTGCCAATTCTAATTGGGATTATAATTATTCCCTTTTAATCACCAAAAAAAAATGCTAATTACGAAACAGCAAAAATCAAATCTCCAAATTATTGTAGATGCACCAATCTCTGATACTTTTCTTTTCTTTTATTATGGATGCATCAATCTCAAATTAATCTCTAATCTATTTGCTTCAAAATTTTACATATGTACTCCTAGAATAAATCCATATCTTTTGCACTCGTGATATTAATTAGTTATTTTCTTTTTTTTTTTCTAGAAATATATTTAGTTTTCTATTAGTCTTTTCCATGGACAGGTAGTCAATGGTTTGCTGAAAAGAGAAGATTGGGCTACTGCAATTAAGATACCTCTTGGGATAATTCCAGCAGGTGCATCTTCTTTTTCTCACTATTTCATATTATCAGTTAGCCAGTTACTACTATTAAGTATTGACTTTGACTTGGTTAACCATTTGGATTAGTAGCATTAGGTATGATTTTGCTCCATTTTGTATTTACTGGAAGACTCTTGCATGTATTTCCTGTCTGTCATTCATGCTTTCAATAAATTGTTTCCTGTATGTTGTACCATCCCTATCCCTCCCTCTCTGACTTCCTATTTTTGTGTACTTCCTGATATCGTAAGAAAATTTACACTTCCTTACTCATAATCATAATTTATGTATTAAGGGATCTTGTAATCTCTCTTCATTTCATGATTATCTTGTTTTTTTCTTCTCATTTTTTAGGTACCGGAAATGGTATGGCAAAATCACTTTTAGATTCTGCTGGTGATATGTACTCTATTGCTAATGCTACATTTGCAGTTATACGAGGTCATGTTCTCTTTCTCATAATCCCTGTTCACTAGAGAAAGTCGAAACAGCTTCTAATAATACTGATAATAAGCTTCTTGATTGTTGATTATCTATAGGTCACAAACGAGCTCTGGATGTTGCCACTATCTCACAGAAGGAGAAAATATTTTTCAGTGTCTTAGCACTTATTTGGGGTATGAAAATAATGATTAATTGTTGAAACTATGTTCTGTTTTATAATGTAAACTTAATTCTGGTCGTTTCAATGGAGTTATCTGATCAGGTGAAAGTTTCAAATTTGTACACTTGAAAACTCATTCAATCCATTATGCATTTACAGGCTTGGCGGCTGATGTTGATATTGAATCTGAAAAGTATAGGTGGTTGGGAAGTGCTCGCCTTGACATATATGTAAGTCGATGTGCAGTTTCTCATTCCTTCTGCATATTTGTCCATAGTTTCAGATATGATAGTTATAAGGTGGGCTGCCAAATGTATGTCATGAAGAGTGTTTTATGCATTGTGAGGGATGTTCCATGGTCCTTTGAATATTCTAGAATCAATAAATAAGATTTGACAACTGTCTTAAATATATGTCAAATTTCATGAATATGGATCTAAATCATTATTCATTAGCCAAACAATTGTCTTGCAGTCTGTGGGCACTAGGATTAGTTAAAGTCCAATGCACCAGTTCTCTCTGATTGTTCGATAGTTTGCATTTAGTTGTAAATTTGTAATTCCAAATTTGGAGGATGATCATTTTGGATCAAATCATGACAATGAATATTGATCGGGCATCAAAAGGTCGTAAGCTTGAAGTACTACTTTTACTTGATTGGTGCCATAGAAAATTTAGAGATGAATTATATTGTCTTTCTGAGCCAATGAAACAAGGAATATTCTTTAAAGTGAATTTCTGAATTTCTAGCTTGAGCATGGGCTGACAAGGGAGTGAAGATCAAAAGAATTCTAAGATAGTGAGAGGACTAGATGATACTTAGGCTTCTCTAATTTGGTTAATAAAATGGTAATGATAGCAGTTTGAGTCAATGCTATTCTGTAGACATTCTTTGAACTTTCCATACTGTCTTTGTCACTCACCAGAGTGGAGGAATCTTCATCAGTAAGACCTATGTGCATCAAGCTACCCCTTTGACGACTCATTTATAGTATGAGCTTGTGGATAAGATATAAACCCCATATCGCTTAAAAAATTATCCTCAACTGATGTAGTTGATAGGTGTATATCATGTACCTAGAATGTTTCCATATGCTATTACTAATAGGTCTTTCTTACAGGCTCTTCTCCGCATAATGAACCTACGCAAATACCATGGACATTTCCAGTTTATTCCTGCACCTGGATATGAAAATCATGGTGAACCAGTGAAGCGAGTTGATGGGGCTAAGTCTAACTATGTATTAACTCAACAAGAACAAGGAAGTGACAGTAAGTTCAAGACATGTGGTTATCAAGGCCCAGAGAATTCCCTGGACGGATTGGAATGGAGATCTGTTGATGGCCCTTTTATTTCAATTTGGGTGAACAATGTGCCCTTTTCTGCTGAAAATTATGCCCCAGCACCGAAAGCAAAGGTGACATTTCCTCATCACTGGACTTTATTTCTTCTGTAATCATTGTGTTCACTGTTCGTCAATTAGAGTGTCAATCTATAACAGATATTGCATGATTATTAGGGCTTCTTAGAAGGATGGGAAATAGTTCCCTTGTTAAGTCATTGTCTGTGGCTTTTATTTTTCATTAGTTTTAAAGCTTTTAACTTCTTTCTCTATGTTCACAAAACGGCGACATCATATGATACGTGACGACAATGCAGTTCTCAGATGGATACTTGGATGTAGTCATTCTGAAGGATTGTCCAAAATCAGCCATTCTAGGAATGATGTTCAACATGAGTGATGGAAGTTATGTGAAATCACCGTATATAATATATTTGAAGGTGCGCTATATCTTCTTATAACTTTTCAGTGACTACGTCATTATGCCATCTTAAATGAGATGTAACTTGACTTTGACTGTATATTTGTTTTCAAGGTTATTGATGAAGATAATATGGAAGAAGTGAAAAAGAACCAATATTTCTCTGTTTATAGATTAAATAGTATCGTAATGCTATTAGATATGAGGGCATACCTTGTACTCTAAACATGTTAAAAATGATCATGATAATAAACAAACAGCAATTCTAGTTGTCTATTAACAATTTGTTAGCAATCGAAGATAACTTGAAACTTTCATTTCAAATGTTGCTTTGTTTTGTTGATACTAAAAAGCCCTTTAAGATAAACTCAATTTGGTAGAGGAAAATAGGAGAGAGGTTGGATGGGAATATTCATCTAAATAGTTCTTTGTACCTGGCATCAAATTTATGGTGTCGGAGAAGATTTAGGAATCGACAATTGTGTTCAATTCCACATTTCATACTCAAGTCATATATTGATACGGATTTTTCAGGTCAAAGCACTTCGATTAGAGCCAGGAAAGCGCGTAGGGCACGACACTAAGGGTGGCATCATTGACTGCGATGGCGAGGTTTTAGCTATCGGAGATGCTGCTGCTGACAGCAATGTGCAAAAACATTTTATGGCTTATGGTCCTCTTCTCGTGACAGTGGACCAGGGTTTGGCTACCATATTCACTCCTGTTCCTTAATCTCACTTGTTCTTTGTTCTTGATCCATAAATATACTTGTGAATCTAACATTTGAAATCTCACTTATTTTCCCCAAAAAATGGAAGAGGGGAAAAAATAATAATAATGTATGCATACATGATATTTGTAGTTACATGAACATGAAATGATAAAAGAAGAGGTGGGGTTTTAAAACAAATGCACACAGCAACTACATCAAATGACTCAGTTTGGAGAAAGTTATCAAAATTTGGCATTGGATTTGCCTTTTACATGGAGTTGTATCAGCTTGGAGAAACTTCTTTTATTGTTTTGATGATATCTCAAGTGTTATGCTAAATGTGATTGTACTTCATTCTTTTTAGTGTGTGGAAGAAAGTGAAACAATTTTCCTTAATATTATTAAGAATCCCAATTTTGATTCAAAATGGATGTAGATGTTTTTATAATGAGAAGATTATAGAGAATTATCTAGAATGTTCTTGAGGACTATGGACTAAGATTAGAAGTTAAGATAGTGAGTCAAAAAGTTAATCACATATCTTTTTTACTTTTGAAATTGGGTGAGCTATGACACCAAGGTAAAGATGACATATCTTCGTGATTCTATTGCTTGTTTGATTTCGTATAAATGCAATTTGACTCCAAATCACATTTGAGGAAACATGATTAGTATCTAAACCCTACTGAAAAATATTTCTAAATATCTATAGCATTGCCAATTTGTAAAAAAAAAAGTATTATCTAATTTTTATAATTCCGTATTACATTCTCAGTATAACTTTTCTTTTTAATTTTTCATTTTATCTATTCAAAAATTCATTGCACTATTAATTTATTCTATCAGATCTAATAACGTTAAAGAGGTTTATAGGAATACATTATTTTTTATTTTAACTCTTCTTAGATCTATATCATTCAAAAAGTTATAAGTTTTATATTTTTTTTTAACCAAGAGAGTCTTAAGATTTAGGATTATAATGAGTTTATTAAGAAAATCTTATAATTAGCTTATGATAAATTTTATAAGTCTTTGCAAATTTAAAAGTTTAGTGTTCTAAATTTATGGTGTTGAATTCAAATACAAGGGCATGAATACATTTAGAAGACTTCCATGAGTATATTATTTTTAGTTTGAAATGATTTCAAATTTTCTAGGTTCATTTTTTTTTATCCTAAATATTCATGCTCTCCGATCTCAATTCAATTTCGTAAATTTAGAGTCATGAATCCTTTAATGGGTAAAGTAAAAATTTAAATGCGGAAAGAAGGAAGGAGTATAATAAAAATGCTATACGTGCTTTTAAAATTATGGAAGTCGGAGAGATGGATAATACTAACGTAGTTAAGGAAAATGCCGAAAAAACAATTTATCGGTGAAGAAGCTGTAGAATCTTGTTTTTGGACCGAACCGTTATTGAGCCCAATTAGACTTCATGGGCTCCGCCCGGCTCACCTTTTTGTTTTTGCGCGACCGAGCTTTTAAACGAGTCTTCGCGTCTAGGTGCTTCTCGAAGCTGGTGTTGCGAACGAGACTGGCGAGAGGGCGAACCAGAGATATACGGAGTTCAGGTAAAGATTTCGATCCTCTTTTGCAATTAGAATGGTGATTTCATGAGTTCATGGCCTATGTTTTCCTTCTTTCTCTTTGTCCCTTTTTCTTCTTTCTTTTGTTTAGTTTCGATTAGGGTTTCCATGGGAACGATCTCCGTTTGATTTTGTGATGTTGCTACAAAACCATAGCCTCGGTGGAGTCACTATCAGTAGAACGATTATTGCATTTTTTTTTTACCTTGGTAATGATAGAATTTCATTTATTGTTCTTTTGAGCCATTGAAAAGGTTTCGTATGCCATCAATTTTTTTTTTCCTAAACAAGGATAGTATGGAAGAGTTTACATTTAGATTTCCCGACACAATTTGGTGTGGAGGAGGAGATCACAGGGTACCGGTAGGCTGGGGTTCTATTGATTCTAGGGATTCTATATCTTTTATGTAATTTATTTATTATTTAGTTGTTCGCATAGAGAGTTGAACGCCTTGTTTCTCTTCAGTGGGTGATTTTGATTTGCAAGCGTCTGCTTTCTAAGTGCTTGCATTTTGTAATTGCAAAAGAAATACAGCTCATGATAGTTATCTGACAATCAAACGGTTTTTTTTTCATAATAATTGATTTGTGCTAGTTTTGGATTTTCTTGAAGTACATAATTCAGTTTAATTGGGAGGGGAAAAAGGTCTTGTATTGTGTGTTGGGTGACATTCCATCATGAGTATTTCCCCACGCGTACTGTTTTTTTCCCTTCCCATTATGAGAATTAGCAAGTACTGCCATGAGTGTTAGTGGCTGTATTTAATTGAGAATAGCATCTTTTCTTTCTTTGCCAGCACTGGCCATGCAGCTAGGCATTTCTTTACGTGCCTGTGGTACTAATTAAAACAGTAGCTCCACTTTTATTATAATTTTAACACATAAAAGTTAGCAAAACACGAACAAGATATCATCGATTTCCAATAAATTACATGTTCATCATATTTAACAATGTCAATTCTTCTTTAGCTTTTGGATTTTTTTTTGAACATTTACAGCTCAGTTAAGTTTATACATATGCAACTCACATGAATAACTATCAACCTTTTGTATAGAACTCATACCAACATAGATAAAATAAGTCCTTGTGGTTGGAATTAATTGAAAGCATGAGTGAGTACCTTGCTTCTCCTGTCTCTCTGTAGTACCTCTGAAACACAGAACCTTTCCACCACGATGTTCTCTTTTTGATAAGACTATAACAGTAACAGATGATGATATAATTGGACTTGTGTGAGATTGAAATCATTGAAAAAGTTAAAAAAAAACGTTTTGCATTTTTTTTAAAATATGACATTGGGAAAAGGTTTGATGGATTTTCCAAATTGTTTTCCCTCCCAATGGTGCATTTTTTTTAAGGTTTATTTCAGTTTGCCAACCCTTTTTTATTTTCTTTTTTTGTCAGGCAAATATTAATCAATTTAATAAACAAACTTTAGAACATAAAAATGTGACTAAAATATCCTCTTAAATGAATGCATCAAATTTGAATTTCCATGGATCTCATAACAAGTCATCAAGTATTTTATATTGGAAGTGCTTTCTTTTTTCACTGTTTCCTTCCTGAAGTTAGTGGATGATCTTGTATAAAATATCATTTTCACGCTGAATTTTTTTGTTGTTATCTTATTCATTTTTTATTTCTTTAATCAGCAATGTGTTAAATACATTTGTGTATTTGTAGATTGCTCGAGTGGTAGCCTGATGGAACATCTCAGGACTTCAAATAATCCTGATCATGGTAAAAATGGCTTAGGAAACACCTATGGGACTACCATTAGGAATGTAGCAGGATTGGAAGAAAAGAAAGCTGCAGTTCAGGCTGAGATTAGCAGAGTTAATCGGCTTCCATCGAATAGTAGCTATGCAGTTCATCGCATGCGGGTCTTGAAGAAACTTCTACATCTTTTCTCCGTCCAGGTTACAATGCATTTTTTCCCTAAAAATTATAGTATTACTCTTATGTTTTCAAATTCAAGCTGTTGGATGTGTATTTAGGTTTAGTAGCTTCAACATAAACTTTGATGCTAATCATCCCACGAATTAGGTAGTAAAGTTTAAATGAGCATAGATATTGATTTTCAGATCTTTAAATGGACAGTGGGATTGTTCGGATAGAAGTATGGTCATGGGAATTTAAGTTGGTTTTAGATTCCAACTGAACTTTAAGTTTATTGTTTGTTTGCTTCACAAATCAGAATAGATAAGGAATAGAATATTTAGTTCTTGAAAATGGAATAGACAAAAAATAGAATCTTGAATATGCTGTAGTTTTGTTCATGAAATAGAGGTGACATGGAATTAATGTTCCTATGTTGGTTTGAAAGAATATTATACGGAATAGATAGGAACATATTTCACAACTTGTCTAGCTTGCCTGTCTGATCGGACCGATCTACTCTTTACTCCATCCTCTCATTAGACCACATAGGTCCCTCAACATGATCGACACATAGACTTGCTTGGCCCACCATGCCCAATTGACTTGACTGATTGATTGCCTGCCTATTTGAATTCTACCAACTCAACTGTACCTTTTAGTTGGTTCAATTACATCAAGCGCTAGAGATATCTAGTGACCAAATTATAGTCTTTGCTTCTTCAAAATCATGATGTCTTTTTTTCCCTTTCTTCCTGACACCTTGTGTTACGTCTTTGTAGAGAAGCGTCTCCCAGGATGAAGAGTTGGAGCTCCTTTTTGCAAGTCTTTCTATATGGTAAGTATATAGCGTTTGATAGGACAAATGACTTTTGTAACTAAATGTTTCATGTCTTTTCAACTATGCAATTATGTCCAATCTTTTTTACATGTGTTTCCGTGAATGAAAGAAAACCAAATATTTGTTAATCACTCCTGTCTTAATCTGAAATTACACTAAAAAAAATTTAAAACTGCACGGCTAGCCCATGCAAAGTGTTTTGATTAAAACATGCTCTATCAAAGATACAAGTGACAGCGAATCATATATGCGCAGTTTATTTCTGAACCGTTTGCACTAATGCTCTAATTCACTTGGAGCCTCAGGATCATAATCATAATTATTGTTTGTTGCAGATGGAGAAATACAGAATTGTCTCCAGTGCGTGTATATGAATATATATAATCGCATGCTTCTGTTGGTGTTTGAATTCCTCTCGGGTACAGTTGTGTAAGGCATGTATCAATTTCTATTGATGTTTATAAACTAGTTTGTCCTTCTCCTTGCTATCGTGGTATGGTGAACTATGCATGGTCATATTTGATGATCTCTATACAGGTTCGGGCTTTGGCTGGGTTTCGCCTGTTCAGTCTGACATATATTATCGAAAGTTACAAAAACAATATAAGAAATGAATAATATTAAAGCATTCTGAAATATTTTAAAAATTCATGGTTGTATTAAAGATTTAAGATTTTAAATTATCCAAAATTTGTAGGGAGAGACATTTTTACATATGTATTATTAATCGAGCCCGACTCAACATGGAAAACCAAGAACTGGGACGCAGTTAGATCTATTAATATATACTGGAAAAAATTCAGCTGAATACGAAACCATGTACACGTAGCCTTTCATCTGCCACAAAGATACACTTTCAGAACAAATGGTTGCTGTAAACAAGTAGCGATCGGGGTGGGTCGAATAAAATTTATCCTAAATATCAGCTTGACAAGGGGAATGATGAACTAGACCATCTGCTAATTTCCAAAACATTGCTTACGCCACAATGTGCCTGAATGTGAGGTTGATTCTAATGGAATCTGCTTTCAGGCGTTTGGGCACTGAATGAACCCAGTCGCGCTGTGTGTAGCCTTTCATCAGCAGCAAAGATCCATGTTTTAGAACAAAAGACTGCTGTTTGTGTTCGAGTTGTTTCCTATCCGAATGACGTGCGCCTTTAGCAGCTGGTAATACAATCACCATTAGAGCAGAGTTTAGTTGGTGAGTGAATGCTGAGAAAAATATTCAAGTGGCTGATCCTTTTTTATGAACCTTGGCTTTTCGTAGGTTTCTTTCGCAACAGAAATTCCCGCTCGCAACCAAATGAAACTGAAGCTATTTCTGGGGCTGAGCCATACAATTTATCTTCGTCCGAGTGCCATGCAACATAGTCTGAGCCATTCTTGTATCTGTTCAGAAGCACAGTGTTGAATTTGGACCCAGGGAATGCTTCACAAACCTAGATAGCAAAATGTGAATCGAGTTATTAATCCAAAACATTAGCTTTACGGTGGTCAGAAACTTGTATGATACTAAAAGCCTGAACTGCACCAAGATGTATTGCTATTATCATGTTATGGATGTATTATCAGAGCAAGAGAATAAGTAACGATGCAAATTGCAAGCAATGTTGGGAGAGCCCGGCCGCAATTTTCTACCAGATTGGTTTAGTCCATCAGAACACTGATTGCAAGGGCAAATGCGCAAAAATAGACTTGCATGACTAGCAATTTCCAACTTCAAAGACAGAAAAAAGATTAACAGATAGCTCATACTGTCATCAAGATGTCTTTGACAACAGGGTATTCTTCCCAAGAATATGAGTTTGGCTGGTATCCACTGTATCTCATCGGTGCGAGCCCCTTCTCTGCAATATAACAAGTCTCTCTAGGCTGCAGGGGAGAAAAAAAAACATAGCTATTACAACATATAGAATTAAATTTTTGACAAAACTTCGTTTGAAAGTACAAATAGAAGAAAAATTATAATTTGGCATTCACCAAACCGCACAACTTTAGGATATTTTAGATAAACCAAGGGTCCATTTTGTTATAAAGAAAATAGTTTACAAAGTGAAAGCACTTTTCAGAGAGTTTTTAGGAGAATTTCTTACAAGAAACCTATTTTCCATTGTTCGATGGTAGATGGTTAAATTGATAAACATCTATTGTCTTCAACCTCAACTTCTTTCGCATCCTCGTGGATGTAGGAGGTGAGCTTAGGGTGATTGAACAGGGGTCACAAAGGGAAGGAGTGGAATTTGGTGTGCATGTGTATGTAACTTCATAAAGATTTCATCTTTCTTTTTTTTATTGACCGTGATTTTCCCCTAAACCAAACCCTGAAAAATCTGCAAAAAAATTCTGTTTTACAAAACAAACGAACTCTAATAATTTACAGAGTATCAAACAAATTTATGTTTTCCTGACTACAAGTCAAACCAATTCAGAGTATCCACTATGTAAGCATCATTCAAATAAGATATTTGAAATTTAGCAGTTACTAAATCGACTAATGGTTATCGATTTATTTTGTATAAAAATAACAGAATTTCTTTACAATCATTGCAGTGGATTAAAGCATTAACCTGAGAAAGGTTGCTTATCATATTTCAAGAATCAGTCTTACAGCAGGCATCAAATTAATCCCAGCTATAAGTTCACATATAAGTTTGAAGATTAACAATCTATTTGATCATAAAAGGAGTCAAATTTCTTCAGATGGGAATTGGTAAAATCTGGAAGGAAGATCTTCCAAAGAGATGGATCGAAGGTCTCGTTCACGGGAGTATACCAACGTATCAAAAAGAAGCGCCGATTAATAGCATCAGAGAGCAAAAGCTCAACGATCAAAAACCTATTTGTTGAAAGAAAGAAAAAAGTCGCAATTTTTCATCAGAAAGATGGAGTCAAGAAGGAAATTGGTAACAACCTGGACACGAGATCTCGCTTAAACGTGGCGGACCAAAGGTCTCGTCCGAGGAGGATCAACGCATCAAAAGGCCGATTAGTTACATCAGAGAGCAAAAGTTCAAAGATCAAAAACCTATTTCATGGCATTTCTTCATCGAACAGATCGAATCAAGGAGTTTGGTGAATACCTGGACGCAAGATCTTCCGAAGACCCGGATCGAAGGTCTCGTCCACGGAATTTCGCGATTGAGATACCGGAACCATTCCCAGGCCTGGTCGCGAGGAATAAGCCGGGGAACGTAGACGACCTCACTGCCGTCGCCCAGATCGACCGCTCGCTTCTCCC
The DNA here is from genome assembly GCF_018446385.1 of Zingiber officinale. Classification (NCBI taxonomy): domain Eukaryota; kingdom Viridiplantae; phylum Streptophyta; class Magnoliopsida; order Zingiberales; family Zingiberaceae; genus Zingiber; species Zingiber officinale. Next base: position 118,764,741 of record NC_055991.1, on the reverse strand, counting down.
ATCTGCCGCCGCTAGGGCTAGGGTTCTCGTCGGGATCTGTGAATCGGAGGCACGAGCTCATCGCAGGATCGAGATGTTTCCCGCCGTAGAATGAGGCCGATAAATGATTAAATAAAGTAAAAAATTTCATTTCGCCCACTCAAAATACCTTAAAATTTAATTAATGCTAAAACATCCTCAAGTTTTCATTTTATTATCAAAACGCCTTCTGATTTTAATGTTGACTTAAAAAAGTAAAATCAATATTTTAACGATAAATTAGAGAAAAATCCTCAATCATAATGTTAATTTTACATATAATTTTCATGTCCAAAAAATTTTATTTCCACTCCCTGCATGCAAAGTATTACTTGTTTCAACTCTCTCATGTAAATATTGATACCTAAATTACCCCTCAAATTTTTTAGGTACAAAAATTTCAAAATTTAGTATAATTCTTTTTAAAGTCAATACTTTATATTAAAAATCGAGTATATTTTCTATCAAAATTGTCCCTATTATTTTTTAGGTATAAAAAGTCTAAAAATAAGCTAAGTATAATTCATGTTAAATTCAGCACTTTACACTATAATCTAGTACTCTATACTAGGATCGAGTATATTTTCTATCGAAATTAACCCTCATATTTTTCGGTACAAATAGTCTAAAAATGAGTATACTTCCTATTAAATTCAGCACATTAAACTAAAATCGAGTATATTTTGAGGTGAAAAAAGAATCGTACTCAATTTGATAGAAAATATATTAGATTCTAAGTTAATATACTCAATTTAAGAGGATTTATACTGATTTTTAGACTTTTATACCTAAAAATATTATGGACAATTAGGTAAAGATGTTTGACTAGGGAGTGAAAATAAAGATTTTCATGGATGGGGACTGCATGCAAAGATTTGTTTGCCAATAGAGAATGCATGCAAAATTACCCATATTTTAACACCAAAATACAAAATTTAAAACACATTTTAAAATTAATGATTAATGCGAGCAAGAAATACATTTTCTAGGCTCGAGAAAGAGCCTAGAAAAATAGGAGTGTAAATGAGCCGAGTTGAGTTGAAATTTATAGTGTTCAAAATTACTTGATAAGATAATTAAGTCGAATCAAACTTTTGAAATAATTGTTCAAGTTTGGTTTGATTTATTTGTTATGAGCTTGAGTTTATTTGAAACTTGACTTAAGCTTGATTCATTCAAATGTTATCGAGCTCTCAATTTAAGTTTGACTTGAGTTTAGTTCGAGTTTTGTTCGTTTAGATGTTATCGAACTCTCAATTCAAGCTTGTTTAACATATTGATAAGAGTTTTATTAATGAATATAATTCGTGAACATTGTTCATGAACGTTGTTTACAAACGTTAATGAGTTGAATATATATGTATTCAAGTTTGTTTATTTAATTTAACGTGTTGTTTAAACTTATTTGTTTAATCGATCTTGTGCATATTGAACGAAAATAAATAAACTTTTATTTAGCCAAATACCAAGTTTGTTCACCAATATTGAATGCTTAGGTCATTTACAACTCTAAAGAAATGACTGTGACGTTGAGGCAGTGAGTAATGCGACATATCATTGGGCTTTGATGGCGTTCTTAATCATTGTTACACGGTGTGAGTGTAACACTGATATTTAATATCATTTTATTTGACGTCTGAAGGCAATTAGGGAGTAATATTGAGTCTAGATGATCGGTGGAAGTTAGTATTTGAACATTGAGATAGGATGCTCGATCGAAATTGGTATCAGAATAGAATGCTCAGGGAAATCGGAATCCGAGCACTGAGGCCAAGTGCTTAGGGAAAACGATATCCGAACACGAGTGTAATCGAATGAAGTCGATTAAATATAGTATTGCCTGCTAGTCCTCCCTTTCCAGGTTGGCCTTTCTTTCTCAGTGCTATCTTTCTCAATCTGAGATTTGGATAGTGAAAGACATTTAAAGATGCTGATTTCCCGAATTTAAGATTCATGTATTGATTAGTATGAAAATAAATTGTCGTAATAATCATATAAACGGAAATGCCTTCGAGTTATGTTTGGCCAAACTTATTTGATTTGGCTAGTTTCGGATAATGATTACCATTGGAGCAAAAGTGAAATACTCATCTTAATGATTTGGCAACCTTATATTCTTTGGAAGGAAGTAAATTAGGTGACATTTAAGTCGGTTGAGAATTAATTTTGGTTAGATCCCGTGATTATTTTGATATGATCAATCAAGTTAGATTATGTCCTGTTTGATTTTGATCCATGCGTTTAAGTGTGCAGGAGCTTAGGAGCGCAGGATCTCGAGCGAAAGACGTAGCTAGCGAGAAGGACGGTACGGGAAGGGAGCCGACGGGCTCGGTATGTTCGAAAGATGAAAGAGCTGCGGAAGAGTACACTAGTGGACGAGAAGAACGTGTGCGACGTTCGAGAGACGAGAAGCCGGGGCAGAAGCCTGCTCGAGAAGAAGGCCGGAAATTGGATTCGAGTGAGCCCTATTTCGGTTGGCCACAATCCTCGAAGTTATCGGGACTTCGGAAGCTAAAGAGAAGACGAAGAAGTGCTGGAAAAGTAGCTGGAGGCGCCCTCAACAACTGCTGAGGCGCCTCCACCCTCACCAGAGTGAGGGCGCCCTCAACTGCATTGAGGGTGCCTCAATGCTCTTGGAGGCGCCCTTAACTAGGTCAAATAGACCGTTTACGAGCGGATAAAGTTTTATCCACTTATCCCCTTGGAGGCGCTCTCAACTCCTTTGGAGGTACCCTCAGGACTCGAGATAGGATTTCCAAGAGTTATATAAAGACCTCTGGAGTTAGGAAATTATTCATTCAACTCTGTATTCAATTCCTAGCAACATCTGAGCTTTCTTAGTGTGTAAAAAGGCTTCTCCGCCTACAGTGAAAGAGACGTTTCTAGTAGAACTGTTCAACCGTCTTGGATTAACAATCACTTAGGTCGTAACCAAATCAAATCTCTGAGTCTTCTTTCTTTTCTTTCTATTAGTTTGCTTTTATTTTATTGTTGCTATTTTAGAGTTGAAAGTACGAGGAGTAATTCTTATTTTGCAGGTAATTCACCCCTCCCTTTTGTCGACCCCGTTGTACCAACAATCCTAAGATCTATTGGAGCAACTATCCATTTAAATATTAAGTGTGTGAACATGTGGGGGCTAAAATGACAACTATTGTTGCTTGTTGGTGTCAAAAAGATGGATTTAAAATCAACATTTTTATATCAGCTTAAGGCAATACATTTCCAGTATAATCAGCTTTAAAAAAGATGGATTTAAGGAGGGAAATATCTTAAGGCAACATATGTATGAAGATTTAATTGAAACAGGTAAAATAAGCATAGATGTGGGAAATAGATGAATCTCAGAGAACTGTACATCTCTTAATGCAATCAACTCCATTTCTTCTTGTTAATTGAACTAGTGACCAAAAAAAAAAAAACTACAAAAACAAAAGCATTGATTCACTCTTTTGCATTTACCAAGTATGTCAAGTTCCACTTTCTCCAGGTTCAGGCCTAGTTCTTCTGTTACGAGCTGCAGCATATAACATGACAACTTATTAGAACATTACCAAACAACAAATTGTTAACAAAGGCTGAGAGTAGCAAGATCTTGCAGATTCGATTACCTGTTCTCCCCCAAAACAGGTGCCTTAATAGCACAAACCTGAATGATCACAACTGCATAAGCATCAGCATCAGAAAATAATCAAGACTAGGTGACCAGAAATTTACAATCATAAATGACTAAAAGGTGGTTTAAAATGAAACTTTGACCTTAATTCCAGCACGTAGCTTATTTAGAATCAAAGTTGCGAATGCATCACTTTCTAAATCTTCAGCAACAATTAGCAAATGTCTCTGAGCACATTAAAGAAAAATGTGAGTAGATATCATATCCTGTAAAGACACGTTGAATCAGGATACTTTACCTTGAATGCCAACTCTAACACCTTGTCGATTGCATTAATACTTGAGATTTTCTTCTCATGTATCAAAATTAGAGGATCAACAAGTTCCTGAAAATTCCAAAATGAGATTCACTAAACAATAAAAGAAATGTTATGTAGATATGATCAGGATAGGCTACTTACCAATTTTTTGGTCGGTAATGAAATAAGGTGATATGTAGCCTCGTTCAAGTTTCATCCCTTCAACAACGTAACTTCCCATTCATTTAACAGTTTTTACATCCTAACAAAGCACCATAAGATTCCAGATGATTTTCGTAGTACAAATGCCAGCAGACTTGTAGAAAATTAAACTGAACACAAACTGGGTAAAAAGAAACCCAAGAAACGTGGGTAAACGTGTACAAGATCTAAGAAATCAACACTTACTAGCACACTCTAAAAAAACTAATTTTTTCTAATGCATAAAAAAACGTCAGCACTTAATTATTTAGAATACTTTCCCTTATCAACTTAGTCATATTTCATATAAAAATGATAGGCTAATAAGCATATTGATCTTATCCGAAAGTGGAAAGATGGAAAGTTAGAGATGTGGTGGCTTCGCTGACCAGCTATAGACGTCGCTCCGCTCTACAAAACAAGTAATGTTAGTACCGAGCCAGCGAAGGGATTCCCGGTGTTGGTCATCCGATACTCAAGTCAGTCACTGAAATAATAGAAGAAAACAGAGCAACAATAACTCTAGTGCAAACAATGAATCATGCGTACCTCTGCAGATGATGGACCCTTTTTATATAGAGCTTTGGTTAGCGACGTGCACGCTCCTCAAGGCATGGACACGTTCTCCCATATATCCTATGAAGGGACTTGTCAAGAAAGTACTTCTGACATCATACCTTAACAGAGCATGCATATCATTAACAAGACAGTAGAAGCTTCCGCCGTACGATCCGTCTATTGTCCATGCCTGATGTCAGCAACACTATCTCCTAGAAGGGTATTGATGTGGATATGATTTAGGGGCAGAAGGGTAATTAAGAGAGGAAGGAGGGGCATTTTCGTCCTTCCACTGTTTAGGGCTTAAGAGGGCTTCGTGGGTTTGGTTCAAAGGGTCTTCTTCTTCGTTTGGCTCCGCCGCTAGCCCTCTCACGCTCCTAGCTGACACCGACGCCGCCCGCTCCCCTCTTCTTCCTTCGGTCGCCACCTCTTCTCCTCTCTCCCTCCCTTTCTTCCGCAACCAGACCGCATCTCAAGATGAGGGGAGGACTTTCCTGCTTCATGTCTTGCACTGCGCCGCCACCCTCGAACGATGGCCGCCGGCGACGACTTCCTCCTTCGTCTTTCTTCTCCTCGTGACGCTAGCCATAACCTCTCCTCTTCCTTCTCCTCACGACACCGGTCACAACATCTCTTTTTCCTTCTTCCTCTCCATGCCTCTGCTGTCGCCAGTCAGACCGACGCCAACACCAGCGAGGGCTTCTTCTTCTGTAGCTAAGAGGAACCTAGGGAGGAGCTCGCGTTTTCCTTCCTCGCTGCCACCACAGCCGCGAGGGACGCCGCCGCCGCCCCCATTTAGCGCTGCCTTGCCGGAGGGTCTCGTCGCCGCCGGGTCCTTCTCGCGCCAACTCTGCCCTCCCTTCCTCTTCTCTCTCTCTTGCATAGCCGCCTCCCGCCATCGTCGGCTTAGACGCACGCCGCCAGAGCCCTCATTTTCTCCCTTACTCACGCTGCCACGCGCGACAGCCCATCGCCCTCCTCTTCCTCTCTTCCCGCTGCCACCGTAGTTGTTGGAGCCACTGTCAACACCTCAAATCCGTTGGTCTGGTTCTCCGGCGCTCGATCCGTAGTGTCGTATGCCTCCAATGTCGATCGGGCCCCTGAGCCCTCGTTGCCATTATGTTTTGGCCAGACTCGTGCGATGTTTTATGTCCCAGCCTGCGTGCTGATATTCATCTCCCGACTTGTGTGCCGATATTTGTATCCCGGCCTGCGCGCCGATATTTATATCCCGGTCTGCGTGCCGATATCTTATTTCGGCCTACGTGCTGAGGTTGCATTCGGTTTCGTGCTATTGCGTTCAGCTCTGCGTCGTCAAACCCAGCTCCTCGTCGGCACATTCATCTACCCTTCCGGGTCACGACAACTTGAGCAGCGTCCCATCCGAGGGCGCCCCCCTGGGCTAGGGTACGTTTTTTGTACTCGCCCCTCATTTATTTCATTATTATATTATTAGTCTGTTACTTATATATTCGTTGGATTTGCCTCGAGTCTCGGGGTACCAGAGATTGGGACGACCCGGTCGTTGGCTGTAGGTAGCGTTGACCAGAGGACTTTTGACAACTTGGTCAACACAGAAGCCATCTCAGCATACTCCCCTCCGGGACGTTGCGACTCGGTCAACATTCCATCCACCTCACCCGACGGTCCATCTAACTCAATTTTCGGACAGGATTAATTTGGCGTCGTCTGTGGGAATCTTCTCCACCTGTTCTGGAACGTGAAGACGGACGACATCGGAAGGTTCTCTCCCTTTATCACAGTCCCGAAGGATTTCTAGGAACTTATTATCTTCTCTTCTCGCTCCACGGGTATTCGGGAGCCGAGGGATTAAGTTGGAGCTTCAGCTGGTCGACAGGTTAGTTTTTCTATTATATTTTTTTTCCTTAACTCCACAGGTATTCGGGAGTCAAGGGATCGAGACCAACCCTCAACTGGTTGGCACAGCTCCTCGATCAGGTACGCTACGGGCTCTGCTCCCTTTTTACGATTATAAGAGCTGCTATAGCTCCCTGATAAGAGAGTAAGATCCTAGTTCCTTGATCAAAGACTAGGGCCTTCGATTTTTGATTGAACACTAGGGGCCCAGCTCCCCGATTAGACATTAGGGGCACAACTCCCCTCTCATACACTAGGGACACAGCTTCCCAATCATTGACTTGTAGTACAGCTTCCCGATCAGGATCTAGGGGCCTCGCTCTTTGATTACAGGCTAGGGGCCTTACTATCCGATCAGGGACCAGGGGCTCAACTCCCCAATCAAGTGTGTTATAGGCTCTGTACCCTTCACCATGAGGCTCTGCACCCTTCACCATGGGGCTCTGCATCCTCTTACTGCTATAGGCATTTCATTCTATTATTACTATATGCTCTGCATCCTCCACCTATTTTGTAGCCTCTTATGTCTACAGGCTATACTTCCTTCACCTACGGTGCTCTGCTTCCTTCTCTTGTTACGGACTCTAGTCCCTTATATTGCTATGGGCTTTACTCCTTTTGATGGTCAGGGCTCAGGATTATTCTCTTCCGGACTCCGCAGACATTTGGGAGTCACGGGATCGACACTATTCCTCTCCCTGACTTCACGAGCAGTTCGGAGTCAAGGGATCAAGCTAGATCCTCAGTCGGTCGATATTGTTGGTGCAATCGACCTCTAGGGTTTCTATTTTTGACAATATGACCAAGGGTTGACCAAAATAGGACTTGATGTTTGGGAGAGAGAAGTCTAGTCATGACTAGATGACTAGCAAAGGTAATTCCTAACCAAAGGTTAGGCAAAGTGGAAGTTCCGGTGAGTGAAGTCGGACCCTAGTGAGTGAAGCTAGGTGGTGGAAGTCCCGGTGAGTGAAGCTGGGCCCTAGTGAGTGAAGCTAGGTGGAGGAAGTCCTAGTGAGTGAAGCCAGGCCCTAGTGAGTGAAGCTAGGTGGAGGAAGACCTAGTGAGTGAAGCCAGGCCCTGGTGAGTGAAGCTAGGTGGAGGAAGTCTTGGTGAGTGAAGCCAGACCCTAGTGAGTGAAGCTAGGTGGAGGAAGTCCTGGTGAGTGAAGCCAGATAATGGAAGTCCTAGTGAGTGAAGCTAGGCAACCCTAGGAGGTAACCCTAGGTTATACTTGAATTCTGTTAATACTGTGCTAACTCAGTGTTGCAGAGAAGATCAGCTAGGTCGACGGGCTGACCAGGTAGCTGACATGAAGTCCAGACGGGTCGAAGGGCTGACCGGATGTCTGGCAGGTAAGTGGAGGTAAGTCACTGGGGGGGAGTGATTGTGAGGATGCGTTCCAGGGAAGTAAACATTAGGTGTCGATCCGACTTAGACCCATTTCGGATATCTAAGTTGAGATCGTGACTAGATTCCAGTCTCGAGAAGACGGAGTCTAATTAATATTCTATTTGATTTTAAACTGTGCTAATACTCTATTTTGCAGGATATATATCTTGTATTTGCCTCCGGACTAACGTTTTCTTGCAGGAAAGAAGGAAGCAAACTTTATCCATTTCGTGCGTCGACATGCAGAGCTTCGTGATTGGCTCGGCTACGTCATATTCAGGGCGCCCGAAAGGATCCAGGTGCTCCGAACCTCCTATATAAGGAGGGTAAAGGCTGGAGTCAAGATACAACAATGAGAAGATCTTCCACTGGTTGCTCTGCCGTGCTACGCTCCTGCGACGCTCCTCCGACAACGCGTTTTTCTTATCATTCCTTAGTTTTTGTCGGTATTATTTTCCTTTAAAAGCAATTGTAACTTCATCTGTAATATTTCGAATTGCTAGTGGATTGCCCATCGAAAGCACCCTTACGTGCGGGCCTTGGAGTAAGAGTCGATAAAGGCTCCGAACCAAGTAAAAAATGACCTTTGTTAGCATTGTTCGTTTATTCTTTCCGCTGCATACTCGTTAAACTTCTTAATCACTATTCACCCCCCCTCTAGCGAAACTCTTCGATACAACAAACACCACTTCACGATCAGGTATGATAAAGGTTGTGCTCCCTTATATTACTACAGGCTCTGCTTCAACGGGCTTCATGGCTTATCTCTCCTGTTCGGGGTCGAGCGGTCTTCATTGGTCTTGGATCAGCTTATCAGATTTCTTATCTCCCCCATCCGGGGCCAAGCAGTCTTCACTGGTCTTGGACCAGTTATCGGATCTGTTATCTCCCTCGTTCGGGGTCGAGCTATCTCCACTGGTCTCGGACCATAGTATCGCCACCGGTCTCGGACCAGAATATCGCCACCGGTCCTGTAACGACCCGCCATCTACTGACTAAACTGTAAGGCCGGGGGTTACGGTTGCTAAACTATTATGTGTCTATCACTGAAGTATAATGTACGGAAAGATAAACTAATTAAAATCTCTGCTAATTGCTATAAAATCTAGAATTCATGTTCAAAATACCATTTCATTGTTGTACATATGCTAAAGAAGGGAATCTAAACTTTCCATTTGATCAAGGAGCTGAAATCAGACGTTTTCAGCTGAAATCAGACTTCCCAATCGATTGAAGCTGAGACTCGATCGATTGAAAGGGCTTCAATCGATCCACTGATCGATCCAACGTGCTTCTGTGCACGGAGGTCTTTTCTGAATCGATCGGCCGATCGATCCAGCCTGGGCCAATCGATCAGCTGATCGATTCAGCAGCTCTCTGTTCATGAATTTATTTCCCGATCGATCGGCTGATTGATCCATGGCCAATCGATCAGCTGATCGATTCATCAGCTCTCTGTACGCGAAAAATCACTCCCCAATCGATCGGCTGATCGATTGAGGACCCTCCAATCGATCGGTTGATCGATTGGAGCTCTGATTTATGTGATTTCTGCTGCAATCCACAGCTAAACCATATACAATACAAATGTATCAACTTAAAAACATCATAAGGTTCCTAGGCATGCCATTACTGTCATTGTTCATGGTTTATTAACTGACATCAAAGTAACTAGTAGTCTAGGCATAACGTGGTGCATACTTTCACAATTCATGACAATTAAACATTCTAAAGGTGCGGAATAATAAGAATATAAGAAGTTCTAATTCTTTAAACTTGCTAGTCTTCAAGAGTCTTTATTCCAAGTTCCTTCTCACACACATCTTGACACATTGACCTCCAGCCTCCGCTAATCCATCTTCCCTTTACCTGTATCTGCAGTATAAGGAAAAAGGAAACTATAAGCTTAGGAGCTTAGTAAGAACCATCTACCTCACAAAACATGCATTCGATGAAATCATGCTTTTAAAAGATGTTATTTGAAACACATGCTGATATTCGTACTGGAAATGCTAAAACATGGCATACTAATATATGAGTCATGACAATCAAATACTGATCATAGAAGTATCTTGTTGTATCATTAAGGAAAACTGAACGAATACATAAACTAAGCTAAACTAATGCTAGGCTAATGCTAAATCTGAATTGTATTCACATAACTAAATTATGAAGTTTTGAAAACTATTTTTCATAATAGATAAAAATAATAATCATGCTGCTGATGGGCCCGACAACTGTACTTGCTATGCGTGCATCCCTAACTAGACCCGAGGTAGCTAGTTCCGAATCTAGTATGGTTTACTAGGTTATCTAAACCTAGGGACGACTATGGGAGCCCGACCCAAGGATAACTAAGAGTCCAGCACAGTGCCACTATTAAAAGTAAAATACTGATTCATAAGCTGATTTATCTTATCTTGCTCTTACTAGGTTATCTGAACCTAGAGCTAGGTTATCTGAACCTAGAGGCGACTATGGGAGCCCACCCATTGGACCGTAGTCCCACATAAACTGAAGCAAGACTAAGCATGCTATTTAAAATGCTTCTATGATATTTAACTGAGCTATTAAAATGTCTACTGTAGCATTTAACTGTACTAGTCATTTTATCGAACACTTGTTGTGCTCTATCTCTCCTCTCTATTAGGGGACCACCTCTAGGCACCCGACAGCATCTAAAATCCCAAAACTGGAGAGGGAAACATGTCTGGCCCATCTAGAGGTACTCAAATAACCCTAAACTTGCGAGGAGGGTCAAATACACCCTACGTGCCGAAAAATCTGCATATGACTGAACTAAAACATAAAAACATGCGATTAACTACTTATACTGTAGGTGAGGGGTTACTTACTTCCTGCGCTAGGTTTCTTACAATTCTGATCGCTAGATTTCCGGAGAAGAAGATCTCTTCGGCGATCTTCTTGCGTCTACGCGTTCTTCTCGTGGAGAGGAGGGTCCTCGTATCGGAGTTATCGCCGGAAGGTGTTCCTATGACCCTAGGAATGGAACCCTAGGTCTCTTGGGGCTTGGTGTGCCGAGAGGGTGAGGAAGAGGGAGAGGGCGGCGATGGAGGGTGAGGGTGAGGAAGAGTTGCCGATCCAAAATAATAAGTCCTCACTTAAATTCTCTATTTACATTAAGTGATTAATATGACCCAACTAACCCATAACTATAATTTCTCTCCTCTTCTTTCAGCACACCCCTGCTGGGGCCACCTGGTTACTAAAGTCATGCTATGAGTCGTAGGGTCTAATAGGTTGCGGGTTCAATTCCCGCTTAGGCTATTTTACATTTTTATTTAATTTTGCTACTTCTGCTACTCCAAAAATTCAATAAAAATATTCTAAAATTCCATAAAAATAATAGAATATTTCTAAAATTTATTTGAGAATTTTCGGGCGTTACAATCCCCCATACCTTATAAAAAGTTCATCCTCAAACTTAAAATAACTATAGGTACTTCTGTCTCATACTAGCTTCTGTCACCCAAGTTGCCTCTTCTGTGGTGTGGTTTTGCCAAATGACTTTTACTAATGGTACCTCCTTGTTCCGTAATTTCTTAACTGCTCGGTCTATTATCTGAATAGGCCAACTGTCATAGCTGAGGTCTTCGCGGACTTGTACCGACTGGGGCTCAATCACCTGGGTGGCATCTGAGATATGCTTCTTCAGCATAGAGACATAAAATACGTTATGGATAGTTGACATCTCCTGGGGTAGCTCTAGCTCATATGCTACCTTGCCAACTCTTCTAGTGATAAGGTATGGTCTCACATATCTAGGACTTAATTTGCCCTTCTTCCCAAAACGCATTACTCCCCTCATGGGAGCCACTCGGAGGAACACTATATCCCCCACTGAAAACTCTAAGGGTCGACGTCGTGTATCAGCATAGCTTTTCTGGCGGCTCTGAGCTGTCTCTATCCTCTGTTGGATCTGCTGTATAGCTGCTGTGGTATCCGCTACTAGATCTATCTGAAGTTCTAGTTCTTTCTGTTCACCACTTTCATACCAGCAGATTGGAGATCTACACCTCCGTCCGTAAAGAGCCTCGTAGGGTGCCATGCCGAGAGTGGCCTGATAGCTATTGTTGTATGCAAATTCTGCTAAACACAGATATTTGCACCAACTTCCCTTGAAGATAGGGCACACGCTCGGAGCATATCTTCGAGTACCTGATTTAATCGCTCCGTCTGACCATCTGTCTGAGGATGGAAAGCTGTGCTAAACTTTAACCTGGTGCCCAATGCTGACTGTACACACTCCCAGAAGTGTGACGTGAATCTACTGTCTCTGTCTGAAATGATGGTCCGTGGAACTCCATGCAGTCTGATAATCTCCTTGAGATACAACTGAGCTAGCTGCTCCATGGAGTAGGATATCCTGATAGCTAAGAAGTGGGATGATTTAGTCAATCTGTCGACTATTACCCAGATGACATCAAAACCATTCGTGGTTCTGGGTAGTCCCACTATGAAATCCATGGAAATATCCTCCCACTTTCATTCTGGAATCTGAATAGGCTGCAGAACTCCTCCTGGTCTCTGGTGTTTTGCCTTGACTCTCTGACAGGTCAGACAGGTACTGACATATCTAGCGATGTCTCTTTTCATCCCAGACCACCAAAAATGTCTCTTTAGGTCTTAGTACATCTTGGTGGAACCAGGATGCATCGCATAAGGAGTCCTGTGAGCCTCGTCTAGGATCTTCCTCCGTAGTTCCTCCTGATCCGGAATGCATAGTCTGTCACCAAAATACAATACCCCGCTATCAGATACTCTGAACTCTCCACTTTCTGATTCTGCTAACTCTTGCTTGATTTTCTGAATTTCAGGGTCCTGACCCTGAGCTGTCTGGATGTCACCAAGCAGGGTAGATGCTAAGGCCATAGTAGAGAGCTGTCCAACTATAAGTTCGAGATCGAAATCTATAATTTCCTTTTGTAGGGGCGGTGACATGGCTGCTAGGAATAGTAAGGTGACACTGGACTTCCTGCTAAGTGCGTCTACCATCTTATTGGTTTTTCCTGGGTGGTAGAGGATGTCTATGTCATAGTCTTTGACCAGCTCGAGCCATCTGCGCTGTCGCATATTCAGATCCTTCTAGGTGAAGAAGTACTTCAGACTCTGATGATCTGTATACACTCTGCACTGAGCTCCATCTCCAAATTTTGAGGGCGAAGACGACTGCTGCAAGCTCAAGGTCATGAGTAGGGTAGTTCCTCTCATAGTCCTTGAGTTGTCTGGAGGCATAGGTGATCACTTTGCCATTTTGCATCAGTACTTCTCCTAGTCCCAATTTAGAGGCATCATTGTAAATATCAAAGCTGTCTGTGTTTTCTGGCAGAGTCAGGATGAGGGCACTGGTCAATCTTCTTTTTAGTTCCATGAAGATGTTCTCACAGTTCTCTGTCCACTGAAATTTTCTGTTCTTCCTGGTGAGAGCTGTCAGTGGGGAGGCTATCCTGGAGAAATCCTCTACAAATTTTCTGTAATAGCCTGCTAGTCCTAGAAAGCTTCTGATTTCACTGGCGTTCTTAGGTCTTTTCCAGTTATTCACAGCCTCTATCTTACTGGGGTCTACCATGATACCATCCTTGGAGATGATGTGACCCAAAAAGGATACCTGATCGAGCCAGAATTCACATTTCATGAACTTGGCGTACAACTGGTTCTGCTGAAGGGTCTGCAGTACTATCTTCAGATGCCCTGCGTGTTCTTCCTGAGTTCCGGAATAGATAAGAATGTCGTCGATGAACACGATAACAAACTTATCTAAGTATTCCCTAAATACTCTGTTCATGATGTCCATGAAAGTAGTTGGAGCATTCGTCACGCCAAAGGGCATGACTACGAACTCATAATGTCCGTATCTGGTCCTGAAAGCTGTCTTGGGTATATCACCTTCTTTAACTCTCACCTGGTGATATCCCGATCTGAGGTCTATTTTAGAGAACACTGCTGCTCCCTTTAGCTGATCAAACTGGTCATCTATCCTGGGAGGAGGATACCTGTTCTTAATCGTGACTTAGTTTAGTGCCCGGTAGTATACACAGGCGCATGCTCCCGTCCTTCTTCTTCACGAACAATACAGGAGCTCCCCATGGTGAGTGACTAGGGCGTACGAAACCCTTGTCAAGCAGCTCCTGTAGTTGCTCCTGAAGTTCCTTTAGCTCTGCTAGAGCCATGCGGTAGAGTGCTTTGGAGATGGGATTTGTATCGGGGATGAGTTCTATCTCAAATTCAATATCTCTGTCTGGTTCTAGGCCCGGTAACTCCTCAGGGAAGACTGCTGGGTAGTCACATACAACTCAGACTTCTTCTAGCTTTTGGTCCTTGTCCTGACTGGTACTGACTACATATGTTAGGAACCCTGTACATCCTGAATTTAGTAACTTCTGTGCTTTCAGAGCTGAGAGAAACTTCTTGGTCTTTCTCTTTGGTTCTCCGATGTACTCAAACTGCACTCCTGCTTCAGGTTGGAATATAACTTTCTGTTTACGACACTCTATGGAGGCACCGTACTTGATCAGGAAGTCTATTCCCAAGATGACATCATAGTCAGCCATATCGAGCACTATAAGATCACCAAAGAGTTCTCTGTCCGCTATAATGACTGGCACTGCTCGGAGCTAGTGCGTAGATGCCATGATTTCTCCCGAAGGTAGTGTCATCAAAAACTGACCACTGAGTACATCTGGAGGTATTGCTAACTTTTCGACAAATGCCCTGGATATATAAGAATGGGTTGCCCCAGTATCGAATAAGACAATTACACTTTGCTGTAAAATACTGATCTGACCTGTAACAACTATCGAGGCATTCGCTACGTCCTCTCTGGTTAGTGAGTAGATTCTTGCGTTCGTCGTGGCTGAGGGGACTTCTAGTCTGCCCTGGCTGATGCGCGGACCATCTAAAGCATCCTGCATCTGGTGCGACTGTGCTGGCTTGCCTCCGTACTGAATCGGCTGTGGTGGGGGAAAGCTGGTCTTGTTCGGGCATTGTTTAGCCATATGCCCTTCCTGGCCACATTCGAAGCATCCTCGTGTGCCCTTGCGACAAACTCCTGGGTGGAATTTCCCACAAGTAGAACACTTGGGATAGCTAGGCTGTTTACTAGCTGGTCCTCCTTTTGGTTAACTCCCTGGTTTACGTTTGTTACTGGAGTTCCCTTTCCAGTTAGAGCGTGGCCCTGGTGTTTCTGAGTACCTGAGCCTCCTTTGCCTTTGGACTCTGAGAAGGCTTGCTTCTGCTGTTTGATGTTGTTCTGGTAATGCTCGGTGATCAGAGCACTACTTACCAGTTCTTCAGTGGTTTGTGGCCTATGGACGCCGCTGGCCACATTCAGTGCTATTTCTGGCCTTAACATTTTGAGCATCAGTCGGACTCGTTCTCTTTCGGTGCTAACTAGTTCGGGGCACAGACGAGCCAACATGTTGAATTTCTTCACGGCCTCCTCAACTGAAAGGTTGCCCTGACGAAATTCAGTGAACTCGTCGTAGAGGCGGTTTGTGACCCGCATGTGAAAGAACTCCTCAAAGAATTCCCTTTCAAAGTCGGCCCAAGTCATCTGGTTCACTGGGCGCTTCGCTTTAATCCTCTCCCACCACATACGTGCATCTCCTGCCAGGCAGAAAGAGACGCATTTCACCTTTTCATGTTCTGGCCAGTCTAGAAGTTCCACCGTACTCTCCAGTGTTTCGAACCAGGCTTGGGCATCCCATGGTTCACTGGTACCTGAGAAGTTCCCTGGCTTGATTTTCTGCCACTGGATCAGATAGACTTCTCTCCTTGCCCCCGCTACTGGGGCTACTGGTGCTATATGTTGAGCTGGTGGAACCTCTGTAACTACCATGGGGTTGCTATGTTAGGTTCTGGGGTGGCAGTGGGAGTGTTCTGCTGATTAGCCCTTAGAGTGACTATCTCCTGTTGCTGTTCAGCTAGCTGCTTCTGTAACTGGGCCACTACCTCTGTAAGGTCTGGGGGAGGCACTGAGCTGTCTGCCTCATGCTGGGGCTCAGTAGCTGGTGCCCTTCTAGCTGGGCGTCCTCGTATAATTTCCTAGAGAAGTAGAGGACATACAATCATTTTTACATAACTACTACTATCATGTTAGATGCTATCATATATAAACATGCGTTAGTCATCTATAAACATGGAAGCAAGGAACATAAATAAGGTGAGAGGTATTCTTACTTGGAAGCTGCAAGTTCAATGCTGATGTGTGTGTGGAGGAAGTATGGAACTTGCTCTGATACCACTCTGTAACGACCAGCCTTCTACTGACTAAACTGTAAGGCCGGGGGTTACGATTGCTAAACTATTCTGTGTCTATCACTGAAGTATAATGTGCGGAAAGCTAAACTAATTAAAATCTTTGCTAATTGCTATAAAATCTAGAATTCATGTTCAAAATACCATTTCATTGTTGTATATATGCTAAAGAAGGGAATCTAAACTTTCCATTTGATCAAGGAGTTGAAATCAGACGTTTCCAGCTGAAATCAGACTTCCCAATCGATTGAAGCTGAGACTCGATCGATTGAAAGGGCTTCAATCGATCCACTGATCGATCCAACGTGCTTCTGTGCACGGAGGTCTTTTCTGAATCGATCGGCCGATCGATCCAGCCTGGGCCAATCGATCAACTGATCGATTCAACAGCTCTATGTTCGCGGAATTTATTTCCCGATCGATCGGCTGATTGATCCATGGCCAATCGATCAGCTGATCGATTCATCATCTCCCTATACGCGAAAAATCACTCCCCAATCGATCGGCTGATCGATTGAAGACCCTCCAATCGATCGGCTGATCGATTGGAGCTCTGATTTCTACGATTTCTGCTGCAATCCACCACTAAACCATATACAATACAAATGTATCAACTTAAAAACATCATAAGGTTCCTAGGCATGCCATTACTGTCATTGTTCATGGTTTATTAACTGACATCAAAGTAACTAGTAGTCTAGGCATAGCGTGGTGCATACTTTCACAATTCATGACAATTAAACATTCTAAAGGTGCGGAATAATAAGAATATAAGAAGTTCTAATTCTTTAAACTTGCTAGTCTTTAAGAGTCTTTATTCCAAGTTCCTTCTCACACACATCTTGACACATTGACCTCTAGCCTCCGCTAATCCATCTTCCCTTTACTTGTATCTGCAGTATAAGGAAAAAGGAAACTATAAGCTTAGGAGCTTAGTAAGAACCATCTACCTCACAAAATATGCATTTGATGAAATCATGCTTTTAAAAGATGTTATTTGAAACACATGCTGATATTCATACTAGAAATGCTAAAACATGGCATACTAATATATGAGTCATGGCAATCAAATACTGATCATAGAAGTATCTTGTTATATCATTAAGGAAAACTGAACGGATACATAAACTAAGCTAAACTAATGCTAGGCTAATGCTAAATCTGAATTGTATTCACATAACTAAATTGTGAAGTTTTGAAAACTATTTTTCATAATAGATAAAAATAATAATCATGCTGCTGATGGGCCCGACAACTGTACTTGCTATGCGTGCATCCCTAACTAGACCCGAGGTAGCTAGTTCCGAATCTAGTATGGTTTACTAGGTTATCTAAACCTAGGGACGACTATGGGAGCCCGACCCAAGGATAACTAAGAGTCCAGCACAGTGCCACTATTAAAAGTAAAATACTGATTCATAAGCTGATTTATCTTATCTTGCTCTTACTAGGTTATCTGAACCTAGAGCTAGATTATCTGAACCTAGAGACGACTATGGGAGCCCACCCATTGGACCGTAGTCCCACATAAACTGAAGCAAGACTAAGCATGCTATTTAAAATGCTTCTATGACATTTAACTGAGCTATTAAAATGTCTACTGTAGCATTTAACTGTACTGGTCATTTTATCAAACACTTGGTGTGCTCTATCTCTCCTCTCTATTAGGGGACCACCTTTAGGCACCCGACAACGTCTAAAATCCCAAAACTGGAGAGGGAAACATGTCTGGCCCATCTAGAGGTACTCAAATAACCCTAAACTTTCGAGGAGGGTCCAATACACCCTACGTGCCGAAAAATCTGCATATGGCTAAACTAAAACATAAAAACATACGATTAACTACTTATACTGCAGGTGAGGGGTTACTTACTTCCTGCGCTAGGTTTCTTACAATTTTGATCGCTAGATTTCCGGAGAAGAAGATCTCTTTGGCGATCTTCTTGCGTCTACGCGTTCTTCTCGTGGAGAGGAGCGTCCTCGTATCAGAGTTGTCGCTGGAAGGTGTTCCTACGACCCTAGGGATGGAACCCTAGGTCTCTTGGGGCTTGGTGTGCCGAGAGGGTGAGGAAGAGGGAGAGGGCGGCGATGGAGGGTGAGGGTGAGGGTGAGGAAGAGTTGCCGATCCAAAATAATAAGTCCTCACTTAAATTCTCTATTTACATTAAGTGATTAATACGACCCAACTAACCCATAACTATAATTTCTCTCCTCTTCTTTCAGCACACCCCTGCTGGGGCCACCTGGTTACTAAAGTCATGCTATGAGTCGTAGGGTCTAATAGGTCGCGGGTTCAATTCCCGCTTAGGCTATTTTACGTTTTTATTTAATTTTGCTACTTCTGCTACTCCAAAAATTTCATAAAAATATTCTAAAATTCCATAAAAATAATAGAATATTTCTAAAATTTATTTGAGAATTTTCGGGCGTTACAGGTCCGACCGATCTCGGACCGAAATATCGCTACTGGTCTCGGACCAGAGTATCGCCACTGGTCTTGGACTGGAATATCGCCACTGGTCTCAGACCAGAATATCACCATTGGTCTCGGACCGGAATATCACCATTGGTCTCGGACCGGAATATCGCCATTGGTCTCGGACCAGAGTATCACCACCGGTCTCGGACCGAAGTATCACCAACGACCTCTCGGTTGGACTCCAGACTCTCGCCCTAGTGCGAGTTATAAGCAAGCATGCTCTCGCGACCAACGACCTCCCGGTCGGGCTCCAGACCCTCGCCCCAGCGTGAGTTATAAGCGAGTATGCTCTCGCGACCAACGACCTCCTGGTCGGGCTTCAGACTCTCACCCTAGTGTGAGTTATAAGTGAGCATGATCTCACACCTCCAGACTCTCGCCTCAATGTGACTTATAAGTGAGCATGCTGTCACGCTTCCATACTCTCACCCCAGTGCGAGTTATAAGTGAACATGCTCTCACACCTTCAGACTCTCGCCTCAGTGCGAGTTATAAGTGAACATGCTCTCACACCTTCAGACTCTCGCCCCAGTGCGAGTTATAAGTGAGCATGCTCTCACTCCTCCAGACTCTCACCCCAGCGTGAGTTATAAGTGAGCATGCTCTCACGCCTCCAGATTCTCGTCTCAGTGCGAGTTATAAGTGAGCATTCTCTCACGCTTCCAGACTCTCTCCTCAGTGCGAGTTATAAGTGAGCTTGCTCTCACGGCCAACGACCTCCCAGTCGGTGTTCCAGACTCTCGCCCCAGCGCGAGTTATAAGTGAGCTTGCTCTCACAACCAACTACCTCTCGGTCGGAATTCCAGACTCTCACCCCAGCACGAGTTATAAGTGAGAATGCTCTCACGCCCAACGACCTCTCGATCGGCGCTCACCGTTCACTCGCCACTCTGCTTGGCACTCATCGTTCGCGACTCAATCGTCGCTCTGCCAACACTCACCTCTCTTGCCTCACTTACTGCTTTGCCTGGAACTCGTCCCTCGCGTCTCACTTATCACTTTTCCTCGCATTTGCTGCTCGGTCGGTACCCGCTTTTCTCCTTGCTTGGCATTCACATAATTGCTTGATTGTTCTGCTCCCATTCATGCTCAATCCACGGGCTCTGGTCCCATTCTCATTTCGTCTTAGGCTCCATGTCTATCTAGCGCACATGCTTCACGCCCACTCGGCATTCTTCCGATCACACGACCGACCTTCTCTTAGTTGACCGATTAGTATCGCTTGACCATCTGCTCGCTTGTTCACTTTGCATCCGTCGGCATGTTTTTCGATCCGCTCACGGCTTCGTTCATCCATCATTCTCTCTATTTTCCGGTCGTTATTTATTGACGCTCGGTCAATATTTTTCTTGGTCGCGCTCATGGTTATGCTCATCTATCATTCCCTCTATTTCTCGGTCGCGATTTATTGACGCTTGGTCAGTATTTTTCTTGGTCACGCTCACGGCTATGCTCGTCCATCATTCCCTCTATTGGCCGGTCACGATTTATTGACACTCGGTCAGTATTTTTCTCGGCCGCGCTCGTGGTTCTGCTCGTCCATCATTTCCTCTATTGCTCGGTCACGATTTATTGATGCTCGGTCAGTATTTTTCTCGGTCGCGTTCATGGCTCTGCTCGCCCCTCATTCTTTCTATGTCTCGATCGTGATTTACTGTCGCTCGGTCGACATTTTCTCGGTCTCACGTTTGATACCGCTCGCCCATCGTCTTTCGATCTGCTCGTCATTTTTCGATTGCCAAATTGGCATTGTTCGATTGTTCGATCATGATTTACTGTCACTCGATCGACATTTTTCTCGATCGCGCTCACGACTTTGCTCGCCCATCGTCTTTCAACCCGCTCAACATTTTTCGATTGCCAGGTCAGCATTTTTTGATTGTCAGGTCAGCATTATTCGATTGTCCAGTCACGATTTATTATCACTTAGTCGACATTTTTCTCGGTCGTGATTTACTGTCCCTCGTTCGACATTTTTTCGGTTGTGCCGTCAGAACCCTTTGCTCGTCGTCTTTCAATTCACTCGATATTCTCTCTATAGCCTGGCCAACACTCATTCATCACTCCCACCTCCTTTCGTCGCTCTGCCCGACGCTCATCGTTTTGCACCTCATTCGTTGCTCTGTTAGGTGCTTACTATTCGTCGCCATTCGTTTGATGTTATACAGCAAGTCCAGCGATCGGGCTCTGTATTTAGGACTGATTTCGTCATTCATTTGGCTGGGTCTAGTCAGTTGGACTTGTGCCTCCTTCGACTAGACTTGAAAGGGAGGCTTGTGATGTGGATATGGTTTAGGGGCATAAGGGTAATTAAGAGAGGAAGGAGGGGCATTTTCATCCTTCCATTGTTTAGGGCTTAAGAGGGCTTCGTGGGTTTGGTTCAAAGGGTCTTCTTCTTCGTTTGGCTCCACCACCAGCCCTCTCACACTCCTAGCCGATGCCGACGTCGACCGCTCCCCTCTTCTTCCTCTGGCCGCCACCTCTTCTCCTCTCTCCCTCCCTTTCTTCCGCAACCAGACCGCATCTCAAGATGAGGGGAGGACTTTCTTGCTTCATGTCTTGCACCACGTCGCCACCTCTGCTCCCTATTTCACCGCCACCCTCAAGCGATGCCCGCCGACGACGACCTCCTACTTCTTCTTCCTTCTCCTCGTGACGCCAGCCATAGCCTCTCCTCACGACGCCGGCCACAACATCTTCTTTTCCTTCTTCCTCTCCATGCCTCTTGTTAGGATATATACTAAAAGCCTAGCTTTTGGTATAAACATTTATCTAGAAATAAGAATCACATTGGTCAAATGTCTACATTTATGATAAATGTAGTTGTTCAATTAATTTATATTGTAGATAACATGGTGTGTGGTGTCACACACAGAAGATCATGTTATTAGTACCTTATAAATTATAAATAGTAGCTCACGACCAAGATGGAAAGGAACAGACCATTAGAAGGTCGTAGTGTAATTAGGTATTAGTTTATCTTAACTATATAATTACACTAGTACACTTAGAGTGTATTGAGTAGGACCATTAGAGGTCGTTTCTTTTATACTGACTTTATAAAGGAACAAAGACCTCAGTTATTATGGAAGTGTGTGCTCTTAATCCTAATATAATAACAAGCACATATATTTGATATTTATTTCTTTAATTTATCAACGGGTGAGATTTAGTTCGATAAATCAATAAGCCCGATAAGTTGGGAAATGATATCACTTATAGTGTGTGTTGTTGATTATAGAAGGAAACTGTGTCCTAGTAATCTAGGTTGAGAATGTCCTCAAGAGGAGCTCATAAGGATTGTCATGTTAAACCCTGCAAGTGGACTTAGTCCGACATGACGATAAGGTTGAGTGGTACTACTCTTGGAGCTAGATATTAATTAAGTGAGTTGTCAGTAACTTACTTAATTAGTGGACATTTGTTATCTTAAACACAGGGAGACCAACACACTCATAATAAGAAGGAGCCCAAAATGTAATTTGGGATTGGTGCGGTAGTTCAATAATAGTTCTTTAGTGGAATGAATTATTATTGATGAAATTAAGTTGTGTGTTCAGGGCGAACACGGGATGCTTAATTTCATCGGGAGACCAAAACCAATTCCTCCTCTCGGTCCCTATCGTAGCCTCTTGTATATAGAGATTTATACCCACCACATACCCACCTTCTTACCCATCCAATGGGGCCGGCCAGGAACCCAAGCTAGGGCCGGCCAAGACCAAATGGTTGAGCCAAGTTGGTGGCCGGCCAAAGCTTGGGTCCCAAGCTTAGGTGGCCGGCCACTAGAATATTAAAAGGGTTTTTTATTAAAATTATTTCTTATGTGGATATCATGATTTAAAAGAGAGTTTTAAAATTAAAATGTCCTTTTATAGCTTTCTACAAAAGATTAAGAGAAGAGATTAATCTCTTTCCTTATTTGTAGATTAAAAGGATAGTTTTAATTTTTAGTAAAAACTTTCCTTATTTGTAAATCATCCACATGTTTAAAAGAGAGTTTAAAAATTTGAAATCTTTCCTTATTTGTTGATTAAAAGGTGGATTTTAAATTTTAAGAAAACTTTCCTTTTTAAACATGTTCATAATTTAAAAGAGAGTTTAAAAATTAAATATTCTCTTTTATAAGTTTCTACAAAAGATTAAGAAAAGATTTGATATCTTTCCTTATTTGTATATTGAAAGAGATTTTAATTTTTAGAGATAACTTTCTTTTTATCCACATGTTTAAAAGAAAGATTTTAATTTTTCTTTTTTATTAACCAATCATGAAGGGATAAAAATTATTGAAAAATTTTATAAATTTCCGGAAGCAAATAAGGAAGTTTTAATTTGTGTTTAAAATTTTATTTGCTTGGAGATTTGTATATGGCCGGCCATTGTAAATTGAGAAGAGAAAAATTATTTTTAATTAAATAAATATTTCCTTTTCATGGCAAAAGAATTAAGGAAGTTTTTATTTAAATTTCCTTATTTGTCAAGACCAAGGATTATAAAAGAGGGGGTAGAGGTGCCTTCATGGGTGAACAACTCTATTATTTTTCTCCCTCTTTTCTTCCTTGGTGTTGCCGGCCCTTCCCTTTCTCTTCTATCCATCTTTGTGGTCGAAACCTTCTTTTCTCTTGGAGATCAAGTGGTGGTCGGATCTTAGCTTGGAGAAGAAGGAGAGAAAGCTTGCATCCCTTGGAGCTTGGTTGGTGGAAAAGGATCTTCTTCCTTTGAAAGTCTTGCTTGGCCGAAACTTGAAGGAAAGAAGAAGAAGGTGGTTTGGTGGTTCTCGTCTCGGAAGATCGTTGCCCACACAACGTCCAGGATTAGAAGAGGAATACGGTAGAAGATCAAGAGGTCTTTCTAAAAGGTATAACTAGTTTTTTTCCTTTCCGCATCATACTAGTTATTTTTGAAAATAATACCAAATACAAGAGCCATACGATTCTAGTATTTCGAATTTGTTTTCGATGTTGTGTTCTTTGTTTTTTCTTTTCCTTGTGATTTGATTGTTCCTTTCGGTTAACCTAAAGTTATTTTAGGAAATTAAATATTAGCTTTCCTTAAAAGGTTTTGTCTAGTCGGTGGTGGTTGCTCCCATATCCAAGAAGGCCATGTGCCTCGCCAGTCAGTACTGAGAACCAATTATGAAAATTAATATTTAATGGAATTAATAACTTAGGTGATTTGGATCGAACGTGTTAAGTTCCGCAGGAGATCCAAGTCAAAACCTAAAAGAACAAATAGATTAAACTTTGGATCAAACGTGTTAAGTTCCGCAGGTGATCCAAGTTTAATTTAAAAGAACACATGGTAGCTAGGAAAAGGTTCAGACCTTTGTACAAAATTTTTGTACAGTGGAACCATTAGGTTTTCCGAGTAGCAACTAACACCTCTGCCATCGCCGGTCAGACTGACGCCAACACCAGTGAGGGCTTCTTCTTCCGCAGCTAAGAGGAACCCAGGGAGGAGCTCGCATTTTCCTTCCTCACTGCCACCACAACCGCGAGGGACGCCACCGCCTCCCCCATTCGATGCTGCCTTGCCAGAGGGTCTCGCCATCGCC
Organism: Zingiber officinale; assembly: GCF_018446385.1. Taxonomy (NCBI): domain Eukaryota; kingdom Viridiplantae; phylum Streptophyta; class Magnoliopsida; order Zingiberales; family Zingiberaceae; genus Zingiber; species Zingiber officinale. The sequence continues at coordinate 118,740,473 of NC_055991.1, read as the reverse complement.
GGGTCCTTCTCGCACTAGCTCTGCCCTTCCTCTTCTCTCTCTCTCGCACAGCCGCCTCCTGCCATCGCCGGCTTAGACGCACGCCACCAGAGCCCTCATTTTCTCCCTCACTCACGCTGCCACGCGCGACAACCCATCGCCCTCCTCTTCCTCTCTTCCCGCTGCCACCGTAGTTGTTGGAGTTGCTGCTAGCACCTCAAATCCATTGGTTTGGTTCTCCGGCGCTCGATCCGTAGTGTCGTATGCCTCCGATGTCCATCAGTTCCCTGAGCCCTCATTGTCATTATGCTTTGACCAGACTTGTGTGATGTTTTATATCCCGACCTGCGTGCTAATATTCGTATCCCGTCCTGCGTGCCGATATTTGTATCTCATCCTGCGTGCCGATATTTATATCCCGACCTACGTGCCGATGTCTTATCTCGGCCTACATGCTGAGGTCGCATCCGGTTTCGTGCCATCGCGTTCGGCTCTATGTCGTCAGATCTAGCTCCTCGTCCGGCACATTCATCTACCCTTCTGGGTCACGACAACTCGAGCAGCGTCCCATCCGAGGGCGCCCACTACAACAAAAACTGCAAACGACAACGGATATTATCCGTTGTCGTAGGGTAAAAAAACCGTTGTAACTGAGGGTGTTGTAGAATGTATTACCCTACGACAACGGTTTTGAATCCGTTGTCTTTGTACACATTTGACAACGGTTTTTATCCGTTGTTGTTTATATGCCCAAAATTTGGCTACGAAGGATACGACAACGTTTTAAAACCGTTGTGGTAGATAATTTCAACAACAGAAATAAACCGTTGTGGTAGATACGTTTTACAACAGATATACACTGTTGTGGTAGATAATATTTGACATGTTTTGGTTTTTTTAACAACAGTTTTAATATATTTTACAACGGATAAAACCGTTGTCTTTTAGCACTTTTTACAAAAACAATTCGTTGTGGTTTACCTAGTTTTTACAACATTTTTAACTGTTGTCTTTAATGTTCATTAATACCAAACAACCAATCTTATTTTACTATAAGCAAACCACCAATACAAAACTAAATATTTACTACATTAAATCCAAAATAAACATCCATATATAATTCATCTTGTAGCCACATATACAAAAATATACAAAATGAGTTGTTACTCATCAAAATACACATGTTTTCCATTACTCTCCATATACACTAAATCACATGTTTCCCCTTTGCTGTTCTCCATATGGATTTTAATTTACAAGATAGCAAGGCAAGCTACATCTAACAAAGCTCACATCTTGCATAAAAAAAACTCAAGCCGTCTCACGAATTGGCAGACCTGCAAGAGAAAAATGAACAATGCTAATAAGTAAAAATAGAGAACTCAGACTTTTGCTAGGGAAGTTCTGATGCATGAGGAACCTATCAAGATGCCATCTATGTCTCTATTAAAAATTTTACAAAAAGTTATTATTGTATTTAACTAGCAACTAAAAAAGATGATAAAAAAAAGATTAGTATCACTCATACGCCTAGATTTAACTGATAGTGGATTTTGGCATTGGTTGGTGATCACTAAATATCATCTGCATTGATAAGATATTACTCCTAACAGTGGTAGTAGAATGAAGAAGGAAGATAGTGAGCTTGTAGCAATGGAAATCAGAACTATCCACAACAAGGTTATCTTAAGTAAAGAGGAAGGAGAACGTCTCTTGAACATGTATTGCCCTTGGAGGAATATTAATACAATAAAAAGAGGCAACCATAGATGTATGCAAATGTGATATAACCATTATTTTGTGTCTATAATTATGAATTAAACTTCCACATCATAGCAATGCAGTAGTGAGGCAAACATCGTTTCTAACTATCGAAACCATGCACCTTATTAAAGAGTAAATTTAAGTTACCCTTTATAATAGTGGTCATGATTTCATGAAACATAGTGCAAGTTTAAAACCAGCATAAAATGTACCAGAGAATGTATATAGTGAAAAGGTATTATTACCTTTAGAAACTGAACTAAGATATTGTTGTTGTGGCATAGGAGTTGATTTCTGCCAAAGTTTCTAGGAGCAGTGATATCTAGCTTAGCATAGTTTACTAAATAATTAGCACTACATGCAGCTAACATTATTTAAGTGAACTATCATGCAAGATCAATAGAATCCATGCAAAGCGCATTACATCCATTAACATCTTGAAACAAAATATTCATGCAATTTTCTGTGCCATTTTCCAAACTGCATTACCTTTGAGACCTGGTAGGCACAATATGCTTTTCCATTTTGCAAGTCACAAGTTGCCAGGAGCTGCAAATTGATCTGCAATAAACAAACCCATCACAAAAGCATAAGTGAAAGTAAAAAACATGGGTTCAAAGCCTATCCAATTAAAACTTGAACCAAAAGAATTGGATCATCATGATGAGTTATGGTAGGGTGAATTGTTTGTAGAGGTAAAACAATTCCACAAATTCCTCAAAATAGAAATCACATACGCATAGCTTTAATAATTACATAGGACACCTAAAAGAACCAAAGTGTCAATCAAATAAGTGTAGATTAAGAGCTATAATATTCACTACATTCCAGCTGGGAAAAATAGATTTTTCATTCCCATTTCATTAATACAAAGAGAAAATCTAACTGCAACTGCAGTATAAAGAGCAAAACAAGAAAATCTAACTGGAAAAATAGCTGCAAAGCACGTGCAATGCATAGGCAATTTACACTGCTCGTCCATGCAAAAGTATATAGAGCAAACTATTAAGAAATCAAACTACAGTATATAGATGTTTTGTATATCAATATACTATGAATCATACACGAAATGCCTTTACAAGCTCTTCATTTCATTATTCTCAAGGAATCACTAACATGCATATAGATTAACATAGTTGTGCTTGATGAAGCATCATAATTGTCATTCGCGCTTGTAAACAAGAAACAATAATAAATTATAGGAGGAAAAACAAGATGAAGTCATGACATATAGACGAAAACCATAAGGAGAATACAAACAAGAAGCAATTGTTTTCACAACTAAATAAGCTACTCACACAACCCAGCCATATTAATTTTGGACCACAAAGAGAGGCAATAAATAAGGAAAATGTCAACTAATTCTGCTCATGGTAGAAATGCAGAATTATTGGCAGTAAGGAATGACAATCAATAAGTCATGGAGTCACAAATAAAGTGTTCAACCATCTTTTGAAGTCTAGAAATTTATACCTAGTAATGAATATAGTCTAGTACGCAATCCGCCCATTCGGATCGCACTTCGTCAATTTCTTCGTTGGAGTAAATTGTTTTCTTGAACTGTTAACAAACCCAGATTAATTTAATAAAAAAATCAGTAATGAAGAAGCAAAGTCAAATATGGGGATTGATCGAGAAAATTGAGAATATGTCAAATATTACCATTGAGCTAAGTGAATCCATCTCGCCGGTAGCATTTCCTTCAATAATTTCTCTCATAAATTTCATCACATAAAACCCACATTGTTTAGCATCAGGTTGTCGAGGACCCTATGTTAACAAAAAGTTATCAACGAATAATGCACAATTAAATAGTTTTAAATTAATCACAAGTAAACATATGTGTGTCTATAAAATATACAAACCTTTACGACTTCCCACATAGGCTTCTTTTTCCCTTTCCTTTGCTTGTTCGAATTGAACAATTTCAAGCTCCTTTGTACAACAAGAGTTGACAAATTCCTCAAAATTAAATTAAATGCTTAATTAAAAAACAAATATGTACTCACATATCCACTACATATTTCCAGTCCTCATAACGATTGAGATGATTAAGTGAATCGAACAAATAAACCATCTCCATATAAGGGTCGATGACAGTCAAAATCCAATGATAACTATGCACAAAACAGATAGTCAATGCATAAATTCAACAGAATTGTTGAAATAAATCTATTAAAAATGAAATTGTAATATTTATTTACCCAACATTGTGAGGTGCCAAAACTAGCTGATTTTTTGTTGCACCACTCAGCCTATCAGCCAACACACTTGCCCAGTTATTCAAGTATTCAGTCTTTTCATTTTTGTCAAGTTTAGATACATATGGCATTACTGGAAGTGTTTGTGGATCCACAAATCTGAACTTATCGACCTTGTTTTCTTTTTTCATCTTTTTGAAGAGAAACCTTCCATTCAAGCAAAAAAATGTTAGCCTGTTAATACAAATAAAATGAAAAAAATGAGTGATGTGAAAACTTACCACATGTAAGCAACCAGACAATTAGCAGATATTGGCTCCAACTCATAAATAGGTGTGATGTCTTCAATGTTCACTAGCAGTTCATACTCATGGTCAAAGAAATCAGGATCAAAAACAATTGATATAGTTTTTTCGGGGCTGTCCAAAACACGCATAGAGTAACAGTACAATAAATGTAAGGACCGTGGCACATTTGATGGCAAGACAGGATTACTTCTTTTTGCAACACTTTTCTTCCTTTGAGGCTTCTACAAATTGCAAATGTAAATATGTTAGTAGAAAGTTTTATCTCTTATGTTCAGCATCTTTCTGAACAACCCTTTAATTGGGATTCAAAAACCATCAATGTTCTTGTTCATGCATGTAACCTCAATGTACAGATTACATGTGTGTGCTAGCTCTTATATATCTTGTATTACTAAATTGTATCCAACAAATACGTACAACCTTCAATCAAAATCTAAGAAGGTTTGGTTGGAAAAATCCAGCTAAACAACTATGCCAAGCAAATGAGTAAAAAATCAGAAAACCATACATGTAACCAAATCAGAAGCTGGAAATTTGTGGTTGCTGAAATGATTCCTCAAAAATTCCCACTGAAGAATTAAATTTGTACTCACAATGTGGTGGCCGAATGAGTCAGAAAGTTACCTCATTTTTCATCACTACCCAACGTGCAGGCCAAGCAACATGGGTCCCAATTGCACCACCAATGGTGTCACATTCATTTGGAATGGGAAAGGGCAACCTTGTTGAATTCTCCACAACCTCATCAATCGAGACGCACATGCAATTCATGGGTAACGGGACACCTTGAAGTAATTTTCCATCCCCACTGGCATGAATAACTGTACCATAGGCCACAATATTGGACTTTGATTCCAGTGACAGTGCAACTGGCATACCCTAGAAGACAATCAATCATGTCACACATTGATGGACTCATTATTGAAAATAATATTAAGTATCCACAATTAAATACATATATACCTGCAAAAACTCAGTCTTGCTTAAAACTTGCATGTCCTCATCATTCAAAATTTTACTCTTCTCTGGTTTGATCTTATCCTCACTCGTGGTAGGCAACTTCACCGAGCAACTACCTTTCTCCTCAAACTCAAAGTCGCATCCACCCTTTTTGAACATTTCTTCAAGTTTCTGTATGCGTGTATCTTGTTCTACTATCCGTGCACTTTGTTCTGAGATTAGCTTCTTTGCATCTAACAACTCCTTTTGATGATGAAGGATTAAGTCACCATCCTGCAGAGTAGTATTCCAGATTTTGGAAACATTAAAATAGATTGTTGGAGTAATATGACCTCCAATCCCCCTAACACGCCCAGCATGTTCTTCAGAATCTAGTGCGTTTGTGAGGATATCTTTCCTAGCCCCTTCAAACCGCAGCTTCCCCTCCTTTTTTTGTTGAACATAATCATCCTAACATGCCCAGACAAACAAAATAGTTACTAACAACAAAATTAATCAATAAAAAATAGTTATTTTTCATGTATCACATACAATTTTTTTTGCTGTAATTTTGAGATCATCGCCTTCAAATTCACCCTCCTTATTGGCTCGTCCTCTCTTCCAAACAATAGCTCGATTTATATCATCATCATTACATAAATCAGATGCCTACAAAAAAATGAATCATGCCCTGTTCCTACAAAATCAGATTCAAAAATAAACCACCAGCTTCAACATACTCACAATTTCGTCAGCGAAACGTGCATATCCTTTACGGGACAGCCGATGAGGGTATACGTTCTGCCTTCTTCTATTCTTTTGTTCATCACTTACTCTCTACTTAAAAATTAAAATCAATTAAGTTCACTATAAACATTCAAAATATATATATGTGAACTTTAATGCAAATTGTCTGTGGTGTAGAGGAAAAATAGCAATCTATGGAAGGTTCAAGGAAACAAACAGTTAGAGAACCCTTACCCTTAGAATTACACAAGGAAACAATTAATGTTATCTGGTAGAAGTATTGTTATAACAATACTTCTCTCTTCTATTAAGAAACAAAGCAAATAAAAGAGAGATAATGTTATCTAAGCCATTATCAAAAACATATTGCTTGTTTCTTCGACTTTATGTTATCACAAAAGTAAAGATTTCAGAAAGGAGTAAAAGTATGAACCCTAGCATCGAGTAGATTTGCATAAGATAAAAACCCCCTAGTATGGGTTTTTTCAGAAGGTGGAGAACTGGAAATTTTAAAACTGACAGCGAATAAATGAATCACACTATGTTAAATAAAGATCCTATTGTAGAACATCAGTTAAGGACCATTAGGACTATCTTCTAAAAATTAAAATCAATTATGAATCTTACCCTGAAGTCGGGAGACATGCGAGTTATTACAAAGGAACTCCAATCTGTTGGTGCAACCTTAGGTCAAGGTTGACCTGGTTGACCCGACTCGAGTTGACTTGACTCGAGTTGTATTTTGATGTTTGACTTGGGAAGATTGTTGATGCAACTTTAGGTCAAGATTGACCTAGTTGAGTTGCATGTTGATGTTTGACACTCGTGAGAGAGTTCTATTCTTGATATGGGACAAGAATAGATGTTTGGGAGATTATTGGTGCAACCGTAGGTCAAGGTTGACCTGGTTGACCTGATTCGGGAAAAAGTCCAAGTATGGAGACTTGGCAACGGAAAAGTCCAAGCAGGGAGCTTGGCACTAAAAAAGTCCAAGTATGGAGACTTGGAACTGGAAAAGTCCAAGCAGGGAGCTTGGCACGCGAAAAGTCCAAGTATGGAGACTTGGCACGGGAAAAGTCCAAGTATGGAGACTTGGCACTGGAAAAGTCCAAGTATGGAGACTTGGCACGGAGAAGTCCAAGCAGGGAGCTTGGCACGAGGAAAAGTCCTAACTGGGATGTTAGGCAGTGTGGAAAGTCCTGGTGAGTAAAGCCAGGCAATGAGAAAGTCCTAACTGGGATGTTAGGCAATGAGAAAGTCCTAACTGGGATGTTAGGCAGTGTGGAAAGTCCTGGTGAGTGAAGCCAGGCAGTGGGAAAGTCCTAACTGGGATGTTAGGCAGTTGGAAAGTCCTGGTGAGTGAAACCAGGCAAGGGAAAATCCAGATGGATCAGGGATGATCGGACTTCTGGTGTTGGAAAATCCAGATGGATCAGGGATGATCGGACTTCTGGTGTTGGAAAGTCCAAGTAGGTCAAAGGGATTGACCGGACACTTGGTGGGGAGTCTTAGCAGGTCAAGGGAGTGACCAGATGCTAAGCATGATGAACCAATAGGTCAAGGTTGACCGGATATTGGTTTGAAGTCTTGGGACTTGGTTTGGGCAAAATTGTTCGGATCGGTCACCGCACCGATCCGGTGATACTGTTTGCTCGATCGGCGGTGACCGATCGGATAGCTCTGTTGATTCTTGTCGATCGGTCCGTGACCGATCGCCAGCTAACAGAGGCGAAAGAGGCGGTGATCGGTCCACGCATCGATCGATGTCCCGACGGCCGGGACCGATCAGAGACGATGTCGCGGAAGCACGCCGAGTTGGGATCGGTGCGTGGACCGATCCAGGTCTCGATCGGTCCACGATCGATCGAGTACGCAAGAGGTTTCGATCGATCGGTCCGGGACCGACAAGACAGTCTGATCGGTCCGTAGACCGATCGAGTTCTGCCGTTGCGACGCAACGGCCAGTTTCTTCGCTTTCTCCTTCGCAGGTATAAAGGGGCCGAGGGCTTCTACAGGCGAACACTTCTTTTCTTCTTGAGCTTCTGCTCTTCGACTACTGAGCTGCTGGTGTGCTGAGCTCTCATCGTGCTGAAGCTCTGCGTGAGTTTCCTGCTGGTGTTCTAGCTGTGGATCCGAGAAGCTGCTGTTTCATCAAGGTTCCAGTCGACAACAAGAGGCAAGCAAGTGTTTTACAATTTCTATTGTTCTTGTTTGTTGTCTCTATTGTTGTACTCCTTTGTTTGCTGTTGCAAAAGATTGTGGTGAGGTTTCTCCACCCACAAGGAGTATATTATTAGCCGGTTCTCCGGGGACTCATCCACCGACGGATTGAGAGGCTTCGTCCACCTTACGGACACGCCGAGGAGTAGGAGTATCATCTCCGAACCTCGTTACATCGACGCGTTGAGGTTTGATCTTCTTGTTTTCGTTTCCTTGTTTGTTTTTCCGCTGCGCTAACGAATTGTAGGAAGAAACGCGATCGATTTGGGGTCGGCTATTCACACCCCCCCTCTCTAGCCGTACGAAGGATCCTAACAAGTGGTATCAGAGCGAAGGTTCGCTCTTCATCGGATCAACACCCGTGGGAGCAAAGCTAGAGAATGGATCTCTATGGAGAAGATGTCACGATTCAACCCTTCTACGAGTCTCACGACAACTTCACATATTGGAAGGTAAGGATGATGTATTTTCTTAGGACTAATATGTTAAATTGGTTTTGTGTACAAGAAGGGTTTTCCCCACCGATGGATGAGGAAGGAAAACCTATCAAGAAGAAGGAGTGGACGAAAGAGCAAATCCACCAATCCACAATCAACGACGAGGTAACGAAAATTCTTGAATTTTCATTACCTAGTGATATCTTGCATAAGATAGGTAGATACAACGATGCCAAGGAATTGTGGAACAACTTGGCAAAGTTCCATGAGGAGAGCTCAAATTCAAGCCATGAAGAGGAGCTAAGTGAGCCAAGTAGCTCACATCATGGAGGGAGCGAATTGGGAGTTGAGGGCTACTCAACATCCAAGGAAGAAGAGGAGGAGAGTTCCTCTTGTTCAAGTTCGGAGCAAGAAGAAGAGACATCTACCTCCGGAAGGGATGAGGAAGAGAGCTCACACCCATCCCCAAACCTAGGTAACTCAAGCATTTCAATTTCAAATAAGTTACATATAATATGCTTTGAGTGTAGGGAACATGGACATTACAAGAGTAAGTGTCCAAAGAGGGTAAGAAAGACTCCACCGGCGCCAAAGTTCAAGGAAGCCGGAGTCCCAAAATGCAAGGGCAAGGAGCACATCGTGTGCTTCCAATGCAAGCAAAGGGGACACTATAGGAGCCATTGTCCGAGGGGGAGGCAACCTCACAAGGGCAAGAGACCGGCACAACGATAGGGGAGCTAAGGCAAACCCTAAGGTAACCTCTAAGGTTCATTATTGCAATTCTAATAAAACTCATGCTAGTAGTTTTGTTGCAATTGTTAATAATGATAAGCATGTTAACTTTAGGAACCAATACATGTGCTTAGGAGCTAAACATGTTAGCCTAGGTAAGGTTAACACTAGAAATACCAACCCTAGGATTAACGCTTCTAAAGTTAAGGAAAACCTAGGTAGAAATCCCAAGAAGACTAGACACATGCCTAGGAATATCTCAAGAGAAAATGACAAATTAAAACTTGAGGTATTAGAGAGAGAAAATCAAGTCTTGAGGTCAAGACTTGATAATTTGGAAAAGGCTCTTAAAAACATAGGGAAGTCATCTCTAGGGTTTAAGGGTCAAAAACCAATGTCCAAGGACAAGAAAGGTTTAGGTCACAAACCTAAGTCCCAATTGGTCAAGCCCACTTATCATAATGTTCCATTCGATTATGGAACAAAACCTAAGGCTAGGAAGACCATTACCAAGGTCACAAGGTTATGCACCCCTATAGTTGACCTTGATGAGACCCAAATGACCAAGGCTTTAAAGCCTAAGAGGGTCATTAGGAGGGTTGCTAGGGAAGTTATCCCTAGTGAATATTTAGTGAACCCAATGAGCTCTAATAGGTATTGGGTTCCTAGGAGCATCTTCTCTACCCCATAAATGGGTTAGAGAGTGTCAACTCCAATAAGAAGGGTAGTTAACCCAACTTTGAGGAAATTGACACTCAAGGAGCATTTTCAAGGTTTTGTGAACCTTTGAAAATGAAATGAATTATCATTTACTCCTTTGAAGAGTTAAATGTGCCTAAAGATTGGAAATCTCATTTTTAATCTCAATTGGCACAATTTGGAAAAACCTAGAAAAATATCAAATTGGGATTTTGATATTCTCTTAGGTAATCAAGGCAATCCGGGCCTTAATTTAGAAGTGCTACTCTTGTAAAATTTTAAATGGTATAAATCAAACAAGAGATCAAGAAATGCCAATTTGGGTTTTGACATTTTCTTGGAGCACTTTGGGCAATCTAGGATTAGAATTTAAGTTAGCTAAGTGATTAAGGATACTTAGATAGGTAATCTAGGTATTTTATTTGTGTTAACTTACCATGGTTGTTTGCCATTTGCCATGTCATGACATCATATTTAATTTATGATCATTTGAAATGTCATGATAATGCTTAGGCTAGTTTTTATGTCATGTTTATTTAAGTTTCAAACTTTATGCCATGACATCATGACATTGGCACATGTTTTCATTTATGATACCATTTTATGCCATGTCATCATCTCTTGCATTAATAATCAATTGAATTGATTTAAGGATGAAAAACACATTTTGATATTGAGATCAAAGTTGTGTTTAGAAAATGCATGAGACCTTAGTCTAAGATACCTAAACCCATATCTCACATCAAAATTGACATGGATGTGGTTTGATACACCTTAGATGTGTGTGAGATATTAGGATCATGAGTTAGGATCAAGGTGCATAGTTCTTGTACCTAGATGAGCCTAATTCAAGAAATGGAGGATCATAGGGAAAGCTTGTGTACAAGTCATGTACATTTAGCCCTAAGATTATGGTCCTAAATTCAAATGGTTTTAAAAGCATTTTAAAATTGATTTGAAAAACCTTGATGAAGCTTTCCTAGTGATAGCATTCATCATTGAACATTGTGATACAAAGTTGAGTTAAACTTGAACTATTTCAAAGTTTTTGAACTTTGTATCAAGATTGAAAAATGGAAACTATTTTCATAGAAAATTATTTTTCTGTGATAGTATATGGTATGAGGAGTGTATCCTCAAAATTTTACGATTTTTGGAATTTTCTGGAATTTATTAGGAGTTTCTGAATTTCCGGGAAGGGAAATCAGAAATCTCTGATTTCAGAGTGTGGATCGGTCACCGGACCGATCCAGGGAAGTTCTGATCGGTCTGGTGACCGATCAGTGACGATCCAGTGCGATCAGTGAAGCGTGGATCGGTCTGGGGACCGATCCAGGGGGATTCTGATCGGTCTGGGGACCGATCAGTGCGTGCCAGTTTCTGATTTTCAGCTGTTGGTCTGAAATTTCAGCTGAAAATTGGGTTTTGTGGATTTTTTAAAGGTTTGAAACTCTCCAAGACATTGTTGGTGCAATGGTCAAGGGGGAGTTGACCTTTAGGGGGAGTTTTATCTAATTGTCAAGGGGGAGTTGACTTTTAGGGGGAGTTTTTACTCCTTAAGACTTTTGAGGATTAGTGATATGGGATTATCACTAAGTTGATTGTTGAGTTTAGTATCAAGGGGGAAATTAAGAGTTTCAATGAAAGGTATGGGACTTTCATTAGGAAGAAACTCTTGATCTTGATACTCTCCTTTTTCTTTTTGATGTGTGTCAAAAAGGGGAGAGTGTTCATTGGAGAATTATTGGAGAACCCAAGTTAGGTTATCGGGTTAACCTAAGCTAGGGGAAGAATGTCAAGGAATGTTCAAGGAAGAACATTGGAATTCTTTTTGATGTGTGTCAAAAAGGGGGAGAATTATTGGAGAACCCAAGTTAGGTTATCAGGTTAACCTAAGGGGAGAATGTCCAAAGAATGTTCAAGGAAAGAACATTGGACATGGGAAGATGGTTGGAAAACCTAAGTTAGGTTATCGGGTTAACCTAACTTGATTATGAGTTTTGTCAAACATCAAAGGGGAGATTGGTGCAACCTTAGGTCAAGGTTGACCTGGTTGACCCGACTCGAGTTGACTTGACTCGAGTTGTATTTTGATGTTTGACTTGGGAAGATTGTTGATGCAACTTTAGGTCAAGATTGACCTAGTTGAGTTGCATGTTGATGTTTGACACTCGTGAGAGAGTTCTATTCTTGATATGGGACAAGAATAGATGTTTGGGAGATTATTGGTGCAACCGTAGGTCAAGGTTGACCTGGTTGACCTGATTCGGGAAAAAGTCCAAGTATGGAGACTTGGCAACGGAAAAGTCCAAGCAGGGAGCTTGGCACTAAAAAAGTCCAAGTATGGAGACTTGGAACTGGAAAAGTCCAAGCAGGGAGCTTGGCACGCGAAAAGTCCAAGTATGGAGACTTGGCACGGGAAAAGTCCAAGTATGGAGACTTGGCACTGGAAAAGTCCAAGTATGGAGACTTGGCACGGAGAAGTCCAAGCAAGGAGCTTGGCACGAGGAAAAGTCCTAACTGGGATGTTAGGCAGTGTGGAAAGTCCTAGTGAGTAAAGCCAGGCAATGAGAAAGTCCTGGGAGTGATGTTAGGCAATGAGAAAGTCCTAACTGGGATGTTAGGCAGGTGGAAAGTCCCGTGAGTGAAGCCAGGCAGTGGGAAAGTCCTAACTGGGATGTTAGGCGGTTGGAAAGTCCTGGTGAGTGAAACCAGGCAAGGGAAAATCCGGATGGATCGATGATCGGACTTCGGTGTTGGAAAATCCAGATGGAAGCTTGGCATGGGAAGTCCAAGTAGGTCAAAGGGATTGACCGGACACTTGGTGGGGAGTCTTAGCAGGTCAAGGGAGTGACCAGATGCTAAGCATGATGAACCAATAGGTTAAGGTTGACCGGATATTGGTTTGGAAGTCTTGGGACTTGGTTTGGGCAAAAAAAGCTCGGATCGGTCACCGCACCGATCCGGTGATACTTGTTTGCTCGATCGGTCCGGTGACCGATCGATATCGCAAGTTTCGTTGCATCGATCGGTCCGTGACCGATCAGCAACAGAGGCGAAAAAGGCGGTGATCGGTCCACGCATCGATCAGTTATGTCGATCTGGGACCGATCAGAGACGATGTCGCGGAAGCACGCCGGAGTTGGGATCGTGCGGACCGATCCAGGTTCCGATCGGTCCACGCATCGATCGTAGTACGCAAGAGGGTCGATCGATCCGGGACCGATCAAGACAGTCCCGATCGGTCCGTAGACCGATCGAGTCCGTTGCGACGCAACGGCTAGTTTCTTTGCTTTCTCCTTCGCAGGTATAGGCTGAGGGCTTCTACAGGCGAACACTTCTTTTCTTCTTGAGCTTCGCTCTTCGACTACCGAGCTGCTGGTGTGCTCTGCTGCTGAAGCTCTGCGTGAGTTTCCTGCTGGTGTTCTAGCTGTTGGATCTGAGAAGCTGCTGTTTCATCAAGGTTCCAGTCGACAACAAGAGGCAAGCAAGTGTTTTACAATTTCTATTGTTCTTGTTTGTTGTCTCTATTGTTGTACTCCTTTGTTTGCTGTTGCAAAAGATTGTGGTGAGGTTTCTCCACCCACAAGGAGTATATTATTAGCCGGTTCTCCGGGGACTCATCCACCGACGGATTGAGAGGCTTCGTCCACCTTACGGACACGCCGAGGAGTAGGAGTATCATCTCCGAACCTCGTTACATCGACGCGTTGAGGTTTGATCTTCTTGTTTTCGTTTCCTTGTTTGTTTTTCCGCTGCGCTAACGAATTGTAGGAAGAAACGCGATCGATTTGGGGTCGGCTATTCACACCCCCCCTCTCTAGCCGTACGAAGGATCCTAACACAATCCTCTTGTGAAATACCATAGCCAATCGGGGGATCTTTCAACTCATCAGGTTTATCTAGCTTGCTGAAAACAAACTTTTGAGTGAGAAAAGCTTTATATTGACGCCATTTATTATTTGCTGAATTTAAACATCCTTTCCTCCAAGTTGGGTCAATATTGTACGTCAGCTGTAAAAACACATAAAAATTTTAACAAGAACGTTAAATATAGCATAACCACATCCTACTGCTCATTTAAGTTCTCAAAGCATTCTAACTTACATTCACCGATTCCCATATTAACTCTTTAACATCATTTGGCACCTGCTTCCATGATTTGTAAGTTATTGAGATCTTTTCTCGCACGAGAACGCCAATGTAGCTTTGCATTTCACCCGCAAATTCTCCAACTGGCTGTCCAATTTTATTGAAGCTAACATCCTTTTTAATTCCTTGGACCCTTAGCCTAACAAGCCTATCCAAACGTGTACGCCCCCTCGATGTTCTAGTTGACTCCGTTTCTGTAGATTTCATTGAAGATTGACCCTCGCAACTATTGTTAGTGGCAGAATAAGAAGAACTTTCTTTAGCCTTCTGAATCCTCAGTAATCTCTTTGCATTAGCGGCCATATTGTCCACATCCAAATTCTGATGAGAACCCTATTTCCTGCAAAAGGCAGCAACCTGTTAGGCATTTAATTTATAGAGAAAATAAAGCGAGAATGAAGACAAATGATAGTTATATTACAATAAGAATAAATATGTTAACAAAATAGATCAACAAATAAAATTTACACACAGGTTAAACAATAGATTACACTTAATTATTGTCAATCCATGTCCCATCACAGTCTTCACGAACGCATGATGGTTCATTTTCATCTATGGCGTCAACGTCCATTGATTCCATTGATATAAACCCTCCTGTGAAACTTGGATAGTGGATTGTAGCATTTTCCAACTCATCACCATTTATGTATTCCATGTGATCCCTAGTAGGAGTGGCAAGTACAACATGCCAGGCAGGATCTTGAGGATCTTCAATGTAGAATATCTGCTTTGCTTGACTCCCTAAGATAAAAGAGTCAGATTTAAATCCAATTCTGTTGAGGTTTACCAACGTGAAACCAAGGTCATCAACTTTAATACCAGTATTATTCTCAACTCAATTACATTTAAACATCGAAACTTGAAAATTGTGATAATCGAGTTCCCAAATTTCTTGAATAACTCCATAGAAAGTCATGTCTGACACAATTGGATTTTTGTCCTTCGCACTAGCAACTTGCATTGTCTGTGCAACTAAGCTTACTCCGGAGTTTTGAACAGCTCGTGTATCATCGCGCTCTTTTGTATGATACGTAACTCCATCAATCAAATAACTAGAGTACTTCAACACTTGATTGCTAGGTCCACGCGCTATCCACTTCAATCTTTCTGATATTTGAGAGCTGGAATTGCCAACTGCTCTCACACGATCACGTAACCACCCAATAAATGTCCGGTTATGCTCATCTTGTAGCCACTTTTTGGATTTGGCTTTATGAGGAAAGCTTGAGTTCAAAAATTCCATGTGCTCCCTAATGAACAGATTAGGGATAAGTTAACTAATGGAATACTAATAAGTTAATTAGTAGAACGTTAGAACAGTGCAATAAATATAAATAAGTAAGAGAATTACTCGATATAAGGATCAACGTCAACATCATTTTCCAAGACATAACGATGTGCTTGATGCAACTCATCATGACAAGTTGAGTGTAATATTGAGCTAGATAGAGGCCTAGTAAGTTGTACTTGCTGATACCTTGATGGGATCCCAATTGTATGCACACTAGACATGTAATCCGAGCAAAATTCCACAGCCTCTTCAGCAATATAACATTCGGCTATACACCCTTCAAAACGATTGTGATTTCGCACATACCCTTTCAAGATCTTCATGAATCTTTCAAATGGGTACATTTGCCTATACCAAACCGGTCCACACAATTTGACCTCCCGTACAAGATGAACAGTTAAATGAATCATTATATCAAAAAAGATGGGGAAAATATTTTTCAAGCAAACACAACACATCACAATCTCTCTTTGCACATCATTCAACTTCGAGACATCTATCACTTTATTACATAGCACGTTGAAGAAGCCACAAAATCTAGTGATAGTATCTCTAACATGTTTAGGCAAGACATCACGGATGGCGACTGAAAGTAATTGTTGCATCAAAGTGTGATAGTCATGTGACTTAAGGCCAATAAGTTTCAAGTCTTTCATCGACACCAGATTTTTAACATTGGATGAATATCCTGTGGGGACCTTTATTCCAAACAAAGATTTGCAAAGTTTTCTTTTCTCATCCTTACTTAGTGTATAACAAGCCGCTGGCAAAAAGGTTCTCTTCTCCCCCATCTTTGGTGCCAAATCAATCCTCAAATTCATCTCCACAAGGTCTAGTCTTGCAGCTACTCCATCCTTTGATTTTCCAGGAATGTCAAGCAAAGTACCGATCAGACTTTCACATACATTTTTTTCAATATGCATTACATCAAGAACATGCCGAACATGTAGATGTTTCCAATAATCAAGTTCAAAGAATATAGATTTCTTTTTCCAGCATGATACAGTTTCACCTTGCTTTAACTTAACCTTCCCATTTGCTTTTCCCGAACGATAATTAATTCTTTCAACTCGATCCAAAATTTCATGCCCAGTTAATGGTTTCGGTGCAGGGTTAAGCTCTGCGTTCCCATTAAATGCTTTTTTTTGCCTTCGATAAGGATGATTTGTAGGAAGAAATCTTCTATGGCCTGTATAACTCATTTTTCTACTATGCTTCAACCTTGTCGAATATGTTTCTTCACCACAAATAGGACATGCACAATATCCTTTCACAACACAACCTGACATGTTCCCATATGCAGGAAAATCATTGATTGTCCATAGTAAGACAACCCTAAGTAAGAAATTCTCTTCTCGACATCCATCATATGCATCAACACCTATATCCCATAATCTTTTTAAGTCATCGATCAAAGGTGCTAAGTAAATGTCAATATCATTTCCCGGTTGTTTGGGACCTGAAATCAACAAAGTCAGCATCATAAATTTTCTCTTCATACACAACCATGGAGGAAGGTTGTAAGTGATCATCACAACTGGCCAACAACTATATGCAGAACTCATTAAACTATGGGGATTGATCCCGTCTGCTGATAAGGCCAATCTAAGATTTCTAGGTTCAGCAGCAAAATCTGGCCACTTGTGATCCACTACTTTCCAAGCGGGCGCATCAGCCGGATGACGCAAGTAACCGTCAAGTACTCTTTTATCAGCATGCCAAGTTAAATCCTTACATATCTCCTTGTTCCGAAATAATCTTTGAAATCTTGGAATAG
Organism: Zingiber officinale; assembly: GCF_018446385.1. Taxonomy (NCBI): domain Eukaryota; kingdom Viridiplantae; phylum Streptophyta; class Magnoliopsida; order Zingiberales; family Zingiberaceae; genus Zingiber; species Zingiber officinale. The sequence goes on along the minus strand of NC_055991.1, from coordinate 118,723,224 downwards.
GCGGGAAGTACCAGAGGACCTTTGCTGGAACTCCATTTATCATACCTTTTTTACCCAACTTCCACCTAGACATCCCACATATAGGACAATTAGTCAAATTCTCATGCTCCTTCTGGTATAAGATACAATCATTAGGGCAAGCATGAATTTTCATATAATGCATCCCTAATGCACATAAGCTTTTCTTTGCATCATACAATGATGAAGGCAATTCATTATCATCAGGAAGCATTTCTCCAAACAAACTTAGTAAATCTGTGAAACTTTTGTCACTCCAACTATATTTTGCCTTCAAGTTATACAATTTCACAAGTGCAGATAACTTTGTAAATTTGGCACACCCCGGATATAAAGGTTTATCATCATCTTCAAGTAGCTTATGAAATTGGTTTGGATTCTCTGCATAACTATCAAATGCAGCATGTACCATATCAATAGGTTCATCGCCAAAAGATTTCTGTTCATCTTTCATTGAGTTATTGTATTCAGTCTTTTCACCATGCCAAATCCATTTATGGTATGTTAAATCTATACCATTACAACACAAATGTGCCCTTATAATGTCAACATTTCTCTTCTGCAGATTACCACATCTTGAACATGGGCAAGGTATTTCATTCGGATCAGTAGCATTTTGTAATGCAAATTGCAAGAAAGACTCTACCCCAACCTCATATTCATGTGATAACCTATTCTTTGACATCCAATCTTTGTCCATTTTTTATAACTATCAGTCGGAAACGCGTCAAAACCTACCTTCAAACAACTATACATCATACAACAAGTTCAAAACACAATCTCAAGTACCAAATACTATAATAAAACATTCAAGGTAATAGAGTAATACACGACATAAACCAAAAAATCAGAAATGTGTTGTGTGATTTTGTGAGAGCTAATTAATAAATAAATGGTGATATTAACAAATCTTGGGTGTACATATATACAAGAGGATCAATTGGAAAGATTATTGGCTAACAAACCCTCACCCTAGTTGTTACAATGCCTCTCAACTTATTTGGTCATGTTATTATCTCAACTCTTGATCTAATCTAATGTTTGCGTTTATGTTAAAAAATACATGTGTCTTGATCTAATCTAATTTTTTTTAAAAAAAAAATTTCGACAGAAAATTAAATGAGCATAAATAATAAAGATGACATTAATTAATTATTAAAATAATGTGGAAAAAATAATGAACTTCAGATTATTAAATTCAATAAGAGAACAAGCTATAATTCAATGTGCAGTTGTAAAGGATGTAAAAAACATAAACTTGCAGTAGATAAGAAAAAAAACCTAAAAATGAGCATTAACATACAAAAGTGTCAACATATGTCTAAAGAGTCAAAGGAAACAAAATTAAAAGTGCATTGAGCAATTACCACAAGAAACCAACTCCGTTCACATGGAACAGAACAAAAAGACAAGAAGCTCATGGAAATGGGAAGAACAATCAAACGGGCAATGTGCGAAACAACTATAAACTTCAATCAGTAATCAAAACAAAAAGGAAGGACTTTCTTCATTTCCCTTCTACCAATTTTCTGTTCCCCCAAATTCCATCTCCGTCCATCAAGTGGCAAGCCGTGCAAGACCTAGAAAACCTATCCGAACACACTATTTCGACCAATACAAGTGAATAACAAACAGAAATCGATGCTTAAAACCAACACCTTCAGAGATCAAACACCACAAACTTTGACATATGAGCAGCCAAATGGCATGATGAAACAAATCAAAAGGCTAAAAATAAGAAGAAAAGAGAATGTTGAGCTTGCAGATACAAGCTTAGTGGAATCAAAAGTAGGTTTTAATTTTGAGACAACATTTATGAACGAAGACAAGACCTAGGTTATGAATCTACCTTGACTATGGCTCTAGCACAAATCCAAAGAAGACAAGACCTAGGTCATGAATCGACGGACTAGGAGTGCAACCTTTGCCGAAGAAATACACCTCGTCCGATCAAAAGGTTCCACGAGCGAAAGAAGCAGCAATGGAAGGTCAAAGGGCCTCGTCGAACTCAGAAACCTGCTCACTAGGGAACGAGAGGAGCGCACCGTCGTAGAGGAAGATCCAGGGGAGGCGTGAAGAGATTGGATGAGGAGAGGGAAAGAAACTTCCCTTAGGGTCGGGAGCGCGAAGGAAAACACGGCGCCGAAAAGAAAACAGCGAGGGAAAGGAAAACAGCGAGGGGGAAAATTACCAAATTAAATTACAACGGTTTTTTTCAAAACTGTTGTCGTAGCCGCTAAAAACGCGGATAAAGACAACGGTTTATAAAACCGTTGTAAAAAGTGTTGTCGTTTTAAAAAAAAATTTCTCAATGACAACAGTTTTGCCAAAACCGTTGTCTTTTATATTTAATGGGGAGTTCAAAGACAACGATTTTGGCCAAAACCGTTGTCTTTGAGCAAATATGCAACACTTTCTCTTAAAACCGTTGTCGTAGGGGTGTTGTCGTTTGCAGTTTTTGTTGTAGTGGCCCCACTGAGCCAGCGTACGTTTTTTGTACTCGCCCCTCATTTATTTCATTATTATATTATTAGCCTGTTACTTATATATTCGTTGGATCTGCCTCAAGCCTCGAGGTACCAGAGACCGTGACGACCCAGTCGCTGGCTGCAGGTAGCATTGACCAGAGGACTTTTGACGACTTGGTCATACAGAAGTCATCTCAGCATACCCCCCTCCGGGACGTCACGACTCGGTCAACATTTCATCCACCTCACCCCGCGGTCCATCTGACTCAGTTTTTGGACAGGATTAGATATCAAGGGATATGACAATGGACTCGCTGCTTGGCTGAGCGGGGTAGTGTTAGAATTTGAGGGATGTCTTAAGACAATCACCTTATGATTTTTTATTTATTTGATAAATATAGATTCACTATTTGAGTGCATATTATATGTTTGATTGTCTTAAACTCATTTACTGAATGCCCGTAATATAATTCATAGCATGAGAGGATTTGTGATTGGATCGCAACTAGTGATTATCTCTATATGTGCAATTATGAATATATTAAAATTTCCCTAGTCATCGAATTGATGTATTTAGATACTATCAATTCTGTAAGACTAGCACGGGTTGTACTCCTTGGTTCAACCAAGCAACTATTTTCTCACTGGTTGGAGACATTGGGATGTTGAGAGTTAAACATGAATGCTGGTTATGGTAACTAGTTCATTGGAGTGACTCACTGTAAGACTTCATATAGTTCTCTAAATATATATAGATATGTTTGTGAAGTTCTTACTGCAACACGAGTACAAGTTTTCTTCGACTTGAGGTATACAAGTCATCTTGGTCATGGAGACTTATACTTTGACATCTTAAGCAAGCATCTCATTGAGGTGTGAACCCGGGATGATTAGGTAAAAGTTGAAGTGTCTGAAAGTATTTGGATAGCCCACAGAGGATTTACCGCTCCTTACGAGGAGACGTATACCCTATGACCACTCGTTAGGATTATTACTCAAAGTCTTTGGCCAAAGCATCACATGTTAAGAGTGCGAGACTCTTGTAGTCATGAGGAAGTATTATTTTGGGTAGGTGTAATGTAGTCAGCCTAGTGGGGACAAGACACATAGACCATATCTTGAACCAAGTGGGAATAAAACAAGTGAAAATGAGGCACGACTCACTGTACCTACTGAAGGGTTTATAATTAATTCTAAGATCAACTATGATTTTTCGGCTAATTGGGGATCATTATGTACTACTAGGTGTCACTCATGATCATTCTATAATTAAGTAGTTAATTATGGATGACCAAGATAAACTGGGAATTTATTGGGTCACACACACTAACGAGTCTTTAAAAGACGTAAAATAAGCTAAAAAATATGATTCTTAGATTAAGAGATAAATGTTTAGTTGGATCATACATAAGACAAATATGGAAATATTTGTCGCAATGGAAGCATGGATGTGCCACATCTCTTATGGAAGAGTTATATCATATTTGATTTAATCATGAATTAGTCATGAACCAACTTGGTTTAGTTATGAACCAAATCAAGGGGTTAATGAGCTAATTTTTTGTTAAGGGATAATGGGTTGGATTTGGACTTTCTAATCCAACTTATTAATGAGGGCTATATATTGATATGGTTGAGAGAAAATTATACACAAGAGATCATTAATTGGCTTGTAAGGTTTTTGAAAAATCTTAACACAATTTCTCTTCTTCTCTCCCTCTCCCTTCTCTCTTTGCCGCCACCAACAAGGAGAAGCCCTTCCCCTTGTTGTCGTGACCACCACAAGAGAGAAAACTTTTCCTTGTGTGCTTCTCTTCCTCTTCTTTTTGATCCCTTTTCTTTGCTCGTGGCTAGTAACTTCCGAAGGAGAGGCTTGTACTCAAGGAGATTGTTAGAGTGTATACTAAAAGCCTAGCTTTTGGTATAAACATTAATCTAGAAATAAGAATCGCATTGGTCAAATGTCTACATTTATGATAAATGTAGTTGCTCAATTAATTTATATTGTAGATAACATGGTGTGAGGTGTCACATACAGAAGATCATGTTATCGGTTCCTTATAAATTATAAACAGTAGCTCACGACCAAGATGGAAAGGAACAAACCATTGGAAGGTCGTAGTGTAATTAGGTATTAGTTTATCTTAACTATATGATTACACTAGTACACTTAGAGTGTATTGAGTAGGACCATTTGAGGTCGTTCCTTTTATACTGACTTTATAAAAGAATAAAGACCTCAGTTATTATGGAAGTGTGTGCTCTTAATCCTAATATAATAACAAGCACATATATTTGATATTTATTTCTTTAATTTATCAATGGGTGAGATTTAGTTCGATAAATCAATAAACCCGATAAGTTGGGAAATGGTATCACTTATAGTGTGTGTTGTTGATTATAGAAGGAAACTGTGTCCTAGAGATACTAGGTTGATAATGTCCTCAAGAGGAGCTCATAAGGATTGTCATGTTAAACCCTGCAGGTGGACTTAGTCCGACATGATAATAAGGTTGAGTGGTACTACTCTTGGACTTAGATATTAATTAAATGAGTTGTCAGTAACTCACTTAATTAGTGGACATTCGATATCTTAAACACAGGGAGACTAACACGCTCATAATAAGAAGGAGCCCAAAATGTAATTTGGGATTGATGCGGTAGTTCAATAATAGTTCTTTAGTGGAATGAATTATTATTGATGAAATTAAGTTGTGTGTTCGGGGCGAACACGGGATGCTTAATTTCATCGGGAGACCAAAACCAATTCCTCCTCTCGGTCCCTATCGTAGCCTCTAGTATATAGAGATTTATACCCACCGCATACCCACCTTCTTACCCATCCAATGGGGCCGACCAAGCTAGCTTGGAACCCAAGCTAGGGCCGACCAAGATCAAGTGGATGAGTCATGTAGGTGGCCGGCCAAAGCTTGGGTCCCAAGCTTAGGTGGCCGACCACTAGAATATTTAAAAGGATTTTTATTAAAATTATTTCTTATGTGGATATCATGATTTTAAAAGAGAGTTTAAAAATTAAAAATTTCCTTTTATAGCTTTCTACAAAAGATTAAGAGAAGAGATTAATCTCTTTCCTTATTTGTAGTTTAAAAGGATGGTTTTAATTTTTGGTAAAAACTTTCCTTATTTGTAAATCATCTACATGTTTAAAAGAGAGTTTAAAATTTGAAATCTTTCCTTATTTGTTGATTAAAGGAGAATTTTAAATTTTAAGAAAACTTTCCTTTTTAACCATGTTCATGATTTAAAAGAAAGTTTAAAAATTAATAATTCTCTTTTATTAGTTTCTACAAAAGATTGAGAAAAGATTTGATATCTTTCCTTATTTGTAGATTAAAAGAGATTTTAATTTTTAGAGATAACTTTCTTTTTATCCACATGTTTAAAAGAAAGATTTTAATTTATTAAATTTCCTTTTTATAAACCAATCATGAAGGGATTAAATTATTGGAGAAATTTTATAAATTTCTGGAGACAAATTAGGAAGTTTTAATTAATTAAAACTCTCCTTGTTTGTAGCTTTGGTGTGGCCGGCCAAATAGAATTGAGAAAGAAAATTGTTTTTAATTAAATAATTTTTCCTTTTCAATGGAAAAAGAATTAAGGAAATTTTTATTAAATTTTCCTTATTTGCCAAGACCAAGGATTATAAAAGAGGGGGTAGAGAAGGCTTCATGGTGAACAACCTCTATTATTTCTCTCCCTCTTTTCCTTGGTGTTGTGGCCGGCCAACCTCTCTTCCTCTCTTCCTCTTGGTGGTGGCCGAACCTTCTCTATTTGCTTGGAGCTCTTGTGGTGGCCGGATACTACTTGGAGAAGAAGAAGAAGAAGGAGAGAAAGCTTGTATCCCTTGGAGCTTGGTTGGTGGAAAAAGATCTTCATCTTTTGGAAGCTTTGTGCTTGGCCGAAACTTGAAGAAAGGAGAAGAAGGTGCTTTGGTGGATTCTCATCTCGGAAGATCGTTGCCCACACAACGTCCGAGGTTAGAAGAGGAATACGGTAGAAGATCAAGAGGTCTTTCTAAAAGGTATAACTAGTAATTTTTCTTTCCGCATCATACTAGTTATTTATGGAAATAATACCAAATACAAGAGGCTTACGATTCTAGTATTTCGAATATGTTTTTCGAAGTTGTGTTCTTTTGTTTTATTTTTCCTTGTGATTTGATTGTTCTTTTCGGTTAACCTAAAGTTATTTTAGGAAATTAAATATTAGATTTCTATAAAAGGTTTTGTCTAGTCGGTGGTGGTTGCTCCCATATCCAAGAAGGCCATGTGCCTCGCCACGATAGTACTGGGAACCAATTATGGAAATTAATATTTAATGGAATTAATAACTTAAGGTGATTTGGGTCGAACGTGTTAAGTTCCGCAGGAGATCCAAGTCAAAACCTAAAAGAACAAATAGATTAAGTTTTGGATCAAACGTGTTAAGTTCCGCAGGCGATCCAAAATTTAATTTAAAAGAACACATGGTAGCTAGGAAAAGGTTCAGACCTTTGTACAAAATTTTTGTACAGTGGAACCTCTAGGCTTTCCGAATAGCAACCAACAGAGTTATCTTAAGGAGCTTGACGTGGATACGAATAGAGACGAGGTTCAACAACGTCGCTATGGTTGATGCCCTTCTCGTTATAAGTCATCCATAAGGTATACCTAGCGTAAATTTACTTTCCATAAAAATTTAATTATATGATCATGTTTGGCATGTTGTATCCTTGTATGCGTGTTGTGCATGTGATGTAATAATTTAGGAATTATTATTATTTTATTTTTCGCTGCGCATGTTTACGAAATATGTTTTAGCATACACCGCATCGAGCATATCCCAACAATAATATCATAGTCTGATCATGCTTAGACATTATCATAAAATTATTTTGCGATTCGTAATTTATGTTGTAATTAATTTTAGATTTTTTTTTGGAATTATTAAGATTTTTCTATTTTTCGAAATGTCCCTAAATTGCTAGGAAATTATATTTTTAGAAAGTTTCTGATATAATTTCAAAAAAATAAATTTAGAAATATTTTGTTAATTTAGAAATAATCTTTTGTGGAATTTTTAGATTTATTAAAATATTCTATTTTTAGAAAGTTTCCTAAATTGTTAGGAAATACTAAATTTGGGAAGATTTAAAAATCATAAAAAATCCAGATTTGAGATATTATAAATTAAATTATAGAATTAATATTTTCTGGAATTTTCAAATTTATTAAAATATTCTATTTTTGAAAAGTTTCCTAAATTGTAAGGAAATATCAAATTTGGACAGATTTGAAAATCACAAAAAATCCAGATTTGAATTATTCTGTAATAAATTAAGAAATATTAATTATTTATTTCTTAAATGGTTAGGAAATTAATTTAAAAATTTATTTCCAAAATAATTAAAGATTCTTGATTGATAGAAAGATTATAGATGAGATATATTAATTAAATTTAAAAATTGGTTTCCTAATTTGATTAAGTAAATTTTGATTTATTAAAATCAGATTTATAACATATGTAAATTTATGTCATGAACATACTATATTGTATGACATGTAGATGTATTAATTATGACATGATTAGATTTTGTCATGCATGTGATGTGATTAGATGTTACCATATGTATGATGTGTCATGTTATGCCATACGTGTGATGTATCATGTCATCATTTATGTTGTAACGACCCAATTTTCCCTATTTTAAGTTCTAAAAGTCCAAAAAAATATTTGGAAATACTTTTAAAATATTCTAGAGATTTTTAGGAATTTTTAGAGTATTTTTACGTAATTTTTGGAGGTCGTTTAGTAGGTTTACAAAAAGAAAGAAGTTTTGACCAAAAATCGTTGAAGGTGAGACTCGAACCCAAGACCTCGGGTCGGACCGACCCAACCGGACACGGCCCAACCAACTGAGCTATGCTCGTTTTGTTAACCAAGTACGAAGCGAATATAGTTGAGTTATAATGAGAACCCAAAGTTTAAAGTTAGACCTAGTTATAAAAGGCTAAGTTAGGAGGGATTAGGTTATTTTTCTTTTTCTCCCGAATCTCCTCTCCTCTCACGCGCGGCGCGGCGATTTGCTCCTGCTCGGGCGACGGCGAAGAAAAGGCTGGGTTTCAATTTCCGGCGCCGGCGAAGCTTCCTTCCGGCTGGTTTTCATCCGTGGGTGGTTGTCTCGACAGAGGAGAACTTGGGAACACGAAGGGATCACCGGGAAAAGTAGCTACCCGAACCCTAGAAGCTTCCTTTCCTTCTTTCCGGTTGTAAGTGCAAGAAACCCTAGGTAAGTACTACTCACCTGCGGTAGGAGTTGCTCCGATCTTTCGGTTTTCGTTTCCTTGTTTTTCCTGAGTTTCTTGAATCCGAAACATGCTATAAGGATTTGGGCTTTTGGGTGTTCTGCCGTGAGCTTCACAGGGAAATCAAGGTTTTGTTTAGGTTAGTTGAGCATGGAGTATGTTTCTAGTGCCAAGTAGAATTGTATGCATTCTATCCTTAATTATTGCTAGGGATTTTGGCCGTGCACAGTGGAGTTTCGGTTGATTCCTTGCTGCCCTGTTTAGGATCATACCGAACAGATCATTATAGTTATCTCATGTTGCTGCCATGAGTTCACTTAAGGATGCATTGTCTTGGCTTGCTGTTGAATTCTTTGAGTTGTATGTTGTACATGAATTTCCTTGCTTTAAGGTCATGTTGTACATAGTTAAAGTTGATTAGAGATTTGTTTTTACAGCATGTTTAAGAAGTTGAGTAGCATTCTATGTCTGTTTGTTTTTACAGCATGATCAGAATCACTAAAGGTAGCATCCTTTGTCTATTTTATAGCATGCTTAAGAAGCCCTAAAGTAGTATTCTTTGTCTATGTTTTATAACATGATTAGAATCCCTAAAGTAGCATTTTTGCCCTATTTTACAGCATGTTTAGAAAGTCCAGATTTGCTTTCCTTTGCTCTATTTTATAACAGGCTTAGGGAGTTCAGATTTGTTTTCCTTCGTGTTATTTTTATATAGCATGCTTGGTTAGTTGTAATCCTATACTTGTTAGATATATATATCTAAAGGATTCTAATAAGCTCTAATAAAGGATTATGAGAAGTATGAGTAAAGAAAAAAAGACCAAGGTCTAATTAAAAAGAGATAACAAGTAAATTAAAGTAAGAGGCTAGTACCCGACATCCAAGAGCTTGTCGTTAAACAAATCCAGGTGACCATTTCCGAGGTCTTGGCCCTGGTAGACCGAGGTCTGCTCTTTTAGGATTGGTGGCTCACAACCCCAACCTATTAGGGAACGCGCATGAGTTGATACTAGGCCTGGGCCCAAGAAAAGAAAACCAAAGAAAAGAAAAGTTAAGTAAGAAGGAAGAAAGAAAGAGGAAGAAAGTAAAGGATAGAAATTAAAAGATTAATTTCTAACACAAGGATATAAGAAATGAAATAAGTTCCAAGCTTAGAATAAATAAGAATGGTTAGTTTCTTTGATTCTAAGTTTACATTGTTAGTTTCTTGTTATCCTGCTTGATACTGAGTATGATTTGTATTCCGTTCATTTTCTGTATACCATGAGCACATGCAGATAGCTTTATTATTTCAGTTTCAGCACTTATGCATTTCATTTATGCATTTCGAGTTTTGTGAGATAGATTAGTACTTACTAAGCATTTTCGCTTATAGATCTTGTTTTTCTTTCCTCCTACTGCAGATAAAGGAAAAGCTAAGATATGAAGGGAGGCGACAGGGTGGTGATGATGATGGATGTGTGTGGTGACTGAACTATGGAGAGGTCCAGAGGGGACTAGCAAGACTTATTTATTTAGAGTTTATGTCTAGTTCATTTTCCTTATTTCCGTTATGAAATTATGAGTTATGATTGAGTTTGATGTGCATTGTAACTTATTATGCTTCATTCTGGGAGATTGAGTTTAGTTCATGTTGCTAGATTAGTTTTTGATTATGATATGATTTATTACTGTGTGGTTGTGAATAAATTGTGATCCAGCCGCATGTGGCTGTGTATATATCTTGTGTATTATAGATTTGGTCACCGGTACAGGGGAGACTCTGCCGAAATTTTTCGGTAGGAATTTCTCTGAACCGTGATAAATCTAAGTGTCGCTAATAATAGCATAAGTGACACTAGTAAGTAGAGTAGGAGTTAGGTAACGGTCGCCCTTAGAGAGTAGTAGTAAGAAGGGTGGTTGTTACAGTTGGTATCAGAGCAGTGTTCCATTCTCCAGCATCACACACACATCAGCATCATCCTCGCCGTCTCCAAGTAAGAAAGTATTTAAATTCTTTCTTTATTCTGCTTTCCTTATTATTAACTGCAGTATAGAGTATTTGTTTTTGAATGCTTAAGTAGGATAGAAGATTTTGTTTCCCTTTTCTTTATTCATATATATATATGATTAGAAGGGTTAGAGAAGTTATTTAGTCTTTTTTCCTCTGCATAAATAGATGGCAAGAAGAGGACGTCCCCGTGCTACTCACACTGAGGAACCAGCTCAAGGGAACGAAGTGCCTAGAGCAACTGAGCCCAACCTTTCTGAAGTGGTTGCTCAGCTCCAGAGGCAAGTAGCAGAGCAGCAGCAAGTGATTGCCAATCTGATGGCAAACCAGCAAGCAGTTCCTCCCCCTCCTCCAGTTGTCACTGCAGAGACCCCAGTGGTAACTGAGACTCCACCAGCTACTCAGGGAACCGTCATAGCACCCCAGAGACCAGAAGCTTACCTTATACAGTGGCTAAAGCTGAAACCAGAGAGCTTCTCAGGCACGACTGAGCCCTGGGATGCCCAGGCTTGGTTTAAAACACTAGAGAGCACTATGGAGCTTCTTGACTGGCCAGAAGTCGAGAAGGTCAAGTGCGCCTCTTTCTGCCTGTCTGGAGATGCTCGTATGTGGTGGGAGAGGATAAAGACCAAGAGAGCAGCTGATCAGATGACCTGGGCAGATTTCCAGTCAGAGTTCTATGAAGAGTTCTTCCACCTGCAGATTACCAACAAGCACTACGAGGAGTTTATAGAGTTCAAACAAGGTGACTTGTCAGTGGAAGAAGCAGCCAAGAAGTTCAACAGGCTAGCTCGTCTCTGTCCAGAGCTAGTGAGTACAGAGAAGGAGCGAGTCAGGCTGATGCTCAGAATGCTGAGACCACAGATAGCACTGAATGTGAGCAGTGGAGCTCATCGGCCCCAGACTGGCGAAGAATTGATCAGTAGAGCGTTAATCGCTGAACATTACATGAACAACATCAAAGCACAGCGAACACAACATCAGTCAGTGAAGACAGAGGACAAGACAGCAGGAAGCCAGAAGTCACAGTCAAGCAAGCAGAACTGGAAGGGCAAAGGTAAAAGGAAGCAGTGGAACACAGGAGGTGGCCAGAAGGGAGGACCAGCAAACAAGCAGACCAAGTTCCCTCCCTGTCCCAAATGTGGGAGAATACACCCAGGAGCCTGCCTTTTGGGTAAAACTGGATGTTACTCCTGTGGTCAGGAGGGACACATGGCTAAAGAGTGTCCTAACAAATTCAAAGCACCTCAACCACAGCCATTGCAATATGGAGGCCAGCCTGCACAGTTGCACCACATGGGAGCGGCATTGGAGGGACCCTACATCAGTCAAGGAAGGTTAGAAGCCCCACCAGTTCCAGCCTTTGATGGTGCCAGAGTATTCTCCCTCACCAAAGAAGAAGCGGCTAGTGCCTCCACGGTCGTAACAGGTCAAGTAGTTATTTTCCAGCATGTAGCTACTGTACTATTTGACACTGGGGCGACCCATTCTTTTGTATCGATACCTTTTGCCAGTAGTTTACAAGTGCCTACAGAAAGTATGAACTCCAAGTTCCTGACAATCCTACCTTCTGGGAAAGTCATGGAATCCAATCAGTGGCTTCGAGCTGTACTGGTTAGAATTGCAGACCGAGAATTATATGTAAATCTAATAGTCCTCGCCATGCAGGATTTCGATATCATTTTTGGTATGGATTTCCTCAGCAAGTACAGTGCCTCAGTGGACTGCCGCAGAAAGAAAGTAATTTTTAGTCCAGAAGGTGAGCCAACTTTTGAGTTCACCGGAGTGCCAAGGAGGAAGACCCAGAAGCTCCTCTCATCCCTAGCAGCACACCAGATGTTAGCTAAAGGGTGTGCAGGTTTTCTTGCATACATAGTAAAGGCAGAAGAGCAGAAGGGACTCCAGCAGGAGGAGGTCCGGGTAGTATGCGAGTATCCAGAAGTATTTCCAGAAGAGCTACCTGGACTACCTCCCAACAGAGAGGTGGAATTTGAGATTGAATTGGTTCCTGGAACCGGTCCAATTTCGAAAGCTCCGTATCGCATGTCTCCAGCAGAGCTGAAGGAGTTACAAGAGCAACTACAGGAGTTACTGGACAAAGGCTTCATTCGCCCTAGTCACCCACCTTGGGGAGCTCCTGTGTTGTTTGTCAAGAAGAAAGATGGGACAATGCGGATGTGCATAGATTACAGAGCTTTGAATCAAGTGACGATCAAGAACAAGTACCCCCTTCCCAGGATCGATGACTTATTTGATCAGTTAAGAGGAGCGACGGTGTTCTCAAAGATAGACTTGCTCTCTGGGTACCATCAGCTGAAAGTGAAAGAAAGAGATATACCCAGAACGACATTTAGAACCAGATATGGACACTACGAGTTTATAGTTATGCCATTTGGAGTGACCAATGCACCTGCGGTCTTCATGGACTTAATGAACAGGGTGTTCAGAGAGTATCTTGACAAATTTGTTATTGTATTCATCGATGACATTCTGGTCTATTCAAGGACCCCAGAGGAGCATGACACGCACTTGAGGATAGTACTGCAGACTCTTCGGCAGAAGCAGCTTTATGCTAAATTCTCAAAGTGCGATTTCTGGTTAAATCAGGTGGCGTTTTTAGGTCACATTATCTCTAAAGAAGGTATTCAAGTGGATCCAGCCAAAGTGGAAGCGGTCAACAACTGGAGTAGACCCAAGAACGTCAGAGAGATCAGAAGCTTCCTTAGTTTAGCTGGGTACTACAGGAAGTTTGTGGGGGACTTTTCCAAGATAGCCTCTCCACTAACAACCCTCACCAGAAAGAACAAGAGATTCGAATGGTCAGATAAATGTGAGCAGAGCTTCCAAGAGCTAAAGAAGAGATTGATCAGTGCTCCCATTCTGACTGTTCCACAGAGCGACAAGAGTTTCGACATCTACAGCGATGCTTCCAAGATGGGCTTAGGAGCTGTACTCATGCAAGAAGGAAAAGTCATAGCTTATGCTTCCAGACAACTCAAAGACTATGAGAAGAACTACCCTACTCATGATCTCGAGCTGGCAGCTGTAGTTTTTGCACTTAAACTCTGGCGACATTATTTGTATGGAGTCTAGTGTAGAATTTTCACAGATCATCAGAGTCTTAAGTACTTCTTCACTCAGAAGGACTTAAACATGAGACAGCGCAGGTGGTTAGAGTTGGTCAAAGATTATGACTGTGAAATCCTCTACCATCCAGGCAAAGCTAACAAAGTGGCAGATGCACTCAGCAGAAAATCTAGTGCATCACTGATGTCTTTATCATCACTAGCCCTGCCACTGCAGAAGGAGTTGTCAGATTTTGGGCTTGAAATTATCGAAGGACAGCTCTCTGCATTGACCTTAGAGTCTACATTGCTTGTGGAGATACAGAGAAAGCAAAGCGAAGATCCGGACATCCAGAAGATCAAGCAGGGGATACAGAAAGAAGACAACTCAGAGTTTAGAGTGATAGATAGCGGAATTCTTTATCAGGGGAGTCGCATTTGCGTGCCCAATGATGAGGAACTGAGGAAGAAGATCCTAGAGGAAGCTCACAGTACACCATATTCCATGCATCCTGGTTCTTCCAAGATGTACCAAGATGTGAAACAGAGGTTTTGGTGGTCAGGACTCAAAAGAGATGTAGCTAAGTATGTCAGTACCTGCTTGACATGCCAGAGAGTCAAAGCAGAACACCAGAGACCAGGAGGAGTTCTTCAGCCTCTTCCAATACCAGAATGGAAATGGGAAGACATTTCCATGGACTTCATAACAGGTCTTCCAAGAACCACCAATGGATATGATGCGATATGGGTAATAGTAGACCGATTGACCAAGTCTGCTCACTTCCTAGCCATCAAGGTGTCCCACTCCATAGAGCAGTTGGCCCAGCTATATGTTAAAGAGGTAGTCAGACTTCATGGAGTTCCTAAATCTATCGTTTCTGATAGAGATGGGCGCTTCACCTCACATTTTTGGGAGTGCGTTCAGAATGCACTAGGCACCAAACTCAAGTTCAGCACAGCTTTCCATCCGCAGACTGATGGACAGACAGAGCGAGTGAATCAAATTTTAGAAGACATGCTCAGAGCTTGTGCGCTAGATTTCAAGGGAAGTTGGTGCAAGTATTTGTGTTTAGCTGAATTCGCTTACAACAATAGCTATCAGGCCACCATCAAGATGGCACCTTATGAAGCACTTTATGGCAGGAAATGCAGATCACCCATATGCTGGCAAGAAGCAGGAGAGAGAAAAGAGATAGAAGCAGAGTTGGGCATTCAGACAGAGGTGATAGATGAGACTACTCAAGCAATCCAGAAAATCAGATAGAGAATTGAGACTGCCTAGAGCAGACAGAAGAGTTATGCTGACACGCACCGTAGGCCATTGGAATTCCAAGTAGGAGATTCAGTTTTCCTCAAGGTCGCTCCCATGAAGGGAGTGATGAGATTTGGCAAGAAGGGCAAATTAAGTCCTCACTATGTAGGACCTTACCTGATCATAGAGAGGATTGGGAAAGTAGCTTACAGGCTGGACTTACCACAAGACATGTCAGCAATACACAATGTGTTTCATGTCTCTATGCTAAAGAAGTGTCTCCATGACCCGAGCCAAGTGATTCAGCCTCAGTCAGTGCAGATCCAAGAGGATCTTAGTTATGAGAGCAGACCTACACAGATAGTGGACAGAGCAGTCAAGAGATTGAGAAATAAAGAAGTACCACTAGTGAAGGTCGTCTGGCAGAACCAGAAGCACGAGGAAATCACTTGGGAGCGGGAGGACAGTATGAGACAGAAGTATCCAGAGCTATTCTAAGTTCGAGGACGAACTTTTTATAAGGTATGGGGGATTGTAACGACCTAATTTTCCCTATTTTAAGTTCTAAAAGTCCAAAAAAATATTTGGAAATACTTTTAAAATATTCTAGAGATTTTTAAGAATTTTTAGAGTATTTTTACGTAATTTTTGGAGGTCGTTTAGTAGGTTTACAAAAAGAAAGAAGTTTTGACCAAAAATCGTTGAAGGTGAGACTCGAACCCAAGACCACGGGTCGGACCGACCCAACCGGACACGGCCCAACCAACCGGACACGGCCCAACCAACCCAAGACTTGTGGCATAGGAGTTGATTTCTGCCAAAGTTTCTAGGAGCAGTGATATCTAGCTTAGCATAGTTTTTTAAATAATTAACACTACATGCAGCTAACATTATTTAAGTGAACTATCATGCAAGATCAATAGAATCCATGCAAAGCGCATTACATCCATTAACATCTTGAAACAAAATATTCATGCAATTTTCTGTGCCATTTTCCAAACTGCATTACCTTTGAGACCTGGTAGGCACAATATGCTTTTCCATTTTGCAAGTCACAAGTTGCCAGGAGCTGCAAATTGATCTGCAATAAACAAACCCATCACAAAAGCATAAGTGAAAGTAAAAAACATGGGTTCAAAGCCTATCCAATTAAAACTTGAACCAAAAGAATTGGATCATCATGATGAGTTATGGTAGGGTGAATTGTTTGTAGAGGTAAAACAATTCCACAAATTCCTCAAAATAGAAATCACATACGCACAGCTTTAATAATTACATAGGACACCTAAAAGAACCAAAGTGTCAATCAAATAAGTGTAGATTAAGAGCTATAATATTCACTACATTCCAGCTGGGAAAAATAGATTTTTCATTCCCATTTCATCAATACAAAGAGAAAATCTAACTGCAACTGCAGTATAAAGAGCAAAACAAGAAAATCTAACTGGAAAAATAGCTGCAAAGCACGTGCAATGCATAGGCAATTTACACTGCTCGTCCATGCAAAAGTATATAGAGCAAACTATTAAGAAATCAAACTACAGTATATAGATGTTTTGTATATCAATATACTATGAATCATACACGAAATGCCTTTACAAGCTCTTCATTTCATTATTCTCAAGGAATCACTAACATGCATATAGATTAACATAGTTGTGCTTGATGAAGCATCATAATTGTCATTCGCGCTTGTAAACAAGAAACAATAATAAATTATAGGAGGAAAAACAAGATGAAGTCATGACATATAGACGAAAACCATAAGGAGAATACAAACAAGAAGCAATTGTTTTCACAACTAAATAAGCTACTCACACAACCCAGCCATATTAATTTTGGACCACAAAGAGAGGCAATAAATAAGGAAAATGTCAACTAATTCTGCTCATGGTAGAAATGCAGAATTATTGGCAGTAAGGAATGACAATCAATAAGTCATGGAGTCACAAATAAAGTGTTCAACCATCTTTTGAAGTCTAGAAATTTATACCTAGTAATGAATATAGTCTAGTACGCAATCCGCCCATTCGGATCGCACTTCGTCAATTTCTTCGTTGGAGTAAATTATTTTCTTAAACTGTTAACAAACCCAGATTAATTTAATAAAAAAATTAGTAATGAAGAAGCAAAGTCAAATATGGGGATTGATCGAGAAAATTGAGAATATGTCAAATATTACCATTGAGCTAAGTGAATCCATCTCGCCGGTAGCATTTCCTTCAATAATTTCTCTCATAAATTTCATCACATAAAACCCACATTGTTTAGCATCAGGTTGTCGAGGACCCTATGTTAACAAAAAGTTATCAACGAATAATGCACAATTAAATAGTTTTAAATTAATCACAAGTAAACATATGTGTGTCTATAAAATATACAAACCTTTACGACTTCCCACATAGGCTTCTTTTTCCCTTTCCTTTGCTTGTTCGAATTGAACAATTTCAAGCTCCTTTGTACAACAAGAGTTGACAAATTCCTCAAAATTAAATTAAATGCTTAATTAAAAAACAAATATGTACTCACATATCCACTACATATTTCCAGTCCTCATAACGATTGAGATGATTAAGTGAATCGAACAAATAAACCATCTCCATATAAGGGTCGATGACAATCAAAATCCAATGATAACTATGCACAAAACAGATAGTCAATGCATAAATTCAACAGAATTGTTGAAATAAATCTATTAAAAATGAAATTGTAATATTTATTTACCCAACATTGTGAGGTGCCAAAACTAGCTGATTTTTTGTTGCACCACTCAGCCTATCAGCCAACACACTTGCCCAGTTATTCAAGTATTCAGTCTTTTCATTTTTGTCAAGTTTAGATACATATGGCATTACTGGAAGTGTTTGTGGATCCACAAATCTGAACTTATCGACCTTGTTTTCTTTTTTCATCTTTTTGAAGAGAAACCTTCCATTCAAGCAAAAAAATGTTAGCCTGTTAATACAAATAAAATGAAAAAAATGAGTGATGTGAAAACTTACCACATGTAAGCAACCAGACAATTAGCAGATATTGGCTCCAACTCATAAATAGGTGTGATGTCTTCAATGTTCACTAGCAGTTCATACTCATGGTCAAAGAAATCAGGATCAAAAACAATTGATATAGTTTTTTCGGGGTTGTCCAAAACACGCATAGAGTAACAGTACAATAAATGTAAGGACCGTGGCACATTTGATGGCAAGACAGGATTACTTCTTTTTGCAACACTTTTCTTCCTTTGAGGCTTCTACAAATTGCAAATGTAAATATGTTAGTAGAAAGTTTTATCTCTTATGTTCAGCATCTTTCTGAACAACCCTTTAATTGGGATTCAAAAACCATCAATGTTCTTGTTCATGCATGTAACCTCAATGTACAGATTACATGTGTGTGCTAGCTCTTATATATCTTGTATTACTAAATTGTATCCAACAAATACGTACAACCTTCAATCAAAATCTAAGAAGGTTTGGTTGGAAAAATCCAGCTAAACAACTATGCCAAGCAAATGAGTAAAAAATCAGAAAACCATACATGTAACCAAATCAGAAGCTGGAAATTTGTGGTTGCTGAAATGATTCCTCAAAAATTCCCACTGAAGAATTAAATTTGTACTCACAATGTGGTGGCCGAATGAGTCAGAAAGTTACCTCATTTTTCATAACTACCCAACGTGCAGGCCAAGCAACATGGGTCCCAATTGCGCCACCAATGGTGTCACATTCATTTGGAATGGGAAAGGACAACCTTGCTGAATTCTCCACAACCTCATCAATCGAGACGCGCATGCAATTCATGGGTAACGGGACACCATGAAGTAATTTTCCATCCCCACTGGCATGAATAACTGTACCATAGGCCACAATATTGGACTTTGATTCCAGTGACAGTGCAACTGGCATACCCTAGAAGACAATCAATCATGTCACACATTGATGGACTCATTATTGAAAATAATATTAAGTATCCACAATTAAATACATATATACCTGCAAAAACTCAGTCTTGCTTAAAACTTGCATGTCCTCATCATTCAAAATTTTACTCTTCTCTGGTTTGATCTTATCCTCACTCGTGGTAGGCAACTTCACCGAGCAACTACCTTTCTCCTCAAACTCAAAGTCGCATCCACCCTTTTTGAACATTTCTTCAAGTTTCTGTATGCGTGTATCTTGTTCTACTATCCGTGCACTTTGTTCTGAGATTAGCTTCTTTGCATCTAACAACTCCTTTTGATGATGAAGGATTAAGTCACCATCCTGCAGAGTAGTATTCCAGATTTTGGAAACATTAAAATAGATTGTTGGAGTAATATGACCTCCAATCCCCCTAACACGCCCAGCATGTTCTTCAGAATCTAGTGCGTTTGTGAGGATATCTTTCCTAGCCCCTTCAAACCGCAGCTTCCCCTCCTTTTTTTGTTGAACATAATCATCCTAACATGCCCAGACAAACAAAATAGTTACTAACAACAAAATTAATCAATAAAAAATAGTTATTTTTCATGTATCACATACAATTTTTTTGCTGTAATTTTGAGATCATCGCCTTCAAATTCACCCTCCTTATTGGCTCGTCCTCTCTTCCAAACAATAGCTCGATTTATATCATCATCATTACATAAATCAGATGCCTACAAAAAAATGAATCATGCCCTGTTCCTACAAAATCAGATTCAAAAATAAACCACCAGCTTCAACATACTCACAATTTCGTCAGCGAAACGTGCATATCCTTTACGGGACAGCCGATGAGGGTATACGTTCTGCCTTCTTCTATTCTTTTGTTCATCACTTACTCTCTACTTAAAAATTAAAATCAATTAAGTTCACTATAAACATTCAAAATATATATATGTGAACTTTAATGCAAATTGTCTGTGGTGTAGAGGAAAAATAGCAATCTATGGAAGGTTCAAGGAAACAAACAGTTAGAGAACCCTTACCCTTAGAATTACACAAGGAAACAATTAATGTTATCTGGTAGAAGTATTGTTATAACAATACTTCTCTCTTCTATTAAGAAACAAAGCAAATAAAAGAGAGATAATGTTATCTAAGCCATTATCAAAAACATATTGCTTGTTTCTTCGACTTTATGTTATCACAAAAGTAAAGATTTCAGAAAGGAGTAAAAGTATGAACCCTAGCATCGAGTAGATTTGCATAAGATAAAAACCCCCTAGTATGGGTTTTTTCAGAAGGTGGAGAACTGGAAATTTTAAAACTGACAGCGAATAAATGAATCACACTATGTTAAATAAAGATCCTATTGTAGAACATCAGTTAAGGACCATTAGGACTATCTTCTAAAAATTAAAATCAATTATGAATCTTACCCTGAAGTCGGGAGACATGCGAGTTATTACAAAGGAACTCCAATCCTCTTGTGAAATACCATAGCCAATCGGGGGATCTTTCAACTCATCAGGTTTATCTAGCTTGCTGAAAACAAACTTTTGAGTGAGAAAAGCTTTATATTGATGCCATTTATTATTTGCTGAATTTAAACATCCTTTCCTCCAAGTTGGGTCAATATTGTACGTCAGCTGTAAAAACACATAAAAATTTTAACAAGAACGTTAAATATAGCATAACCACAGCCTACTGCTCATTTAAGTTCTCAAAGCATTCTAACTTACATTCACCGATTCCCATATTAACTCTTTAAAATATTCTAGAGATTTTTAGGAATTTTTAGAGTATTTTTACGTAATTTTTGGAGGTCGTTTAGTAGGTTTACAAAAAGAAAGAAGTTTTGACCAAAAATCGTTGAAGGTGAGACTCGAACCCAAGACCACGGGTCGGACCGACCCAACCGGACACGGCCCAACCAACTGAGCTATGCTCGTTTTGTTAACCAAGTATGAAGCGAATATAGTTGAGTTATAATGAGAACCCAAAGTTTAAAGTTAGACCTAGTTATAAAAGGCTAAGTTAGGAGGGATTAGGTTATTTTTCTCGCGGGTGGTTGTCTCGACAGAGGAGAACTTGGGAACACGAAGGGATCACCGGGAAAAGTAGCTACCCGAACCCTAGAAGCTTCCTTTCCTTCTTTCCGGTTGTAAGTGCAAGAAACCCTAGGTAAGTACTACTCACCTGCGGTAGGAGTTGCTCCGATCTTTCGGTTTTCGTTTCCTTGTTTTTCCTGAGTTTCTTGAATCCGAAACATGCTATAAGGATTTGGGCTTTTGGGTGTTCTGCCGTGAGCTTCACAGGGAAATCAAGGTTTTGTTTAGGTTAGTTGAGCATGGAGTATGTTTCTAGTGCCAAGTAGAATTGTTTGCATTCTATCCTTAATTATTGCTAGGGATTTTGGCCGTGCACAGTGGAGTTTCGGTTGATTCCTTGCTGCCCTGTTTAGGATCATACCGAACAGATCATTATAGTTATCCCATGTTGCTGCCATGAGTTCACTTAAGGATGCATTGTCTTGGCTTACTGTTGAATTCTTTGAGTTGTATGTTGTACATGAATTTCCTTGCTTTAAGGTCATGTTGTACATAGTTAAAGTTGATTAGAGATTTGTTTTTACAGCATGTTTAAGAAGTTGAGTAGCATTCTATGTCTGTTTGTTTTTACAGCATGATCAGAATCACTAAAGGTAGCATCCTTTGTCTATTTTATAGCATGCTTAAGAAGCCCTAAAGTAGTATTCTTTGTCTATGTTTTATAACATGATTAGAATCCCTAAAGTAGCATTTTTGTCCTATTTTACAGCATGTTTAGAAAGTCCAGATTTGCTTTCCTTTGCTCTATTTTATAACAGGCTTAGGGAGTTCAGATTTGTTTTCCTTCGTGTTATTTTTATATAGCATGCTTGGTTAGTTGTAATCCTATACTTGTTAGATATATATCTAAAGGATTCTAATAAGCTCTAATAAAGGATTATGAGAAGTATGAGTAAAGAAAAAGACCAAGGTCTAATTAAAAAGAGATAACAAGTAAATTAAAGTAAGAGGCTAGTACCCGACATCCAAGAGCTTGTCGTTAAACAAATCCAGGTGACCATTTCCGAGGTCTTGGCCCTGGTAGACCGAGGTCTGCTCTTTTAGGATTGGTGGCTCGCAACCCCAACCTATTAGGGAACGCGCATGAGTTGGTACTAGGCCTGGGCCCAAGAAAAGAAAACCAAAGAAAAGAAAAGTTAAGTAAGAAGGAAGAAAGAAAGAGGAAGAAAGTAAAGGATAGAAATTAAAAGATTAATTTCTAACACAAGGATATAAGAAATGAAATAAGTTCCAAGCTTAGAATAAATAAGAATGGTTAGTTTCTTTGATTCTAAGTTTACATTGTTAGTTTCTTGTTATCCTGCTTGATACTGAGTATGATTTGTATTCCGTTCATTTTCTGTATACCATGAGCACATGCAGATAGCTTTATTATTTCAGTTTCAGCACTTATGCATTTCATTTATGCATTTCGAGTTTTGTGAGATAGATTAGTACTTACTAAGTGTTTTCGCTTATAGATCTTGTTTTTCTTTCCTCCTACTGCAGATAAAGGAAAAGCTAAGATATGAAGGGAGGCGACAGGGTGGTGATGATGATGGATGTGTGTGGTGACTGAACTATGGAGAGGTCCAGAGGGGACTAGCAAGACTTATTTATTTAGAGTTTATGTCTAGTTCATTTTCCTTATTTCCGTTATGAAATTATGAGTTATGATTGAGTTTGATGTGCATTGTAACTTATTATGCTTCATTCTGGGAGATTGAGTTTAGTTCATGTTGCTAGATTAGTTTTTGATTATGATATGATTTATTACTGCGTGGTTGTGAATAAATTGTGATCCAGCCGCATGTGGCTGTGTATATATCTTGTGTATTATAGATTTGGTCACCGGTACAGGGGAGACTCTGCCGAAATTTTTCGGTAGGAATTTCTCTGAACCGTGATAAATCTAAGTGTCGCTAATAATAGCATAAGTGACACTAGTAAGTAGAGTAGGAGTTAGGTAACGGTCGCCCTTAGAGAGTAGTAGTAAGAAGGGTGGTTGTTACATATGTCATGCGTATGATGTGCCATGTCATCATTTATATCATGTGTGTAATGTCATGTAGATAGAATTTTGCATGATGTAGATGAGACCTAAATCCCTTACTCAATATTAAAACCTATAACTTCCGTTAATATGGTAAGAACCAGAGTTTAAGTTCTTGTTTGAGTTACGTTGTTGGCCAAAGTCAAGCTCAACTTGAAATTAAACATGTTCAAACTATAGAGATGCAATCTCATAATTAACATGTTGGTTTTAAACTTGAAGCGTTGATTTGTTGTGCCAAAGCCATGATCAATGTGGATAGAGGTGAAGTTGGGTGATGCCCATTTGATATATACTTGTTAATGTGTTAACAACTCGATGTTTATGCGAAAATCAATTAGTTGCTAGCATAATGTGATAGTTGCATATAAGTGATATGCAATCGATAAATATGTTATCTACTGCTATAGCTAAGAATGATTTGTTGGCCAAAGTCAAGATTATTCTTATCTATGGTGGATATCAACCCACTTGGAGAAAACCTACCATCTCTCGAATTCAAAATAAGGGTATTTGAATTTTATAAATAAGCGAGCTTTTATGTAAATTATTTACATAAATAAAATTATATTTCTTATACATTCTCATTTTTGTATTTATAGGTTAATTATTTAATTATGACTTTTGTTAATTTACGTTCGATTTTGGACTCGAGCAAATTGAATCGGCCAAACTTCTTGGACTAGTTTCAAAATTTAAGAATTATTCTCAAAGATGAGAAGCTAACTTATGTCCTTGATCAGCCTCTTCCCACCAATCTTGATGCCGATGCAACTGCGGACCAATTATTAGCCCTTTAAAAACATAGGATGATTCTGTACTTGCTAGTTGCATCATGCTAGCCACTATGACTCCTGAATTATAGAAATAGTATGAGCATTTGGATGCTTATGATATTGTCTATCATCTTCGAGAGCTATTTGATAAGCAAGCTATATCCGAAGGGTTCGAGGTCTCCAAGCTTATTTTTTGCTCAAAGATGCAGGAGGTTTGTCTACAGTACAATACATATTAAAGATGAACGACTACATAGAGCGTTTAGCATCACTCGATTTTACGATGGATCATGAGTTACGTATTGACTTAATTTTACATAGTTTACCAAAAAGTCATTCACAATTTATGATGAACTATCGGATGAAAAATTTAGAATTGACCATCCCCGAGATAATAAATATTCTCAAGACTGTGGAGCCTTCTATTAAGGGTGAACATAAAACTGTGATGTTAGTTGACTCCTCCAAGAAAGGTTCTAAGAGGAAGCCAAAACATTAGGCTAAAGGGAAGCGTAAAAAGGCTAAGATAGTAGAATTGGCACAAAAGGACCCATGCCCTCATTGTGGCAAGATGAGATACTGGCGAAGAAAATGTAAGATCTATCTTGAGTTCGTGAAGAAGAATAAGGCATCTTATGTCCCATCCTCTTCTGGTATTTTTGTTATTGATTGTCATGTTATTTCCTCATACACTTGGATATTGGATACTGGGTGTGACTCACATATAGGTAATGACATACAGGGGCTAAGGAATAGCAGAAGACTCGTCAAGGGAGAAACAAGTCTACGAGTTAGGAATGGAGCAAAGGTTGGTGCAGTCACCATCGGAACATACTTGTTAAAGCTTCCTAGTGGACTTGTCTTAGAACTAGATAATTGTTATTTTGTTCTAGTATTAATAAAGAACATTGTTTCTATTTCTTACTTAAATAGAAAAGGTTTCTATTTAACCTTTAGTAACAATTGTTGTTATATAACTTTAAATGACATTTTTTATGGCACTGGAACTTTATGCAATGACATCTACACGTTAGATATATCTAGTGACGTACTCAATATCGAAAAGAGCAACAAATGCGCCCGAATAGATAATCAATTAACCTCTTACTTGTGGCATTGTTACCTTGGCCATATAAGCATGAAAAGCATGTCTGAATTACAAAAGATTGCAGTTCTTGAATCATTTAAATTAGATACATTTAATACATGTGATTCATGTTTAAAAGGCAAGATGACAAAGTTTCCTTTTTCTCGAAAGGGTGAATGAGTTGATGAGTTACTTGGGCTCGTATATACTGATGTATGTGGACCAATGAAAACTCATGCATTAGGAGATTATAGCTACTTCATTATTTTCATTGTAATCACTCTCGTTATGGGTATGTGTATCTAATGAAACACAAGTTTAAAGCCTTTGAAAAGTTTAGAGAATTTAGAAGTAAAATAGAGAAAAAACTTGGTAAAAATATTAATATACTTTGATCCGATTGAGGTGATGAATATTTAAGCCAAGAGTTTCTAGATTATCTAAGGAATAATGGTATATTGTCTGAATGGACTTTGCCTTATATGCCATAATATAATGGTGTATCAGAAATGTTGGATCAAGACGCGCTAGAGGGGGAGGGGGTGAATAGCGCTCGCGACTTTCACACTTTTCGAATCGCAAGACTATTGGAGTTAAAACGCAGCGGAATAAAAACAAACACACAAACACAGGGGAATTTACTTCGTTCAGAGCCTGTGACGACTCCTACTCGAAGACCCGCTATCCTTGATCGCTTTCCGTGGGCAACAACTATAAGTTTGAATAGAGTACAAGTATTGCAAATAAGTACAATAAAAAGAAACACAGTTATACCGACAACAGTATAGAAATCACAAGTTTCGGAGCTCCGGGTTGTCGGTGTCAAGTCGTAGCACTTCCGGGTCGTTGATTTAGCAGCACGCAGTAAGAGAATTACTTAGAATCTGATGAATGAAGGTGCTGCTCGAAACCCCTTTATAAAGGGTGTTCAAGGCGCCTTGAAAGCCATCCAAGGCGCCTTAAACAAGCCGAGTCACCCGCGTGGATCAAGCTTGAACTGGTCGATTTTTATCTCTTCAAGGCGCCTAATGCCTCATTCAAGGTGCCTTCCAAGGCGCCTCCAGAGTGCTTCGTAGCCAGCTCCAGCTTTGCACCCGAGGCGCCTCCAAGCCCCATGGAGGCGCCTCGGACACTGTTCATCCGAGGTTAACTTGTGCTCCTTTGGTCCTGCAACAGTGTTAGTCCCAAACACATACCCTGCAAACCAAAGTTAGCACAATACAACAGAAAATATGATAACAGAGTAATGACAGTCTCCGAATTGTCCGGGTCTGACTTCGGATTTCCGTCCGGAAACCCTAGGTCGACCCGACGCCTACTGTTCCCTCTACGGGGAACGCGCCCTCACCTACTCCACTCAGGAGATTTACCTGTTGCCAATGTGATCCTCTAGATCGACTGGACTTTTGCTCAGCACTCGACGCTTCCGGACTTTCTGCTGGACATCCGCTTCCCGGCTAGTCCAGTCTTTCACCTGGTTCGCGACACCAGGACTTTCCACCTAGGGTTACCACCCCCTAGGACTTTTGCCTGAAGCCATCGACCTGCCAAGACTTTCCGCATAGGGTTACCACCCCCTATGACCTAGGGTTACCACCCCCTAGGGTTTTCTCTTTGCTTAACCGTAGCTAGGACTTTCCTGAAATACTCAAGCAGACTTGTTAGATCACAAAACACCTTAACTTTGAATCCTTTGCCATTATCAAAACACGAGTTCGATCCTCGGATGCTTCCCGCACCAACAATCTTCCCCTTTTTGATTATGACAACTTAAATTCAAAGTTAAGTAAACAAATATCAAATAAAGAATAGATGCAAGTAAAAACATTTAAAGCAAGCATAACATTAAGTTTAGGCTCCCCCTTAATTGTTACTCCCCCTTTAATATTTTATTACCCATTATTTTAAATTTGAATTTGCTACTCTCATTTTTGAATTTGATAATTATTTGAGTATTTGAGAGTATTTGAATTTGCTACTCTCCCCCTTTGCCATAAATAAAAAAAAATAATCAAAATAATCATTTGACTTTTAAAGAGGGATAACAAGACTTTGGTAACACTTAACATTTTATAATTTTCATTTCTTACCTTTAGCTAAGTGAAATAAAAATCTAAGAGTAAACTATATGTAGAGAAGTACTAGTCTAGATTATGAAAATTTGTTAGAGAAATATTTGGGGCCAAATGAATTTTAAGAAAATATTTTTTTTAAGTCGCTTTTTGCTTAGTAGAAATATTTGGAAGAAATGAGTTAAAGTTTGCAAAACTACATAGGAAAGCAAGAATTTACAAAGTTAGATTCAAAGTGGGCTAAGTTTTAAAAATTTTGAGAATAATTGGACCTTAGCTAAGCTCTTTGCAAGTATTGTATTTTGAAAACTATAGCTTAGGTTAAAAAACTTAGCTTAATTTTAAACAATACTTATTAAATTTTAGGACAAGGAGGGAGTGAAGTAGCTAAAAATTTGGTTTAGGTTATTTAGTTGGTCCTTAAGTCCAAGCATGAATCAAGTTCAATAGATTTCAAATTATCCAGTTTTACTTTTAGAGGTATCAGAGCCCTAAAGATCACACATGCTTAATCTGAAAACTGAGTATCCTTTTACCAACTGTCTAACCTTTAGTTACTTGCTGATTGCCTAGAGGGCAACAACTTTCACTTGGTTAGTCAAGTTAAGTCAATTTGGTCCAGATAGATTTGACTAGAGCCGGAAAACTTGACTTGATTGATGTATAGTACGTGTTTAACGCCCAGACTCATATTGATGTACAGATATAAACATTCTTGAGTCCAGGCTGTACCCTATGCATCTCACGCCATTCTATGCCTTTCAAAATACAATCAAGGTATACCTAGGTGTTTGTGAGATGCTCTGGCTTAAGTCTAGGGGTACATGATTTCTAGGGGGAAAACTTAAGTTAAATCCAATTTTTGAAACTCCTAAGAAAAAGGGATTTTGAAAATTATTTTTCCTATATTTTTAAAACCAATTTAAAAGTTATTTTTGAAATTATGCTCACAAATTTGAAAAAAAATAACACATAAGTACTCAATTAAATATAAGGTAGCTAAACATCAGATGACCAACTTCAAGATACAATTCAAAAGATGAGTAAGATAGGCAAATCCAAGAAGTGAATAACATGTCCAGACAGTCTAAAAGATAGAATCAAGCAGGCGGATCGTCAGCTGGAGGATCGGCTAGAGGCTGCTCGGGTGGCGGCTGAGGTTGTCCCTAACGCTGAATCTCGCCTCGGAGAGATGCGAAACCAGCAGCCATCTCGGATCGCATAGATCGAAGGAAGCGATGACTATCGAGCACAGCTCGTCGCGTCTGAGTGGACTGGATCTCGAGCCGAGTGAGTCTGTCCTCGACAGAGAGTGGCGCCGAAGAAGAAGGCCCGGCTGATGTGGAGGGTCCGGCAGAGGTGGAAGGATCTGTGAAAAAGTCCTCTGCTAGGAAATCAGGCCACTCCTCAACCGCATCTGGTACGTCCTCGGCCTCTGGAGCACCAGGGGCAGCAGCTGGTGGTGGTCGGCCTTTCCAGGCCAGAATCCCCTCGGCAGTGACCTCTGCCCCTGCTAATCTAAGGCTACGCTGACCGAACTCATCATAAATGGTAAGTGGGATGAGTACTCCTCTAGTGATGTCTATCCTAGATCTGGAGAATATCTGGGTCAGGATATGGCAGTAAGGCATATGAACCACTCCAGATGTAACTATACTAGATGCAAGAATGATGTTATGAAACATATGGAGGGCTATGTCTATATCTAGGCGCTGGCTGAGGGCGTATAGAAAGTGTAACGACCCAATTTTCCCTATTTCAAGTTCTAAAAAGTCCATAAAAATATTTGGAAATACTTTTAAAATATTCTAGAGATTTTTAAGAATTTTTAGAGTATTTTTACGTAATTTTTGGAGGTCGTTTAGTAGGGTTACAAAAAGAAAGAAGTTTAAAAAAGAAATGTTGAAGGTGACATTCGAACCCACGACCTCGGGTCGGAGTGACCCAAGCAAAACCGGCCCAACCAACTGTGCTAGCAGGCGTTCCTTATTAAAGAAGGGGAAATATTCTAGTTAAGCAGTAGTTAATGATTAGGGAATAAATATGAAGAAAAATGGTTGCAGCCGAGACTCGAACCCGTGAGCTGCGCCTTAAGCAAAACGCAGCCAACCAACTGTGCAATCGGCTGTTGTTAATTAAGGAAAGAACGGGTTATATTTAAGGTATAGTATTTAATAAAATAACCCCAGGTTATAAAAAGAGGTTAAGTTAAGAGAGGAAAACCTAAAATTTTCTCTCAAAATTCTTTTCCTCTTCTCCTTGCATGCGACGGCGCCGCTTCTGCCGAGCGAAGGAAATACGAAGCTTTAGCTTCGTCTCCGGCGGCCGGCGAGGGTTTTTCCCGGTGAGATCTTCACAATCGCGAGTCCCCTTCATCGAGGAGAAGGTGTTGCCGCAAGGGATCACGGGAATCTTCACCTATCCGAAACCCTAGACTTCTCCTTTCCAGTTGTAAGTCCAAGATCGCTCGGTGAGTTGCTTCTCACCTGCAGTAGGAGTAGTTCCGCGAGTCTTGATTTGCGAATGAGCTCTGATTTGGTATTTCTGTGCCTTCCTGTTGTTCGGCTGGTTTCCTTTTGGTTCTTGTGATTTTGGTGTTGCTGCTGTGGGTTTCAAAGAAGGATCAAGAAATGGTTTAGTTTAATTGAGCATCTAGTTTGAATTAAATAACAAGAAATAGTTACATATATATATGTAGTTATATATATAGTTCTGTATCTTATGGAAATGAATCTGCAAATGTTTAGATGCCATCTTGTAGCTTCATTCTCAGATTGAGATGCGAACACACTTCAAAATAGGTTGTGATTAACTTAAATGAATTTTAAGTTCATGTTTAACTTCGACTTGAGTTTTATAAGCCTATAGCAAGTTAGATCAGTTTTAGATCTTTTATTTATTTAGTAAGCAGTTTTAGATTAGTGCCAAATCCAGATCAGTTTTAGATCAACGTTAATTCTGAGTATGAATAGCTTTAATTCAAGTGTGCAGTCCAGATTTCTTTTGTATCTCCATAAGCAAGAACCGACCACAAATTGCATACCAGTTTTAGATCTTTTGCAGATTTAATATGAGCAGCCCTTATATTTAGCATACAAGTTTAGATCTTCTTGTGCCATTAATGGGCACGAACAACCCTATGTTTAGCATTTTCTGTTTAGACCTTTTTGTGCTATTTAGAGGGCACGAACAGCCTTTAATCTAAGTACATAGTATTAGTTTTCTTTGCTATTTAACAAACATGATAAGCCCTGTTTATTAGCATTGCAGTTTTAGTTTCTTCGCTACTTTAACAAGCATGAACAACTACCCTCTAAGTGTATGCAGTTTTCCTTTTAAAGAAAGCAGATCTTTCTTTCTTTGATTTATTTCTGCTGTAGCATGCCTAAAGATTTCAGATTTGTTAAGTATAGTATGCAGACTTTAATAAGCAGATTTTTATAAGTATAGCATGCAGATTTTTTATAAGTATAGTATGCAGATTTTTAATAAGCAGATTTTCATAAGTATTGCTTGCAGATTTTGATAAGTATTGCATGCAGAACTTCAATTTTAGGACAGATTTTTATTAAGCTTAATATGCAGAATTTTATTAGCATATTAGGCAGGTTTTTTTTGGTTTAAGCATTTCAAAGATAGAATTTGCTTAAACATTTCAGTTTCTCTTTAAAGAAGTATTCTGTTAGAAGTATTAACAAGTATAAGAAAGATAAAGAAAAGAAAGAAAAAGGCCAAGACCTTAAGTAGATCCCAAAGTCAAGACTTTAGGGATTTTTGGCACACAAGGTGCTTATTAAAATGCCAAGGCATTTAAAGAAGAAGTAATTAAGATAATAAGTATTTTACTTTTAAAGGCATGTACCGGACACAAGGTCCAAGGGATGGACTCCAAGTTGCCCCTAGGCACAAGGCCTAGAAGTATCTTAGTAGTTTCGGGATTAGCTACCTCGATTCTTACTAAGAATGCGGGCAAAGTGGTACAATGCCGGGCCCAAGAGAAGTTGATTATTATTTTAAAGTATTAAAGTATAAGTTTTGAAACAAATGAAACAAGCTTCAAATATGTTTAGAATTAGAAAGTTTAGTTTCTTGTTATTTGAAGCATGCAGTAGTAGTTTTATTTGTTTCTTGCTATTAGATTATTCAGCATGTTTAGCTTTATTTGCTCTCAGCATGCAGTTATAGTTTTATTGGTTTATGAGCATGATTAGCTATACATGTTAGTATTTCAGTTAGTATGATTCCTTTATGTTAGGATCCTTTGTACGGCTAGAGAGGGGGGGTGTGAATAGCCGACCCCAAACTTTCGCGTTTCTTCCTACGATTAGGTTAGTGCAGCGGAAATACAATGTAGAAAGAAAACAAGAGAAGAAAGACAAACCATATAACGAGGTTCGGAGATGAACTCCTACTCCTCGGCGTGTCCGTAAGGTGGACGAAGCCTATCAATCCGTCGGTGGATGAGTCCCCAGAAAACCGGCTAACAAGAACTCCTTATGGGTGGAGAAACCTCGCCACAATCTTTTGCAAAAGCAATACAGGAGATACAAAGAAGAGCAAGAACAATATGAATGTAAAACAAACAAGATTGCCTTCTCGTCTGGAGTCCGTTGATGAAGCAGCAGCTTCACGGATGCCAGCAGCTAGAAAACCAGCACGAAGCTCACGCGAAGCTTCAGCAAAGCTCAAATCGCAGTGTCGTGAGGAAGAGAGTTGTTATCTTCTTCGTCTCCTGTAGAGGTCTTATACCTGCACCTGCGAAGAAGACACAGAAGACACAGAATCTAGCCGTTGTGTCGCAACGGCTAGTGTGTGGACCGATCAGGCATCACCCTGATCGGTCTGGGGCTGGTCTGATCGGTCGTGGGGACCGATCAGGCTCTATGCTGATCGGTCCCCAGACCGATCAGAATAGAGCACAGAGAGTTGCCCAACTCTCTGTGCGTACCCTGATCGGTCCCGTGGACCGATCAGGCTTCCTGCTGATCGGTCATGGGGACCGATCAGGCCCCAGTCTGATCGGTCCCCGGACCGATCCCACCTCTCTGTACGAGAGGTGGCTGTGTCTCTGCTCAACTCTTCTGATCGGTCTCCAGACCGATCAGATGTCTTACAGAACCCTTCTGTTTGTTATCTGATCGGTCACCAGATCGATCAGATACACAAACGTATCGCTGGATCGATCTGCAGACCGATCCAGAGCTTGGTTTTTGCCCAAACCAAGTCCCAAGTCTCCTAAACCAACATCCGGTCAACCTTGACCTGTTGGTACATCATGCTTAGCATCCGGTCAGTCCCTTGACCTGCTAAGACTCTCCACCAAGTGTCCGGTCAATCCCTTTGACCCACTTGGACTTTTCTCTACACCAGATGTCCGATCATCCCTGATCCATCTGGATTTTCCCTTGCCTGGCTTCACTCACCAGGACTTTCACCTGGCTTCACTCACCAGGATTTCCACACTGCCTAACATCCCAGTTAGGACTTTCTCACTGCCTGGCTTCACTCACCAGGACTTTCCAACTGCCTAACATCCCAGTTAGGACTTTCCCACTGCCTGGCTTCACTCACCAGGACTTTTCCACTGCCTAACATCCCAGTTAGGACTTTCCCTCGTGCCAAGCTCCCTGCTTGGACTTTTCCAGTGCCAAGTCTCCATACTTGGACTTTTCGCGTGCCAAGCTCCCTGCTTGGACTTTTCCAGTGCCAAGTCTCCATACTTGGACTTTTCCAGTGCCAAGCTCCCTGCTTGGACTTTTCAGGTCAACCAGATCAACCTTGACCTATGGTTGCACCAACAATCTCCCAAGTTTGTATTCTTGTCAACACATCAGAATACAACTTTTCTACTCTCGTCAAACATTGTCAAACATCAAAATACAACTCGAGTCAGGTCACCCTTGACCAACTCGAGTCAGGTCAACCAAGTCAACCTTGACCTAAGGTTGCACCAACAATCTCCCCCTTTTTGATGTTTGACAAAATCCAAAATCAAGTTAGGTTAACCCGATAACCTAACTTAGGTTTTCCAACCATCTTCCAATGTCCAATGTTCTTTCCTTGAACATTCTCTGGACATTCTCCCCTTAGGTTAACCCGATAACCTAACTTGGGTTCTCCAATAATTCTCCCCCTTTTTGACACACATCAAAAAGAATTCCAATGTTCTTCCTTGAACATTCCTTGACATTCTTCCCCTAGCTTAGGTTAACCCGATAACCTAACTTGGGTTCTCCAATAATTCTCCAATGAACGCTCTCCCCTTTTTGACACACATCAAAAAGAAAAAGGAGGGTATCAAGGTCAAGAGTTTCTTCCTAATGAAAGTCCCATACCTTTCATTGAAACTCTTAATTTCCCCCTTGATACTAAACTCAACAATCAACTTAGTGATAATCCCATATCACTAATCCTCAAAAGTATTTTGGAGTAAAAACTCCCCCTAAAAGTCAACTCCCCCTTGACAATTAGGTAAAACTCCCCCTTGACCATTGCACCAACAATGTCTTGGAGAGTTTCAAAACTTTAGAAATCCACAAAACCCAACTTCCAGCTGAAATTTCAGACCAACAGCTGAAAATCAGAAACTGGCACGCACTGATCGGTCCCCAGACCGATCCACGCTTTCTGGATCTCACTGGATCGGTCTGCAGACCGATCCATGCTTCACTGGATCGGTCCACAGACCGATCAGGACTTACCTGGATCGGTCCCCAGACCGATCCAGACTCTGATAGGCAGATTTCTGAAATTTCCTTCCCGAAATTCAGAAACTCCTAGAAAATTCCAGAAAATTCGAAAAATTGTGAAATTTTGAGGATACATTCCTCATAACATATACTATCATGGAAAAATAGTTTTCTATGAAAATAACTTCCATTTTTCAATCTTGATACAAAGTTCAAAAACTTTGAAATAGTTCAAGTTTAACTCAACTTTGTATCACAATGTTCAATGATGAATGCTATCACTAGGAAAACTTCATCTAGGTTTTTCAAATCAATTTTAAAATGCTTTTAAAACCATTTGAATTTGGGACCATAATCTTAGGGCTAGATGTACATGACTTGTACACAAGCTTTCCCTATGATCCTCAATTTCTTGAATTAGGGTCATCTAGGTACAAGGACTATGCACCTTGATCCTAACTCATGATCCTAATATCTCACACACATCTAAGGTGTATCAAACCACATTCAAGTCAATTTGATGTGAGATATGGATTAAGGTCAACTTAGGCTAAGTTCTCATGCATTTTCTAAACACAAATTTGATCTCAATATCAAAATGTGTTTTTCATCCTTAAATCAATTTCATTGATCATTAATGCAAGAGATGATGACATGGCATAAAATGGTATCATAAATGAAAATATGTGCCAATGTCATGATGTCATGGCATAAAGTTTAAAACTTAAATAAACATGACATATAAACTAGCCTAAGCATTATCATGACATTTCAAATGATAATAAAACTAAACATGATGTCATGACATGTGAGGGCAAACAATTATGGCAAGATTTAGCATAAATAAATATACCTAGATTACCTATCTAAGTATCCTTAACCACTTTGTTAACCTAGAATTTAACCCTTGATTGCCCTAAAATGCCAAAATCCTAATTTTGACACTTCTTGAACTCTAGATTAATTCATTCCACTTAAAGATCAAATTTATCCTCAAAACTTGGCATGTTTCATTTTTCCTCGAGAGTTCTCTAGATTTTCTCAAATTGTGCCAATTAAAATCATTCTTTTCCATAATGGCACATTTTACTCTTCCAAGGAGTAAATGATAATTCCATTTCATTTTCAAAGGTTCACAAAACCTTGAAAATGCTCCTTGAGTGTCAATTCCTCAAAGTTGGGTTAACTACCCTTCTTATTGGAGTTGACACTCTCTAACCCATTTATGGGGTAGAGAAGATGCTCCTAGGAACCCAATACCTATTAGAGCTCATTGGGTTCACTAAATATTCACTAGGGATAACTTCCCTAGCAACCCTCCTAATGACCCTCTTAGGCTTTAAAGCCTTGGTCATTTGGGTCTCATCAAGGTCAACTATAGGGGTGACTTCCCTTGTGACCTTGGTAATGGTCTTCCTAGCCCTAGGTTTTGTTCCATAATCGAATGGAACACTATGATAAGTGGGCTTGACCACTTGGGACTTAGGTTTGTGACCCAAACCTTTCTTGTCCTTGGACTTGGGTTTTTGACTCTTAAACCCTAGAGATAACTTCTCCATGTTTTTAAGAGCCTTTTCTAAATTATCAAGTCTTGACCTCAAGACTTGATTTTCCCTCTCTAATACCTCAAGTGTTAATTTGTCATTTTTCTTTGAGGTATTCCTAGGCATATGTCTAGATGATTTGGGATTTCTACCTAGATTTTCCTTAGCCTTAGATGAGTTAATTCTAGGGTTGGCTTTCCTAGTGTTATCCTTATCTAGGCTCACATGTTTGGCACCTAAGCATGTGTATCGATTTCTATAATTAACATGCTTATCATTCTTGACAATAGCAATAAGGCTACTAGCATGCATCCTACTAGAATTGCAAGAATGTGCCTTAGAGATTACCTTAGGGTTTGCCCTAGCTCCCCCTATACATGTGCTCGATCTCTTGTCCTTGTGAGATTGCCTCCCTCTCGGACATTGGCTCCGATAATGTCCCCTTCGCTTGCATTGGAAGCACACCACGTGCTCCTTGCCCTTGCGTGTTGGGACTCCGGCTTCCTTGACCTTTGGTACCGGTGGAGTCTTTCTTACCCTCTTTGGACACTTACTCTTGTAATGTCCATGTTCCCTACACTCAAAGCACATAATGTGTAATTTAATTGAACTTAAATTGCTTGAGTTACCTAGGGTTGAGGGTGGATGCGAGCTCTCTTCTTCATCCCTTTCGGAGGTAGAAGCTTCTTCTTCTTGCTCCGAACTTGAAGAAGAACTCTCCTCCTCTTCGTCCTTAGATGTTGAGTAACCCTCAACTTCTAATTCCTCTCCTCCATGATGTGAGCTACTTGGCTCACTTAGCTCCTCTTCATGGCTTGAATTTGAGCTTCCCTCATGGAACTTGGCCAAGTTATCCCATAATTCCTTGGCATTGTTGTAACCTATCTTACACAAGATGTTAGAAGGCAATGAAAATTCAATTATTCTCGTTACCTCTTCATTGATTTCGGATTTGTGAATTTGTTCTCTTGTCCACTCCTTCTTCTCAAGTGGTTTTCCTTCCTTATCCACCGGAGGAATAAAACCTTCTTGTACACAAAACCAATTCATTATGTTAGTCATAAGAAAGTACTTCATCCTTACCTTCCAATACGCGAAGTCACCGCATTCGTAGAAGGGTGGAATGGTGATGTCTTCTCCATAGAGATCCATTCTCTAGCTTTGCTCCCACGGGTGTTGATCCGATGAAGAGCGACCTCGCTCTGATACCACTTGTTAGGATCCTTTGTACGGCTAGAGAGGGGGGGGTGTGAATAGCCGACCCCAAACTTTCGCGTTTCTTCCTACGATTAGGTTAGTGCAGCGGAAATACAATGTAGAAAGAAAACAAGAGAAGAAAGACAAACCATATAACGAGGTTCGGAGATGAACTCCTACTCCTCGGCGTGTCCGTAAGGTGGACGAAGCCTATCAATCCGTCGGTGGATGAGTCCCCGGAAAACCGGCTAACAAGAACTCCTTATGGGTGGAGAAACCTCGCCACAATCTTTTGCAAAAGCAATACAGGAGATACAAAGAAGAGCAAGAACAATATGAATGTAAAACAAACAAGCTTGCCTTCTCGTCTGGAGTCCGTTGATGAAGCAGCAGCTTCACGGATGCCAGCAGCTAGAAAACCAGCACGAAGCTCACGCGAAGCTTCAGCAAAGAGGAGCTCAGCAAAGCTCAAATCGCAGTGTCGTGAGGAAGAGAGTTGTTATCTTCTTCGTCTCCTGTAGAGGTCTTATACCTGCACCTGCGAAGAAGACACGAAGACACGAATCTGGCCGTTGTCGCGGCTGGTGTGTGGACCGATCGAGCATCACCACGATCGGTGCGGTCCGATCGGCCGTGGGGACCGATCAGGCTCTATGCTGATCGGTCCCCGGACCGATCAGAAGGCGTACCCTGATCGGTCCCGTGGACCGATCAGGTTTCCTGCTGATCGATCATGGGGACCGATCAGGCCCCAGTCTGATCGGTCCCCGGACCGATCCCACCTTTCTGTAAGAGAGGTGGCTGTGTCTCTGCTCAACTCTTCTGATCGGTCTCCAGACCGATAAGATGTCTTACAGAACCCTTCTGTTTGTTATCTGATCGGTCACCAGATCGATCAGATACACAAACATATCGCTGGATCGATCTGCAGACCGATCCAGAGCTTGGTTTTTGCCCAAACCAAGTCCCAAGTCTCCTAAACCAACATCCGGTCAACCTTGACCTGTTGGTACATCATGCTTAGCATCCGGTCAGTCCCTTGACCTGCTAAGACTCTCCACCAAGTGTCCGGTCAATCCCTTTGACCCACTTGGACTTTTCTCTACACCAGATGTCCGATCATCCCTGATCCATCTGAATTTTCCCTTGCCTGGCTTCACTCACCTGGCTTCACTCACCAGGATTTCCACACTGCCTAACATCCCAGTTAGGACTTTCTCACTGCCTGGCTTCACTCACCAGGACTTTCCAACTGCCTAACATCCCAGTTAGGACTTTCTCACTGCTTGGCTTCACTCACCAGGACTTTCCAACTGCCTAACATCCCAGTTAGGACTTTCCCACTGCCTGGCTTCACTCACCAGGACTTTTCCCGTGCCAAGTCTCCATACTTGGACTTTTCACGTGCCAAGCTCCCTGCTTGGACTTTTCCAGTGCCAAGTCTCCATACTTGGACTTTTCCAGTGCCAAGCTCCCTGCTTGGACTTTTCAGGTCAACCAGATCAACCTTGACCTATGGTTGCACCAACAATCTCCCAAGTTTGTATTCTTGTCAACACATCAGAATATAACTTTTCTACTCTCGTCAAACATTGTCAAACATCAAAATACAACTCGAGCCAGGTCACCCTTTACCAACTCGAGTCAGGTCAACCAAGTCAACCTTGACCTAAGGTTGCTCCAACACTTTATTGGATTTTGAGCATGAATAGCTATACATGTTTAGTATTTTGGTTAGTATGATTCCTTTATTGGATTATGAGCATGATTAACTATACATGTTAGTATTTCAGTTAGTATGATTCCTTCATTGGAATATGAGCATGATTAGTTATACATGTTTAGTATTTCAGATAGTATGATTCCTTTGCTATTTATGAGCATGAGTAGCTTTACATGTTAGCATTCAGTTTTAGCATGTTTTTATTTATATACATGCATATCGAGTTTTTGTGAGTAGATAGCGCTCACTAAGCTTTATGCTTATAGACTGCACTTCCTCCTACTGCAGATAAAGGAAAAGAAAAGATTTAGCAAGGAAGGCGACAAGGTGGTGGTGATGAAGGTGTGTGATGGCTGGACTATGGGGAGATCAAGAGTTTGCTAAGGAATTGTTAAGACTTTTCTGTTTAGAGTTCTTTAGTTTTCTTTAAATGCTATTATGAGTCAAGATTGTAATTAAGTTTATTCCGCATTTGTAGTTGGGTTATATTGATGGAGTGATATTGTTGTTTGCTATTATTAGGGTAGTTTCCTTCTTTTATTTGTGATATTATACTGCGTGGTTGTGAAGATATATGTTCCAGCCGCCTGTGGCTGAGTATAGTTTGCTTGTATTATGGAAAATGGTCACCGGTACAGGGGAGACTCTGCCGAAATTTTTCGGTAGGGTTTTCCTAGAGATTTTTAATAAACCGGTTAAGTAGAGTTAGTAGATAAGTAACGGTCACTCTTAGAGAGTAGTAGTAGTAGTAAGAAGGGTGGTTGTTACAGAAAGAACGAGTGGGACAGTCGCATCTTCGAGACGTCTCGAGATGAGATGGGTAGGATGCATGCTGTCAGGACTCTGTACATAGCATAATCCTGAACACGAAGAAGAGTGAATCTGAACTCGGTCAGGCCCAAGGGTCTCTCCTCCCCAAAGAAATGCATGTAGATGTCATCTAAGGTAATGTGGGAGTAGGGATCACCAAAAGGTAGCTCCCTACTCGGATAACATAAGAATGTACACTGGGACTCCCTAAGCTCTAAGCTGGTGCGAAGTTGGGAGGGAGTAAACTGAAGATCAGTACCACCAACTCTGGTGGAATAGGTACTATCATCAACCTTTTCAAGGTTGTGATAGAACTGTGCACACAGATCTTGGTTGACTGTAGTGGTACAGTCAACCAGTTTATCTAGATGATAGTAGTTTATCATCTGGATTGCGGGTTGACAGTATTGGGATAGAAATTCCCGACCAATATATCTAGATTTAATAGACTCAAAGGTGAACCTAGCGAAATCTATCCTATGCTATTCCGAGGGGAATCTCGGGTCCATGGAAGGAGCCCTAGCCAGTGTGGGATCCACAATACGACGCTTCCTATTGTTGACAATATACAAAAACATTGCAAAACTAGCAAGAAATCTAGGAAATAGATGATCGAGAAGAGTTTAGATTATACCTCGGAGGCATAGCTAGGATTAAAGGAGGAATAGATGGGTTGAAGGCGCCTTGGTTGGGAAGAATCGGACGAAGTTGTATTTCGGCAGAACACGAACAGAAGGAAGAGCTTCTGTTCGTGACAAAAGGATGAGCGAAGGCGCCTTAAAGGATCTTTAAGGCACCTTTGGAGGCGCCTTAATGATCCCTTAAGGAGCTTAGATAGGCGGCGGGAAATTTCCCGCCGCTGTTGAGGGCGCCTCCCATGTGTGGGAGGCGCCTTCATTCAGGTGCCACGTGCCCCTTTTTAATTATTATTATTTTTTAATTAGGTTTAATTAGTATTAAGTTAACACATATTTTAGGTTAATTAAATTTTGACAAAAATAATTTTAAGTTAATTTGTGAAAAATAATTTTAATTAAATTAATTTTGAAGAAATAAGTTAATTAATTTTGAAATAAGTTTTAAACGATTTAAAATGATTTTGTAATATTTTAAAAAGATTTTGAAATTACGTTTTAAAATAATTTTGAAATTAAGTTTTAAAATCATTTTGAAATTAAGTTTTAAAATCATTTTGAAATTAAGTTTTAAAATTGTTTTGAAATTAAGTTTGAAAATCATTTTGAAATTAAGTTTTAAAATCGTTTTGAAATTAAGTTTTAAAATCATTTTGAAATTAAGTTTTAAAATCGTTTTGAAATTAAGTTTTAAAATAATTTTGAAATTAAGTTTTAAAATAATTTTGAAATTAAGTTTTAAAATAATTTTGAAATTAAGTTTTAAAATCGTTTTGAAATTAAGTTTTAAAATCGATTTGAAATTAAGTTTTAAAATAATTTTGAAATTAAGTTTTAAAATCATTTTAAAATTAAGTTTTAAAATCATTTTGAAATTAAGTTTTAAAATAGTTTTGAAATTAAGTTTTAAAATCGTTTTGAAATTAAGTTTTAAAATAATTTTGAAATTAAGTTTTAAAATAATTTTGAAATTAAGTTTTAAAATCATTTTGATTTAATTAATTTTGAAAATAATTTTAAGAAAATTAATTTTTGAAAAAGAATTTTAAGTTAATTAATTTTTGAAAAGAATTTTAAGTTAATTAATTTTTGAAAAAGAATTTTAAGTTAA
Organism: Zingiber officinale; assembly: GCF_018446385.1. NCBI lineage: Eukaryota > Viridiplantae > Streptophyta > Magnoliopsida > Zingiberales > Zingiberaceae > Zingiber > Zingiber officinale. The sequence goes on along the minus strand of NC_055991.1, from coordinate 118,682,434 downwards.
TTAATTTTGAAAATAATTTTAAGTTAATTAATTTTTGGAAAAGAATTTTAAGTTAATTAATTTATTAATTTTTGAAAAAAAATTTAAGTTAATTAATTTTTGAAAATAATTTTAAGTTAATTAATTTTTGAAAAAGAATTTTAAGTTAATTAATTTTTGAAAAAGAAATTTAAGTTAATTAATTTCAATTAGTTTAATTTAGTTGAATTAACTTGATTTAAGTTTAAGTCAGTTTTAATTTCTTAGTCATCTCACCCGATCTAAATTTTCAATCAGGAAACCCTATAATTGTTGTGAGATGAATTATGGTTGAATTTTAGGGTAAGGTTTAACTTTGTGTTAGATTCAGGTTTAGCTTTGGGTTCAACAAGTAAGCATTCTTTGGATTATCTTCTGGGCTATGGTGAGTCACAAGGAACTCATTAAAGTAATCATGCCTTCGAGGTTTCCCAAATAGTCCTACCCATTGAACTTAATACTAAACCTTGGTCTAACTAGTTAGGATACATTTAAGGGTAGCTTCGGTCAGTTTCACGTGGCCAAATGCACCAGGTCGAAGCCATATCTTTCTAGACATGCGATGCCCAAGCTTCCCTAACGTACTATCATCCAAAAACTTCACCAGTACTGTGGGTCAAGTTAAACCTAGCCCATTTTAACCTAACCTTAATTACCCTTGCCGGGTAATCTACTCTTGTTTTACCCATTTCGGGTAGATTAAGTTCAATTACCCAGTCGGGTAGTTCAGTTGGGGTGTCAGCTATTCTGGATCCTCCATCTATATTTTATTTGATTTGAATTCAAATTATTTTGAATTTTTAAGTGAATTTTTAATTTAAGTTTGAATTTTAATTTTAATTTTAATTTCGAATTGTGAGTTTGTAATTTGAATTTTGAATTTTAATTTAATTTCAAATTTTGATTTAAAATTTGAATTGTTTTCGTGTTTACTCCCTCTGGATCATAGCCTCGATATGGTCTATTGAGGTAGTGTATTTGATCATTCGGGACTCAGTATTGGTCAAGTCCAATTTGATTGACCAATTTGGACTTGGGGACCCATGCTTGTATTACCTTTCTATTTGGTAGAATTAGGTCAAGATTCTTGGAGCCTAAAGAAAACCGTTCTAAGATATTTTTTAAATCCTTGACCTGATTTTTCAAACTAGAATTTTCTTCCTCAAGTTTTTGAACTTGAGTTGAATTTCCAATCTTAATTTGATCAGGTAAGGATTTAGAGTTAGTCACTTCTTTAAGGACAGCTACTTCCTTTAGAAGTGACTTAATCTTAAGGTTTGACTTAGCTAACTTGCGTAATAAATAATTGACTAAATTATTAAGTCTAGGAATACTTACAGTGGAGTCTGGCCCTTTGGAAACGGATGCGGATCCGTGGCTTCGCTCGGACTCAGCCTCTGATTCGCTCTCGCTCTCGGATTCGTCGATCTGGTCCCGGGTCATCAACGCGAGTAAACTCGTCTGATCGAGTTCGTCGTCGTCGTCCTCCGAAGAAGATTCTTCCCACGTCGCCTTCAGGGCCTTCTTCCTTCTTTGCTTTTTCGCTTCTTTTTTGTTATGGCAGTTGGCCTTGATGTACCCTGTCTGGTTGCACCCGTAGCAGGTAACTTCAAATTTTACCTTAGAACTTGGTTGTGCCTCCTTGGATTGTACCGCCTTCTTCAGGTCTTTCTTGTTGAAGCCCTTCTTCTTCTTGTAGAGCTTCTTCACGAGGTTCACAAGTTCGCTGGTCAATTCGTCTTCTTCATCTTCTGAGTCGGGTTCGTCTTCTGATTCTGGTTCAGTTTTTCGTCGTAATCTTGGTTCCCGTGTTCGACTAGTACCTGCAACCAAAGCAATACCCTTCTCGGTTGGCTGTGCATTAGTTTGTTCATGAAGTTCAAATTCACTAAATAGTTCATCTAACTTTAAAAAAGACAAATCCTTGGAGACTTTGTAGGCATCTACCATTGATGCCCACAATGTACTCCTTAGAAACGAGTTAAGAGCGTACCTTATTATATACATATTTTCTACCTTCTGCCCGATTCCGTGAAGGGAGTTAAGGATGTCTTGAATTCGCGCGTGTAGTTGGCTTGCCGTCTCATTTTCCTGCATTTTTAAGTTATACAATTTATTGAATAGTAAATCACGCTTACTTACTTTAGTATCGGAGGTCCCTTCGTGAAGCTCGATCAGCTTCTCCCATAGCTCCTTGGCGCTTGAGAATGGACCGACGCGGTTTAACTCCTCCTTTGTTAGTTCGCACTGGAGGGTACAAGTTGCTCTGGCGTTTGCCTCCACCTTCTTGATTAATGCTGGCTCCCAATCTTCGCAGGGTGTAGGATTGCTGTCTTTATTTGTTGGCAGATCCAATCCAGTCTTGACGATCATCCAGGTTTCGAACTGGATCTTCAAAAAGTTCTCCATTCTGCCCTTCCAGTAACCAAAGTTCTCTCCAGTGAAGAGCGGGGGACAGACAGTACTATAACCCTCTTGTTGGGCCATTTTAGATTAACTACGAAGAAAATAAATGACAAGAAAATTCCAGGACTTGGTCCTGGATTAGTAGTGCGGGAAGTATTTAAAAATAGAACACGAACTCGGGTGGTGTTGCACCAACCTCAAGCAAAAACCGATTCGAGAAAAAGAATTAGAATATAGCTATAAAGCTAAATTCTAATTGACTCCGAAAATCTGAAATTACCACGAAAAAATTATTCTGAATGGTGGTTGCACCAATTCAAAATGACCCTGCTCTGATACCAATTGTTGGATCGAGACGCGTTAGAGGGGGGTGAATAGTGCTCGCGGCTTTCACACTTTTCGAATCGCAAAACTATCGGAGTTAAAACGCAGCGGAATAAAAACAAACACACAAACACAGGGGAATTTACTTCGTTCGGAGCCTGTGACGACTCCTACTCAAAGGCCCGCGATCCTTGATCGCTTTCCGTGGGCAACAACTATAAGTTCGAATAGAGTACAAGTATTGCAAATAAGTACAATAAAAAGAAACACAGTTATACCGACAACAGTATAGAAATCACAAGTTTCGGAGCTCCGGGTCGTCGGTGTCAGGTCGTAGCACTTCCTGGTCATCGATTTAGCAGCACGCAGTAAGAGGATTACTTAGAATATGATGAATGAAGGTGCTGCTCAAAACCCCTTTATAAAGGGTGTTCAAGGCGCCTTGAAAGCCATCCAAGGAGCCTTAAACAAGCCGAGTCGCCCGCGTGGATCAAGCTTGAACTGGTCGATTTTTATCTCTTCAAGGCACCTTATGCCTCATTCAAGGCGCCTTCCAAGGCGCCTTATGACTCCTTCAAGGCGCCTCCAGAGTGCTTCGCAGCCAGCTCCAGCTTTGCACCCGAGGCGCCTCCAAGCCCCATGGAGGCGCCTCGGACACTGTTCATCCGAGGTTAACTTGTGCTCCTTTGGTCCTGCAACAGTGTTAGTCCCAAACACATACCCTACAAACCAAAGTTAGCACAATACAACAGAAAATATGATAACAGAGTAATGACAGTCTCCGGACTGTTCGGGTCTAACTTCGGATTTCCGTCCGGAAATCCTAGGTCGACCCGTCGCCTACTGTTCCCTCTACGGGGAACGCGCCCTCACCTACTCCACTCAGGAGATTTACCTGCTGCCAGTGCGATCCTCTAGATCGACTGGACTTTTGCTCAACACTCGATGCTTCCGGACTTTCTGCTGGACATCCGCTTCCCGGCTAGTCCAGTCTTTCACCTGGTTCGCGACACCAGGACTTTCCACCTAGGGTTACCACCCCCTAGGACTTTTGCCTGAAGCCATCGACCTGCCAAGAATTTCCGCATAGGATTACCACCCCCTATGACCTAGGGTTACCACCCCCTAGGGTTTTCTCTTTGCCTAACCGCAGCTAGGACTTTCCTGAAATACTCAAGCAGACTTGTTAGATTACAAAACACCTTAACTTTGAATCCTTTGCCATTATCAAAACACGAGTTCGATCGTCGGATGCTTCCCGCACCAACAAGAAAGGCGTAATCGAACCTTGTTAGACATGGTTAGATCAATGATGGATCGTGCAGTCTGAGGAAGCCACTCTAAGAAGCCAGCTGTCCGACAAGGACGCCGATCTTGCGGTGGTGAAGGCGGATCTGGAGAGCGCCCGGTCGGCCTTGGAGACTCATAAAGAAAGCGAGCCCAGCCGATTCGAAGTGATGAAGGTGGCTTACATCCGGTCCGACACCTTCGTGGATAAGTTCATCGCCCGAGTTCTCCGACTTTTCGACTGCGCCATGGACAACATTTTTGATCAACTCAAGAAAAAGGGGCATCTGCCTGCCGATCTGCCCAGCTCCACTATTGATCGCAACCAGCTTAATGCCTCTATCCTTGACGATGCTTTGGATTATTTGGAGTGAACCCTTGAAAGCGTTTCTGTTAGCTTGATTCACCAAGTGATTTTTGGGTTGTATTAGTCGGCCACCGTGTGTATCCGGTTGGCATAAACTTCTAAGATGTGACTTGTTTCTGTCTTATCTTTGATAATTTTCTTCGATATTTTGCTCGTCTTTGAATATGCTTAGGCGATCGTCTTGCTCTTACTTGTCGATCGATCACGCGAGATTTTAAGGTCTCCGATCGACCGTCGATGACGCGAAGGTTTAAGGTCGCCGCTCGACCATCGATGATGCGAGAGTTTAAGGTCGCCGCTCGACCGTCGATGACGCGAAGGTTTAAGGTTACCACTCGACCGTCGATGACGAGAGGGTTTAAGGTCACCGCTCGATCGTCGATGACGCGAGAGTTTAAGGTCGTCGCTCGACCGTCGATGAAGCGAAGGTTTAAGGTCGCCGCTCGACCGTCGATGACGCGAGGGTTTAAGGTCGTCGCTCGACCGTCGATGAAGCGAGGGTTTAAGGTCGCCGCTCGACCGTCGATGACGCGTTTGATAGGAAGGGGTTTAGGAGAGATCTAATCGTTTTCTTCCTGCGACCAAGGAAACATACATGCATGCAAGTGTACATGAATTTACTCGCTCACCTCTCATCCAGCTCTGTAAGGTTGGAGGTGATTTGCGCTCCACGGTCTATCCAGCCTCCTTCCCTCCGCGTCCTCTAAGTAGTATGCACCCGACTGCAGCCTTTCTACGACTTTGAATGGACCTGCCCATGGAGCTTCTAACTTTTTGACGTCCCCGACCGGCTTGACCCTTTTCTAGACTAAGTCACCCAACTGGAAAGATCTGGGGATTACCCGACGATTATAGTTTTGCCACATCGTTTGTCTGTAAGCTATTAGCCGGGTGGCCGCTTTGTCACGCATTTCATCAACCATGTCAAGCTCCATCCGTCGCCTTCCGTCATTTTCTTCGTCGTAGTGAAGCACCCGGTCGGACTCAATCCTGACCTCGATTGGGACGACCGCCTCTCCTCCATATACTAAATGGAATGGTGTGAAGCCAGTTCCTTCCTTGGGAGTTGTTCGTTGTTGATACAGTTTGACCTGGCTGTTGTTTTGATGTTGACACTGATTTAAGTTTGTATAAGATATTAATTAAACTCAGATTGATTTCTGATCAAGGTTGATCAGGTGGGAGGGAAAAGTCCAAGTATGGAAACTTGGCACGCGAAGTTGGAGAGGGCTCGGTAGCTCGTTCTCTGGACCGGACGAAATCGGAGAGTGCTCGGTAGCTCGTTCTCCGGACTAGGTCAGAGAGGGCTCGGTAGCTCGTTCTCTGGACCGGACGAAGTCGGAGAGGGCTCGGTAGCTCGTTCTCCGGACTAGGTCAGAGAGGGCTCGGTAGCTCGTTCTCTGGACCGGACGTAGAAGTCGGAGAGGGCTCGGTAGCTCATTCTCCAGACTAGGTCAGAGAGGGCTCGGTAGCTTGTTCTCTAGACCAGGAATGCTTTAGGGTTTAGGGCTGGGAAGCTCTAAACCTACATAGGCATTGGATCGGTCTGTTGACCGATCCAGTGATACTATGGTTATCTGATCGGTCACGAGACCGATCAGTAACTCTCTATGAACTCACCGAGAATTACTGATCGGTCTGTAGACCGATCAGGAGACAACGGAGTTCGGGAGAAAGGATAGGGGGATCGGTCTGTGGATCGATCCACCTATAGCTTGATCGGTCCACAGATCGATCAGAGCCTTCCTGGATCGATCAGGCTATGGCCTGATCGGTCAAAAAGGATGTGGATCGGTCTGCTGACCGATCCACGATATGTTGTTTCTTTGCAACTTCTGATTCGTCTGATTTAACCATCTGTTGTGAGCTTTTTCATTTGTAGGTTGCAGGTATCATGCCAATGCTTAAATTCAAATTAAACTCCATCAGGAGAATAAGACAAAGTGTTCTTTCTACTGTGTTTCGCTGCAAATGGTGCAATTGGAGCATCAACGTTTACTGGCTGCGATCTGGCTGCGATCAGTTGGCAGTCAGCTTGACTCCTGCTTATTGGTTCGAGCTCAGAGACACCTGTGAAGAACATGGGTTCTATTGGTGTGAGTTCAGAGAACCAGATGAGAAGGAAGAGTGATTGGTGACGCCCTAGCTTGCAGCAGCGATTCGGTGCAGGTTGACAGCGATTCGGTATAGACTGAACACAGTGGAAAAGCAGAGGCATAAGAAGAAGGATGAAGAGATAAAACGGTCGGTCGATTAAGCAAGTGCTAATGTTTTTTGAGCTCTTGGCTGAGAAGCTGTTTTTCCTTCTTGCGCTCTGCTTTTACTGTCGTCTTCGTGTGGCTGTGAGCATATTCTTCATTCTTTCTAGCCACTGATCATTGTAAGTCTTGTGCTTCATTTACATATCTCCGAAGACTTTGTGGAGAGGTTACTCCACCGAGAAGGAAGAAATCTTTAGCCGGAATCTATCCGGGGTGTGATCTACCGAAAGATCAAGGAATCGTCCATCTTACGGACATGCCGAGGAGTAGGGGCAAGTTATCCCTGAACCTCGTACATACTGGTGTTAGTGGTGCTTGTCTTTCTTTTTCTTGTATTATATTTTCGTTTGCATATTTCCGCTGCGCTAACGATTTGTAGGAAGAAATTCCTTAAGCTTTTAGAGGAGGCTATTCACACCCCCCTCTCTAGCCATCCGAAGATCCTAACAAGTGGTATCAGAGCAAGGTTCTCTTCATCCGGATTAACACCCTAAAGAGCAAGAAGATGGCTATGAAGGAAGGGTTTAGCATCAATCGTCCACCCTACTTCGACGGAGTGGACTTTCAATATTGGAAGAGCCGCATGGAATATTATCTCAAGACCGACATCTCAATGTGGTTCTCCGTCAAGGAAGGGTTTACACCTCCGAAGGACGAAGAAGGTAAGGAACTAGACTCATCAAGGTGGTCCGCCGAGCAAACTCACAAAGGACAAGCCGATGCCAAGGCAATGCTCACTCTATAATGTGGGATAGCCAAGGACCAACTCGTCAAGGTAGGTCCATTCATGAGCACAAAAGACTTGTGGAACAAGCTCATCGAGCTCCAAGAAGGAACTCGAGACTCTCGGATCGCCAAGAGAGATTTATTCTTAAATCAATTATAAAACCTCACCATGAAGGAGAACGAGACGGTAAGTGAACTACACGGAAGGTTCAAATAAATTATCAATGGTCTTCATTCCGTAGATGAACGCGTAGAGAATCGCGATCTTGTAAGGTATGTTCTCAAAGCCTTTCCGAGGAATGCCTTGTGGTCATCTATGGTAGATGCCTACAAGGTCTCCATGGACCTTTCAATTGTTAAATTAGATGAATTTTTTTGTGAAATGGAACTCCATGAATTTGCTAACAAGGGTCAAAAAGAGAAAGGTATTGCCTTAGTTGCAGGAGAAAAGAGCAAAGATGGAAGAAGAAAGAAAGAAAAGAAGAAGGAAAAAGAGATTCCTTCATCCTCATCCTCCTCCGAGTCCGATGATGAAGGTGGATCATCATCAAGCGAGATGGCCAACTTTATAAGGAGAATCATGAGAAGGAGGCGGAGATACAAAGGGAAAGGTAAATCTATCGATCAAAATGTTGATAAAACTAATGTCACTTGTTTCGAGTGTTGCAAGAAAGGACACTATCGGAGCGAGTGTCCAAAACTCAAGAAGGAGGAAAGGGCCAAGAAGAAGAAAGCTCTCAAAGCTACTTGGGATGAATCCTCCTCAAGCTCATCGGAGGAAGAGAAGAAGGAGAAAAGCACACGTCAATTAACGTTCATGGCAAGGGAGGAACCGGATTCCGGGAGTGATGGTGACACGAGTGATACCTCAGCCGCGGGTTCATCATCTTCGGATGATGAAGAGGTAACTTCTCCTCATTTAGAAAAATGTTAGAAAACCATTGCACATTTATCTACTTTGCTTAAGAAATCAAAAACTCAAATTAAATCATTAAAAGATGAAGTAGAGTACTTGAGGGCTCTTAGGGAAGATGAGGTTGATGACCTATATCAAGAGGCCCTTGAGGATGAAAACAAAGCCTTAAAGGGTGAAGTTGAGAAACTCAAGAAAATGCTTGAAAAATTCTCAACTAGCTCTAAGACCTTAGATATGATTCTAAATGCCCAAAGGGAGGTCTACAACAAGTCTGAGTTAGGATATAAACCTAAGGAGTCTAGTTTCATTTCGCTAGTGTCTAGAACCCAATTTCATAGATCACATACTTCTAGGGTTCATGAGACTAGGAAGGTTGTGACCAAGGCATGGGTTCCTAGGTCTTTCATTGTAGATGCATTAGGTCCCAAGATTTGGGTACCTAAAACGTCTATCTTTCGTGTCTTGTAGGCATTGGTCAAGGGGGAGCATCTATCAACTTGGTTTGTTGATAGCGGATGCTCCAAGCACATGACCGGGGACAAGTCACTCTTTACTACCCTTCAAAACAAAAATAGAGGTAATGTGTCGTTTGGTAATAATGGTAGTCTTAAGGTTATAGGAGTTGGAGACATTCATATATCCGAATGTCTCCAAATCAAGAATGCCCTTCTAGTCAAGGGGATGACCTTTAATCTCCTAAGTGTCAGCCAATTGTGTGATACGGGTTACACAATTGAGTTTCATTCAAGTCAATGTCTGGTCAAACACATTGACACACTTGACACGGTACTAGTAGGCACAAGGGTAGATAACATTTATCAAGTATCTTTTAAAAGTGCTACTAATGCCTCTGCTAAGTGTTTCATGTCAAAAGAAGAAGAATCATGGCTTTGGCATAGGAGGTTGGCCCATGTGAACATGAAGAATATTCGAAAGCTAGCCAACAAAGGATTAGTGCGAGGCCTACCAAGCATCAAGTACCAAAAGATAAAATTATGTGATGCATGTCAAAAGGGTAAGCAAACAAAAGCGTCTCATAAAGGTAAAAGCACTGTAAGTACATCTACTGCTTTAGATTTATTGCATATGGATTTATTTGATTGCAGTAATGTCATTTCATTGAATGGAAGTAGATACTGCTTAGTGATCATTGATGATTTTACTAGATATACATGGACTTTCTTTTTAAAAAATAAGGATCAAACCATAGATATTTTTGTTTCTTTTTGTAGAAGAACTGAAAATGAAAAATCAACAACAATTAAAACAATTAGAAGTGATCATGGTGGAGAATTTCAAAACCATAGATTTTTAGAATTTTATCAAGAAAAAGGATATAGGCATGAGTTCTCTACTCCAAGGACCCCACAGCAAAATGGGGTTGTGGAGAGAAAGAACCGAGTCTTGCAAGAGGCTTCACGAAGCATGCTTAATGAGTACTCACTACCGAGCTACTTATGGGCTGAAGCTGTAAATACAGCTTGCTATGTGCAAAACCGAGTCTTGATACATAGATTTTTAGGAAAGACTCCCCATGAACTTTGGTTTGGGAAACCCCCTACAATTAAACATCTTAGGGTGTTTGGTTGTAAGGTGTTTATCTTGAACACCAAGGATCATCTTGGAAGTTCACGGCTAAGGCTGATAAAGGGATACTTGTCGGGTACTCCCTCATCAGCAAAGCCTACCGAGTCTACAACAATAGGACTAAATTGATTGAAGAGTCCTCGGATGTAGCATTTGAAGAAATCCCTAAATCAAATGATCAATCGAGGGATGTAGGAGAAATTCAATTTGAACTTAGAAGTCTAAGTTTGAATGATCAAAACATAGAAAGAGTCAAAGTTGACTCCGATGATGATGAGCAAAGGCAACAAAGGGCTCAGGCTGATCTCTTGTCTGATACTGAGTCCTTGCCTGTGCCTAGTGAGACCACTCATGAGACACCGCCAACACCAAGGCAATCTAGGATAGCGTCTAGTCATCCCCAAGACCAGATTGTTGGAGACATCCAACAAGGGGTTAGGACTAGATCATTCTTTAGAAATGAGTCTAATGAGGTCGCCTTGATCTCAGAAATCGAACCAAAATTAGTTGGTGAGGCATTGCACGATCCTGACTGGATCATAGCTATGCAAGATGAGTTAGGTCAATTTGAAAGGAGCCAAGTGTGGGACTTAGTTCCTAGACCTAAGAAGACCACCATTATTGGAACCAAATGGGTTTTCAAAAATAAGTTAAACCAAAAGGGAGAAGTCGTAAGAAACAAGGCCAGACTTGTAGCCAAGGGCTATAGTCAAGTCGAAGGCCTCGACTATGATGAGACTTATGCTCCCGTGGCCCGATTAGAGTCCATTCATTTAATGCTAGCTTTTGCTGCACATAGAGGCTTCAAGCTCTATCAAATGGACGTTAAATCAGCCTTCTTAAACGGTTTCATTAAAGAAGATGTCTTTGTTGAACAACCACCGAGGTTTGTGAATACCGAAGCTCCAAACCACGTGTACAAGCTCAAGAAAGCTCTTTATGGGCTTAAACAAGCATCTCAAGCTTGGTACGAAAGGTTGTCAACTTACTTACTAGAAAAGGGTTTTGTAAGAGGTCAAATAGATCCAACACTATTTCTGCGTAGAGATGGTGAAAACATATTTGTAGCCCAGGTGTATGTCGATGACATAATTTGTGGCTCAAATAACAAGGGTTATTTGAATGAATTTATCACTCACATGGAAAGTGAGTTTGAGATGAGTCTGGTGGGAGAATTGACATTCTTCCTTGGACTTGAAATCAAACAAACTCGAGATGACATTTATGTCCATCAGACAAAATACACTCAAGAGATGCTCAAGAAATTCAAAATGAGTGACTCTAAGGAAGTATCCACTCCAATGGCGACAAACACTCGCCTTGACAATGATGAGAATGGAAAACCAGTTGATCTAACGCAATATAGAAGCATGATCGATAGTCTTCTATATCTCACAGCTAGTCGACCGGACATACTTTTTGCTGTGGCCATGTGCGCTAGATATCAAGTCTGTGCCAAGGAATCTCATTTAATTGCAGTTAAGAGAATCCTGAGATATCTTAAGGGCACAATTAGAGTAGGTCTCTGGTACCCTTGTACTGAGTCTTTTGATTTGATAGGTTATACCGACTCCGATTATGCTGGGTGCAAATTGGATCGGAAAAGCACTTGTGGGGGTTGCCAATTTTTAGGTTCATCATTAGTTAGTTGGTCAAGTCGGAAGCAACATTGTGTTGCTCTCTCCACTACCGAGGCTGAATGCATTGCCATGGGAGAGAGTGTATCACAATTGTTGTGGATGATCCACACCCTAGAAGATTATGGGCTTTTGTATAAGGGAGTGCAAGTGTTGTGTGACAACATCAGCACAATAAACCTAACGAAAAATTCAATCCATCATTCAAGGACCAAACACATTGAAGTGTGTCATCACTGCATTAGAGATCACATAGCTAGGGGAGACATTGCACTCACATATGTTGAGTCAAAGTCAAACCTAGCCGATATTTTCACCAAACCCCTTTCGAAAAATGAATTTAGGGGGCGTTTGGTTTAGGGGAATAGAAGTGGGAATGAGAATGAGAATCATTGATTGCCATTGTTAATGTTTGGATTATAGGAATATGAATAGGAATAAGGGAATGAATCCTTGAAATTGGGTAATAACTCATTCCCATGTACCTCCCCTTCAATGAGCCATTACCCTATTTTCATCAATCAAAATATTCTCTTATTCCAAAAATACCCTTGACCTAAAACTAAAATTTTCTCCCTTAATATCAAATATCAAATATCAAAATTTATTATTTATTTTTTCTTCATATCACTTCTCTCTCCTTGTTCTCTCTCATCATTTTATCACACACTTTCTCTCTCCTATCACACTCTCTTTCCTCTTTTTTCTCATTACCCTTTCTCTCTCATCATAATTTCTCTCTCCTCAATCTCTTCCATCACACTCTCTTCCTTCTTTTTTTCATCATACTTTCTCTCTCCTCAATCTCTCCCATCACACTCTTTTTTTTTTCTCATCACACTTTCGCTCTCATTACACTTTCTCTCTCCGCAATCTCTCTTGTCACACTCCCTCCTTTTTTTTCTCAACACACTTTCTCTCTCATCATACTTTCTCTCTCATCATCTCTCCCATCACACTCACTGTTCTCTTTTTTTCTCATCACACTTTCTTTCTCATCATACTTTCTCTCTCCTCAATCTCTCTTATCACACACTCTCTCTCCCCTTGTCACTGCCTGGGGTTAACGTCTCCGCTATGCACTTTCCACCTGTGTACCTGCATTTACCTCCCTCCATATACGTGGGACCGGCTCTAGGGGGGCCGCTGATGTGGCGGTTCCACACACTCTCTCTCCCCTCATTTTTTCTCATTACATTTTCTATCTCTTCATCCTCTCCCATCATAATTTCTCTCACATCATATTTTATCTCTCATCATGCTCTCTTCTATCACACTCTCTTTTCTCATTTTCTCTCATCACATTTTCTCTCTCTTAATTTTTTCTCATCACATTTTCTCTCTCATCATACTTTCTCTCTCATCATTCTCTTTCATCATATTTTTCTCTCACATTCATCTTTCTCTCACATCTATTTTTTTCTCTTATTTTCCTTTAAGGGTAAAAAATGAAATATTGATTTATTCCGATAGAAAGTATGCAACTAACCAAACATTGCTTTTAAGAATGATATCCATACTCATACCCATTCCCATTCCACAATACAATGATTCTCATTCCGATTCCCATTTTCATGCTCATACCAAACGCCTCCTTAGTCATTTAAGGAGAGAATTGAGAATGTGTTTGGCTCAATAGGCCATTAGGACCTCATCATGATCAATAAGGACAATTAAAACGACAAGAGAAATTGGGAAATTATTTTGGATAACTTGGGGACATCTCACACAAACTATAAGGTTTAACAAATTATTTTTGTTTGCTAGAAATGGGGTGAGATGCTAGGATCAGCCAAATTATTCAAAATGTATCATGCATCCCTTGAATAATTAGGTTGAAGAGACATAAATCAAGTATAGGGAAGACCATTACATAATTCATGTGTATCTGGTTTCTAGATCTTACTCATATATTCCAACCAAGGAAACTTGGTTGGACCTTTACCTAGAAATTATCTAACTTTGGTTGATGTGTTGATTGATACCTTTGATCGATACCTTTCATGATTTTGATTGAAAATAGGACAAGTTGTTAAGGTAATGATAGCAATTTAGATATATTTTTTTGACAAACTCGAAACTGATCATAGCAAGAATGTGTTTTGAACCAGGTAATAAATAGCCTGAGTCTTGATTAATACATTGGTTCACTATAGATCATAGTTTCAGAAGTTTTTCTGGTTTTGAAACCTTAAGGTTCAAAACGTCTGAACTCTATGCGTTTGGAATTGGTCTGAGTTTTTAAATGTTTGGAACTTTCCGGTTCTGAACAATTTCAGACCGTAAGAGCTCATCTTTCGGAAATATTTATGTTTGTAGATTCTTCAGGTTCTAGGTTCAGAATTTCTTGAGTTCTGAATCTTCAGAATTTTTCGATAGAAAATTTCTACGAAGTTCAGTTACTGAAATTCCTGGAGAATCTTCAATTTGTCAGACACTGATCGGTGTATAGCCCGATCAGGAGAGGTTGGATCGGTCTGTCGACCGATCCAGAACTCTCTGTTTGTTTACTGATCGGTCCAGGGACCGATCAGGTCATTCTGGTACGCAAGGAGGCTTCCTGATCGGTCCAGGGACCGATCAGGAGGTTCCCTGATCGATCCACCGATCGATCAGGAGGTTCCCTGATCGATCCACCGACCGATCAGGAGGTTCCCTGATCGATCCACCGACCGATCAGGGTATTCCCTGATCGATCAGGAGGTTCCCTGATCGGTCAGGATCTCTCCTGATCGGACAGCCGTCCGATCATATCAACACCTGGATCGATCACCCATCTCTCTTAACTCTTCCCGATCCCTTCCCTTCCCATTGCACGCCGAAGCCCTAGCCGACACCTCCCCTACGCCTCAACTCTTCTCCCCGTTCTCCGAAAGATACATAAATGGCACCAAGGTAACTCCATTCTCCCCGAGCTCTACTCATTTTGGCACTTCATTTTCATTTCTCACCGTATCTTTGTCATTTGGCTTGGTTCTCGGTTTTTGGTGGCTTCCGTGATCACCTATTTGCCCCGTTCGTGTCACATTTTTAACCTTTAGGAAGAAACAAATTAGTGAGGGAACCTCTAAGTCGTCAACTGAGAAATCTAAATCTAAGGCTCCCTCCCGACCTCAACCATCCGTTTCTGGAAGATTTCCAAACCATCACTTTGAACAAGCCTTTTAACAAAGAACCTTCAAACTGCTTCCTTGTAGGTCTGTGGATCGAAAATTCATGGATGAATTTTGTCCATCTGTGTCGGAAATACTTGCCTATTACAAACTTGATTCTCTAGTCTATTTAGAACGGGACATCAATTACGACTTAGTATATGAGTTTTATAATAATCTTCATCAAACTAATGATGTTAATTATAAAACTAGAGTTACTAAGCAGACTATTGATTTCAATTTCTCGACCTTCTTTGATTATCTAGCTTGCCGGAGGTGTTCAGGAAATGTCTTTTCCATATATCCTGATTTACCAGACCCCTTACCTTCTCCCTTTGATATCTCATCTGACTCCATTTATGAGTATTTCTTCGGACATCCTAGACCGGGTGGACAAGATGAGTTAGATGTTGATTTTCCTACCTTTGCAGCCCTGAGACTATCTGCCCCAGATTACATTCTCTTTAAGATTGTCACAAATTGCCTTCTGCCAATCACATCTAAACCCTTGTCAGAGATTCGACCATATCACTGCTTGATGCTTTATGGATTGCGTCGGCGTCTTGATTTTGACATCATGTCGAGCATTTATTCGTCTATCATCTCCTATAGTGAGCCTAACAGCTTCACCGTTTATATGCCTTATGGGCATATAATTACGGATTGACTCGAGACCCTACAGATTGATGTCTCCAAGGGAAGGATAGTCAAGATGGTGAGGCAGGACTGCAGACTTGGAAAACGTGCATTTTCTAAGTCTGGCATCATAGGACAGTATGGGGAGGTTCGTTGGAAGGACGGGAGAGCACTGGGTGAGTTACCACGGGCACCTCCACGACAGGTTGATGCTGCTCCTGTTGCTGCTCCTCCTGCTGCTGCTGCTGAGTATGGAGAGGCAGATCCTGATCTGCGCTGGCAGATCGCTGAGCTGGAGAGCCGCATCGATCAGCACGATGAGCTGCTGGCTGCTGAGCTCCATGGGATGCGCCTTCGGATTGACCAGTGTTACGATGATCTACGCAATCAGCATTTGGCGACGCAGCAGGTGCTTCTGGGATGGATGGCCAACTACCCACCTCTGCAGTATTTCTCGTGCTATCCACCCTCGAGCAATGGCATGTCGCCTCAGGGACTCATTCCTCCAGCTGATGATGATGATGCTCCTCATATTGAGGATGTTGATTGATACACCTTGTTTTATGTTGGTCATTTTGATTGTCTATGCTTCAGATACTGTTTGATAGATACATGTGTCTGACCTGGATATTAGCTGTTTTCATATATTTATGCTACTCGTTTTTCTATTACTTGCTTCTCTTTATGTTTCAGTTCTTATCGACGATTTATATGTTTTTCATATGCCATATCTTGATTGTCTCTTATTTACTGTCCAATAATACACTTAGAGGGAATTCTATGTGGATTAAGAAAGAGACAGTATGGGTTAAGGGGGAGTCCTTTAATTCTTATTACCTAATTCGCACCTTTTCGGTTTTTGACAAAGGGGGAGAAGATGACTAAGTTTAGAGATGAATGAAGTTTTGATTTTAGGGGAGAGGATAACCTTGAGGATTATTGACTTCCTTACATAGGGTTGTATCCGTCTTAGGGGGAGGATCTTGATTCCCCTAAAATTATGGAAATATGAGCATTTCTGATCTAAACTTAAATCGTGTTGTCAAACAACAAAAAGGGGGAGATTGTTGATACAGTCTGACTCGACTGTTGTTTTGATGTTGACACTGATTTAAGTCTGTATAAGATATTAATTAAACTCAGATTGATTTCTGATCAAGGTTGATCAGGTGGGAGGGAAAAGTCCAAGTATGGAAACTTGGCACGCGAAGTCGGAGAGGGCTCGGTAGCTCGTTCTCTGGACCGGACGAAGTCGGAGAGGGCTCGGTAGCTCGTTCTCCGGACTAGGTCAGAGAGGGCTCGGTAGCTCGTTCTCTGGACCGGACGAAGTCGGAGAGGGCTCGGTAGCTCGTTCTCCAGACTAGGTCAGAGAGGGCTCGGTAGCTCGTTCTCTGGACCGGACGAAGTCGGAGAGGGCTCGATAGCTCGTTCTCCGGACTAGGTCAGAGAGGGCTCGGTAGCTCGTTCTCTAGACCAGGAATGCTTTAGGGTTTAGGGCTGGGAAGCTCTAATCCTACATAGGCATTGGATCGGTCTGTTGACCGATCCAGTGATACTATGGTTATCTGATCGGTCACGAGACCGATCAGTAACCAATCAGTAACTCTCTATGAACTCACCGAGAATTACTGATCGATCAGTAGACCGATCAGGAGGCAACGGAGTTCGGGAGAAAGGATAGGGGGATCGGTCTGTGGACCGATCCACCTATAGCCTGATCGGTCCACAGACTGATCAGAGCCTTCCTGGACCGATCAGGCTATGGCCTGATCGGTCAAAAAGGATGTGGATCGGTTTGCTGACCGATCCACGATATGTTATTTCTCTGCAACTTCTGATTCGTCTGATTTAACCATCTGTTGTGAGCTTTTTCATTTGCAGGTTGCAGGTATCATGTCAATGCTTAAATTCAAATTAAACTCCATCAGGAGAATAAGACAAAGTGTTCTTTCTACTGTGTTTCGCTGCAACTGGTGCAATTGGAGCATCAACGTTTACTGGCTGCGATCAATTGGCAGTCAGCTTGACTCCTGCTTATTGGTTCGAGCTCAGAGACACCTGCGAAGAACATGAGTTCTATTGGTGTGAGTTCAGAGAACCAGATGAGAAGGAAGAGTGATTGGCGACGCCCTAGCTTGCAGCAGCGATTCGGTGCAGGTTGACAGTGATTCGGTACAGGCTGAACACAGTGGAAAAGCAGAGGCATAAGAAGAAGGATGAAGAGATAAAACGGTCGGTCGATTAAGCAAGTGCTAATGTTTTTTGAGCTCTTGGCTAAGAAGCTATTTTTCCTTCTTGCGCTCTGCTTTTACTGTCGTCTTCGTGTGGCTGTGAGCATATTCTTCATTCTTTCTAGCCACTGATCATTGTAAGTCTTGTGCTTCATTTACATATCTCCGGAGACTTTGTGGAGAGGTTACTCCACCGAGAAGGAGGAAATCTTTAACCGGAATCTATCCGGGGTGTGATCTACCGAAAGATCAAGGAATCGTCCACCTTACGGACACGCCGAGGAGTAGGGGCAAGTTATCCCCGAACCTCGTACATACTGGTGTTAGTGGTGCTTATCTTTCTTTTTCTTGTATTATATTTTCGTTTGCATATTTCTGCTGCGCTAACGATTTGTAGGAAGAAATTCCTTAAGCTTTTAGAGGAGGCTATTCACACCCCCCTCTCTAGCCATCCGAAGATCCTAACAGTCCGTAAGGCCCACAACACACTGGGTAGCTCGTCCACCCAGCTGCCCCCCATGTGATCAAGCCGAGCGCGCAATGCCTTGAGGATTTCTCGGTTAGTGACTTCAGTCTGTCCATTGCTCTGAGGGTAGGCCACGGAGGTAAATGCTTGCTGTATGCCGAACCCCACGTACCAATCCCTCAATTCTTGGCCTGTGAATTGTCTCCCATTGTCTGAGACAAGACGGCTTGGTATGCCGAACCAGCATATAATGTTCTGCCATAAAAACTTCTTGATCATGCTTTCTATTAGTTTTGCCAGTGGCTTGGCTTCCACCCATTTTGAAAAATAATCAACGGCTACCAGCAGAAACTTTTTCTGACCGGTCACCATAGGAAAAGGACCGACGATGTCCATTCCCCACTGGTCGAATGGGCATGCAACAGTGGACGTTTTCATTTCGACGGTTGGTCGGTGAGTCAGATTACTGTATTTTTGGCAGGACAATCAAGTAGCTACTGCCTTGCTCGCATCTCTCTGGAGTGTTGGCCAAAAATACCCCGCTAGGATAACTTTCCTTGCTAGCGATCGTCGGCCCGGATGTCCTCCACAGGAGCCCTGATGTACTTCCTGGAGGATGTATTCAGCGTCCTCAGTACCCACACACTTGAGCAGAGGGCGCGAGAAGGCTTTTTTATACAATTTCTCTCCAACCATAGTGAACCGAGTGGCTCTCCTTCTTAAAATTCGCTCAGCTTCACGACCTACTGGTAAGGTTCCAGACTGGAGGAACTTGATGATGGGTGTCCTCCAGTCTTCCGGAATTGGCATCTCTAATGACCGATCAACGTGCGCCACTAGAGAGACCTGCTCGATTGGACCACTGGCGACAATCGGCGTCATCGCGCTAGCCAGCTTCGCCAGCTCATCCGCTGCTTGATTCTCCGATCGGGGAATTTTGTGGATGACGACCTCTTGGAAATTCGTCTTGAGTTTTTCGAAGGCGTCCGCATATAATCTGAGCCGAGCGCTATTGATCTCGAACGTTCCGATCAACTGCTGGGCTGCCAATTGTGAATCCGAATGTAAGAGTACCTTGGTGGCCCCGACGTGCCGAGCGGCTTGAAGGCCGGCTATGAGAGCTTCGTATTCGGCCTCGTTGTTAGTGGCTCGGTAGTCCAATCGAATGAATAAATGCATTCGGTCTTCTTTCGGGGATATAAGCAGGATGCCTACTCCACTACCCAGTCGGGCGGACGATCCGTCTACATACACCCTCCATGAGGATTCTGGCTCAGGGTCTGGTAATTCTGTAATGAAATCTACCAACGCCTGTGCTTTTATAGCCGACCGGGGTCGGTATTGGATGTCGAACTCACTGAGCTCAGTGGTCCATTTGATTAACCGGCCAGACGCTTCAGGGTTGAGCAGGACACGACCCAAGGCATTATTAGTCATCACGATTATAGAGTGGGCCAAGAAATAGGGCCTAAGCCTCCGGGCGGCGAGAATCAGAGCGTAAGCGAGCTTCTCGAGACCTGTATAGTGGGACTCAGCATCTTTCAATATGTGGCTTAAAAAATACATCGGTTGCTGATCTCCCACTTTCTCAGTGATTAATGCTGAACCGATGGCATGCTCGGTGGACGATAAATAAATTAAAAGTGACTCTCCCACGGTTGGCTTGGCTAGGATGGGCAAAGAGCTGAGATACCGCTTGAGTTCTTCGAACGCCCTGTCACATTCGCCATCCCACTGGAACTTGGTCGCTCGCCTCAAAATCTTGAAAAATGTCAGGCTCCGGTCAGCTGATTTAGATATGAACCTTGATAGGGCCGTGATTCTCCCGGTCAGCCTTTGTACCTCCTTCAGGTTGCGAGGTGGTGCCATGTCTTGGAGAGTTTTTACTTTACCGGGGTTCGCCTCGATTCCCACGCTCAGTGACTATGTAGCCGAGAAACCACCCACCTTTAGCGCCGAACAGACACTTGGCTGGGTTTAGTTTGATCCCATACTTTCACAACGTTCGGCATGTTTCTTCCACATCTGCACACAGGTCGACAGATCAGAGTGATTTAATGAGTATGTCGTCAACATATACCTCCAAATTTCGTCATATCTGCTTCCGAAACACCTTGTTCATCATTCTCTGATAGATGGTGCCTGCGTTTTTTAATCAGAACGGCATGACCTTATAACAGTACGTCCCGTTAGTTGTGACAAAACTGACTTTCTCCTGGTCTTCGCGCGCGAGTGGCACCTGATGATAGCCTTGATAGGCATCAAGCATGCAAATCAGTTCGCATCCGGCCGTCGAATCCATCATCTGGTCTATCCTTGGTAGCGGGTAGGAGTCCTTGGGACAGACCTTGTTTAAATCCTTGAAATCGATGCACACTCGCCATTTATTACCTGGCTTGGAGACCAGCACTACGTTGGCTAGCCATGTCGGAAACTGAATTTCCTTGATGTGTCCGGCCTCCAGTAGCTTCTCTACCTCGGCCTGGATAATCAGATCTTGTTCAGCGCTAAAGTCGCGCTTCCTTTGCTTGACCGGTCGGGCGTCTGGCCGAACGTGTAGTTTATGCAGCGCCACACTTGGATCGACGCCGGACAGCTCGTGCGTCAACCAGACAAACACATCGTGGTTTCTTTGAAGGCAGGCGACCAGCTCCTCCTTTTGTGTGCCGGTCAGATCAGATGCTACGAAGGTGGTAGCCTCCGGCCGACTCAGATGTATCTGTACCTCCTCCTTGTTGTCGTATACCAGTGGGGGCGGCTTCTCTTTGATGACGTTTACTTCCAATCGAGGGCATTTCCTGGCAGCTTTAGCATCCGCCTTGACCATCTCAACATAACACCGCCAGGCTGCCATTTGGTCCCCTCGCACTTCGCCTACCAGATTCCCCACCGGGAATTTAATCTTTTGGCAGTATGTCGATACCACCGCTCGAAACTCATTGACAGCTGGTCAGCCCAATATCACGTTGTATACCGAGGGCGCATCTACCACGATGAAGTTCGTAGTGCACATCCTAATCATGGGCTCTTCTCCGAGCGAGACAGCTAATTTCATCTGACCGATTGGCGTGACTTCATTGCCAGTGAAGCCGTACAGTGGTGTGGCCATGGGCAGGAGTTCAGCCCTATCAATCTATAATAAATCAAATACTTGTTTGAAAATAATGTTTACCAAGCTTCTTGTATCGATGAAAGTCCAGCGAATGGTGTAGTTTACGATCACCGCCTTGATGATCAGCGCGTCATCATGAGGGATTTCGATCCCCTCCAAGTCCTTAGGGCCGAAGCTGATCTCGGGCTCCTCTGCTTTCTCCTTGCTGCATCCTACAGCGTAGATGGTCAGCTGCCGCGCGTGGCCCTTCTGGGCTCGGTTGGAATCTCCCCCGGTCGGGCCACCCGAGATCATCCCAATTTCTCCATGGGAAGCGTTCCTTCTATTCTCCTCTTCTAGTGCCGAGTGTCTGTTCCGATCGGCTGAGGCGCGGACAGGGCTTCTTTCTCGAGGACGATGCTCCCGCGACTCATGAGCCCTTTGACTCTCGACTTTTCGGTCGATGCGGCGCTCGGGATGCCGATCCAGCGTTGGCGACCGACACCTATACTCCTTGGGCCCTGGTCGATGCACATTTGGGTCGCCTCGACACTCCCACGTGTTGTGCGTTCCTGATTGGTGGAATTTACAGAACATTGGGGGTCCACTTTTTGCCTTTCTTGAGCTGGGCGGCCTCCATATGGACTGCATGCGTTCTTGGCTCAGGATACGGTTGCGACCCTGTGGCCCGAGGACTGGTCGGAGGCTGGTGGTTACTTGGTCTTCTCCGATCGGTTGACAATTGGGGCTCGGTTGGCGCCTCTTTCCTTCGGGCTACTTGTGCCTCTTCTACATTGATGTACTCCGTGGCCTTCCTTTGAAGATGAGCGAAATCTTTTGGGGGCCTACGAATGAGGGATCGGAAAAACTCACCTTCCACGAGCCCTTGAGTGAAAGCATTTACTAGTACTTCTGATGAAACTGCTGGTATGTCCATTTCCATCTGGTTAAATCGCTGAATGTACGCCCTGAGTGCTTCTCGAGGACCCTGCTTTAGTGAAAACAAGTTGACGCTCGTTTTCTGATGCCGACAGCTACTCATGAAGTGGTGCAGGAAAGCGGCCCGGAAATCCTTGAAGCTACGTATGGATCCGGTCGGTAACCTGGTGAACCACAGTTGAACCGGTCCCGAAAGTGTTGTCAAGAATACCCTGCACTTCACTCCATCGGTGTACTGGTGGAGAGTGGCCGCGTTGTCGAACTTGGCCAAATGATCATCTGGATCGGTGCTCCCATTGTATTCCCCAATCGCCAATGGGGTGTAATGGCGAGGTAAGGGGTCCTCCATGATTCCTTGCGAGAACTGCCCGTTGATCCGTTCGGGCGAATCCCCATCTCGTGACGCTTTTCCCTTCCTTGCACCCCTCTCTGGCGCCTCATCTGACGAGGAACCTCGTTCTCGTCGGGCTCCGCCTTCTTCCTTTGAGGGTGTCCTAAATAACGCTCGGTGAAACAGGATTGGTGCGTTTGGTGCTGGTCCAGTCGTCTCTGATCTTTTGCCTCCTACTGGCTGGACTACAGGTTCAACCCTGCGACCAGGATCCCTAGGCTGGCCGGATCTTGAGATGGCTTGCTCTTGTGCTAGCCGCTCGGCTAGCATTCGCTATTGCTGTTCCATTGCTTTTGCTATTCTGGCTTGGATTAACCTTTCCAACTCTTCTGTTGTCAGCGTTACAGTTGTTGATCGTCCGACGTCTTCCATCCTCTGCTTCCGGGTTCAAGTTGAGTTCCCGCAGACGGCACCAATTCCCCGCCTGCAAGTGGATGGAGAAACTAAGGTGAAGTGGATCGAGGATCTAGAGAGCCTTCCGCCCTCCGCGGGTGGCTACTCCTCTTCTTATATAGAGCTTCGACAGGTTGACTACACACTTCCCGGGCGGACGCGACTTTCTAAGCTTTCCTCAATAGCTAATATCGGGAAAGAATCCTTGACACCTTACCATAACTGGGCGGACACATTTCTACCAAGGCGGCGCAATCTTCTTCCGTACGATTTCCTGTCCATTCGCGCCGTCAGCCGGCGACATTGACTCCCAAAAGGATGTTAAGACATATTTCCCTTCTTAAGTGTCAGCCGCTAATCTGATGACACTTCCCTTGGTCTATCCGACCGGCCAACTCTTTGGCCTTCTACGGTTATATCTATTCCGATCGGCTTGAGTATCCCTTTCCTCAGCCTGCCTTCTTTGAACTCTTTAGGCTGATCGGGTTGTGGGCTCGGCCTCACTGCCACAAACTCCTCCTGCCGCTCGGCCTATGGGGACTTTGGCTCGGCTAGTCTCTTAGCTGACCATCTTTTGACTTTGACGACCATCCAAACGTTGAACCTCCTCGGCCGTGGGCCCTCCTAGGTCATCACCGGATCATATGCTATATTATGTACAAGACCCGATGTATTGTATATGCTCTGAGTGTTACGATCAGATACCAGTCTGATCCAGGAATGGATCATTGGGTGATTGTCAAGATGATCCTTAAGTACTTGAAAAGAACTAAGGATATGTTCTTAGTTTATGGAGATAGTGATATGACCATACGCGAATATACAGATGCTAGTTTCCAGACGGATAAGGATGGCTCCAAGTCCCAGTCTGGATTCATATTCATATTAAATGGATGCGCAATTAGTTGGAAAAGTTCCAAACAAGATATTGTTGCAGATTCTACCTGTGAGGCGAAATACATTGCAGCTTCGGAAGCAACAAAGGAAGTAGTTTGGATCAAGAAGTTCATTACTGAACTTGGAGTGGTTCCATCCATTGTTGAAGCATTACCTGTTTACTGCGACAATACTGGAGCCATTGCACAATCAAAGGAACCGAGGTCTCATCAGCGATCAAAACATGTGATTCGTCGTTATCATCTGATCAAGGAGATCATTAGTAGGAAAGAAATACAACTTGAGAAAATTCCTACTGAAAGGAATCTAACAGATCTTTTGACAAAGACTCTACCACAAAACAAGTTTGAGAGTCACATCTATGCTTACGGTTTAGGATACTGTAGTGATTGACTTTAGGTCAAGTGGGAGTGTTATTTGAGGGATGTCCTAAGGCCTTACGATTTTTTCTATTTATTTGATAAATATATATTTACTATTTGAGTGCATATTATACGTTTGATTGTCTTAAACTCATTTACTGAATGCCCATAATATAATTCATAGTATGAAAGAATTTGTGATTGGATCGCAACTAATGATAATTATAATTATATAGTAACTATAAATTTATAGTTGCTACCTATAACAATACTAAAAGTAAGGACAATTTTGAAAAATAAAATGTATAGTGGTGGAATAAAATGCTCTTTTGATAATAAATGAATGAGGAGTTCATTCCAATAAATAAAATACCCTTCTTATTTCTGTTTATTTTTTTTTTAACTTTCGGGGTTAATTTAAGATGTTAGCATCATTTTTCCTTAATTTTTTTTTAACTAGAAGTAGATATCCAGCTCTTCACATTCCATTGAACATATGAATAAACAGCTGAGTCTCATCAAAATTTAAATTTACAAGTGCTCGTAATGAACTATCCAACAGTCCAACACGTCTGATTTGCAACAGTCATCAAACATACGAAGCCCACTCCTTGCAAGACATAAGAACGTTGGGAAATTAGTGCATTACAATTGTTAACCAGCAAGTCAATCTACTTGACGAACTCCTCCTTGCGGCAGCTCCCATAGGCATCGACATGGCGGAGTCCATGCTCACGCTCCCCATGGAGCACGTCGGCCTGTGCCTCCTCTGCCTTCCTCCGGTCCTCTCTGTTTCCGGCAGCGACGGTGACGATTTCCTTGTCGGCGAACAGAGAGCTGATGCTCTGGCTCAGCCCAAACGAGAACCTCTTCTTCCTGGGCTCATCTTTAAATAATTTAATATTTTTTTTCGAATATTTCCGACAACAAATTATCTAATAAACTTATCTTTAAATACATTGATCAAATATCAATTCAATCTAATTAAATTATATAGTGGGACGGATCAATCCGACAGGTCAAACTTAAATTAATAACCCTAACAAATATCAAAAAGATTTTTTTTTTCCTAAAGAACCCCCATTTTGATTGTCTTTTCAAAAAGGTGTCTCATTCGTCGTAAAATGACATAATTATCCTTTAGTACACTGTTCGCTTCTGACACATGGGTCGCATTGTAGCAGCTACAGTTTCATAGCTGCTACAATTGATTTCGTAATCGCTATAACATGAATGATAGATAAATAAGTTGAATTTGCATTATAACAACTACGAAATCATAGTTTCTATAACATATGTAAGGTTTAGGGAGTGAGGAGATATCGTCACAAGTGGATAATCTTCGAGAACTCATACTTTTGATTCAGATTAAACCATAAGATGCATAATATATCAAATGAAAGTTTGTTCAATGATCTACAACTAACTAAGTGGAGCTTATAATAGTCTGATTTTAAGACTAAAAAATATTGTTTAAAATCTTTTCAAATGCTCCAAATAATTTTAGTTCTTTTAAAAAAACATATTATAGAAGCTACGAAGCTATAACTATTACAACTGCGTGTGACAACTCTATAAAATCGTAGTTACTACAACTACATAATTGTTACAACATGTCATTTCAATTCAAAATTTAGACGGAACATATAAACAAGATAATAATGAGAATAGTATTAAAGATAATTGTATCATTTTACTTGGGATGAGACACTTTTTGATAAAAATTAAAGTAACCCATCATACTTTGTCGACTTGAAAAAAAAGAAAGACAACCTTTTATTTATTTGTTTCTTCCAATATTATTAATATATTGTAGCAAAGTCAACTATAAATAGAAGTTTGTATCATTCAATTTATTTCCCTATAAAGTTTATAGATACTTATCTATGCAAAATATTGGAGCATATGGCTCATCCTAAATAATTTAGTAATATTAACTAATCATATATAGATAGATAAATTATAGAAGTATTTTTTATCTTAGTATAATAGTCCTTTCTATGAAAAAACTTAGACAACCAATGATATTTTATACTCACTAACAATTGATCAAAGATATATTAAAGTAAATAATGTATCAACCGCAACCTCCTAGGAAGCTATATCTATGCAAAATATTAATTAAATTCAATGTTGCAACATAAATAAATTTTTTACTAATTTACTAACTGCTACCATTTTTTTTTTTGTTATTTGAATTGTTTGCCTCTATTAGTTTGATATTTTTCTATAAAAAAGAATTTTAGTTTTCAATTTATTCAATTTGTAACTACTACGCAATATTAAATTATTTTTATTTTTGATATTATGATCTAATTGGAAGACCCTTTGTTTTTCTATATCTATATGTAAGACTTGTTTTAAATTATATTTAAACATTTTTATTTTTATTTTCTTTGCCATTTGAAAATAATAAAAAATTTGAAATATTCTTAATAATCTATTGGTTTTGACAATTTTTCATATATATTATTGAAATTAAAATATAATGGGAAAAAATCACCCACTTTAAAAATAATAAACCTAAAATTTTCTTGGGAAAATATAATGGGAAGAAAAAGAAATTAAATACATTCTGATAGAAGATGAAACTACAAGGGCCTATTTTTGATAAATTACACGATATAAAATTTACAAAATAATCAAACATTCTACGTTAAGTTATTCGACACTTCCCTACAGAGATCGGTAGTAGATAGAAACTAGGTGGTGGTGCATACAAAATCCACCCAGCCCATCGGGTATCGTATCGTTCTGCTGATAGTTTTCAGTGCATCGAAAAGGTTGGCCGAATCTCGGGGAGGATTTCCGTAACCGCAAGTGTCCTTCCAAATGGAGCCACACTAGTCGATCGGCAGACTATTTTCTAAAGTTACACACATCTATCCATATCGCTGATAAACAAAAAATCCCATTGTCATCTAGGAGGGGGTAAATTAGGAGCTCTTGAATCGCTTCTCGGTGGCCATGGTGCCATTCGCGGTGGCTTCACTGTGCCTTTTGATCAAAGGAAATGAGTCATCAGGCTTCGTCTCCGGTCGTCCACTGCTCTCTTCTTTGGAGGCTTCATACCTACAAATGCTCGTCGCAATGGCCACGACCATGGCTTCAGACCTCGGAAGGAACTTCCCTTCTAAAAGGGCATGTTGCCCGTACTGAGATCCCTCTTCGACCGTGCTCTTGAGACTGCTGACTACCTCCTCCTTGTCGTTGACAAAGCTTCCTTTCTTAACCTGTAAGGTTGAGTAATGCGGTAAACCAATCTTTTTGTCGAACTAAAAGAAAATAGTAATCACAATACACGGAGAAGTTACACTATGTGTTTATCGTTATCAAATCATACTTGGCAGTCGAGGTACTTATAATCATCAACAGATCTCCAATACGAATTTATGCGCTCGGTGATTATTATTTCAAACAGAAGAAGAAAAAAGATGCAATTAAAGAGATTTTTTGATAGTTTCATGATTACTTTATCCTTCTTCACCATCTATTTCAGAAGCGCTGCATGATTCAAAAACTAGTTTAGGAGTTAAATCTCAAACTTTAAATGCAACTTTTCGAAGTATTAGGACCAGAAGATATTTTGTTTGCAAGAAAATGGACACATTGTTTAGCAGCAAGGAAATGGAACTAGTCTGAATGATCCTCACCTGGAAATCAATGGGCCATTCCATGGATGCGTACGGAAAGCTACAACCATCACTGAGGTGGAACATCAGCAGCATCTTCAACGGCTTTTTTCTCACCGTCTCCCTGCAGAGACTGAACATATCTTAGGGAAAGCAGAAGACAACATAAAGGGAGTCCTTATGGTTGGACTTGCCCGTTAAATTGACTTGCAAAACAGCACCTTTTCAGACGAAATGGCTGCTTATTTAGGAAGGTGGCTTTTAATTCTGGTCTCTCGGGAAAGGATATCTGCCGGCAAAAAGAGAATAAAAATGAATATTTTAGGAATTATGATTTCTAAGTTAACTAGGCTACCTATTACTTGCAGTAAACAAGTTACCTATCTAAAGAATGCCATAAAACAGCTGATCGTTCGAAGCATATTTCCCAACAACTAATGAGGATTTTGTAAATTTTCAGTCTTCCAATCAGGACCCGCAATTAGAGGGCACGGTCTTCACAAATACCCAATTAGAGAGCTGGAAACTGATACACAACTTAGATTGGCATTGCCGAGATTTGCCTTCCTATCTTATGTTTGCTTTCTTGTGAAGAGACGGTTTCAGTGACCAACCAGAATGAGACGGTTTCAGTTGTTTGTCATTGTTAGTGCAATTGACCTCCAAAGTTTTAATGTCCGACAAATATGTTTAATAGAGCTTGAACAAGAGAACTCCTAGTCGCGGCTAGGCAAGGGTGAGAAGTCAACCGAGTGACTAGTCCTAACTACGGTTAAGCAAGGGAAGTCCTAGTTCCGGCTAGGCAAGGGAAATCTCGATAGATCATGGAAGCCAGGTAAAAAGATTCGAAAGGTCTGGACAACCCGATATCGAATCCCTGATGAGCCGATCCAATGCTGAGTCTTGGTGAGTGAAGCCAGGTGGAGAAAACCCTAGGGGGAGGTAATCTTAGGTCCTGGTGAGTGAAGCTATGTGGAGAAAATCTTAGGGGAAGGTAACCTTAAGTCCTAGTGAGTGAAGTCAGGTGGAGAAAACCCTAGAGCGAGGTAACTCTAGGTTCTGGTGAGTGAAGCCAGATGGAGAAAATTATAGGGGGAGGTAATCTTAAGGTAACGGGAAGTTTTGAAGGAGTGAACCGCCGTCGGCCGAACCAGTGGATCTTGGTAAATTTAAGTTTAGTTTTACCATAGTGTTATGTATTACTATTATTGTTGTTGGCTAATGATAAATCTAAGTTTAATTTTACCATAATGTTATGTATTACTATTATTGTTGTTGGCTAATGTAGTATTACAAGAAAAGACATTAGTGGATCAGGGATCAGACACTTAGTAAAGAAAGTCCAAAGGTCTGGAGGACCATGTTTAGAAGGTAGGTTGAGGTAAACAATTGGAGAAGAGCAACAGTGAGGGCGTGTTCCGGAAAGGAACAAACCCTAGGTTACTAATCCAACTAAAGAAACCGGAAGGTTTTCAAGTTGAGATCAAGACAGTATTACTGCCATTTAATTTACTACTCATGCATAATACTATACTATGCTAACTTTTATTTTGCAGGAACATATTTTGTTTAACTATGTTTTACAGGAACCGGCCTGATCGGTCGACCGAACCAAGATATCGGTCGACCAAACCAAATCGACTTAGACCAGAGAGATCAGATCAGAGCAGAACAAAGCAGAGTTCGATCAAAACTTGATCGGTCGACCGAACCCAGGATCAGTCGACCGAACCGTGATGACATGGCAAAGATCAGATCGAGCCGAAACAAAGAAGGAAGCCAGGTTGATCGGTCGACCGAACTCGAAGATCGGTCAACCGAACGATCACTACATTAATGAATGTTTAATGGCGTATCTTGGCGAATGGGGAAACTACACTATTCGGTCGACCGAACCATTAAAGTTCATAAATGCGCGAAGATCGGATCTCAGCGAAGAAGCAAAGCATAGGGTTTAGTCAACTAATAGGAGGATCGATCGATCGAACGGATCAATCGACCGAAGGGTTTATCAGTCGACTGAACCATGCTTATAAAAAGGGAGCTCGAGGTTTGAGGCAAGGCAATAACGAAGTTTTCGGTTCATCTCTGTGCTAAGTCTCTGTTTGTGCTACTGCTACTCATCATCATGCAAGCTACTGCTCCAACTAAGTGCCGACGATCTTCATCGCTACTCTTTCGGTGTATGTACATTTAGCTTGCACTGTACTTAATCTCATATAAGATAGTAGGTTGTTACTATGCTATACTTCATTTGTACGAATTGCTTCTTTCCGAAGATTTCAGAAAGAAGAGTGATAGTGAATTGTCCAACGGTGCGATCAAGGACTCGGGTCTTGGAGTAGGAGTCGACCTAGGCTCCGAACCAAGTAACCACTTGAGTCTCTTGTTTTATATTCCGCTGCTGCTTTGATATTCGTTTTACGAATCAATACAAGAAACGAAAGAGTTTTAAACGAGCGATATTCATCCCTCCCCCCCCTCTATCATTCCTTTTCGATCCTTCAGTCCCAACCTGTTTATTGTTGGTCGATGCTTCAGAATGAAATATTTAACCCATGTCGATCAACATGAAAAGATATTTCAAAAATATTTGTATCAACCAGTCTACTATTAAAAGACTCCTGATATCTGTCAGCGTGCCTACTTCTACACTAAGGATCTTCCACCCAGTACCTAAGCCTTCGAGGATAACCTACAATAACTTTTTCTAAAGTTTGATTAAGTTCTATTCAGAACAGAAATCTTCAAAGTTCCAAAGTGATAAAAATAGGAAGAGACAGACTTGTGATATTTGAATCACACAAACTTTGATTGATTTATCAATAACAAATAAGTAAACTAGATGATCAATATACAAATAATAGGACTTGAGAGGAATGAGAATCGACTGGATATGACTATGTTTCTACCTCAACTGACTTGAGAAAAGGTAATGGAGCTCTAGGTCCATGTATGCTCATAATCCTCATTGTCCATTTGACGTAAGTGTTCTCTGAAGTATCAAAGAGCAAAAAGTTCAACAATCATTTTATATCGACAGAGTATATATTACTCTGGCCTAGTAGGAACTTTCTTGCGACCAGAGAAAGAATACACTTGAATCTTACTTTTTGGCGAATGAGACAGATCAAGCTGAACAAAGTCGATGCGGATATATGGAGGAATTCGCAGATTAAGAAAGAGCATGACACCTGCAATGACCTGTTATAATTCACACCGTGATTAGCATTATGGTAGAATAAAAAAATCAAAGTATAGTAGAATTTGCGGAGTTAAAGTAGACAGACCCATAAGCCAAGCTACTGTAAGATTGAAGCCAAATGCTGCTAAGTTAACAGAAGAAGTGTACAGTGGAAGAAAATAGAAACTGAATGTGCAAAAATCTATGGAAACATAGAGCAAGTGTAATAATCAAATTGAGTGTGATAGTTCTTTAGGATGGCATTCAGCATTAGTGTTTTAAGACTAGAACAAACAATTACAATTGATCTTGCTCAGCAAAAATGTAACCAATATCATGTTGAGTTCGCTAACATATACGACCCAATAGGGCCAACTATAGCTCAAGCACAAATAAATCTTTTTTTAGGATTTTTGGATGATTTTCAGCATGTTTTTTACGGTAACTGGTAGGGCTACAAATATCTCACCAAAGGAGCATTTTGGTTTGAAGTTGTGGGAGACCAAGAAACTTGTAGAGAAAGGATTTCTTCTGAGGATAGTTTTTTGGTGTCTGAGAAGCGTTAGAGGTAAGGTTTTTCACTTTTCTACATTGATATTGAAAATTGTGTCCAAGGACGATTCACATTTCTAAGGCCGAATTTTTTAAGAATAATCCCTAACTTGAGTTAAAACCATCCTTTATGGGGAGTTAACTGCAAAACAAAAGCAGCACCGAAACATTTTACTTATCATAAGTCAATTTTCAAAAGATACAATGGTAATAAAGCATAGATAATCCCAGTAGGTAATGAGCAAAAGTAGAAAAAAAGAAACCACCTTATCCACAAGTCAATTTTCAAAAAGATACAATGGTAATAAACCATAGATAATCCCAGAAGGTAGTGAGCAAAAGTAGAGAAAAAAGAAACCACCTTATCCACAAGCCCATGAATCACCAGACTAGCCTTTTTATCCTTCGGAGTTGGCTGTCAAAAGTCAGATGCGAAAAAATGAAAGATGAGACTCATCAGTACCCAAAATCGGGATAACAGAAGCAGAAGAATAAGTAATAATTGAACCGAGGAAATTCATCAACTTATTTTATTTCTTACTTTGAATGCATAAGGTTTCCAACTAGAAAACATAATTTAATTGTCGAAACTGATAAAAGGACAAAAATCAGAATTCATTTTGCACAATAATTTCAATTTCAAAATAGAAGTTTACTCTCAATCTCTGCTTCTAGCTACAAATGTGAAGAGATTTATAGGAGATAACTATCTGTAGGCAAGAACTGGAATTAAGTATCTTCAGATATGTTAGATTTTTGTTGTTTATATCACAGCTTAGATTTCTTCGGTAAAGCATTTAGCTCTCAGGTTTAAATCTCAAGTTTTCTTCAAACAAAGTATTAACAGGTTAAGGCATGGATCTTCCACTCAACCACTATCATTCTGCATTACCTTGTACCTCGATATCTCTATCTTTGTATTTTAAAGCAGCGTAAGGCAGATCTTGCAAAGTTTCACCTACAATTTTAATCTCTCAAACTGAAACGAACTTCAGGAGAGATTGTTGCAAGTTGGTAGAACAATCAAAAAATCCATGATCCAGATCATAGTATTGACTTTTGTGGTTCATCCACTTCAGCATAAGATTATTATTGCCTTCCAAGAGCACAAGATTCAAACTGTTCATGTCATAACAAGGTATATTTATGCACATCTTGCGTGTATTTTTATTATTCGTACAGAAATCCAAAAGACTTTTGTTTGTCAAGGTTGAACAGGTGTTCTTTTTTAAAACCAAATCTTAGATGATTGGTAGTGGCACGATGCTCCAAGTTTCATATCACTTCCAGCTAAATCCCTATTGTGTCTCTCAACTAATTTTAAGGAAAAATCAATTAACTTGACATATGTGATAGCAATTATCTGCAATTAATATGAAGTTGTTATAACATCTAAATGGTATTACAAACTAATGTGAATAAGTGTTATAACACCTACACATTAACAACGTTTAATTCTTTGATCGTTGTTAATGAACATACTTTATATTAAAAAAATTCAAAAATTAAGAAAATAAATTTTGAATAAAATAATAAAAATCAATAAATAGATAGTGGGGCACACAAATAATTAATATTAATGTTAAAATGAATGTGTGTTAATAAAAGAAAGTTATTAACATAATGGGTACGTGGTATGGTATTTGAAGAGGTGACGTATATTAACGTTCAAACCAATGTGAATGCCCTACATAAAAAATGTCAACATTTAATTATGCAGAATAAGGATGTTTTTCCTTATCAACGTAGTCATATTTCATGCAGAAATGACAGAATAATAAGCATATATATAAATCAATTATCAATGAAGATACAACGGGATATGTAACTTCATGTACCACTCTAAAATAGTAAATGAAAATTATTTTATTTCTAAGACATAAATGAATTGATTAATTAGCAGAAAATGAAAGATGTAATTTTTTTCAAGAACAGTGTTGAACTGAACCTGCAAAATGTTCTTTTGATATGAAGGAAACAATGACAGGCTATCCAGTTCCCTAACCATTATCATCCATTGCATACTTCCTCCTAAGTGTTTTTTCATCTTTTACTTTTCACAATACACGGATATAAAGGAAAAAATTACATAGATTATAGGTCATTTAACAATACATTATTTTATTAAGTTCTCAATACACTTATATAACTTACACTTCTAAGCTATTAGGTTAGCAATTTTTTAATCATATTATAAACGCACACTTGTGATTCTAACACTATAGACAATGCGAAATTGTTGCATATTACACAGACATTTTCTTCATCATAGTGATACCACATGTATCCTACTTCTCAAATTTTGGCTTGTAGCATTTCAAGGACATTTCTACCATATGATAATAATATCCTTTAGCCTTATATTCATGCTCTGTATTAAACAAAGCACCTCCAAATAATTAGCAAGTGCAGAATTAGTAACCAAATAAGACTTGTTAAAACTTAATTAGACTCTACATATATGTAATGAAGGTTTAATTATGATTTATTGGAAATAAAGTAGTGTTTATTGCTGAACCAAATAGTTTAAAGGTTTGATTTAGTGATTTCAATTTAATTTCAGTTTGGACTTGGAACAAACTCAAATCAGATTTAAAATGGACTTATTGGTTTGGACCAAGGTGAACTGAACCGAATGGATCCAGCTGATTGGGTTAGAATAAAGTGTAGGTTGGTTGAATTGTTAAAATCACCTTTCTCCTAATGCTTCCATCGGATCACATGTCCTTCATCTCACTCTAAGGCAGGCGATGAGGGGCGTCGGTCTTAGCGAAATCACCTTTGCTTCATTCTATCGGATCACATGAGCACCACCTCTCTCTCCCATTAGGTGTAGCCCACCTCAATCTCTCCCTATCCTCTTCCTCACTCTCATGATGTTGCTCAACGGGCAGCTTATTCAACTATGCGTTGTCTGGCTACCACCGCCAGAGGCATCACACAATCATAGTTGTCACCAACTGTAGTTGTTTCCTCTTGTATTGATCAAGCTATCTATCCAGTCACATGGCCTTATTGACACAAAATGATTTCAAATGTTATAGAACACAAGATTAGTTGATGAACATTCTTCTCACCTAAGTGTGCTCAGCTTTTTGAACACCAGAAACAAGCTTTTCAAAAAAGATGAAAAGCTATTAGAGATGCTCGAAGTGCAAGATTTTTAACACCCTTCTCGCTTTCTAAATTCTCCCTTAGCATCAATGGTGCTCCAACTCTCGAGGCCCCTAACTTTCATTCTCTCAAGCTTGCATTTATATAAATCAAGTTAATGGAGCGAATTGATCCAATTCACCCATGTCGTTCAAACATTTAAGTAACAAGAGAAAGAAGAGTGAATCGCCCAGCACCCTAACTGAGAAGATGGAAGCAAAAGAAGAGGCAGCAAAGTGGACGACGGTGAGGTTAAAACTCCATATCCTCCATTGCATTCTGTGTTATGGCCATCTCACCCCACCTATCTACCAGGTTAAGATCTTCTTCCCGAGTTCAATCGTTATCAATAACATCTTACCTTATGTAGTTGATCTTTTGTTGTCTCAGTGTCAAAATGGGCATTAACTTTTTATTGTCTCGGTTTGAAAAAGGATTCGTAATTACATGTTGTAAATGCCAGAAGAGCTCCTCCTCAATGGCAGGATTTAACCGAAACCATACTTTAGAACAGATGCTAGTCTTTATCCATCTCATGTTCTCATTCTACCCACGGATAAAACAAATATGTTCCTTACATTGAGGATTCAATAGCAAACCACAAGGAGGATTGTAGCTATGCACCTTGCCCTTGCTTTGTTAAGGAATGCACGTTCAAAGCACCAAATGGAGGCCTCGTACGACACCACACAACCGAGCACCACTTCATGATTCACAACTTCAACTATGATGTTCCGCTACGAGTCTCCATGGGCTCGACGGAGCCATTGCTAGAATTCAAAGAAAGTAACGATGGCGTCAACTTCGTGCTGCTTAATACTTTCGATAAATGTTCAGACCATAACAGCTTCTTAGTTGTGTTTTGTAGTCAATCTCATCGTTCCAAGAAGTTGTTTAGCAAGCTGGTAATGATGTCGGATGAGGGAATGGAGCTTCAGCTTAAGGTTCTCATCAAACAATGGAAAAGATTTTTTTCCAAACAAGTCTTTCTTATCATTCCGGGTACCTTCTACGGTCAAGATGGAAAACTCGACTCATATGTATGTCGAGCTATAATCCTTTCTGCATTTTGCTCATTGAAGAAGAAGGTAATTTCGCTCACCCAAGCGAGCAGTATTGTCGGCCCCACAGCAAAATACAGACAAGTAAATCATGAGGGTATTTTGTCCTAGTGTAACGATCATTTGCATGGGAAAGTCACGCACCCAACGAGATATTTTGCACCTGCTGGAAATTGACCCTAAGATCTATTTGAGCAAACATCCATACAGCTTATTCAACTACACATTGTCTAACTGTCACTACCAAAGGCATCACACAATCATAGTTGTGTCATCGACCATACTTGCTTCATCTAGTATTGATCAAGTTAGTTGTTACCCAGTCAAATGGTCTTACTGACACAAAATGATTTCAAAAGTTGTAGGTAACAAGATTAGTTGATGAACACCCTTCTTGTCTAAAAGTGTGCTCAGCTTTTTAAACACCAGAAACGAGGTTTTCAAAAAGCTGACATTAGACATACATAAGCATTCAACTTATCAACACCCTTCTCACCTTCTAAGTGCTCCCTTAGCATCTAGGGTGCTCTCTCGAGTCCCTTGATCTTCATTCTCTCTAACTTGCATCTATATAAATCCAGTTAATGGGGTGAACTGATCTGAGCCACTCTTGCTAATCAAACATTTAAGCAACAAGAGAAAGAATAGCGACTCATTCAGTGCCCTAACTGAGAAGATAGAAGCGATAGCAAAGTGGACAACGGTGTGGTTGAAACTCCATATCCTCTATTGAACTCTATGCGACGACCGTCTCACCCCACCTATCTACCAGGTTAGGCCCTCCTTCCCGAGTTCAATCATTATCAACAACCCCTTACATTATGTAGTTGATCTTTTGCTGTCTCGGTATCAAAATGGATATTAACTTTTTGCGGTCTAAGTTTGAAAAATGATTTGTCATTACATGCTGTAAATGTTAGAAGATCTCCTTAGGATTGATCTAAAACAACGTTCTAGAACAGGTGATAGAGTCTTTATCCATCTCCTGTTCTCATTCTACCCACGGATGCAACAAATATGTTCCTTACCTCGAGAATTCAATTGCAAACAACGAGGAGGATTGCAGCGATACGCCTCGCCTTTTCTTCGTTAAGGAATGCACGCTCAAAGCACCAAATGGAGCCCTAGTACTGCACCTCACGGCGAATCACCACTTTAACTATGAAGTCTCGCTACATGTCTCCATGGGCCCAACAGGGTCATTGCTATACTTAAAGCGAGCGACGACAACGTCTGCTTCGTGTTGTTTAATACTTTCGATAAATGTTCAGACCATATTAACTTCTAAGTGGTGTGCTGCAGTCAATCTCGTCCTTCCAAGAAGTTGTTTCAAAAGCTAGTAGCGAGATCGGACGAGGGAATGGAGCTTCGGCTTAAGGCTCCCGTCCAACAATGAAAAGGATTATTTCATGGAACCACAAAAAAGACTTATTTGAAAAATAATCCCTTAAGCCGAAACTCCATTCCCTCGTCCGATCTCGCTAAGCTTTCAAAACAACTTATTGGAAGGACGAGATTGACTGCAGCACACCACTTAGAAGTTAATATGGTCTGAACATTTATCGAAAAGTATTAAACAACACGAAGCAGACGTTGTCGTCACTCGCTTTAAGTATAGCAATGGCCCAGTTGGACCCATGAAGACTCGTAGCGAGACTTTATAGTTAAAGTTGTGAATCGTGAAGTGGTGATTCGTCGTGAGGTGTAGTACTAGGGCTCCATTTGGTGCTTTGAGCGCGCATTCCTTAACGAAGAAAAGGCGAGGCGTATCGCTGCAATCCTCCTCGTTGTTTGCAATTGAATTCTCGAGGTAAGGAACATATTTGTTGCATCCGTGGGTAGAATAAGAACAGGAGATGGATAAAGACTCTATCACCTATTCTAGAACGTTGTTTCAGATCAATCCTGAGAAGATCTTCTAACATTTACAGCATGTAATGACAAATCATTTTTCAAACTTAGACCGCAAAAAGTTAATATCCATTTTGATACTGAGATAGCAAAAGATCAACTACATAATGTAAGGGGTTGATGATAGGTGGGGTGAGACAGTCGTCGCATAGAGTTCAATAGAGGATATGGAGTTTCAACCACACCGTTGTCCACTTGCCGCTTCTTTTCCTTCCATCTTTTCAGTTAGGGCACTGAATGAGTCGTTATTCTTTCTCTTGTTGCTTAAATATTTGACTGGCATGAGTGGAGCAGATCAGTTCACCCCATTAACTGGATTTATATAGATGCAAGTTAGAAAGAATGAAGATCAAGGGACTCAAGAGATGGAGCACCCTAGATGCTAAAGGAGCACTTAGAAGGCAAGAAGGGTGTTGATAAGCTGAATACTTATATCTCTAATGTTAGCTTTTTGAAAACCTCGTTTCTGGTGTTTAAAAAGTTGAGCACACTTTTAAACGAGAAGGGTGTTCATCAACTAATCTTGTTGCCTACAACTTTTGAAATCATTTTGTGTCAGTAAGGTCATTTGGCTAGGTAACAACTAATTTACATAACTTGATCAATACTAGATGAAGCAAGTATGGTCGATGACACAACTATGATTGTGTGATGCCTTTGGTAGTGGCAGTCAGACAACGCGTAGTTGAATAAGTTGTATGGATGTTTGCTCTAATAGATCTTGGGGTCAATTTCCTGTAGGTGCAAAATATCTCGTTGGATGCGTGACTTTCCCATGCAAATGACCTTTGCGCTAGCACAAAATACCCCCATGATTTACATATCTGTATCTTGCTGTGGGGCCGACAATACTGCTCGCTTGGGTGAGCGAAATTACCTTTTTCTCCAATGAGCAAAATGCAGAAAGGATTATACCTCGACATACATATGAGTCGAGTTTTCCATCTTGACCATAGAAGGTACCCGGAATGAAAAGAAAGACTTGTTTGGAAAAAAATCTTTTCCATTGTTTGACGAGAACCTTAAGTCGAAGCTCCATTCCCTCGTCCAACAACGTTACCAGCTTGCTAAACAACTTCTTGGAACGACGAGATTGACTACAAAACACAACTAAGAAGTTTCTATGGTCTGAACATTTATCGAAAGTATTAAGAAGCACGAAGTTGACGCCATCGTCACTTTCTTTGAGTTCTAGCAATGGCTCCGCTAAGTCCATGGAGACTCGTAGCGGAACATCATAGTTGAAGTTGTGAATCATGAAGTGGTGCTCGGTTGTGAGGTGTCGTACAAGGGCTCCATTTGGTGCTTTGAATGTGCATTCCTTGATAAAGCAAGGGCGAGGTGCATAGCTACAATCCTCCTTGTGGTTTGCTATTGAATCCTTGAGGTAAGGAACATATTTGTTGCATCCGTGGGTAGAATGAGAACACGAGATGGATAAAGACTCTATCATCTGTTCTAGAGCATGGTTTCAGTTAAATCCTATCATTGAGGAGGAGCTCCTCTGGCATTTACAACATGTAATTACGAATCCTTTTTCAAACCGAGATAATAAAAAGTTAATGTCCATTTTGACACTGAGACAGCAAAATATCAACTACATAAGGTAAGATATTGATAACAATTGAACTCAAGAAGAAGATCTTAACCTGGTAGATAGGTGGGGTGAGATGGCCATAACACAGAATGCAACGGAGGAGATGGAGTTTTAACCTCACCGTCGTCCACTTTGTTGCCTCTTCTTTTGCTTCCATCTTCTCAGATAGGGCGTTGGGTGAGTCACTCTTCTTTCTCTTGTTACTTAAATGTTTGAACGACATGGGTGAATCGGATCAATTCGCCCCATTAACTCGATTTATATAAATGCAAGCTTGAGAGAATGAAAGTCAGGGGGCTCGAGAATTGGAGCACCGTTGATGCTAGGGGAGAACTTAGAAAGCGAGAAGGGTGTTAAAAATCTTGCACTTCGAGCATCTCTAATGCTAGCTTTTCATCTTTTTGAAAAGTTTGTTTCTGGTGTTCAAAAAGTTGAGCACACTTAGGCGAGAAGAATGTTCATCAACTAATCTTGTGTTCTATAACATTTGAAATCATTTTGTGTTAGTAAGGCCATGTGACTGGGTAAACAACTAACTTAGATAGCTTGATCAATACAAGAGGAAACAACTACAGTTGGTGACACAACTATGATTATGTGATGCCTCTGGCGGTGGTAGCCAGGCAACGCATAGTTGAATAAGCTGCCCGTTGAGCAACATCATGAGAGTGAGGAAGAGGATAGGGAGAGATTGAGGTGAGCAGTGGCATTTGGACAGGAGAGGAAGTCAATGCAATTGTGAGCAGAGTGGGTGGCGGTAACTTGCAGACGAGGAAGAAGGTAGCTCTGATGTTACACCTAATGGGAGAGAGAGGTGGTGCCCATGTGATCCGATAGAATGAAGCAAAGGTGATTTCGCTAAGATCGAGCGCCCCTCATCGCCGACCCTAGAGCGAGATGAAGGGCATGTGATCCGATGGAAGCATTAGGAGAAAGGTGATTTTAACAATTCAACCAACCTATACTTTATTCTAACCCAATCAGCTGGATACATTCGGTTTAGTTCACCTTGGTCCAAACCAATAAGTCCATTTTAAATCTGATTTGAGTTTGTTCCAAGCCCAAACTGAAATTAAATTGAAATCACTAAATCAAACCTTTAAACTATTTGGTTCAGCAATAAACACTACTTTATTCCCAATAAATCATAATTAAACCTTCATAACATACATGTAGAGTCTAATTAAGTTTCGGATTATAACAAGTCTTATTTGGTTACTAATTCTGCACTTGCTAATCATTTGGAGGTGCTTTGTTTAATACAGAGTATGAATATAAGGCTATAGGATATTAATATCATATGGTAGAAATGTCCTTCAAATGCTATAGGACAAAACTTGAGAAGTAGGATACATGTGGTATCACTACGATGAAGAAAATGTTTTGATACAATCATGTCATATGCAATAATTTCGCATTGTCTATAGTGTTAGAATCACAAGTGTGTGTTTATAAAATGATTAAAAAATTGCTAACCTAATAGCTTAGAAGTGTAAGTTATGTAAGTCTATTGAGAACTTAACAAAATAATGTATTGTTAAATGACGTATAATCTATGTAATTTTTTCCTTTATATCCATGTATTGTGAAAAGTAAAAGGTGAAAAAAGAAAAAACACTTAGGAGGAAGTATGCAATGGATGATAATGGTTAGGGAACTGTATAGCCTGTCATTGTTTCCTTCATATCAAAAGAACATTTTGCAGGTTCAGTTCAACAATATTCTTGAAAAAATTACATCTTTCATTTTCTGTTAATTAATCAATTCATTGATGTCTTAGAAATAAAATAGTTTCTATTTATTATCTTAGAGTGGTATGAAGTTACATATCCCGTTCTATCTTCATTGATAATTGATTTATATATATGCTTATTAGTCTGTCATTTCTGCATGAAATATGATTAAGTTGACAAGGAAAAACATCCTTATTCTGCATTAATGTCGTTTTTATGCAAAGCATCCGCATTGGTTTGACCGTTAATATACGTCACCTCTTCAAATAGCATACCACGTACCCATTATATTAATACTTTCTTTTCTTAACACACACTCACATTCATTTTAACATTAATATTAATTATTTGTGTGTCCCACTATCTATTTATTGTTTTTTATTATTTTATTCAAAATTTATTTTCTTAATTTTTGAATTTTTTTTATATAAAATGTGTTCATTAACAACAATCAAAGAATTCAACATTGTTAATGTGTAGCTTTTATGACACTTATCCACATTAGTTTATAACATCATTTAGATGTTATAACACTCAAATATTAACACCAATGTGGATAGAGCAAAATGAGAATATATATCCCACCATGACTAGATACTTTGATACCTGAAGATTTACAATCACAATCTTTCCATTGTTTCGGATGCATTTCAA
Organism: Zingiber officinale; assembly: GCF_018446385.1. Taxonomy (NCBI): domain Eukaryota; kingdom Viridiplantae; phylum Streptophyta; class Magnoliopsida; order Zingiberales; family Zingiberaceae; genus Zingiber; species Zingiber officinale. The sequence continues at coordinate 118,640,870 of NC_055991.1, read as the reverse complement.
AGGTAAGTTGCAAGCGGGCATTATCTGCAAACTACGTGGAACAACATAGCAATCAGAAAGCTTAACTACAACATTATTGAACAAAAAAAAGTACACAATCTTTAGAAATTAGTAGTGTAATTCAAAACATAAAACTCTGAAGCTCTCCCTATATGTATGGAAATTCTTTCTTTCTTCATTAACATTGTAAAGAATAAGCAAAAAAACAAACAAACATTTTTTGAAGTTAGGAAAACACGATATTAGCAAGTGTCGCAGCATAAGTACTTTTTATCATAATTTATGATCTTCCAGATGCCCGCAGAGCAAAAGATTACCTAGTCCCTAAACACAATACAAGGTCAGCAGTTTTGCAGTGATTCTCAGCAGCATTCACCTCTTTAGGGGGCAAAGCATCCTGCAGGTTGTGAAAGGCGTGAAAACAAACTTCTCATGAAAAAGATACCAGAAACATTAGCATTTGAACGATAATGAAACAGACAAGCAATCATATGGGATACATGAATTGTTCTTCTTACATATTAAATGAGGATACATCAGCACATTACTGGAACAAATGAGCAAGTCCATGTGTCATTTTTATTTAAAAAGAATGGCTATACAAATTGTTTGAGGATGTTGGTTGCTATAACGTACTTTTTTTTAAGAAGCAGCATAAAAAAGCTATAAGATAGATGTCCGTACATATATCAAAGTATATCTGTGAGCAATGAAGAAATAAACTACAGAAATTGCACATTCAAGAAGTACTAGCTCTAATATAGCATGCACTTGCAAGAAGTAGAAATTTTAGCAATATTCAAACAACCAGACAATGTAACAGCTTATCACCTCCCAATCAAGAACACTATCCCTAAGCTTTGCACCACAGTTTGTATCAGAACAACGCCTTGATGTCTCTTTCATCCCAATGGTTTCAACTTCAAAATCCCGTACATACCTAGAAGGGTTTACAAACTATATTGAATGAGAAAATTATACATTTTTACAAAAGACGAGCAAGATATTGTAAATCTTAGTGGAAAACACTGTGTTCATACTGGTTAAAAAAGTGACAAAATCAGGAGCAAAGAAATAGCTTATAAAAGAAATAAGGATGGTGGTGAAAGCATACTCAGTTTCACAAGAAGGGCAAACTTCCCGAAAGGAATTTCCATGCAATTCAGCTAACTTTTTTCTAGGTATTCCTGATCGCAGATGAAGACTATCTACATTCTAGCAAAAAAGTTACAACATGGTGTGTTAATATTAGAAGTCGCAATCAAAAGCATGCACTTGAAACATAGGAAAAACTGCAATACCCTGAATTGAAGAACAATAAATGATCATAGAGAAACCTAGGAAAATAGCCAAGATGGTGTTATTCATGAGAGGCTTAACCAGAGAATCAATTTCCAACTCATTTAATTGCCTTATTCATGGGTAAGGTGGGCAAAATGGAGACCCTGCAATATGCAACAGCCCTTTCAACAGCCTGCTTTAATCACGAGTAGGTTTCATTCTAGAGGACCTTCTTAATCTCAGTGACATTGGATATGGTATGTGAACATAATACCTCAAAAAACAAAACAAGAAAAGAACTTCCTGGCATAGACTTAAAACAGTCTCAGCATTGATGAGTGCCACTTTGGGCCAAAATTGTATTTATTTTATGCTGTTATATATGTAAGTCTAAATGAATACTTAGATGCAAATTGTAAATAGTTAAAGGATCTTATAACTAAATATCCTATACAGAGAGGAATTTAGGGCTTGCCAATGTAATAAAAAGTAACTCATCTATTGGCTGTACAAGGTATTACCAATGTCTTGGAACCATACAGATAGCTAGTTTAACCAATTTAACTGGTGTAATGGATCCGAAGGCATTGCAGAAGTCTAACACCATAAATAGCATAACCATAGAGAATTTTTTATCTTCTGATTTTTCTATTTTTCTGTTTAGTCGTGTCTATGCTAGAAATTTAGGAGCCATCATATATTTAAGTTGTTGGTGTCAGTGAGCATTAGCATTTTGCTTGTCAGTCTTATATGAACTTAGTGATTGCAAATGACATTAGTAGGAAATGGCTCAGATGATGATGGAAGAAATGACAACCACATGTACAATTCATATGAAGAATAGAAATATATTGATTTATCTCTTTCCTCATAACTCACGCTTTTGGAATAGGTGGTAATATTATCCCATTAGTTTATCTCCAATCAAGTCAAGTATACTCATCCACACATAAAGGGAGAGTATTAAGAATATAAATATATAGATTGGCCTCTTGTTTAATAATTCAGGCTTTTGGGACAAGTGGTTATTCAGTCAACTACAATAGTACACAAAAAAACAAAACGATTAGTCAATTAAATAACTCTTGTTTATTTGAAATGAACATCCATACTTCCAGATGAGAAAGCTCCAATCTCTCCTATTGTCAATTTTTATTTTTGTTGCATGTGATTTTCAGAATGTAAAATCAATTCCCTCACATACAAAACAATAATGATTTTTGTTCGAGATATCAAGGTATGAACAAGAAGATTCCAATTACCTGGCTGATAACAAACTTAAGGATACCAACCCTCTCCAATTCAACTAAAGCCATATGAGTCAAACTTGGCATTGCACGATCAAAAGGAAGTGATGCTTCAGGCAACCCCTTGCCTGCACGCTGGACATGAGATGAAAGAATTAGTTAATTATACATAGCAGTTGCTAATGGAATTGTGGTAGCAAATGCATCTGCATAGATTGCACTGATCAAAAGAATTGAAGCGTGCTAAGAATGAGTCCACAAAGTTCAGTACTAGCTAGTATAATCAGCTTCCAGTGTCTGACAATAACTGGAAATTTCATCATTCACCCCTCTAACAAGAGAGACCTCTTATGTTACTTTATCCATAAGAAAATCTTTGTAATTGGATCAGAAAAATGACTCTGGATCTGTGGAAAAGCCACATGAACACAGTGAAAAATGTGATGTCACTATAAACTAGAGGTAACAGAATGACCCATTAAGTTGAAAACAAAGAAGTACCAAAAGGGAAAAAGGAATACTTCAGCTTGAACCACTATATTATAGACGAAAAAACAAGTTATTGTACAAATAAAGCAAATGTGGATGCACGACGTTTTGAATACACAGCCTATTTAGCCAGCAACTCATTATACTCCTAGCATTACTGAAATTGATAGATTATCCAAAAAACATAACCCTTACAGAATTGGTTAAATATGGCATTCTAGTAAAATTAACTAGATTCATGCTCTATGAAAATAATTATTGTAACAAGAATGCACACAAGGATTTAAGTCCCGTTCTATGCTAGTCGGTATGGGTGAAACATCTCTTTCCACCCGTTGAGTGGCACGTGGTACATGCTCGATCAAGACTTGGACCAGAAACCGCTCATCATTGTTTCCCTTCTGTCAAAGTGGCATCTTGAATCCTTCAGCCTGTGACAGTTAAGCTTCATCAAGCTATTTGAGATGACAAAATAGCTTGAGGCTTTTTTGGTCCAAGATGATGAAGTCGTTCAAAACTTCCATTGTTTGAGAGAAAGCTGAGGTTTCCATTATTCGAGGCAATGCGACTAGAGGTTTCCACTGTTATAACGACATCCACAAATGCACAGGCCTTTGATGACATTGTCGCGAGCTTTGCGCCAACTGCACAATAAGGTTAGGGCTTTCTTTTTCCTCCTCTTATCCAATTCCTTTTGAGGTGTCTTCAGCACCGTGTGTTGGCATTGTGAGCATGGTACCAACACATCTCTTTTTGACCGGAAACCGAAACCCCGGTTGGAAACAAGATTTCAAACCTTGATACACAATAAGAATTTTTCAAATTCCAAATGTGTTTGTATCAGAAAGTGAATGAAATGCACAATGTTCTGTTTCTATGCACAGGCTCCTCTATTGACAGTAAGACCTTTCACTTCTTCATGATGTAAAAATGGGGGCAAAATGAAAAGAAATAAGGAACAGTGCTTTTTAGAGATATAATTGAATGAGACAAGCTCAGTTCTGATTTCAAACTCATCTGCAGCCAAAATTCTCTATTGATTAACAAAAAAAACTTCTAGTAAACCACTAGGAATTATTCAAATAACATAAATAAGTCGTAAAAGAGAAAGAGAAGGTGCTAGTCAGCGAATGTACATTGGTATAATTGAGATGACATTACCTGAAGAGTCCAAACGCCCTTAGGTCCTCGAAAATCAGGAATGCCACTTGAAGTAGAAATCCCAGCTCCTGTGAATGCCACTAAATGTTTGCTCTGCCATAATAGATGTTCTGTTTAAGAAAAAGATGAGACTCAAAAATCTTAAAGATTTGAGTTACACCCTCATTTTCTTACCTCTTTTACCATCAAGGCAAGCTCTTCAATCTACAGGAAACCAAAATAATTTAAAAACATTTTGCCATAAAATAAATGTAAAAAAGAAACAATTATAATCTCAATGCAATAATGTGTAGCATTAATAGATGATAAGCTAAGAAAAACAAGTAGAGACGACGTGAAAAATAGGTGTAAAAGCTATAAAGTGATGCAGTTGATTACTTACAAAGAGGGAGCAATTGTAAAGGAATCAAAAAGTTTAAAATAAAATTAATGAAACAAGTGGCTCGGAATCTCTTTTATATGGACAACAATATGCGGTCTCTGAACGATTAATAACAATAGTTTGATGAATCTATACATAACATTTGTCTTTCTTTGGCATTGGCTGACAACCTAACCTAGCGTAACTCTCCTCCTTTATCCGGGCTTGGGATCAGCCATGGCGGAGTTAATTGTCATAGGTAGTGTTTGGACTAGGAACCATTGGACTGATTTATTTTAAATTGATCTACTATTGTTTGCATCTAGAGCAAATATAATTAAAAAAACTATGATCAATTTGAATAGTGATAGTCTTTCAAAAAGCTCAATAGAGAGCTGAATTTGTGTAACTGATGTCAAATAATTGGAATGGATACTGCTTGATGATGATGGCAAGAGAATGAACAAAAAACAAAAGAAGCATCCGTAATGGGTCTTATTTTGCTTCTCAAAGCAGCACATTACAGCACATTCACATTTTTCTCTCTCTCTCTTTTTCCTATTGCTAAAATTACAATAATGGATAAATCAACACGAGCAGCAATTTAGGAGACAAAAAGGAGGACAGGGAAAGCAAGAATACCTTTTGATGGAGGATGTCGGAAGGGTCGAAGATCTCCGACATGCCCACAGTGCCGATGTCCTCCCGGTAGGAGAGCTTCTCGGCGTAGCCTAAAGACATGACTTCAACCTTCTCCTCCGCTGCTTCTACTGTTTTCTTCTTCCTTCACCTCGTACAAAACCCAATCTAGAACCCTTGTCCCTCCCTCTTCTTCTACCCTAAGAACTGAATAAACATTTTAAAAAAACTGATCAAAAAACGTTTTTGCCCTCCTCTACCTTCTTCTCCCCTAAGAACTACGAAGATGGCAAAAGAAGATAGTAAAATAAATGATCGAAAAAACAGGAAGGCACTCTCGCTATTTTCCGAAGAGAAATACGAAGCTGGCAAAAGAAGAAACAGAACATCGAAGTCCGTAAAAGTTGCGAGAACGGAGAATTTACACTGTAGATACTTGACGTCTGCTTAAGAGACAGGCTCTCAAGTGGGTCCAGAATGATAGCCAATTGAAATTCTGGTAAGAAATTGGGTTGAGCATTAAACCCAAAAAAGGGGTAATGAGAAAATAAGAAATTTTGGGGGTGAAATCTATAAAGGTGTAATATCTATGAGCCCCTCGCAAATTTATCAAAAGATTCGATTCGAGACATCTTTGTAATTTTGATGCAAATCCAACCAGCAACCCGGATCTCCGCCGCCGGCACCGCCGCTAAGGCCCTCCACGGTCGCCTACTCCGAACCCACCTCCTCCCCCACGCCGCCGTTCACCCCAAACTCCTCCTCCTCCTCCGCCACCCCGCCGACGCTTCCCGCTGGAACTCTCTCCTTGCCGCCTTCGCCCGCCACGGCTTTCGCTCCTCGGCGCTACTCTCCTTCGCAATCCTCAACAGCTTGGGCCTTCCCTCCGATTCCTACTCCCTCTGCTCCGCCCTCACCGTCGCCTCCCCGGACCTCGCTCGTCAGATCCACGCCCGCGGGCTCACCTCCGGCTGTCTCTCCAGCGTCTTCGTCTGCGGCGCTCTGATCGATTGCTACGCCCGATCGCTCGCCGTGGAGGATGCCTCCCAGGTGTTCGACGAAATGCCTCACAGAAACACGGTCTGCGCCAATTCCCTCCTCGGCGGATACGTCGAGAGCCGGCGCTGGACGGAGGGCTTCCGCCTCTTCCGCAGAATGCGCGAGCTCTCACTGGAGCCCGACGGCTTCACCGTGTCCGCCGTTTTGCAGATTTGCTCCGAGGCGCCGGCCACCCCATTGGGCTTGCAAACGCACGCATACCTTCTCCGCAGGAGTGCCTTCACCGAGAACGCTGTCCTCATTTGCTCCTTGGTGGAAATGTATGCACGGTGCGGCCTTGTAGCCAAGGCTCACTCGGTGTTCGATATGGCTGCACATGTAACACGCAAGGACGTCGTGCTATGGACTTCGATGCTCAATGTTTACGGCCGGAATGGGAAGTTTGCTGAGGTTGTAGAAACATACGAGAAAATGCTACTTGAAGGGATCGAACCCGATAAGATTGCTTTGTTGGCTGTTCTTTCAGCTTGTAGTCACTCGGGTAATGTGATCAAGGGTCTCAACTTTTTCAATTCGATCTTGCGTGTGCACGGTATGGTTCCTGGAGCTGAGCATTATGGATGTGTGATTGATATGCTTTGCAAAGCAGGGAATTTGGAGATGGCATGGAAGTTTGCCAATGAGATGATGATGATGGAAAATAAATCTGGTGGTGGTAATTTGAATGTCAGTGTTTGGGGTGCTTTGCTTAGTGCTTGCAGAAACTCCGGGAACGTCGAGATAGGGAAGATTGCTGCTAAGATGGCTCTGGAATTCGATCCTTACAATTCAGGGATTCATGTGGAGTGGTCTAACTTGTATGCCTCTGCTGGCTTGTGGAATGAGATTGGTGAAGTAAGAGAATTAATGAAAGTGAAGGGATTGAAGAAAGATGTGGGGCACAGTCAGGTTGATTCCTTCAGCCTACGAAATGGTTACGATTCAGTTTGAATGTGTTTGGATGCCTGTTCGGTCAAAAGATAAAGTTTTCGAGTATTTACTTGAAACAATGCTGGCTTTTGGAATGAAGTTGTTGAAGTAAGAAAGTTAATGGATGTGAAAGGATTGAAAGAAGATGTGGGAGAATACAATCAGCTTAATTCCTTGGTCGACATGATCAGACTCTGGTTCGAATGTATGCAAAGGTCGTGAATGTGTTTGGAGTTTGAGTATCTCTTAAAAGTTAGATATCCTTCATAAGGTCAGTCTCGTATTGATATTGTGGATACACATATTCTTGTCATCCCTTCTACATCATCCAAATTGTGGTTTGATTGAAGAACCAAGAGACGAGGAATCTGATAAAGACAAAGATATCCTAACTGATAGACTAAATAGCTGGACGGAGTACAAGAATTTAGCTCATCACTTAAGTAACATCAGGGAGGAAATGTTTGTTTACACTTGGAATTTAGCACACACGGCAATGGACTTTGTGAGAGAAACAATAGCAGCAAGGAGAAAACTTGATTCGGAAGCTCGAATATGTACTAAACATTACAATTCAACACCGAACTAGATACGGAGACTCCCTGGAGCTTAGTTTCGCAGTGGTATGTTCTAATCGCCTTTCCCAGTCATATGTATTGTCAAATACAAGTTCTTTCTTTTTCATTGAATAAGTTTGATATGAAATTTGTGCCTATATATAAATTTTGTTAGTGAATCTAATCATTCTTTAAATGTTGAATTCATGGTTGACGTGAGAAATATGAATGAGACAAATACAACAAAGTTATATCATTCTAGTTTACAGTTCTGTCTTGCACTACAACATTCTCATAATTGTGATAGCAGCCGTCTATATCAATTCCATTGTAATATTGCATCTTTTTTTCGGTAAGGCCGATCAACAAGACTAGTTTGATGGTGAAGTATAGACGTTTGATATAGATGCTATAGCTGTTCAAAGTGATCAGTGTGTTCTTAGTACTAGTTGTTGATATTTAGGGAGTGAAGATTGAGTTAGCGTAATTGATCGATAACTAAGGCCTTGATTATGTTGGACGCGATAAGGGGGAGGAAGAGTATGGAAAGGAAAGAAAAGGAGAGGAGAGAAAGGAAAGAGGTAGGAAGGAGAAAGGGCCAAGTTGCTTGTATCTTCTTTTTCAGACCACGGCATCGGCTACTCCCTCGCGAGCAAACCAAGAGCGGTGGTTGGGTTCAATTGCCCGCGAGGTCTTTGATTGTTAACTCTAATCCGAACTCTACTTCTTCTGACTCAAAAGTTCAAAATTCACAACTTCAATTTGAACCTGAATTAGTGTGCAGCCAATTGGTGATCTTGCTATGAAACATTGCATATTTGGCCGAACAATTGATTCGGTTTGTTTGATTATACTAGTGCAACATACTTAGTTTTCTCACCCTACTCGATTTGTTTGACCTTTAGATTTGCTCGGTTTTGTCGATTCCTAATCAGCTCAGTCTTTCTAAGCCTTTGATTTTGTTCACTCGTCCGAACTCTCAATCGGTCGGGTCAGCGAAACTTACCTAGCTCGCTCGATTCATTCAGCTTCAACAATCACACTTAAACAATCGTAATCCATCGGTTCATCTTCTTCTCCCTAATTAGCGACCAATTAACATCGTCATAATTCACATCGACGACTTGGTTTTGTTTACCTTTTTAAAAAATGTAAAAGAAGACAATTTGATTCCTTTGAACTTTGAAATCTTGGAAAAGTCAAGTTCATTAGAAAGAGGAGAGAGTCATTAATTGGCGATCAGGAAAAAGAGTACCAATTAGTATTGATCATTAATCCCAGCCGCCGTATGACCAAGACCACGGGGACCAAATCTTATTGGAATTATTAATGCATGTCGTGTTTTGTTAATGTTGTCATTAAAATAATGAAATTAGATTTATTTTAATTTATTTTTAAATTGAATTTATTGGATGCTTTGAAACTTCTTACTTCTCTCGTGAGACATTATATTTTTTCACTTAATCACTCAACCGGGTGGGAGCCCCAACGGACTTAGCTGAAATAGTGAGTTAGTAGAGGGTAGATTTATCCCACGAGTAATGTCGAATTCTAGGACTGATAGGGCATAAATTCCGGTATCCTGGTATAACTCGTCCTTCTATCCATGTTATCATACTATGATTTACTCTCTCATGATGGTCTCCTCGGATGAGTCTAGTGGATGAGGTGTTGTCATCATGAGGTCTGGGGTTCGAATCTCGATAAAGTCGAGGTAAATGTCTCTCTTATGTGTTAGTTACTATTCCAAAGGCTAATAGCCGTCCGTGATTTATCTTCTCCGTGTTGACCTTGGGACGGGTTGGTGGGGGCGTTGAGGGTGAGCGTATTCGTCTTTTTTTATCACCATAGTGGGCTGACGAGGATAAGGGGACAAGCATAATAGACTTTTTACCCAATTGATTCAAGAATAAAAGTTCTTAGGGACGTAATTGAATTAGTACTTGAATGATAGAATTATATCAAAAGAGTAAGATTTGAATCCTCTAAGATCCATTTCCTTATAGAATTGGTTTCTCTTACATATCATGCGGTATAGTAATTTATCTTTTTTATATCTTGGGACGGACATGAAGAAGCGCCATAAGCTTAATCATCGTTTATATCAAACGTTGCATCAAACGGATTCAAGAAGAAAAAGAATTCAATGTGAAAATAAAAAACACGGGAAACATCTTTGTGAAGTTTTTATTCCATTCTATTATTTTTTTAGTATTTAAATCTTCATGTCTATTAATTTTGGGATGATTTGTCTGACGAGATGGGATCCTGTATCCCATTTTTCTTGGAGATGAGATTCTCTATCTCGAAAATGACGTGTCTTCGTGTCCCAGCGTCAATCGGACGGCTATGACATTTTCATGATGTACATTACATCCTTGAGATGTGATTTAGTTCATCCGATCGGCGCTGGGACACGGCATTTTCGAGACAGAGGATCTCATCTTTTTTTCTTGTGTACCCGTGTCTCATTCACTAATCAGACGGATAATATCAGATCATGTCAAATCTCAAGGATGCATGATCTGATGTGATTCATCTGATCATGAATGGGACATGGATATATAAAAAAATAGGACAGAGGATCTCATCTACTATCTAGCTGTACGAAAATTATTCATTAATTATTAAGATAAATTGAGAAAGTAAATATGAAGGTCCATTTTGACAATCAATATTTTCAAATCCATTATTCATTAAAAAAATCTTTCATTATGGAGCTATTTCCTTCCTCTCATATAAACTGCGTAATAGTTTATTAGCTGAGGTTCGAATCTCGATAAAGTCGAGATAAATACCTCTCTTATGTATTAGTCATTATTCCAAAGACTAGTAACCGCTCGTTATTTATTTTCTTCGTGTTGACCTTGAGATGGGTTGACAAGGATACTGGGGACGAACATATTTATCTTTTCTTTACCACAAAAAGTAATAATTTATTAGCTAATTAATTAAATTTCACTTGGACCTAAATTTTTTTAGGGTTTTCTGCGTTGGACCAACTGTCAAGTCAACCCGCTGCGCATGACGCCGATTCATTTTTGTGATGCGAAGTGTAAAACTTGTCGGGGGATGCCGACCGAGTCAAACCGTGTGTTGTCGTCCGAGTTGTCTCGGTCTCCAGTTGCCAAAAAAACTTGGCGATGACTTTCTTATGGTACAGTAATCAGTTGATTGATCGACATGTTTCTTAATCCCTCACGATTTTAATTTTTTCTTCCAAAAAAGACAAAAAGAGCGTCAATGTTTCAAAAATGCTGTTGTAATCATTTTGGCCCAAATTATTTTAAATCTTCAGTGTTGATCAGGTTTCGAAGAGCATTTTAATTAATTTTAATTAAATTTGGATAATTTTAATTAATACTTAAATGTATCAAGTTGCTGTAATAGATTTTTTTTATAAAAAATTAATTTTTTTTATATTAAATATTAACTGACATGAATAAATATTACGTTTTATTTTAATCAAAAAGATTGAGAAATATATTTTTTTTATACATCGTCCAAAATCTTTATAAAAATTTTTTTACTTATCGTATTGTCAATCATAAAATATGAAATTAAAGTGAAATAAGACACTATATATTTTTTATATAAAAGTTAAGCAGATAAAATTAAAATTATTTTGAGTGTGGGAAGAAAAAGGATGTAAATGTAATTTTATATTAGATTTTACTAAAATTATAAAAAAATCTAGATTTTTTTCATAAAATAATAAGATTGAAGTTATTAATATATCAAAATAGGACGAATATTTTGAAAAAATAGATAAACCAAGGAGCCTGGGCACTTAAATTATAAAAAATAAATAAATAAACATCTGATTTAGTCAACTATTAGACTTTCAAATAAACAATTTTAAGATCTTAATCATCAAAATTGATCACAAGGTTGATCATCTCAATTATCTATAATATTATTTTTTTATCTGGGGCTAAAGTTTCATGGTTGGATGTTTAAATTGTCATCCAGACATCGACGTAATATATTTATAAGAATTTTTTCTTTAAATGAGAGACGTAATTAAAGGATATTGGACTTCTAGGTTGGTCGCGACTTACGTTTCCTGATTTATTTTAGTGGTCGATGGGAAATTTCCGTTGGATCGGATTAATCATCGTAGGAATAGTCAATGAGGTTAAATTTATGGTGTCGAGGTAGAGACCTGAGTTTTTAAATTGTACAGGTACGTTTTTAAAAAGTTCCAAGGGATATATTAAAATATATTTAAAATGTTGGGGTGCAAAATGAAACATATTTCCTTTTGATCTGTCCAAATACGCGTGGCAGGTTGAAGCTGGGCGGGTAGAGACAAATTTACGCGTATAGAACATACCCATGCTGACACCAGCAAATCACAAGGGCGGGCGAAGGAGGACCCACTGCCGCCGTAAAGCTGATTTAGTTAGCCATTTTGTGGGGAGAACGGGACTAAGAATCAAAGATCCAGTTCTTCTTTCGATTAAAAAAAAAAAGAAGCGATTTTTATGGCGATTTTGCTCGTAAAAAAATTGTTCTTCCCATCTCGATGGTGTTCTATCCGATCCTGGACGTGTTCATGTTCGAGGGAGAAAGAGAGGGTGAAAAAGGGAAAGAAATGGAGGGGTTGCCTTGAATCCAAGACGGTCTCCTCCTTTGACCACCAGCACCCCCTGCCTTCCTTCCCCCCATCTTCCTACACCTTTCCCTCTTCCTTCTCCAAAATTGTGGCCCCGTTGGATCCCCTTTTTTTATATTCGCCTCGGCTTCCCCTATCCATTGATGGTTAGCGAGGTCGCCAGATCGGAGCAGAATGGGCGTGTGCTTCTCCGCGGACATCAAGGTCACCGGTGGCTCCAGAAGAAGTGGCGGCGCGACGGCGAGCGAGAAGCAGGCGGAGGGGCCGCGGAATGAGGCGGCGTCGGAGCAGCCGCCGCAGAAGGGGCGAGGTGAGAAGAAGCGGTCCGTTGGGCTGGTACCTTGCGGGAAAAGAACCGACTTTGGGTACGCGAAAGATTTCGAGAACAGGTACTCGATTGGGAAGCTTCTCGGGCATGGCCAGTTTGGGTACACCTTCGTCGCCACTGAGAAGGCTACCGGAGAGCGGGTGGCAGTAAAGAGGATAGACAAGAATAAGGTAAATCTGCAAACGTGCGTCCTTACTTTTGTTCCTTCGGTTTTCTGTTTTTTTTTTTTTTTCTTCTTTTATCTCGGATGAGAAATGTACGAGCTATACAATTAGAGTGTGTGAAAAAACTGGAAGAATAGATTTTGAATTTGTTATTGCATCTCTATTTGAGTATAATTCAGTTACCTGTTGAGGTTCATACTGAGTCGCAAGTGGATTCATATCTAGCCATCTAGGTGAGCTCCTGGTGAACAGCATACAATTGAAAGATTGTTTACCATCAGTGAGCTAAATACTACTCTCTTTAGTCTTTGCATACTTAAGTGAACTATTTATCGGAGCAATGTTTTTTTTCAGATTCTGAAAACTTCTTTGAATGTCCTGGATTATCTAGCAGGGTTATATTCTCGTAATTGTAGGATTGCCATTATCACTAGGTGGAAAGTTGTTATATATGTTAGTCCAGCTTATCTTCAATAGAGAACAATAGTGAAATGTACACAAATATTTGTCTTTGTTTTCAGAGGATATGTTACCAAGAGAGAAACCAAATGAAGGCAATCAAGTGATAAATGGTGACTGTCCATCTAATTTTCTAGAATATGTGGAAGCTATTGCACGATGAAACATAACCACGACAGATACCTATAGCACATAAGATTTATTCAATTGATATTTGAATGTATTTTGCTTGAGAATAAATACCCATTCTTAATTGAATAAAGCTTCATTCTTTGAAAAAATTTCAGAAGTCCAATACCTTGGTATAATTTCTTTTACTAAGATTTTAGATCTTGAATCTTGATTACACTGCCCGATGATAATCATGTGATTAAAGATTTTATCAATGGTTAGTCTCTGTAACTGATAAAACCAAATCATATATATGATAGTTGAAGTCCATGTGTGTCTTGACTGATAGTAGAATGTCTCTTAGATCATGTTGTGCGACGCAAGAATCAGATCCTCCAGGAGGATGATCATTTTCCTTTACAGGAAGCATAAATGATTCTTCTGTTAGGTCAGCTGAATGTGTGAAATGGATTTTTAACTATCATCTTAAATAATTTCCTTCAGCCAAAAACTTGCCATTGCTAATAGTTTTTAAAAATAAGTATTGTGAGTAATAGTTAGTCATAATTGTCATTGATATGCTTGATTAGTAGTTTTAATTACAATGCTATCTTTTTTATTGCTGAACAAATCCATTAGAGTAAGTCTTTGAACTTCTTATCCTCTATCTAGCATACAACCAACTTTAATTTCTTGAGACAGATCAGCAAAGTTCAAAGTCTGTGCAGAATTTCTAATATTGCTTGCACATTTAATATTCCCTGTCAGAGCTAGGTGAATCTGTGAAAAACTGGTTCAGTGACATAGAGGTAGCACATTTAAGTTTATGAGAATGTGAGAAGACAAGGTGAATCTACAGGAAGAATTGTAGCATCACCTCATCTTGTTAACATCTGAATTGATCCAAAAAAAAAATGGTCGGAGAATTATCAGATTATAGGTTAGGTAGTAAAGAAAGAATTATTGGATGATTTCTTCATTTCAACTAAATCAAAGGTTGACAGCGGCTAAAAAATTTTGTGCTCCCAAAAGGGTAAGTAATCTTTAGATTTACAAGATAGCAAATGCAAAGTGGACTTGAAGAATTATTTGAATGCTAACAAATAGAATCTAAATAAGCAGCACTAACTTTAGCCTTTTTGCAAACGTTCATTAGTAAGTGGAGAAGCAAATTACTTTACATTTAGTGGAAGAAAGACCATATAGTGTAGTCTCATTTGAATGATTGTTTTAAAACTTTACATTAGAGAGTACACACACAGAACTGAGGAATGACACCACGAGTAATTGTGAAAAAAATATCTGGAACTCTAGTGGAAGAAAGACCATACAGTGCAGTCCCATTTGAATGATTATTCTTACACTTTATATTAAAGAGTACACACAGAGGACTGAGGAATGACATCGTGAGTAAATTATATATGTAAACCTATATAAATTTAGGTGAAAAATATTCGTGAACATTAGATATGACTTGGTAACCATATATCTACCCGGTTGGAATTCCACTTCCTCTTTGTCATGAATTATTATGGGAAGTTAATTTTCTTTCTTGGCAGATGATCCTTCCAATTGCTGTTGAGGATGTAAAGCGGGAAGTAAGGATCCTGTCAGCTCTGAAAGACCATGAGAATGTTGTCCATTTCCATGATGCTTTTGAAGATGACTCTTATGTGTATATAGTCATGGAGTAAGTTGAATATTTTCATATATTAATTAGTATGTGAAAAAACTATTTTGATTGCAAGATATGTTTTTCTATGTTTTTGTAATTCCTCAATTGTGAATTGTGGAAGAAAGATAGGAAATTCTACCATCTCAACTCATTTTATTAGAAAAAAATTTATGTAGTCAATAAAAATGGATGATATCTTTTGCACGTTAGTTGAAAGAAAACACCATGTGTACTTCGTCTGGAGAGTGATAATACATTACCAGCTGATAATTCAAATCATAGGCATTAGTTCTTTTTCCTTCCCTTTATTTAAGCAGATTTATATTCTTGTTGAGTAATGATTATTGTCCTTACTGTTGGGATCTAGCGCGCCAAAGACGGGGAAACGCAGCGGAAAAATTACTAGATCCTCTTATCTAGCAGATCCATGCGAAAGGAAGAAACAATTTCTGAAACAAACTATACTAAGCTATATGATAGGATTATACCTTTGATGCGTGCCCTTCGCAATCCCGACAGCAACCTCTTCTTGTTTAGATGTAGATCTCAGCGCGTTCAAGCGTCCGCGCCTCTACGGTATCCACACGAACAAGCCTTGTCTTTGATTGTCTCACAAACAAAGCAAGATGGAGAAGAAATCACAAGGTTGTGCTAGCAACCACAATGGTGATTTCGGCCAAGAAGAGGAAGGAAGAAGAAGAAGAATGCCAAGGGTCTCAACACATCAAAACTATAGAAGAATATCATCCAAAATGATATTTATAACCATCCCATGGTATATCAAGAGTCTCCACCCTTTCATCTTCTAATCTAATGGCTCAAAATTAACCATTCAATCCAATGGTTCAATTTTGACCATTCAACTTCCTTGGTGAACTCAAGTTCACCCAATGAGTCCAACCCATTGATTCTCAAGCAACTCGACTCAATCCAACAATTGGATCCCTTTGAGTCTAACTTAAAAAGTCAAATTCGGATTACACTTAATCCATTGATTCATCACATGCACCCATCTCCATATCAACTTGTTCTTTGTGTGTGACCCTATAGGCTCTCGTCGTTGGCAATGTACCCAAATCAACATTTGCGATACATAAACAATGAGTGGCATCTAGCAAGGCATCATTGCTACCCAAGTGACGAGAAAGTCGAGATCCGACCTAACCTGTCCGTGGCTATCATCATGTATGACTTGGTCCCTCTATCCTTGATATCTAGATTGATCAATGAGGCATAGACTGTGTCATCCTCTTATCAATCTTTGTGTTTCTTGATCTCCAAGTAGACACACTTATCAAATAAGCTCAATATCTCATATTGACTCATTTACGCATGGTCATGCTTTCTTGTGTCCTACTAATCAAGAGGCTCATCGCTTCCGTCATATGGAAGAGATAGATCTCATCTACATCACTCACATCCCTCCACATAATTTATTGCATACCCGACTTTATAGTCCACCTTGTTATGGGTGACGTTTGACGATACCAAAGTATACAACTCCTTATGTAGGGAACCGTAGTGACTTCAGGTCTAAGGACTATTCATACCAATAGTCACATGAGAATGTTTATGACACTCATACGACGATCTATGAAACATTCTCATGGCGGGTCATTCAGTATATATTCTCTAATATATACCCATGTGTCAACCTGATATCTCATATCCATGACTTGTGAGATCAAGTCATTTGTTGACCTACATGCTAGTTTCAACGCATTAATATTGTCCTTGTATATTAATGCTCGACTAGGAATAGTTAAGAGTAGTGTTCTCTATAATATCTCACTATCAATTCAACCAATTGATATACTGTAGATAAGAACCTACTACCCAAGGACAGTATCATATTTATTCAATTGGTACTAAACTGAAATAAATATAATAACCACCTTTTGCCTATTATTAATAATGATATATGATACAATATGAGCCCTTTACAATCATCTCATAATTGGTACTAGGGCTAATACTAACACTTACATGTTCTGTTTTTTCCTTAATATGTTAGTTCAATATGGCAATATTGAATACAAAGATTACTGGTAACATCTTCAATCAATAGCTTTATCTTAATTTGATAGTTCTATGATCTATGATAGAATATATTTCTGTAAATCTGAATGTGACAATAGAAACAGTAATGTTCTTGTTATTTCTTTGTTTGATGCCGGTATCATATTTGTTTTTCTCACTTGTTTATCAGGTTATGTGAAGGAGGTGAATTATTGGATCGAATATTGTCCAAGTAAGTTCCTCCGACAGTATGAGAGTTGATGCTTTGATTGTTTATCTTATTGGCTCGATCAAAAAACTATTTTGCTAAAAATTTCATGTGATTTCTAAATTTTAGCTATCTTATGTACAGAGCTAACTTTCTATTTATCAGTTCTGTGTTTCTACTGCTAGTCTGTTACACAAAGACAAAGTACAATTGCTATATCTGTTTTCTAAATTGTTAATATTTCCCAGAAAGGATAGCCGTTATACTGAGAAAGATGCTGCAATAGTTGTGAGACAGATGCTCAAAGTGGCAGCTGAGTGTCATTTGCATGGTTTGGTACATCGAGACATGAAACCTGAGGTAAAATATGACTAACTTATTGAGCCATTTTGACTATAGTTGGAGAACCTAATGGAGTTCCTTTGATTTGACTCTGAAAGCATCGCATGCATTTTTGCAGAATTTTCTTTTTAAATCAACTAAAAATGACTCGCCTCTGAAAGCAACAGATTTTGGGTTGTCTGATTTTATAAAGCCAGGTTTTGTTATCATACTCATCTCTAAATTTGAGTGCTTTTCATGATATATGTTGTATTTGAAAAGTTCCTAGAAACTTGTAATCACATTATCCAGGGAAGAAATTCCGTGATATTGTTGGAAGTGCATATTATGTTGCTCCGGAGGTGTTGAAACGGAAATCTGGACCTGAATCTGACGTTTGGAGCATAGGGGTGATCACTTATATTCTTCTTTGTGGTAGACGCCCCTTTTGGGACAGAACTGAGGATGGCATATTTAGAGAGGTAAATCTATATTTGCATTTGTAAGATCAATAATTCTGATTATTTGTTTATCTTGAAAGTAAATAATAAATAGAAAAAAGAAAATTTTAACATTTTATCCTTCATGATTCAACTTCCAAACAAATTGGTTTGTTAGAATTGTTGCATTTTGCTAAAAATTTCCTTCCCTTTACCACTATTAATATAAACAGATTTTGTCCAACTATGTATTTTCTGCATAATGGTTATTTCTTTTATCCAGTGTGGATTCATTACTACTTGCGAGCAATTTAATTCTCTAATGTTTGTGTTTTTATTTTGGTTGTTTGGGTTAAAACTCTCAAACTCAAAAGCTATCTTTTGAATAATAGTGTGTGCATAATATATGTATTTATATACACTTCTTGTTTGACATACAATGTATTTTGCAATCTTGTCTTGCAGCATCCTAATTATCAGTGCTGATGAAAACATAGCACTATTTCTTTTGTATCACCCACTGTCAAATGCTTAATCTAGGGACACGAATGCTGACTAAATTTCACAAGTTACTTTGTCAATATCATGAAATCTGAGGATGTAGAAGTTGAAAACACAAAAGAATTTGCTTATTTCTCCAACATGTACTATTTGTCTGAACACAAGGCCAACATAAAGAACTTGAGTGCTTAACAAAGTTATGTATTTTTTTAGTTTCATATGTCATCTTGATGCTTTCTTCCTTTGCTTCATTTTTTAAAATAAAAATCTTACAGCTGCTTATCTAGTTTTTACATGGAAATAAGAATTTGTCAGATTCAGTGGAATATATTTTTGTGATCTATACATTTAGTCATAAGTTTATAGAAAATGTACTTGATTCCTTCACTTTTACTCAGTATAGTTGAAACTGCCTTATTCTTCATGCGGTAGTAGGTGTAAAGAAATAAATTTAAAAAGGTTATTACTTTATTTTGTCCCATATGCTTCCCTTTTTCTCTTCTGCATAAACAATATTCTCTTCTTTTTTTCTCCCTTTCTTGCAGAAGGTATAAGTATCCTTGTTGCTGGCTCGCAGGTGTTAAAGAACAAGCCTGATTTTCGTCGGAAGCCATGGCCACAAGTAAGCGACAGTGCAAAAGATTTCATCAAGAAGCTATTAGTAAAAGATCCACGTGCGAGACTTACTGCTGCCCAAGCTTTGTGTATGTATTCCACCTGAGTTTCTTTGTTGTAGTTCGTCTGTACTATTTACCATCTTTTCTGAGATTATTTACAGGGTTCAATTTTAACATTATGTTTAATCTTTCTTCTAAGTTCTTAAGTTCAAATCCCTTCACTAATTAAGATTCAAGGTTTTCTTATCTGTATGAACGATCGAGATGCTATTGTCATCAGCTTCCATTGATATATGGCATTCCCTGATTATCAAGTTTTCTACTTCCAGCACATCCATGGGTGAGAGAAGGGGGTAGCGCATCAGAGATCCCACTGGATATATCTGTTTTATCAAATATGCGCCAATTTGTAAAGTATAGTCGTCTAAAGCAGTTTGCATTAAGGGTAGATATTTGTTCTCAGAAGTTTATTTATTTTTTATAAACAAGTTCTCTGAGACACTAATTCATTTTATGCAGGCAATAGCTAGTACTCTGGATGAAGAAGAGTTAGCTGATCTCAAGGACCAGTTTCAAGTAATTGATGTTGATAAAAGTGGTTTAATAAGCTTTGAAGAAATGAAACAGGTTAGACTTGATAAATTTTTTCTTGCATGCTTTGGAAAGTTTGGTTTAGGCATCAGCATGACACTGATATTCTCTATCAGTATTATTTTACAAGATTTGAGGGTTTTTTTGCTTATATATATATATTTAAAATGCATATTTTTTACAACCTGGTATGCAAAAAAAATAATATATTTATCAATCATGTGGATCATTGCTAACAATGTTTGTTGCAGAATGATGTAAAACTCCATTTAGCTTTTGTTGAATATATAATGAAATTGCCTATAGTTATTGATGTACATATGTAATTGCTTTGGAGTTCACTTTAGACAATCATTATATAGTGATCTATGTCACCATCTGCTTAAATGAGAGAATTTATCTACTAACTTGTTAGGCCCAACTACTAGTCTAAAACGCTCAAGACTAAGTAAATAGCAACCTGTTCATTTAAGCCTACGAAGCTCTTTTCCTAGCTCACAATTTCTCATGTTAAACTAAACTATGGTATCATAGTCCCCCTCATTTAACGAATGCTTTAATGTTGCTACACCAAAACCCAAAATTGTTCCTAATGATGGTATAGAGGGTGATGGTGAATCCTTATAATTCATGTAGCTCTTCTAGCACATTTCATCATGTCTAGGATTGGTTTCTTTCTATCATACCATTATATGACAACACATGAAGTAAAAGGATTGAGTCATTTACTTGTTGCACTCGACAATTGGTTCAGAATGAATAAACCAAGACAATAATAGTTGACTCATATAATCTTGTAAGCTGCTTGCATTAGCTGTTGGCTCTCTATGTCGGACTAAATTAGGGTGCCACAATCTACCTTCTCGTCTTTTATGTGGGTTGAATTCTTAAGTATATTGTGCACATCAGATCTTTACATCAAGGACAGTCTATTAATGTAAATTGTAGAACCATTTACTTATCTTCTATATGAATAGATTTCATTTTATTTCATGTTGAAACTCAAGATCAGGGCTTAGGGTAAATGGGGTGACAACATGGATTGTTATTTAGATTGGATAAGTTGAAGGAATTGAGAAATAGAAGGCATCTTCCTTCCTAGGTTCTGCATTGGCAGGATTGTATGTTACACGTTACTCTTCTTAAGTACAGTAGATAAAGTGGGCAATTTTGACACTGCAAGGTTAGACAAGAAGTGGTTGTGCTCTATGCCTATATTCTGTAACAGTGGGGCATAGTGACCATTTCAGTAAACAATTTTGGACTTTCTTTAATGCCTGGGCTCAGGGAAAGAGTTATCCATTTAGTTGTAGGAAAGAGTTAATTAGGAAATAAATGCCTAAAGATTTCTGATGGTCCTGTCGAAGCCTATGTGAATCCATGTGTTGCATATACAAGTTGAATCTCAACGATACTCTTCTCACCCTACACTTTTAACAATTGTCATTCCTTTAAAATGAGTGAGTAGCATTGATGCATATAATGCAGAAATTTACATTCTTAGCAAGGAAGATTTAGAAGCTGAAATTTCTACTGGAACGTGATATTGTAACTAGTTTCTTGTTTTGAATTATAATTTTTTACTTAAAAGGTATTTCATGGTTTTGCCTTATAGAGAGAGAGAGACTCATGACTTCGAGCAGCATTTAGTTCCTCTAAGTCTCTAACATATTTCTTGATTTTTATTTGCCACTCTTGTACTTACTTTTTTCATTTAGTACTGCCTTCTCTCCATTGTTTACTTTTTTCATTTCGGGCTACCTTCTCTCCATTGTCCAGTGTCTATTAAGTGTTACACAATATAGTGGTCCATTCGCAATACATAAATTAGAATCAATTTGGAAAATGTACTATCTCTGACTCTGCTGTTAATGATTTTTTGGTCATGGTCAGGCTCTTGCAAAGGATGTGCCTTGGCGATTAAGAGGACCACGCGTACCAGAGATTCTTCAGGCTGTAAGTCTCTCAGTTCAGTATCATTATTATAGTTGTCTGCTGATTCAGCTACTGTACTGTTTCTATTGAATTATGCATTTAATTCTGATATCAATCTGCTTTGGACTACTTCACAAATTGCTAGTACAACACACATGTAGTTCTTTTAGCAAATTGGAATGCTATAGATAAGTAATTTTTACTTCTTTGATTCATCGTAAATTATGCTTGTACATTTGATAGTTCCATCACTTGCTTTGCTCTGAGACTACTTTTCTTACAGCATTACTTCTAAAATGTATATCTCTGTCACTATATGTGATTAATGTTTGTTTAAACAAACTGGAAACAGTTTTTTTTTAAAAAAAATTTATTTCCAAAATTTTCATTTATCAACATTCTTACATTTTCCCCCTTGTTTTGGGGGAAAATTAAGCAACTTTATCTAAAAAATATATATGAAAAAGAAAACAAAAAGCATAAAAAGGCAAGCTGCTGCATTCTTTAATGGTTTACTGGATCACCAGCACATTCCTATCGCATGATTATGCATAGAAGGATGAAATTAAATGAACTTGTTAGGCCTATTGCCCTGACCCTAAATTCTTGAAGTCAATGAATCGTCTTGTTAATAAGTAATCATACATGCGTCATAACAACAAAGAGGTACACCACCTAAACTCAAATGAACCCATCTTAAATTAATGTCGATACCAATTAACAAACGAACCTCAACTGATCTTACACAATCTTACCAATTTGTCGAAACTGATGGACTGATGATTTATGTTATACCACAGATAGATAGCAACACCGATGGACTTGTTGATTTCACAGAATTTGTTGCAGCAACTTTGCATGTGCATCAGATGGAGCAAGACTCTGACAAGTGGCATGTCCGATGTAAAGCCGCTTTTGACAAATTCGACATGGACGGGGATGGATACATTACACCAGAGGAACTTAGAATGGTGAGCTTCTTTAGCATTATGGTTTTTATATTAGTTTGTGGTGGTCACAATAACAAATGTGAAAAAGTCAGTGTATCGTGGTACCGAAGTAATGCACACCACTCAGTATCAGAACACGATAGAATTTACAGTATATTACTCGAGCAATCTTCGAGGGCAGATATCCAAATAGGCCCTGCTAATGATGAATTCTGTATACAAACCCGCCCTATTTGAAAATACCAATCCAGACCACCTCTTACCTATTGTACCGAGATAACATTTTCTGGCCATTAAACTGTTTCGCCAAACAACTTGATAAAGAACATCATTAAACTTTCAAGTCAAAGTTGGTCTAGATGATACCAGTACACTTAAGCATGAGGAGAAAAACCTGTCATATGGTTTCACCAAATAAATAGTTTGTATTAAAATTAGACCATTAGCAAGTTTCTTTTGGTGAAACAAGTCGACAACTTGATGATCATGGTCAAAAAGAAATGTATTTTGGTACAATTGATGAGACTGGGTCTAGATTCGGCATTTTAGGGTAGGTTGTCGAGCGAGGAGTTATTACACTCCAAGAACTGCACCTATGGGAATAGCACTTGAGCATTCCTCCTGTTAAGTATAGAATTTGTAGGTAAGAGCATGCATTATGTGATGTGGTATCATCTTTTGATTTTCAACAGGTTACATGTTCGAGTCTCGGTGATTTTCAAGTGTTTTACCTTACTCTCGATCAGAGGATCATATCTTCCATTTTTTATCAGAAGTTATCATGATTCTTATCTTCTAGTCTGTATGTCGCCAGATATTGATACAATTCAATTTTCTGAATTGCTTAAAATTTCTAACTGGAGATTGATTCCTAATTGCAGCACACTGGCTTGAAGGGTTCGATCGAACCGTTACTAGAAGAAGCTGATATCGACAAAGATGGCAGGATCAGCTTGTTGGAATTCCGTAAGCTCTTAAGAACCGCAAGCATGAGTTCGAATGTTCCTAGTCCATCTGGTGTAAAAAATCCTCAGTTTTTCTAACTTGCTTTGTCGATCGAGGGAAAGGAACACCGTCGAAGGTTGGCAGATTTATTGTCGCCTATATTCCTCTCCCCGACATATCTCAGGCTTTATCAAGAGCCACTGTGGGCATCGTTGTTTTCTTCTTTCTTGGCTTTGACTGCAGCAGCATTGCGATCAGTTAGAGCTAGAGATAGCGAAAACTTTGGTAAGAACTATGTGAAGAAGGACTAGGGATGGATGTAAAATAACAAAACTTTCATGCACAGTTTGTACATTAGGTTGCACAAGGGTTTGCTTTCGCCCAAAAAATGTGGTGTGGTATTGTGTATATCTAGTTCAAATTGTTCAGTATGAATAGAACATATTCATGCCTCTTCTAGTTATTCTTCTACTTTTTCTTTTTCTTTATAGTTGTCTCTTTTCTCTTTTTTTTTTTTGTTTTTTTTTGTTTTATTGTAGTTCCTATTTGGATCATGTTTCATTTTCTCATAAACATCCAGTGGGGAAAATTCAGATTTAGCAAAGTTTTATCCCCCATTATTTCACAGCTAACTCCATATATTGTCGAAACTGCAAGCTCAATTTCCACCTAACAGGAGAGAGCCTCCTCCGCACCAAAGCGCAAATGATGCCTTCTCGCTTAGGATCTCAATATGACTACTATTAACAATGGAGGAACATTCAAATGATGAAATCAAAAACTTTAGGGACCCAACTATGGAAGATGAAACTAGAGAAATTTGAATTAGGATGGTAAATTAATCAGACTATTGTGAATAAATTTGATGAACAAGTTTGACATTCAGTTTGATACACATAAGATCAATTAATAAACAAATTTAAATAATTCGCTAAACTAAATAAACATGTTTGAACACATGTGTTCAACTCGTTAATGTTCATGAAAATATTCGTGAACCATATTCATCAATAAAATTCTTATCAATATACTAAATAAATAAACAAGCAAACTTTCAAAATAAATAAATAAATTTACTTTGTCAAACTCAATAACAGATCAAACAAGTTTAAATATAAAAGTTTCAAACAATCAAATAAATTTGAATTGAGAATTTGATCAAATTTAAACAAATTAAACTCAAGTCAAACTTGAACCAAAGTTAAGTTAAAAAAAATCAAACATATTCATTTCTACATATTGATTCATTTTAGACTTAACTTATCTACTTTATCAAATACCATAAAATTTAGCTACTTGCATTGTTTACCGTCCTAATTTGAATTTGAACTCTCCCTGGAAAATAAATTTTTAGGGTTTGGCTCTGTTATCGTATTTTAATGTCATTATTTTATTTTATTTTAAAGATATTTAGATGTAATTATTTGGCATCACTAAAGGAAATATATTATGAACACAGAAATAAAATAGTCAGAAGTGCTTTAGAAAACAACAAAGTAATAAAATAGTCAGAATTTAAATTTTAATTAGAATAAATATTTTAAAATTTGATTTTTAAGTGTTTATAAATTATATTTTAGATTTATCCCATAGAAACTTTCCATATTAATATTCCATTATTAGCAAGAATTAAAGGTCTGGTCATTCTTGCAAATTGATTCAGCCGTAGGCAGTGCTCCAGAAACGCTTAACGGTGCCTCGATCGAGGATTCGAAGCACCGCCTCGTTGGTGGTGCACCTCGGCGTCTTGAACTGGCTAACCGCCGCGCCGTTACCGACGTAGTGCTCCATTATCTCCCGGAACGTCCCGGCGGCGACTACCCTGAGCTCCAGCGGGCCGATCGACCTCGTCCGCCTCGACACCACGTACCCCTGGTCCGCGAAGGCCGCGTCCATGGCGGCGCAGCACTCCTTCAACACCCCCTCCGCCGCCTTCCCCTTCAGCTCCCAGTAGACCACGTAGTGCCCGGAGCACTCCCCCGCGGCGACGACGTCGGCGTAGCTCGTGAAGTCCACCAGCTCCGCCCCCGATTCCGACAGCAACCCCGCCGCCGTCTCCACTGCCTGCTGCAGGTCCCGCTCCGTGTTCTTGTCGATGTTAACCGTCAAGATGAGATTTTTACGGTAGACGAACGCCAGCCGCGGCGCGCGCTTGTAGAATCCGGTGACCTCCACCACATCCCCCAGTCGGTAACGGTACAGTCCGTTGAAGGTGGTGAGGACAATTTCGTACTTCCGCCCGACCACCACGCCGGCGAGCGGCACCGGTTGCTCTGCCTCCAAAATTCCTTTTTTATCCCGTTCGTCGAGCAGGGGAATGAACTCGAAGTATGCGAAGGTGGGCATCACCGTGAAGGTCACTTTTTCTGGCGGGTTCTCCGGCTCCAAGTTCGCTCCGATCCAGCTCTCAGTGGAGCCGTAGCCGGCGGAGACCAATGGCACCGCCTCGCCGCCGGCGTAGTGCCTCAGCTTCTTCGTGTACGGAATCATCGAGCCGGTCATGATGGCGGACACGTACTTGGCGTTGGGCCACAGCTCCGGGATCAATCCGAACCACCCCAATTCCTTCAACTTCTCACATTTCTTCTTAATTTCCGACGCGAGAACCGGCTCCGGCCGCCGGAGATGCTCCGCGACAGCCTTCCTCATCTCCGGCGAGGTGATATTGGCGCTTAGCTTCCCCTGTTCAATGTCGGAGCAGAGGTCCTCCCACTTGGCTTCAAAGGCGGCAAAGGCCTGCACGATGCAGTAGGCGAAGGTGGAGGAGACGCACTCGACGTCGTGGAGGAGGAGAAGGCCCAGGAGGAGGTGACAGTAGAGGGACTGCTGGTAGTCGCCGCCGGCGATCACTTCGTAGGGGCTGCAGGTGAAGCATTTGATGGTTCTCTGCTTTGTCCTGAACTCCTCGCTGGCGAAGTAGTGGCTCGTCGCCGTTCCAGCCAGGATGCCGCCGCCCGGAGTACGAAATTGCTTGCTGCTGTAGATGAACTCCAAGATTCTACCGCCGGCCTTGGTCGGGAAAATCCTACAAGAATAATTTATTTTTTAAAAAAAATAAACGTTCAACAATTAATTACTTCAAAATTCGATCTGCGAGTTAAGATCAAGAACACCTTGATATGTGAGCAACTGCCAATCTTGAGATCTGGAGAGTAGATTGACAGTTGAAGCGTGTGAAGGGCACGTACTTTGGCCGGCCATCGGTAGTTCCTGAGCTGCAAATGATCAAAATTGGTTAGTTAAATATATACAATTGAAAATTTAAACTAATGAAGAATAATTTTACATCTACTTACAACAATTAAAGAACGCACTAGAATAGTTTGAGACGAGAAAGAGAGAGATGGTTTTTTTTTTTTTGGAGGGGAGCAGTGGATGCCAAATCTATCAGAGACGATCTTTTAGGGTTTAGGTTCGAGATTTAGGGCTTATTATAAGGGATAATTTTGTCATTAAACAACTGCACGAATTACCTGAGCGAGAGCATGGTGATGGGGTCGGCCGTGAGCAGTGGGGAGGCGTCGCCGCCTGCGATTCGTCGGATGTACGGCTCGAAGTCCGCGTGCGAAGCCAGCGGAACCGCGGAGGCGAAAAGCGCCTCGAGCTCGGCGGCGCCCATCCCGCCGACGCCGTCCGCCGCGCCGCCGAGCCACCTCCGCAGGTACTCCGTCCCGAGGTTGGCCTCCAGGATGCGGCGCAGCGTCTCCGCCTGCACTTCACCGGCGTTCTCCGCCACCTCCTCGAACCAGCCCAGCACGGCCGCGCCGTCGGCGTCCTCCGCCGGGAAATCCCGCCACGCGTCGCCGCCGGCCATGAATGAAACAGGGGAAGGAAGGGAGGAAGGAAGGAGCAAGCGACAGGGTTCGAATCAATGGAAGCCGACGAAATCAATGCGTATTTATAGTGGAACAGAGGGAAGAAGACAACGTAATTATTGATTGTACGACGGATGGCTGGCCACAAGACTCATCCTCGATCTGAACCGTCGCTGAGGGAAGAGGCAGATCGCGGTGCCTCGATCTGATCGACGATCACGAGAGCGGCGCCGAACTGCGATCTTTATTGTTTCCACCGGAGCTCCGGCGACGGAAAGAAGGAAAGACAGGGCGATTTAGGCGAACAGCTGCTGTCACGGGATAATTTTCTATTATTGAAAACGAAGTCTGATTGAACGCGATCTCGGATGAGGGTTGCCATTTAAAACTCAAGATATTTTCGTGGGACGATATATAGATGTTGTTAAATGAGATTATGGATAGAAATTCTGCGCATTTGTATATATTTTTTTTTATATCTTGATGATCTATACTAATAATTAGTAATCGATTTATTTTTTCATCTAAGACAGATTAACAAAAGCTGGACAAGCGAATCATATTTAAAACTTAATAAGAATAAAACGAAAAGTGATCTTGGGAGTATCGAATCACTTTACGCAATGATGAACGAACACTTAAATGGGGAAACTGTGCAGAATTAGCGAGTATTTTCAGCATTTTCCAGTGTTGCCACTTCTGTTTCGTCCATTTTTGGTATTTAGAAAACTAGATTTTGTTTGTCTTATTTAGCTTATTCCTGATCCGCCATGTAAGACTGAAGAGTAAGATAGCATTTTATTGGAGAACCACGCACATAACTTTCGAGATTTCTTATTTGCTTTCTCGATTGGCACGCGGTTGTTATCTATCTGTATATTTATTTGTTTGATCTCTGTGATCAATTCCAAGTGAATATAAAAGGTCTGACTTTCTTATAAAACAGGTCATCGTACTAGATACAATGCCGATGATTTATCTATTTTTCGAAAGTGCTGGATGATCATTTTATCTTTTTGCCACAAGATTTCTTCTTATTTGTCACCCCTACGGGTGTAGCCAAGTTAGTATTTGAACAAGATTTACCATCAGATAATATGGTTCGATTCTCGGTAAATACTGTTTCAAATTATCTCATATCTCATGTAGACATGAAGATCGTTTGTTAAGGTTGAATAAACCTTCATAATTTAGGTTGGATCGTGAATTCGCTAGAGGGAGGTGAATAGCGATTAAAATAAAATCATTTATCGAGTTAGAGTGCACAACGAAAGAATAAAATCAGAGCAAAGCTAACATGAACCGATTTTACTTGGTTCGAAGCTTTCGTCGATTCTAACTCCAAGCTCGCATTTGTTGAGTACTTTCGATGTGCAATCCACTAACAATTCGTTAAAATATTACAAGCGAAAGTACAAGATTTTTTAAAGAAAAGATACCGACAACAATAAGGAAAAGCAAAATTAGTGTGTGTTGGTGCAGGAAGCATCTGACAATTGAACTTATGTTTTGATTATGTCAAAGGGTTCAAGTTAAGTTGTGTTGTTATCTAATGTACTTGAATGAGTTTACAGGAAAGTCCTAACTGCGGTTAGGCAGGTGGAAAATCCTAAGGGGCGGTAACCTTAGGTCTTAGAGGGTGGTAACCCTAGGTGGTTGAAAACTCCAAGGGACGGTAACCTTAAGTCCTAGGGGTGGTAACTCTAGGTGGAGAAAAACCCTAAGGGACAGCAACCTTAGATCCTATGGGGTGGTAACCCTAGGTGGTGAAAATTCTTAAGGGGGGAATAACCTTAGGTCATAGGGGGAGGTAACCCTAAGTGGCGAAAAACCCTAGGGAGTGGTAACTCTAGGTCCAAGGGGGTGGTCACCCTAGGCAAAAAGTCAAGTTGGTTTGGAGGACCGGACTGGCATAAGGTATGCTCTCCTGAGTGGAGTAGGTGAGGACGCGTTCCCCGGAAGAATGAACAGTATGCGTCGGTTTGACCTAGGGTTTCCGGTCGAAAATTCGAAGTCAGAACCGGACAGTCCGTGGCTGTCAAACTTTTTTATTATTATGTTTATTATGTGTGCTAACATTGTTTTGCAAGATATGTGGTTGTGTTGTGGACTAACCTATCTTGCAGGGGCGAAAGGGCACTTTTGGCCTCGAATGAACAGTACCCGAGGCACCCTCATGGAGCTTGAGGCACCTCGGGTGCAAGGCAGATGCTGTTGGTGCAACATCCCTCAGGTCAAGGTTGACCTGGTTGACCAAGCTGAGTCTTGGTTTGAGTTTAGATGTTTGACAATAAGAAATTGATTGAAGAAGAGTCAAGTAGGTCAAGGTTGACCGGATACTTGACTGGGAAGTCCTAACTGGGATGTTAGGTAGAAGGGAAGTCCTGGTGAGTGAAGCCAGGCAGAAGAAAAGCCCTAGTGAGTGAAGCTAGGCAGATGGAAAACCCTAGTGAGTAAAGCTAGGTGAAAGTCCTGGTGAGTGAAGCCAGGTGAAAGCCCTAGTGAGTGAAGCTAGGCAGATGGAAAACCCTAGTGAGTGAAACTAGGTGAAAGTCCTGGTGAGTGAAGCCAGGCAAGGGAAAATCCAGATGGATCAAGGATGATCGGACATCTGGTGTTGGGAAGTCCAAGTAGGTCAAAGGGTTGACTGGATACTTGGCACGAGGAAATATAGATAGGTCAAAGGGATTGACCAGACATCTGATGGAAGTCCAAGTAGGTCAAAGGGAGTGACCAGATACTTGGCATGAATAGAAAAGTCCTAGTGGGTCAAAGGGATTGACCGGACACTTGGTGGGAAGTCCTAGCAGGTCAAAGGAGTGACCAGATGCTAGGCATGGTGTACCAACAGGTCAAGGTTGACCGGGTGTTGGTTTGGTAGGCTTGGGACTTGGTTTTGGGCAAAAACCAAGTACTGGATCGATCAGTGGATCGATCCAGGAGCTGGATCGATCAGTGGATCGATCCAGGAGCTGGATCGATCAGTGGATCGATCCAAGCCTTTTCTAGCGAACAGAGAGCCTCTGGATCGATCCGTGGATCGATCCAGATGTCCCAATCGATCAGTGGATCGATTGGGAGTGGATCGATTGGGACGCGGCTGCTTCGCGCGATAAGCGCTGGATCGATCCATGGATCGATCCATGGATCGATCCAGGCGTTTTTCCCAGAGCACAGAGGCGCTCTGGATCGATCCGTGGATCGATCCAAAGCCTCCCCGATCGATTGGGAACATTCGAATCGATCGGGATCCGACCGTTGGCGTCGATAAAGGCCGCAGGCGCACTATTCCTTCGGCATCTCTTCTCCGATTCACTCTAGATCTCTCACCAGCTCCTCCACAGCGCTCTTGAAGCTAAGATCGCCAGTTCTTGAAGGATCTTGGAGGTTTTCCAAGTCAAGAGGCGGATCAACAACAAGAAGAGAAGTTAGGGTTAGGGTTTTTACTGCACATCTTGTAAGCTTTTGCTTATCTTGTATTTCCCTTTCTTCTTCTTGTATTGAGAGTGTTGTAAGGCTTCTCCGCCTTTGGTAGTTACCATAAAGGAGTGTTATTCATAGTGGAGGGTGTGTGCGTGGTGTGGATCCTTGGATTAGTCACCTCCTTTGGAGGTGGATACCAAGTAAAATCCTAGTGTTAGCGTTGAGTGTTTTGTTTCTGTATTTTCCGCTGCATATTCTTGAAGAAACAAACAACGCCAAGCAACGTCGAGCAACGAGAGAACGCGACGAGCTATTCACCCCCCCTCTAGCTACTTTTGGTCCTAACAAGTGGTATCAGAGCGAGGCCGCTCTTCACCGGAATCATCGCCGGAAGGGTCAAGCATAACAAGAAAAGCTAGAGGGTGAAGAAGTTGGAGCAAATTCTTCAAGTTCAAGACTTTATCAAGCTCAACTTCAAGATGCAATTCCAAGATGGACTTGGATTTGACACAAGGGTGGCTCCACCGTACACATCCACAAGCTTCGATTCTTGGAAATCAAGAATCGAAAATTTTCTTATGATGGAGATAGAGCAATGGTTTGCTCTAATGGAAGGCTTCAAGGCTCCAAAAAATTCAAAGGGCAAAGTTCTCAAGAGGAGCAAGTGGAACCAAGAGCAAGTTCAAAGGTGCGATGCAAATGACAAAGTGACCAAGCTTTTGGTCAATTTATTGCCAAGCACCATCCTTTGCAAAATTGGAGAATTTGAAGATGCAAAGGAATTATGGAGCAAATTGGCCAAGCTTCATGAAGAGATCCCCTCCACTATACAAGAGCAAGAAGTATCCAGAGAGGGTGACTCTTTGGAGCAAGACCAAGAGGAGGACTCCGAGGTTGAGAGATGCTCAACCTCCGAAGAAGAGGAAATCCAAGAAGCTTCATCCTCAAGGGAATGTAACGAAGGGAACAAGGAGGGAGCATACTCCTTGTTTCATATTCAAGATGATGAAGCCTCCACCTCTAGGATTGAGGGGGAGCAATCCTTGGTGACGCCGGATCAAGAAGAAGGAGAAGCTTCTACATCCGGGTCAAGAGACAAAGAGGAGGAAGAAGATTCTACCTCCACAAGTCAAGAAAAATCAAATGGAGGAGAATCAAGGTCCGATCAAGAGGAAGCTTCTACCTCCGGATCCAAAGGAAAAGATGCCACCCCTACAGCAAAGGTATAAATATTTCAATTAATAATAAAAATCATATTATATGCTTTGAGTGTAGGGAACATGGGCACTACAAGAGCAAGTGCCCTAAATTGGCCAAGAAGAAGGGCCAAGTGGCACAAAAAGGTAAGGTGAAGCCCAAGGAGACCATCCCCGGAACAAAGAAGAGCAAGGAGCACATTGTGTGTTTCTCTTGCAATCAAAAGGGGCATTATCGGAGTCAATGCCCTAAAGGGAAAAAGGTGGTCAAGGCTCAAGGAGGAAGCTCAAGTCAAGGGGGAGCCTCTAAGGTAAAAATGAAGGTAACTTTTATTGAGCCTACCCCGTTAAATTATGGTAGAAAGCATGATAGTTCTAACTTATATCATTTTAATGCGATTTACCATAAGAATAGGAAGCATGAGGGCTTTAAGGAAAAGCATGTGGCCCTACATGCCAAAACTACTACCCCTAAGGCTAGGAGTGTAGATAAAAATCTAGGCAATCACACTAAGGACCATAGTTACAAGCCTAGAAACAAAAATGCTCATGGACCAAAGCCTAAGGATTTAGTGAGGGAAAATCAAGTCTTGAGGTCAAGACTTGATAAAATGGAAAAGACCCTAAAAAGGATGGAAAATATCCTAAAAGGGAAAAATGAGCATAGCCTAGGTCTAGGAGCACATAGGTCATCTAATGGCCATAGAGGTTTGGGATACAAACCCAAGGCTAAGAAGGATGTGCCCTCTTACCATAGGGTTCCATATAGTTATGGAACAAACCCTACGTCTAGTGGCCAAGTCAAAAATACTAGGGAAGTCATCCCTAAGAGTATTTTTGCAACAAATGTGACTAAGACCTCTAAGAAGTCAAAGAAGGTCACAAAGAAGGTCACAAGGGAAGAAATCCCTAGGGTTGACCTAGAAAATGTGACCAAGGCTTCTAAGAAGCTCAACAAGGTCACTAGGAAGGTATCTAGGGAAGTTATTCCTAGTGAGTACCTAGAGCATCCAAGGAGCACCAATAGGTTTTGGGTTCCTAGGAGCATCTTCTCTACCCCATAGATGAGTTAGAGAGTGTCAACTCCGATTAGAAGGGTAGTTAACCCAACTTTGAGGAAATTGACACTCAAGAAGCATTTTCAAGGTTTTTGTTAACCTTTGAAAATGAAATGGAATTATTGTTTATTCTTTGAAAGAGTAAAATGTGCCAAAATTTGAGAAAAATTGATTTTATTGTAATTGGCACAAATTGGAAAAATATAAGAAATACCAAGTTGAGATTTTGGTATTTTCTTAGGATTACTCTTGAGGAAAAATGAAATATGCCAATATTTGAGGATATGCTTAATTTTAATTGGCAAAATAAATTCAAGAGATTAAAGAAATGTCAAGTTGGGTTTTGACATTTTCTTAAGGAAATTGGGCAATCTAGGTTTAAGTTGTAAGTTTAGCTAAGATTTTAAGGATACTTAGGTAGTTGATCTAAGTATATTTTATTTATGCTAAATTTTGCCATGATTGTTTGCTCATCATATGCCATGACATCATGTTTATTTTTGCATTCATGTTTTATTATGCAAAATCCAAAAATACCATGTCATGACATTCATACATCATGTAGTTATAGGAATCTTTCTTTTGAAAGTTATTTTATTTTGATGTATGCCATAACATTATCATGCATTAGTTTAATTCCTTGTAATTAAGGACAAATGACATTTTAGCAACACTTATTAACAAGTGACATCCTAGGTGGATGTCTAATACCTTTAAAATGCCTAGATAGATATGCATGATCCCTAGATTAGGGCAAAACCAAAATCTACATCTCACAAAGACTATAAGGTGACTTGTATGTGGTTTAATGCACATTAGATACAAGTGAGATGTTAGGATGATGAACAAAGCTCAAGATGTTGATTTAGTGCATTCTTTTGAGTTTTTAGGTTCATTAAAACACATAGTTATGTGTTTTCCCATCATTGGGAAAGCTAATGTACAAGTCATGTGCATTAAGCCCAAGGAACATGATGGGATATTGGTTTTTAAAAGGTTTTAAAAAGATTTTGGAAAACCTTGGTGAAGGCTATCTTTTGATAGTAATCACCATTGAATAGTTAGACACAAACTTGAAGAAAACACTAAAGTTTTTGCAAGATTTCAAGTTTGTGTCAATCTTTGAAAATATGAAGTATTTTCATAGAAAACTATTTTTCTTTGATAGTATATGGCCTAAATAATGTCTACACGAAATTTCATGATTTTTGGATTTTTGTAGAATTTTCTAAGGATTTCTGAAGTTGACTGAAATGGAATTTCAGCAACTATCAGAGCTCCGATCGATCCATGGATCGATTGGAGTGCCTGAATCGATCCATGGATCGATTCAAAAGGCAAGTCACCCGCGAGCAGAAGCTCGCTGGATCGATCAGCCGATCGATCCAGGTAGTCTGAATCGATCAGCGGATCGATTCAGAAAGGTTCAATCGATTGGAACCCAACTCCAATCGATCCAAGTTGCTGATTTTGGGCTGGGAAGGCCTGATTTCAGCACCTTTGAACCTCTTTGAGTCTAGGTAACCATTCCAAATCCCTAAAATACATGTGTATACATACAAAGGGTGTTTTCATGTGAAAACAAGGATGGATTGGTTAAGGAAGACTTCATTGAAGTTTAGGTTGAGGTTTGTTTCAAATTTTGAGTATTTGAACCTCAAAACTTCTAAATTTGGGTTTCCTAAAGGTTTAGGGATTCCAAGTCATTATTGGTGCAATGACAGAAGTTACCACCATGTCTTTAGGGGGAGGGACTCTTTAAAGACATGAAAAATTATTTTTCATGAACCTTGGAAGGTGGTTAACCTTCTGTAAAGAAAATGCTCATGTATGAGCTTTTGAACTTGAAATAGGGAGTGGATATCCTCATTATTTCAAGTGGGAACTCAAGTGGTTAGAAAATGCTCAAGGTTGGGTATTTGTCTACATTGAGGGAGAAGTTAAGGATAAATGAAGGGTATGGGACCTTCATTAT
This sequence comes from Zingiber officinale, assembly GCF_018446385.1. Taxonomy (NCBI): domain Eukaryota; kingdom Viridiplantae; phylum Streptophyta; class Magnoliopsida; order Zingiberales; family Zingiberaceae; genus Zingiber; species Zingiber officinale. The sequence goes on along the minus strand of NC_055991.1, from coordinate 118,605,818 downwards.
CGTGTTGATCACAATGAGTGATGTTGTGAACAACGATGAGCAACTCTTCAGGGGGAGAGTCGTCAACAAATGGATTTGGTGATGTGTACCCAAAATTGGGGCATGGGTTGATGTGTGCCCAAAGATGGGTTGATGTGTGCCAATAGGGGGAGAATGAAAGGACCTGTGAATGGGTGTAAGTTAGGCTTTCATTACCTAGAGGGAGTGTGCCCTCTTAGGGGGAGAATGAAGAGCCTAATTTATGTGTTCATTGCCTAGTGGCATGAAGATTGAGGCTATAGGATTTGCCTAACTTACATGTGGTATTGTAAGTGTTATTGTGGTATTGTCAAACATCAAAAAGGGGGAGATTGTTGGTGCAACATCCCTCAGGTCAAGGTTGACCTGGTTGACCAAGCTGAGTCTTGGTTTGAGTTTAGATGTTTGACAATAAGAAATTGATTGAAGAAGAGTCAAGTAGGTCAAGGTTGACCGGATACTTGACTGGGAAGTCCTAACTGGGATGTTAGGTAGAAGGGAAGTCCTGGTGAGTGAAGCCAGGCAGAAGAAAAGCCCTAGTGAGTGAAGCCAGGCAGAAGAAAAGCCCTAGTGAGTGAAGCTAAGCAGATGGAAAACCCTAGTGAGTAAAGCTAGGTGAAAGTCCTGGTGAGTGAAGCCAGGTGAAAGCCCTAGTGAGTGAAGCTAGGCAGATGGAAAACCCTAGTGAGTGAAACTAGGTGAAAGTCCTGGTGAGTGAAGCCAGGCAAGGGAAAATCCAGATGGATCAAGGATGATCGGACATCTGGTGTTGGGAAGTCCAAGTAGGTCAAAGGGTTGACTGGATACTTGGCACGAGGAAATATAGATAGGTCAAAGGGATTGACCAGACATCTGATGGAAGTCCAAGTAGGTCAAAGGGAGTGACCAGATACTTGGCATGAATAGAAAAGTCCTAGTGGGTCAAAGGGATTGACCGGACACTTGGTGGGAAGTCCTAGCAGGTCAAAGGAGTGACCGGATGCTAGGCATGGTGTACCAACAGGTCAAGGTTGACCGGTGTTGGTTTGGTAGGCTTGGGACTTGGTTTTGGGCAAAACCAATCTGGATCGATCGATGGATCGATCCAAGCCTTTCTAGCGAACAGAGGTCGGATCGATCCGTGGATCGATCCAGATGTCCCAATCGATCGGTGGATCGATTGGGATGCATCCCGGAGCGCCGGATCGATCCATGGATCGATCCAGCGTTTATCGATAGGCGCTGGATCGATCCGTGGATCGATCCAAAGCCTCCCCGATCGATTGGGAACATTCGAATCGATCGGGATCCGACCGTTGGCGTCGATAAAGGCCGCAGGCGCACTATTCCTTCGGCATCTCTTCTCCGATTCACTCTAGATCTCTCACCAGCTCCTCCACAACGCTCTTGAAGCTAAGATCGCCAGTTCTTGAAGGATCTTGGAGGTTTTCCAAGTCAAGAGGCGGATCAACAACAAGAAGAGAAGTTAGGGTTAGGGTTTTTACTGCACATCTTGTAAGCTTTTGCTTATCTTGTATTTCCCTTTCTTCTTCTTGTATTGAGAGTGTTGTAAGGCTTCTCCGCCTTTGGTAGTTACCATAAAGGAGTGTTATTCATAGTGGAGGGTGTGTGCGTGGTGTGGATCCTTGGATTAGTCACCTCCTTTAGAGGTGGATACCAAGTAAAATCCTAGTGTTAGCGTTGAGTGTTTTGTTTCTGTATTTTTCGCTGCATATTCTTGAAGAAACAAACAACGCCAAGCAACGTCGAGCAACGAGCGAATGCGACGAGCTATTCACCCCCCCCTCTAGCTACTTTTGGTCCTAACAGATGCAGCGCACGTAGCAGGGCTGGAGGCGCCTAGGACGGAGCTGGAGGCGCCTCAGACAAGCTTGGAGGCACCCTCTAGGTGTATGGAGGTGCCTTCAACTGGATAAGCTGCGAAGGATTCAGCGCTCATCCGCATGGTTGACTCGGCACTGTGGAGGCGCCCATAAGGGGCTTTGAGGCGCCTCCAATAGCCTATTTAAGAAAATCTCGACCAGTAGCTTGGGTATTTAATCAACAAGCAATCCTTCTGCAACAAGCTGCTAAAGAGATGTTCCGACTAAACTATGACAAGTCCCCAACAACCTGGAACTACTATTTTATGTTTTATTATTGTCGATATAAGTTTCCTCTACATTTAATTGTAAACACTTATTGTACTGAATTTGCGATATTATAGTTGTTGTCCACCGAAAGCGATCAACGATCACGGGCCTTGGAGTAGGAGTCGCCCAAGGCTCCGAACCAAGTAAATCTTGGTGTCTTTGTGTCTTGTCTTTATTTCTTATTCTGCTACTTTACTCGTCGAGTTTTTCGAATATGAAATGCGTGAAAGTCACGAGCGCTATTCACCCCCCTCTAGCGCTTCTCGATCAAACAATTGGTATCAGAGCTAAGCCGCTCTGATTTGGTGAAACCACCAATCAAGCAGGGGGTTCCTATTTTGAAAGAAAATTAGATATTATTTGTGTTAAAAATAAAACCTTACGCATTTCCTTTTTTCCCTCCAAAATCATTTTCAAAAAATTCATTTTCATCTTTTCATCATTGGTCGGCATAAGCGAAATATCGCATTTCCAAAAGTTTGAAATAATATTTTTTTAGTTTTTATTAATTTTTTATTAATATTTTATTAAGATTCTATTATTTTTCCTGAAATTAGTGAATTGTTATTTTTATCTTTCTCCCGCACTACTAATCCAAGACCAAGTCTTTGAATATTTGTCTTTTTTTCCTTTTTGTGTGCAAGATTCGTTTCAATGGCTCTTCAAGAAGGGTATAGCACTGCTCGCCCACCGCTCTTCAGCGGAGATGACTTCAATTACTGGAATGGCCGAATGGAGGTGTATCTCCAGACTCACTTTGAAGTCTGGATAATCGTCAAAATCAGGCTGGAGATAACAATTGACGGTGTCGGCAAGCCACTACCGTACGTGAACTGGGACGCGACTCTTATCAAAAAGGTAGAAGCGAACACCAAAGCGACGTACACTCTTCAATGTGGCCTAACCAAGGAGGAGCTGAACCGCGTCGGCCCCTTCTCAAGTGCAAAGGAATTATGGGAGAAGCTAATTGAGTTACACGAAGGTACTTCTAATACGAAAGTAAGTAAAAATGATTTAATATACGGATTATTTGAGCAGACTGATACTATTCTGGCCGAGGAAGGTGTTGCGTTGGTTGCAGGTACAAGAAAGAAGAAGGCGTTAAAGGCTGTTGGTGCGGTTAGCACTAACGGTCTAGCCTAGGTTTTGATGAATGACAAAATAGTTTAAGTTAGTTTTGTTGTTGATCTAACACTCTGACCGAGTGTGTAGGAGAAGCCCAGACAGGTCGACGGGTTGACCGGATATTTGGCACGAAGTCCAAACGGGTCGACGGGCTGACCAGATGTACGAAGTCCAGCTAGGTCGACGGGCTAACCGAATAGTTGGCGCGAAGTCCAGACGGGTCGAAGGGTTGACCGGACGTCTGGCAGGTAGGTGAAGGTAAGTCACTAGAGTTGAGTGACTGAGAGGACGCATTCCCGGGAAGGGAACTTAGGCGCCGATCCGACTTAGAACCATTTCGAAGCTCTAAGTCGAGATCTTGACTAGATTCTAGTCTCGGAGAGACGGAATCTAATTAATAATCTTTCTGTTAAACTATGAATTGTGCTAATAATCTATTTTGTAGGAGATATAAGTGCCTCGGACTAACATTTTCTTGCAGGAAGGAAGCTGCTGGAAATCAAGGTCCAGGCGCCTAGGAGGTACCTGGGCGCTCGGAGGCGAGAACTTATCCCCAACGTCACTGAGTCGCGTGGAGTTCGCTGGTTGGCTCGGCTACGTCACAACCAGGGCGCCCTGAAGGCTCCAGGCGCCACGGACCTCCTATATAAGGAGGGTCAAGGCTGAAGCTCCAACAACAACTCTCAATTCGATCTCTGGTGCTCCTGCGACGCTGCGAAAGCTCTCCGACAAAGTTCTAGTTCGCTCTTTCTTTACTAATTGTCGGTTTTTATTTTTCCTAATTAATTCTGTACTTAGTCCTGTAATAATCTTTCGAATTAATTAGTGATTGCCCATCGAAAGCGCCCTTGTGTGCGGGCCTTGGAGTAGGAGTCGACACAGGCTCCGAACCAAGTAAATCGAACTGTGTCAGCATTGTTCTTTTCGCTTATTCTTTTTCCGCTGCTTAACTCTTTACGAAAGTTTTTCGATATTCACCCCCCCCCCCCTCTATCGAACGATCACGATCCAACAAGTGATATCAGAGGCGGTACCGCTCTGATTTGGTGCGACCACCAGTCAGACAAGGGGGTGACATTTTTTTTATTTTTTTCGACTTTTCAGCTTTTCGCATAATTCCAAACTGGTACAATTACCTTTTAGGAAATATTTTCTCGTTGCAGTTAATCTAAATTGGTGCAACACCAATTTAGTTTTCTTTATTATTTCTATTTCTTCCCGCACTACTAATCCAAGACCAAGTCTTGGGACTTTGCTTATCTAGCTACTCTCTTGTGTGCAGGATGTCTCAAATCGAAGGCTTCAGTACAGTGCATCCTCCCCTATTCAACGGGGATGATTTTTCGTACTGGAAGAAAAGGATGGAGGTCTACTTGAAGACGGACTTCGACCAATGACTCAGCGTCACAAAAGCCTATAGACCACCAGTTGACAACTCTGGAAATCTACTTGATCCGGAACAATGTGTTGGATCGTGAATTTCGATAGGGGGGTTGAATATCGATTACAAAAATTTCGAAGCGAATAAGCGCAGCGGAAAAGAAAAGAACAAGCCAAAGAGAACGCAAGGATTTACTTGGTTCGGAGCCTTTGGCGACTCCTACTCCAAGGCCCGCACACAAGGGTGCTTTTGATGGGAAATTCACTAGTAGTTCAAAAGATATTATAAACTAAGTACAGAAAATGCTAATGAAAGAATTAAAGCAATACCGACAAAATAAGAGACTTAAAAAAAGAAGCAGCGCGTTTGTTGGAGCTTTGTAGCGTCGCAAGAGCACAGGAGAGCGAGTTCTTCAATTCAGAGTTTTGTTTTAAAGCTCCAGCCCTGACCCTTCTTTTATATGATGCTCGGGGCGCCTGGATCCCTTCCGAGCGCCCTGGTGTGACGTAGCAGGTCCAACTAGTGAGCTCCACGTGTTGACGTCCCGATCAGGATAGAATTCGCCTCCGGGCGCTCGGATCCCTTCCGGGCGCCCAAACCTCCGGGCGCCCGGACCACCTTTCTCCAGGGAACATCTTTCCTGCAAGACAAGATTAGTTCGAGGCAAATAGATAATGTATATCCTGTAAAATAAAGTGTTAGCACAATTTATAAGTTCAACATAAAAAGTATGACTTAGATTTCATTTTTCCGAGACCGGAATCTAGTCACGATCTCGACTTAGATATCCGAAATAGATCTAGGCCGGATCGACGCCTAATGTTCCCTTCCCGGGAACACGTCCTCACCGTCACTCCCCTCCAGTGACTTACCTTTACTCACCTGCCAGACGTCCGGTCAGCCCTTCGACCCGTCTGGACTTCTCGCCAGCTATCTAGTCAGCCCTTCGACCTAGCTGGACTTCGTGCCAAGCGTCCGGTTATCCCGTCGACCCGCTTGTACTTCGTGTCAAATGTCCGGTCAGCCCGTCGACCTATTTGGACTTCGTGCCAAGCATCCAGTCAGCCCGTCAACCCGCTTGGACTTCGTGCCAGACATCCGGTCAGCCTGTCGACCGGTCTGGACTTCGCCTGCACACTCGATCAGAGTGTTAGATAACGACAAACCTAACTTAACCTAATTTGTCATTCATCAAAACTTGGGTTAGACCGTTAGTGCTAACCGCACCAACAATCTCCTCCTTTTTTATGGAATGACAATCTGGTTAAGTTAGTGAAAAAGTATGCACGTAACAAAACCAGCATGTTTTTTAGGGTTTAAGTTAGTTTTTAATTTTGACATTTTTGTTTCTCTAACTTAACCACCTATCCCTCTCCCTTTGGCATTCATCAAACAAGGACATAAGTCAAGCAATCAAAAATACTGAATACAGACAAAGTAAAAATTATAAGAAATGATGTCAAGTTAATTTGGGGAAGTTTTAAATTTCACCATATAGTACTTTAACTTTTGTAACATAACTAAGTTTTGAAAAAATATCTAATTTAGCAACATAACTTAGTATATTTTGAGTAATTTTTGTAAAATTAGATGAATTTGCCAACTCAAAGATATCAAAAAAAACTTTTAAGAAAAGCTAAGGCTAAAAAGAACAAGAGGAAATTTTGGGAAGTGGAAGCTCAATTTTAGTTTTTGAACAATTCTTAGCCAAAATTTGAAATGATATTGAAAACACTAATCTAGAAGAGATTTGGAGGAATAACTAATTTTAAAACTTTTTAAAGGCAGGGGAGGAGCTTAAAACCTTAATGCCCAAGCATGAGTTAAATGTATTGTAAATTAGTTAATTTAGTAAGGTATCAGAGCCCTAATGTCCAAGCATGAGTTGAGTTAGATTGATTGTTGATTAGTTAATTGAGCTTAATGTTCATGCCAAAAAAAATTTAACAATCAAGCACTTGGATTTGCGGCCACATGTCTAACCAGTTAGCTACTAGCTATTACCTAGAGGGCAATAACTTTCACTTGGTTAGTCAAGTTAAGTCACTAGATCCAGTTTAGATTTGACTAGTGCTGGAAGACTTGACTTGATTACTGTTGACTATGTGTTTAACGCCCAGACTCATATTGATGCACAGATATAAGCATTCTTGAGTCCAGGTTGTACCCTATACATCTCACGTCGTTCTATGTTTTTCAAACACAAGCAAGGTAAGCCTAGGTGTTTGTAAGATGCTCTGGCTGAATTCTAGGGGAGAACGATTTTTAGGGTAGTGCCTAAGCTAATTCCATACTTTTGAAAGTCTAGTAAAATTGGAATTTTAAAAACAATATTTTCCTAGATTTTTTAAAACATAAGATGATTTTGAAAATTGTACGAAGCTGATTTGAAAATCAGAAACTATTCTACCCAACACATTCCTATTTCAGTAAGCAACTAAAAACATGAGTAAGTAAAAGTCAACCAAATACTAATACAATCTGAGAAGGCAAATAGGTGTTTGTCCAAGATACATCAAGTGATAGTCTCAAAAGGCAGGATCATCAAGAGCGGGATCATCAGCTGGAGGTGGTGCAAGAGGCTGCTCGGGTACCGGCTGAGGCTGTCCCTGGCGTCGTATCTCACCTCGGAGAGACGTGAACCCTGCAGCTATCTCAGATCGGAGAGATCGGAGGAAGCGGTGGCTATCTAGCACAGCCCGTCGCGTCTGAATGGACTGGATCTCGAGCCGAGTAAGTCTGTCCTCGATAGAAGGAGGGGTCGAAGTCGAAGGCCCGGTTGATGTGGAGGGTCCGGCAGAGGTGGAAGGATCTGCGAAGAACTCCTCTGCCAGGAAGTCGGGCCACTCCTCACCCTCACCTAGTAAGTCCTCGGCCTCTGGAGCACCAGGAGCAGCGACTGGCAGTGGCCGACCCTTCCAGGCCAGTATCCCCTCGGCAGTGACCTCTGCACCCGCTAATCTAAGACTACGCTGACCTAACTCATCATATATAGTAAGTGGTATGAGTGTCCCTCTGGTAGTGTCTATCCTAGAGGAGGAGAAAATCTGGGTCAGGATATGGCAGTAGGGCATATGGATCACTCCAGTCGTGACTGTACTAGATGCATGAATAATGTTATGAAACATATGCAGTGCAATGTCTATATCTAGGCACTGGCTAAGGGTGAACAAAAAGAATGAGTGGGATGATCGCATCTTCGAGACGTCTCGAGATGTGATGGGTAGGATGCATGCTGTCAGAACTCTGTACATAACATAGTCCTGAACTCGAAGAAGGGTAGACCTGAACTCAGTCAGGCCAAAGGGTCTCTCCTCCCCAAAAAAATACATGTAGATGTCATCTAAGGTAATGTGGGAATAGGGATCACCAAAAGGTAGCTCCCTACTCGGGTAACACAAAAATGTACACTGAGACTCCCTAAGCTCTAAGCTAGTGCGAAGCAGGGAGAGAGTAAACTAAAGGTCAGTGCCACCAACTCTGGTGGAATAGGTGCTATCATCAACCTTTTCAAGGTTGTGATAGAACTGGGCACACAGGTCTTGATTCACTGTAGTAGTCTATCAGTTAACCAGTTTATCTAGATGATAGTAGTCTATCATCTGGACTGCGGGGAGACAAAATTGGGCAAAATATTCCCTACCTATATACCTAGGTTTAATGGATTCAAAGGTGAACCTAGCAAAATCTATCCTATGTTGCTCCGAGGGGAATCTAGGGTTCGTGGAAGGGGCCCTAGCCGGTGTAGGATCCACAATGCGATGCTTCCTATTTTTGACAATATAAGAAAAATATACAGAAACAGCTATAAATAAGGACAATAGAGAGGTTTGAGATATACCTAGGTGGCATTGTAGGGGAAATAAAGAAGGTTGGAAGGTTTGAAGGCGCCTTATGGGAAGAAATCGCACGAGACTCCCGTGTTTGGCGTCGGCAGGAACACGAACATAAATGCTTCTGTTCGTGGCAATAAGTCGGATTGAAGACGCCTTAGATCCCGATAAGGGCGCCTTGAAGCATCAGATCGAGGCGCCTTAGGTAAGTCAGCGAGAGTTTTCCCGCCGCTTTTTAGGGCGCCTCCCTTGTGTGGGAGGCGCCTCTATTAAGCGCCACTTGTTTTTTTTTTTAAATTTATTTGTTTATTTAATTATCAGATTAATTTCTGAGGTAATATCATCTTAATTGCATGAGGTTAATTAAATTTTGAAGAACATTAATTAAGTTTTGAAAAATAATTTAAGTTAATTAAATTTAAAAAAATAATTTAAGTTAATTAATTTTGAAAAATAATTTAAGTTAATTAATTTTGAAAAATAATTTAAGTTAATTAAATTTTTTAAAAATAATTTAAGTTAATTAATTTTGAAAAAATAATTTAAGTTCATTTAATTTTGAGAAAATAATTTAAGTTAATTAATTTTGAAAAATATTTTAAGTTAATTTAATTTTGAGAAATATTTTAAGTTAATTTAATTTTGAGAAATATTTTAAGTTAATTTAATTTTTAAAAATATTTTAAGTTAATTTAATATTGAAAAATATTTTAAGTTAATTTAATTTCTTAGTCATCTCAGCTGATCTAAATTTTCAATCAGGGAATCCTATAATTGTTGTGAGATGAATTATGGTTCAATTTAAGGGTTTAGTTTAACTTTGTGTTAAATTCAGGTTTAGCTTTGGGTTCAACAAGTAGGCATTCTTTGGATAAACTTCTGGGCTATGGTGAGTCGCAAGGACATCATTAAAGTAACCATGCCTTCAAGTTAAACCTAGCTCATTTTAATCTAACCTTAATTACCCATCCGGGTAGTCTACTCTTGTTTACCCTAATCGGGTGGATTAATTTCGAAGGTGCCAGCTATTCTGGAGCCTTCCTTTGGATTTTGATTTAGTTTGATTTGATTTTAATTTTAATTTAATTTAATTTAATTTGGACTTGAGTTTAATTTAATTGAATTTTTAAATCAATTTGAATCTAGTTTTATTTTTATTATTTTTCTTCTAGCTCCCCCTGGATCATAGCCTCAATATGGTTTATCGAGGTAATGTATTTGATCCTTAGGGACCCAATATTGTCCAAGTCCAACTTGATTGATCAGGTTGGACTTGGCGACCCATGCTTGGACCATTTTTCTATTTGTTCTTTGTATAAGTGATAAATATGATTTATATTTCCTTTTTGATTTGAATCCTAGTCCATTTCTATTGTAGATTGCCCTTTGTGTTCCAAGAAGTAGGTCAAGGTTCTTGGAACCCAAAGAGAATTGTTCTAATGTTTTTTCCAGATTCTTGACCTGAGTTTTCAGGCTGGAATTCTCTTTTTCAAGTTTTTGGACTTGAGTTGAGTTTCCAGTCTGAACTGGTTCAGTTAAAGATTCGGAGTTAGTCATTTCTTTAAGGATAGCTACTTCCTTTAGAAGTGACTTAATTCTTAGATTAGACTTAGCTAATTTTCGTAACAAGTAATTAACTAGATTGTTTAGTCGAGGGATATTTACAGAGGGGTCAGGCCCTTCAGAAACGGATACGAATCCGTGGCTTCGCTCGGACTCGGCTTCTGACTCGCTCTCGTTCTTGGACAGTTCAATCTGGTCCCGGGCCATCAGGGCAAGTAGACTCGTCTGATCGAGTTCATCGTCGGTGTCTTCTTCTGAGGATTCTTCCCAAGTCACTTTGAGTACCTTCCTTTTTCCTCTACTTCTTTGCATCCTTTTGGTTTGGGCAGTTGGCCTTGATGTGCCCCTTCTGGTTGCATCCGTAGCAGATCACCTCAAATTTGACCTTTGAGCTCGGTTGACCTTCCTTGGATTGAACTGCCTCCTTTAGGTCTTTCTTGTTGAAGCCCTTCTTCTTCTTGTAGAGCTTCTTTACCAAATTCACGAGTTCGTTTGTTAGTTCGTCATCTTCATCGTCTGAGTCTGGTTCTGGTTCCGACTCTGGCTCGGTTCTTCGTCGTGATCTTGGTTCGCGTGTTCTACTTGTACCTGCAAGCAAAGCTACACCTTTCTCGGGTGGCTGTGTATTAGACTGCTCATGAAGTTCAAATTCACAAAATAATTCATCTAATCTAATTGAAGACAAATCCTTGGAGACTTTGTAGGCATCTACCATTGATGCCCACAATGTGCTCCTCGGAAAAGCATTAAGTGTGTACCTCATGATGTCCCTGTTCTCGACCTTTTGCCCGATCGCGTGGAGGGAGTTTAGGATGTCTTGTATTCGAGCGTGAAGTTGACTGGCCATCTCGTCTTCCTGCATTTTTAGATTATACAATTTATTAAACAATAGATCACGCTTACTTACTTTGGTTTCGGAGGAGCCCTCGTGTAGTTCAATTAATTTCTCCCACAGCTCCTTTGCCGTTGAGAATGGACCAACTCTGTTGAGCTCCTCCTTGGTCAGTCCACACTGGAGGGTGCAAGTAGCTCTTGCATTGGCTTCCACCTTCTTGATTAGGGTTGGTTCCCATTTTTCACAGGGAGTTGGTTCGCCATCTTCATTGGTCGGTAGTTGAAGTCCAGTCTTTACGATCATCCAAGTATCGAATTGGATCTTCAAAAAATTCTTCATTCATCCCTTCCAATATTCAAAATCCTCTCCGGTGAAAAGTGGGGGACGAACGATGTTATAACCCTCTTGTTGGGCCATTGAAACCTTGCGTGGCAAAAACAAAAACAAACTATTCCAAGACTAAGTCTTGGATTAGTAGTGCGGAAGAAAAGAGAAAATATTACGAACTCGATTGGTGTTGCACCAGATTCGAGCAAAGCCAATTCGTAAAAAAGAATTAGAATGTAGCTACAAAGCTAATTCTAATTGACTCCGAAAAGATTAAAATGACCATGAAAAATTGCTTTGAATGGTGGTTGCACCAATTCAAAATGACCCCACTCTGATACCAATTGTTGGATCGAAAGCGCTAGAGGGGGTGAATAGCGCTCGTGGCTTTCACAATCGATTTTGTAAAATACTAGTAATAACGCAGCGGAAATAGTAAAATGCACAAACACACAGAAGACACGAGAAGTTACTTCGTTCAGAGCCTATCTAGACTCCTACTCGAAGGCCCGCGGTCATTGATCGCTTTCGGTGGGCAAAAACTATAGTATCACAAGAAGAATTACAGTTGTGAAGTACAAGTGAAGTAAAAGCAATAATAAGACTAATTATACCGACGACAAGAACAATATTTCGGAGCTTCGAGTCGTCGGGATCTTGTAGCAGCACTTTCGGGCGTCTTTTGGAGCAACACGTTTAAGAAAGAAGGCTTGGAAATCGTTGTTTTAAGCTGCTGCTCGGAACACCCTTTTAAACAGTGCTCAAGGCGCCTTGAAACCCCTCCGAGGCGCCTTAAACTCAGCGAGTCAGTCGCACGGATCAGCGTAGACTCCTTCTGTGCTTATCCTCCTCAAGGCGCCTTCAGGCCAGTCCAAGGCGCCTTGAGCCCCAGCTCTAAGGCACCTCCAAGCCCTTCTGAGGCGCCTCCAGCATTTCTGGACAGCTGTCTTCGGCTAGCACCCGAGGCACCTCCAAGCTCCATGGAGTCGCCTCGGACACTGTTCATCCGAGGCTGAGTTCTGAATTTTGGCCCTGCAAAACATGTTAGTCCGCAAATACAAAACACATCCTGCAAAACCAAGTTAGCACAGAAATAATATGATAAATGAAATTGTCGACAGTCATCGGACTACCCCGGTCTGACTTCGGATTTTCGACAGGAAACCCTAGGTCGACCCGACGCCTACTGTTTCCTCTACGGGGAACGCGTCATCACCTACTCCACTCAGGAGATTTAACTATTGCCAGTGTGATCCTCCAGATCGACTGGACTTTTGCTCAGCGTTCGAAGCTTCCGGACTTTCTGCTGGACTTCCGCTTCCCGGTTGGTCCAGTCTTTCACCTGGTTCGTGACGCCAGGACTTTCCACGTAGGGTTACCCCCCTAGGACTTTTGCCTGAAGCTCACGACCCGCCAAGACTTTCCGCATAGGGTTACCACCCCCTATGACCTAGGGTTACCACCCCCTTGGGTTTTTCCTTTGCCTAACCGCAGCTAGGACTTTCCTGAAACACTCAATCAAGTGCATTAGATCACAAAACAACTTAACTTTTAATTCCTTTGTCATTATCGGCAAAAGGTGGAACCGCCACCCTAGCGGCCCCCTGGCCTCGGCCCCACAAGATTCCAGAGGGAGTAAATCACGGTTAATGCTAGGCAGGATAGGTGACTGGGGGTCGAAGGAATTTTTGGCGCAGCAGACCAGGGTTTTATCCCCGAGTGCAACTGGCGACCTTCGACCCCACGACTTCATTGGCAAGCTGCAGGCACCTAACCAGCTGATCCAGCCCGTGGGGGCCCTTTGCCATTATCAAAACAATGGTCGATCATCGGATGCTTCCTGCACCAACATTTAACACCATTTGGTGATTTTATAAGCTCCCAAACTCTATTAGAATACATATATTCTAATTCTGTATTCTTTACAAAGATGTTACATCTTTATCTTGGAGTGTTTCGTCATATGTCTGGGGATCAGGTTCATGTCTACTAGGGATCAAGTCCAAAGACTCTTCCAAAATATGAATCTTTTAGGTTGCCTAACAACCCTCCCACTACGACGAGGCACTTTCTGCAATTGTGTATCATTTGTGATACGTGTTACAGTTTTTTGTGATATTTCATCTTGTACAGTTGGTACTAGGTTAGATGTAACACCCCAAATTTCCTCAATTAGAGTCCTAAAGGTAATTTAAAAATATTTAAAAATGCTATAGAAATATTCTAGGGATTTTTAGAAATTTTTAGAGTATTTTTATGTAATTTTTGGAGGTCATTTGGTATTTTTACTAAACGAAAGAAGTTTTGACAAAAATAATGTCCAAGCCGAGGTTCAAACCAGCAACCTCTGACTCGGTCAAAACCCGGCTAACCAAGTGGGCAAGCGGTCATTACTGACCATATAAGGGACGAATTATATTTATGCAATAGTAGATACAGAAAATAAATGGGAAAAAGGAGGTTCAGCAGGATTCAAACACGCGACTCCAACCAGAACCAAGTCTTAAGCAGAACGCGCAGCTGACCAAGTGCTCCAGCCGTCGGTTCTGTTTAGAAAAGGTAGGAAAATTTACTTAAGGAAGTTAACAGAATTTGGGAATTTAAAAGGAACTTTGGGCCCGAGAACCCTAATTCCTCTTTCCCTTCTTCTCTTCGCGCGACGTCATTCCTCTTCTCGGGCAAAACCGCAGCAAGCAGCCCAGCATCTCCGGCGGACGGCGAGCACCCCTCTCCGTGAAGTCTTCGCACCATCGAACTCCTCTCGTCGAGAAGAGCAAGTGGGCGCAAGGAGAGGTCGAGAGCTCGAGTTCTTCCCGAAGCCCTAGCTACTCCTCTTCGGTTGTAAGCCCAAGAATGCAAAGGTAAGTGCTTCCTCACCTGCAGAAGAGTAGTTTGGATTCAGGTAGCTTCTTGTTGTTGATTTCGAAGCATGTTTTTAAGAAAGGATATGAATTGTGTAGATTCATTGTTTAGCATGTGGTTGGTTGCTTCAGGATTTAGTAGTTGCTTCTTCAACTAAGCTTTGTGATGATTTCCTAAGGAATGATTCAGTCGAACTTAGTGTTTAATGCTCGAGTTTGCTAGGTTGCTGGAGAACTTGCTTGAATTCAATTTGTTGCCACTATGAATGATTTGTTTTGACTGGAAGTTGTGGTAGGTTTCTGTTGCAGCTTTGTTTTGGTATAACGGTTTGATTTCTATTGAATAGATTTGAGAAGTTTTCGAATCTGAATTGTGTTCCCTGTATTGCTTCTACAGGATTGTTGGTTTGAGTTAGTTTCAGATTCGTTTCCGTATCACGATCGTGTTCTTGGTGTTAATGCCGGTCAGATTTGAACTATGTGTATACAATTTAACGTGGTTCTGTTTTTCCAAATAGATGTGGATTTGGTTGGGATTCAAAGGATCCGAGTTTGATTTGAGATTCTTTTGGGATTTCAGAATATATGGTTAAGTAATGCAGTTTATTTTTAGTAGTTCAGGTTTTAGATTTCTTTTGCATATCGGTTATAGATCTTTTATAGAGCTGTTGGGCATGAGCAGATTGTATAATGAGTAGTGTCCATTAGCTATTAGTTGAGCATAAATAATTTCCTTTGCTGCCATGAAACTCAATTCGAATTGTGTAGTTTTGAAAAGTTGGGTAGTATATTAGTTTCTTTAGTTTTCATTTGCTATTGATTATAGCATGAGCAGTATTGATTTATCTCTGTACAGCATTGGAATAGTTAGAGAATTTTTGAGTAGCATGCATTCTTTGCTCTCTTTCTTTTATCTATGTTGTAGCAAGATTTAAGGGTTTAATTCCAATAAGTTTTAGATTTAGTTTACCCTGTATGATATGCAGACTTTCATAAGTATTGCTTGCAGATTTTGATAAGTGTTGCATGCAGAACTCTAATCTTAGATCAGATTTTTGTTAAGCTTAATATGCAGAATTTGATTAGCATAGTAGGCAGATTTGTGGTTTAAGCATTTCAAAGTTAGAATTTTCTTAAACATTTCAATTTCTTTTTAAAGAAGCATTCTTTTAGAAGTATTAACAAGTATAAGAAAGATAAAGAAAAGCAAGAAAAAGGCCAAGGCCTTAAGTAGATCCCAAAGTCAAGACTTTAGGGATTTTGACACACAAGGTGCTAAAGAAGATGCCGAGGCATTATATATTAGAAGTATTAAAAGATAACAAGTATTTTACTTTTATCAGTGGCACTGTACTGGACTCTCAGTTGTCCTTGGGTTGGGCTCCCATAGTCGTCCCTAGGTTTAGATAACCTAGTATGTTGGACTCTCAGTTGTCCTTGGGCTGGGCTCCCATAGTCGTCTCTAGGTTTAGATAACCTAGTAAACCCTACTAGATTCAGGACTAGCTATCTCGGGTCTAGTTAGGGATGCGCGCATAGCAAGTACAGTTGTCGGGCCCAAGAAGAAAGTTGATTATTATTTTGAAGTATTATAAGTATAAGCTTTTGAACAAGTAAAATAAGTTTTCACATAAGTATAAAAGCAATAAAGTATAAGTTGTAAGCAAGTGGAATAAAAGAATAAGTTTTTAAGCAAACGAAATAAGTTTCAGAAAGTGTTTAGAATTCAACAAATTTTAGTTTTCCTTCTGCTAGCATGTTATTCTGATTAGCTTTACATGTTTAGCATTCCAGTATGCATTATTCTTTTGCTATTAGATGAGCATGTGTAGTAGTTTCCTTAGAGTTTTCAGTTCTTGGATTTCAGTATGTTTACATGCATATTCGAGTTTTTGTGAGTTAGATAGCGCTTACTAAGCGTTTCGCTTATAGTTTGCATTTCCTCTTACTGCAGATAAAGGAAGATGACGAGGAGGTGCGGATGGTGTGTGATGCCAGGACTATGGGAGAGACTTGGGATGTTGTTGAGTTTTCCGCATTTTAGTGATTAATAAATATTGAGATTGTATTTTGAGTTCCATGTCATTTGAGATTGTTTTAGATAGTATGCTAAGATGAATTCAGTATAGTAAGTATGCATTTTTGGTGTTTGACACTTATTTAACTGCGTGGATGTTTAATATATGTTCCAGCCGCCTGTGGCTGATGTATACTATGTATGTATTTCAGTTTATGGTCACCGGTACAGGGTAGATGCTGCCGAAATTTTTCGGTAGAGACTCCTCGTGGTTTCGATCTTACCGGTTAAGTAACGGTCATCCTTAGAGAGTAGTATAGTAGGGAGAAGGGTGGTCGTTACATTAAACGTGTCCTTTAATTTCCTTAAGAATAATTTTTACTCATGGGCTTGTGGTTCATAGTATAGTCCTTTTTTAAAATCGGGCATTTGTGCCAACAATGACCTTTCAATTTTAAGGACTATAAATCTCTTTTCGTTTTTCTAGGATAACTCACAAACAAGTGAACTCATGTCCAACTTATCAGTGTCTCTCATGTGCTAGACCACCCAAATCCGAATATGCTTCAACTAGGCTTACGCCCATTCTGCAATTCCGTGGGAGTAGAGAGTTCTGACTTAGAAGGTACTATGTTCACTTCCGTTTCCAGTGTATATCCTTAAAACGAATTTGGTAATTTTCTGAATAACTCATCATCGATCTAATTATTCCATAAGAGCCTTATACCTTCTTTCTACTACACCATTTTGTTGGGGGTGTACCAGGTGCAGTTAATTGGGATTGAATCCCGACTTCTAATAAGTGACTCCTAAACTCTCCTAAGAGGTATTTGTTACTACGATTTCACCATAGTGTCTTGATACTTTTACTTTGACGTTACTCCACATCAGCCTAGTACTCTCTGAACTAATCAAAGCACTTAGACTTGTGGTGCATCAAGTAAATGTATCCTTATCTTGAATAGTCGTCTATAAAAGAGACGTAATATTCGAAACAACCGCTTGCCTGGATAGTCAAAGGTCTACACAAATCAAAATGAACCAATTCCATCATATTTTTGGTTCAATACCCCTTAGACTTAAAAGCTTCTTGGTTATTTTTCCTTCCAAGTAAGACTCGCGGGTTGGAAAGATTTCCACTACCAATGAACCCAAGAGTTCATTGGTTATTATCCTTTGAATCCTACTCAAGTTAATATAACCTAGCCTTAGATGCCAAAAATATGATTGGTTCATCTCTGAAGGTTACTTTCTCTTATTTAGAAAATGTTTTATTAATTTTCATTTATTGCATCGTGGGAGTTATTGGATTATAAATTGTCAACCAACGTACCAGAACAAATAACTTCCCTATTTTTCTTGATAACAAGTTTGTTATCAAAATAGACAGAATATCTATTCTTTGATAGTTTAGAAACCGAAATCAGGTTCTTTCTAAACTTGGTATGTAAAGACAATTTTCTCAAAATCCACTTTTTATTCCTATCAGAGGATAAACATCTCCCACTGCGATAGCTCCTACTTTTGTAGTAATGCACATATAGACGATGATTTCCCTTTCATATAGTTGTCAGGTTTCTTAGAACCCCTGCAATAAATTGTAGCCATGATCAGTGGCTCCCATATCTACACACCAGGTACTGGTAGATAATACCACTAAACATATTTCAACAACTAATGAATTAAATACACCTATATTGTTCTCAGTTCTAAGAGGACAGTCTACCTTAATGTCCAAGTCCTATTTCCAATCATTATAATTGGGACTACTAAGTCTTTTCTATAGTATAACAACTAGGGGATTGACAAACATTTAAAATCTTAAGAATCAAAAAAATATTTGGTCAAGACCAATACTTTAAAATCTCCATGAATTTTGTATGCCACGATAGTGTGGACATATACAAATTCAAAAAGGAGATTTTGTCCATTAATTTAATTATCTTGTCATCCTAACTTCATGACAAATAAAATTAATAGTTAGTCTATCTTTGATCAAATATTTTGGTCAAAACTTTGAATTTAAAATAACATTGATTTCTTAAACAATATTATTTAAATTCACCAACACCTCAAACATCGGGAATTTTGCATGCCACGATAGTGTGGACGTATACAAATTCGAACATTTGTAAAAGGAGGGTTTTACCCATTAATTATCTTGTCAATAAATCTTTATGAAAAATAAAATTACCTCAAACACTGTGAATTTTGTATGCCACGATAGTGTGGACGTATACAAAAACTCGACATTTGTAAGAAGGGGTTTTAATTTTATTATCTTGTCAACTTATCTTTTTGACAAATTAATAGTTGGTTTTCCTTTGGTCACACAAATAATAGCAGTGGCTCCGATGGGGAGAATATTATTAGACGTGCCTAAGTGTATACCATTACTTGACACTAAGTCCATTAATAAGATTGTGCTCCTTCCGATGGGGAAGATCACACGCTCTTAATTAATTTCTTATAGTCATCCTAAATGGAAGTTTGATCTAGTGATTAGCAAACAAACTCATCCGATATGGAGGAAGACACTCAGAGCCAACGCGCAAGTTTGTTTGCATCACTTACAACCCAGTAATGGAGACCGTGGAATTTATTAAAATAAATCTCTCTCCCACTTAGTTATTTAAAGTGAGGAATTTTAAACTATCCTAGCATACATCACATGCATACATACACATCACAGTAAATAAAAGCAATAAATATGGAAATTATTTTTCCAACTATTATGACCTTTTTCATCACTGTCCTTCGTGTGCTCTAACCCTAGCAGCTGCCATCTTTAGACACCGCCATCGGGTTGAGATGTCGCATCCATCTTGCTTCTTATTCCGCTGCGCCTCTGGTGTTTCAAAAGTACCACGCCTCGCAAGCATCCGATCCGCAACAAAGAATAGAATTTTACATGTGTCGATCCTATATTCCACAAGGGAATGTACATGAAATCTAGATCGAAAATAAAATTCTAAAATCCTAGGGCTAATACAGCTCCTGCTGTATTAGTTACATACAATCATGCACACACACAATAATGCCCTTGACATGTCCAACGGTCCAATCACACACAACATCTATAAGCCATAATAGTTGGAGCCTGCAACCAAAAAGTTAGCACATCCTACTATTATCCTGTCTAAATTATGTATAACATGTACATAACCTATTTGAATTCTAAACACACAGAGGCAAACCCTAGCTCTGATACCAATTGTTGGTTGGTCCTAGGAAGATCATACCGGTTCCACTGTACAAAAATTTTGTACAAGTGTCGAACCTTTCCTAAACAACCTATTGTGTTCTTTAGAAGTTAAATTAGGAATCGCAGACGGAACTTAACATCGTTGATTCCAAATTTAACTTATCTGTTCTTAATGGTTTAGATTTGGATCGCAAGCGGAACTTAACACTATTGATCCAAATCCACCTATGTTATTAATTCCATTAAATATTAATTTCCAAAATTAACTTCCAGGACTGCATGGCGAGGCACATAGCCTTCTTGGATATGGCAGCAACCACCACCGCCTAGACAAAGCCTTTTAAGGAAAGCTAATATTTAATTTCCTTAAATAACTCTAGGTTAACCAAAAAGAACAATCGAATAACAAATTTGAAAAACAAAGAAAATACAAACTCAAAAAATAAATTCGAAAAACTAGATCTAATGCCTCTTGTGTTTGGAATTCATACAAAGAAAAATAACTAGTATGATGCGGAAATTAATTACTAATTATACCTTCCTTTGTATGCAACGACATCTTGATCTTCTACTGTATTCCTCTTCTTATCCCGGACGTTGTGTAGGCAACAATCTACCGAGATGAGAACCACCAAAACTCCTTCTTCTTTCTTCTAGGTTTTGGCCACCAAGAGCTCTTCCAAAGATGAAGAGGTTCGGCCACCACCAATGCTCCAAGGGATGTTAGAAACAAGGCTACCTTTCTCTCCTTCTTCTCCTTGCTTGATCCGGCCACCAAAGCAACTCCACCAATGAAAAGGTTTCGGCCACAATAAGGGGAAGAGAGAAAAAGGAGGGGTCGGCCACACCCAAGGAGAAAAAGAGAGGAGAAAATATAATAGAGTTAGCTTACATGAAGGCACCTCTACCCCCTATTTTATAATCCTTGGCCTTGGCAAATAAGGAAATTTAAATAAAAACTTCCTTAATTCCTTTGCCATGAAAAGGAAAATTTAATTAATTAAAATTAAAAACCTTTTCTTAAATCATATGGTCGGCCACTTAAAATTCTCCATCAAGGAAAGTTTTAATTCACAAGAATTAAAACTTCCTAATTTGTTAAAAAAAAAAAATTCTCCAATAAATTTTCCCTTTATGGTGGTTTGTAAAAGGAAATTTTATAAATTAAAATCTTTCTTTTAAACATGTGGATGATTTTCAAAAAGGAAAGTTATCTCTAAAAATTAAAACCTCCTTTCAATCTACAAATAAGGAAAGATATCAAATCTTTTCTTAATCTTTTGTAGAAACTTATAAAAGAGAATATTTAATTTTTAAACTCTCTTTTAAATCATGAACATGGTTAAAAAAGGAAAGTTTTCTCAAAATTAAAATCTACCTTTCAATCTACAAATAAGGAAAGATTTCAAATCTTAACTTAATCTTTTGTAGAAAGCTATAAAAGGAAAGATTTAAATTTTAAACCCTCTTTTAAAACCATGGAATCCCAATAAGAAAAATTTATAAATAAAATCCCTTTTAATGTGATGTGGCCGGCCACATCGTGCTTGGACTCCAAGTATTGGTCGGCCACCAACTTGGTTCAACCACTTGGTCTTGGCCGGCCCTAGCTTGGGTGTCAAGCTAGCTTGGCCGGCCCCCTTGGGTTGGGTAAGGAGTGGGTATGTGATGGGTATAAATCTCTATATACAAGAGGCTACGATAGGGACCGAGATGAGGAATTGATTTTGGTCTCCCGATGAAATTAAGCTTCCCGTGTTCGCCCCGAACACACAACTTAATTTCATCAATAATAATTCATTCCACTAAAGAATTATTATTGAACTACCGCACCAATCCCAAATTACGTTTTGGGCTCCTTCTTATTATGAGTGTGTTAGTCTCCCTGTGTTTAAGATAATGAATGCCCACTAATTAAATGAGTTACTAAGAACTCACTTAATTAATATCTTAGTCCAAGAGTAGTACCACTCAATTTTATCGTCATGTCGGACTAAGTCCACCTGCAGGGTTTAACATGACAATCCTTATGAGCTCCTCTTGGGGTCATTCTCAACCTGGATTACTATGACACAGTTTCTTTCTATAATCAACTACACACACTATAAGTAATATCATTTCCCAACTTATCGGGCTTATTGATTTATCGAGCTAAATCTCACCCATTGATAAGTCAAAGAAATAAATACTAAATATATGTGTTTGTTATTATATTAGGATTAAGAGCACACACTTCCATAATAATTAAGGTCTAGTTCTTTTATAAACTCAGTACAAAAAGAACTTACCTAAAATGGACCTACTCAATACACTTGGAGTGTATCAGTGTAATTTATTAGTTAAGATAAACTAATACTTAATTACACTATGACTACTTCAATGGTTTGTTCCTTTCCATTTTAGTCGCGAGTAACTGTTTATAATTTATAAAGAACCGACAACATGATCTTCTGTGTGTGACACCACACACCATGTTGTCTACTATATAAATTAATTGAACAAATTATATTTAACAAATAAATGTAAATATTTGACCATTGTGATTCTTTATTTCTAAATAAATGTTTATACAAAAGCTAGGCTTTTAGTATACACTCTAACACAAGCATGCTCAAAGTATGTGAATGTGTGTCAAAACATGCTAATAAGTGTATACAATCTATGCACATCAGGAACCTAAGGAGAAGGGAGCTCCAGCAGCCGTGGAACGCGAATCATCTCCAAACCTACCGGGCCAGATGAGAGGTGCGCGAGTGAATAGTAATGTATATGCACACCCTCTTTGAATGCAGGATAAGAATAAAAACAAAGTTTCTACACTTTGAACCGAACGGCACATCAAATCATCGAGCGGTGACGTTAAACCCCAGTCTACACTAAATCGTCGAGCGGCGACGTTAACCCCCGGTCTACAACAAATCGTCGAGTGGCGACATTAAACACGGGTCTACATCAAATTGTCTAGCGGCAATGTTAAATGTGGGTCTACATCAAATCGTCGAGCGGCGACGTTAAACACGGGTCTACATCAAATCGTCGAGCGACGACGTTAAACGCTGGTCTACATCAAATCATCAAGCGGTGATGTTAAACATGGGTTACATCAAATCATCGAGCGGCGACGTTAAACGCGGGTCTACATCAAATCGTCGAGCGGTGACATTAAACCCTTGTCTCCACCAACAGTCGAGCAGCAACCTTAAATCCTTGCCTTCACTGATGGTTGAGCGGTGACCTTAAACCCTTGTCTCCATCGATGGTCGAGCGGCAACCTTAAACTCTTGTCTCCACCAATGGTCGAGCGGCGACCTTAAACCCGAGTCTTCATCAAATCATCAAGCGGCGACGTTAAACTCTTGTCTCCATCGACGATCGAGTGGCGACCTTAAACTCTTATCTCCATCGACGGTAGAGCGGCGAACTTAAACCCAAGTCTTCATCAAATCATCGAGCGGCAATGTTAAACTCTTGTCTCCACTGACAGTCGAGCGGCGACCTTAAACCCAAGTCTTCATCAATCATCGAGCGACGACGTTAAAATCAACGATCGAGAGATGACCTTAAAATCTCGAGCTAATTATGTAATCTTTGTCTGCATCAACCGTCGAGCGGCGATGTTAAACTCAAGTCTTCAACAGCCCAAAGGGAGTTTAGGTCTTCAAGATACGTTGACTGATCGGGGTTGTTCTGCTATAGCTTTTCATTACTGATCGGAAAAATACCACTCAGGGGTTATCATAGAGGTATGAACTAAAATGAGAATACCGCCGAGCGGGCGTATGGTGACAGGACGAACACATATGAAATTATCGCCGAATGGGCGGTAGTGCATTGATACTCGAAAGATTATAAAAAAGGAGTATAAAATTGCTCAAGCTAAGGTCACTTCAAATAGTCTAAGACATCATCGGGCAGCGACTTGGTCAACTTATCCCGATTGATGACCTTGCTTGACAAAGAGGCGGAGAGATAGTCGCCCGCCTACAGCTGGCTGAACGTCCTGTCGATGGCTAGGTCGAGCAGGCGAAGGGCTCGGTCGGTGACTTTATCATTAAAAGCATCTGAGCAAATGTATTCTTGCCTCCTGACCTTAAACCTACTCAACTCGGCTTCTTAGTAAGTCTTCAGGGCCGCTCGGGAGGCCTCTAGCTCATCCTTCATAGTTTTTAGTTCATCATCTTTGGTGGAGAGCTGGCCCCGGAGGGCGGTTTCTTTGGCCGACCGACTCTTCCGCTCGGCCACTAAAATGTCTTCGGCCTCCTTGAGTTTCTTGGCGAGAGCCCGGGCCTCCTGGTTCTTCAGGTCCAAATTTTCAATGGTCCGGAGCTTCCTCGCATTGGTCGACTCAATTTTATTGTTGAAGGTAGTGACCTGCTTGTTGAGTCGAGCCAGCAGAATGCCCTGCTCTGCACTTTTCCCTTGTTCAACCTCAAGCAGCTTGGTGCTCTTCTCTAGATCGTCTATCAGTTTGGCCACCTTAAGCAGCTCTACGGGAGAGTATCTGCTCGAAGCCTTCAACTTCTTCACCTCCTCTTCCAAAAAGGCGAGCTTTTGGCACATGGTCAGGCTCTCTACCCAGTACTGCGGGCAAGAAAAAGTAAGCGCAGATCGGAGGTAAAGTAAGAAAGTACAATCAAGAGAACACTTACCTCAATCGACATCTGGGTGTGGCTGTCCGCGAGCGCCCCTGGAGTCATCATCGTCGCACGGGCTTGGGCGCCCACCCAAATTTTGGCGAGCGACCCCTGAATGATGATCTGGTGCTCAAGGGCTCGAGACTCTCGTCATTCTTCAGTCAACAGATGGAGGATAACCGTGACATGACGCTGGCCGCTCGGGGTCAATTGAACCAAGGTCGCTCAAACGAACGGTCGGGAAGTGGACGCCGGACGGATGTCGGACTTCTGAACCTTCAAAGGCTTCGAAGGTGGTGGCATGAAGGCCACTGGCGGCATGGCAAAGGTCCCCTGTGGTAGCTCAACTAGTCAAGGAGTATGGCCGGATGATGTAGCGGTCGTAGTTTCTGGAATGGTAGGGGTCGCCCGTTCGGCGGTCCTTACCGCCGAAGAAGCGGAGCGCAAAGAAGTCTTCGCCCGGTGCCACTAGCGCTTGATCAGCGGCTCTCCAGAGGAAGCCAAATCGAACGCTCCCTCAACATGGACCGACTTCAGCCATTCAAAAGACTGTTGAGAGCCTCCGGCCACCCCTCCGCTAGGTGTTTGTCTGGTCGTCCCTTCGCCCACCGGTGCGGACGTCTCCTCGCTCTCGCCGAGCGGATCTTCTTGAGGGTCAACCGGCCGCATACCCGACTCTCTAGTTCTTCAACAACCGTCGCATTGATCATGGCATCCTTGAGCTTCGCCTTGCCGGGCAGACGCGTGTGCAGCATGACTTCGGCTGCAAAAGAGGAAGAGAAATCAGTTAGTATCAAAGGAAGGAGTGAAGAAGCTTCATACCTAGGTTGGTCGGTAGTCGGGTGCGGATCAGACTTAATCCGAAGATGTAAAGGACGCCCTCTAGCAGCAACTTGCGGATGTCATATTTCTGACTGACCAACATCAAAGCTACGTTTAGGTAATCTGATCGGCTCTTGTATCTTTTCAAGGGAGGTTGAGGCGCCACTTCGAGCTGCTAGAGGGTCGGGAAGTATGGCCGCCCGGGAAGGCGCATGAAGAAAAAATATTCTTTCCAGTGTTTGTTGGAGGTCGGCATCTTATCGAAGAAGACTAAACCGACTCAGAATTGGAAAAGTAAGGTCCCTGGCTTGGATAGCTTTGGGTAATAAAAGTAGTGGAAGACCCGGGGAGTAAGGGGGATGTCGTGCAGACGAAACAAAACAACGATTCCGCACAGCAATCGGAAGGAGTTCGACACAAGTTGAGGAAGCGAAATGAGAAAATATTTACAAATGGCTGGAATGAAGGGGTGAATGGGGAACCGCAGACCGGCGGTAAATTGATCCCTGAAGAAACAAACATAGCCAGTCGGTGGAGAATTGGTCCAATCGGAGGGAGAAGGCAAAATGATTTAATGATCGGAAGGAATTTTGAAAACATCTCTCAAGCTCTCAGCGTCGCCTCCATCGAACCTAGACTCCATGGATGTGTACCAAAGCCCAGGGATGGAGGCAGACAGCTGTGAAGAACTTGCCATTGCAACAGAGAAAACAACGAAAAAAGGCGGTCGAAGGGAAGAAATACGAGTGTAGGGGAAAGGGTTTACTGGACTGTCGCCGGGAAACAACAGAGGAAGAATCGCCGCGGAACAAGGGCGGAAGGTCGCTGGAGAAGGTCGCACAGAAGTAGAGGGAGATTGCTGCCAGAGAACTTGAAGACAAAGTGTGCAAAGGAGGCGACATGGTGGGCTTATAAGCCTCGGGGTCGACCAACCGGAGCCGCCCGATCTAGGTCATGGAAACCTAGGCGAAGATCGGGCCGTTGAATTTGAACCGCCAAATGCCACATCACCAACGGATATCCGCCTATCACATCCGGCGTGCGGCAGCAGTGAGCGAGACACGTGGTGCTTCACCATGGGTCGGCATTTAATGAAGGCAATTAAAAGGCATGAGGGCGCGCTCAGCCTTAATGCGTAGAGATTTGCCAGATTTCCCAGAAATCTGGGTGACGTGAGCCTGGACCGCACTCATCCAGAGAAACCAGAGAAAAATTTTCCAAGTACAAATGTGCGTTGTGCCGATCGTCTTAAGGGAGCATACCTACGGTCGATCGACAGTCTTTAATAGGCTGATCGGCAAAAGAACGGTCATATATCAGGCCGCTTTGGTCCGATCGAAGGCCACTAAAAGTCGAAGTCGAACGGGCGAAACATCTTCATAGATAATTTTGTCCAGTCAATCAGATTTGCAGCATCCTTCGACTAGATTTGAGGGAGAGGCATGTGATGCGGTGATGAGGAGGGGCCCACCTTGCAGAGGAGCACTGCAACGGTGGAGGTCAAAGTCAAGATGGTCAATGTTCTAATATCATCGGCAGATCGGGCGAGTGGCTCACCCGACCAAGAGAAAGGGTGGTCGATCCGACATCACCTCCGGCTCGGCAACACGCCGAGCACCCGACGCTTAATAAGGGATAACGCCAAAGGGGACAATATGCAGAAACAAGACTGAGTGGCTCCTCCGTTCGGCCTGACAGAAAGACTCGACATTAGCCGATCGGACGCGACATAAGCACAGTGATGTTCTGGCCGAGAGGACTACATGCAAGAACAGCAAAGGTCCGAACGAACAGACAGTGGAACATTGGTCGAGCGGCTATCCCGCTCGACCCAGCAACAGACATAGCACTATCTTTCGACATCCTTTTGAGAACTAATGTCGCTAACAAGCGGCATGGTCAGACAGAAGATCGTACGGCGGAAGCTTCCACTATCACTTCAGAGATATACTCGGCATGTTAAAGTACTGTGTCAGGGACACCTTACTGACAAGTCTTTTCAGGGAAAACTTGGGGTCGCGTACTTGCCTTGGGAAGAGTGTGCACGCGCTATAGGAGCTTTATATAAAGGGGGTCCAAGCATCGGTGGAGGTATGCACAATATACTGTTGTTGCTATTGTTCATTGTTCTAGTTACTTCACCTCCATCTACATCACCGGTGACTGACTTGAGCGTCGGAGGACCAACGCCAAGGACCCCTTCCCTGGCTCGACACTGATGTAGTTTATGTTGTAGGTCAGAGTATAGTCCATGCACGGTTAGTAGGAGCGCCACATCCCAGCATTCCGTCTCTTCGACTTTCGGACAGGATCACTTTGGATGCAACAAGAAGAGACACTATAAGAATGACTGCCCAAGTCTGAAGAAGAAGAAAGCCTTTAAGGTGACTTGGGACGAATCATCCATGGAGGAATCAGACGGCGAAGAACCAAAGCACACCAACTACCTCGCGTTATTGGCCTACGAACCAAAATCGGAGAGTGAATCGGAAGACGGGTCCAAACCCGAGTCGAGCCACGAGTCCGCACTCGTTTCTGAAGGTTTTGATGAGGTACATTTTAATTTAAGCAAAAAGTTTTTTAAGATCATTGCATGCTTAAATAGGAAATTAACTAACTCTGAAAATAAAATAAATAAACTAACAGAAGAAAATAACCTGAAATCCCAACTCAAGTTGCAAAACTTGAGGAGGACAATTTCAGATTGAAAAGCAAAATAGTCAAACCAAAAGAATTACTAGAGAAATTCATAACTAGATCCAAGTACCTCGACATGATATTTGGATCATAAAGAGCTGTGTACAACAAGTCTAGACTCGGATACAAGTCCAGCACGACTAACAAAATCTTTATATCCTTAGTTGATCCTGTCCGAAACTTGATGAGATGGAATGATGGGGATGTGGCGCTCCTGCTGACTGCCTGTAGACTCCGCTCTGACCTACAACACAACTTACATCAGTGTCGAGCCATGGAAGGGGTCTCCGGCGTTGGCCCTCTGCATTGACCCTCCGACGCTCAAGTCAGTCACCGGCAATGAAGTAGAAAGCGGAGCAATAATAACAAGAATGAATAGTACAACAATAGTGTATTGCGCATACCTCCACTGATGCTTAGACACCGCCCTTTATATAGAGCTCCTGTAACGTGCATGCCTGCTTCCCAAGGCGAGCATGCATCCCCAAGTTTTTCTTGAAAAGACTTGTCAGTAAAGTGTCCCTGACACAGTACCTTAATATGCCGAGCATATCTCTAAAGTGATAGTGGAAGCTTCCGTCGTACGATATTTTGCTTGACCATGTCGCCTGTCAGTGATACTAACTCCCAAAAGGATGTCGAGGGATGATCCTGTAGATCCGTCGTTAGGCCGAGCGGGCACGCCGCTCGGCCTGCACTTCAGCAGACCTGGTACACCCGTCCGGTCGGTTGGCACTCCACCAAACCTGTGTCTCATCCGCTCGGTCGCGACTCCGCTGCGTCTATCCCGAGCCCTATCGCTCGCCACGGATTCTGCATATCTTTGACGCCCTTCTTTATTGAGCGTCGGTTGTTCGGCGTATTGTCGAGTCAGAAGTGATGTCAGATCGGGCACACTTTCTCCCGGTCGGGCAACATGATGGCCCAACCGGCCAATGATATCTAGGCATTGACCGCCTTGACCTTGACCACCACAGTGGCATGATATCCTCAGCAAGGTGGACCCCTCCTTATCACTGAATCACATGTCTCCCCCTCAAGTCTAATCGAAGGAGGCAACAAGTCTGATTGACTGGACAAAATTGTTCGTGAAGTTTTTGGCCCGATCGGCTTTGACCTTCCCTAGCCTCCGATCGGACTAACGTGGTCCGATGGTCTGCTATGTGACCACTCTTTACCGGTCGGTCGGTCAAAGATTGTCAATCGGTCGTAGGTCTACTCCCTTACGTCGATCGGTACAATGAGCCTTCGTACTTGGAAATCTTTTCTCGAGCTTCTCTAGGTGAGCGCGATCCGGGCTTACGTCACCCAGATTTCTGAGAAATCGTGCAAAGCCATACACATTAAGGCTGAGTGCACCCTAATACCTCTTTAATTGCCTTCATTAAATGTCGACCCATGGCGGAGCACCATGTGTCTCACCTAGGGGTGGGCATCGGCCGGTTTGGTCCGGTTTTATCCTACTACGGTTTTATTTTTTCGGTTTCGATTTTAAAGATTGTTGATCCAAAACCAAACCATTTTATTACGGTTCGGTTCAGTTTTTATGTAATACGGCCCGGTTTATACGGTCGGTTATATATGGTTTATACAATGAATTAAATTGATTTTGTGCTACTACAAATATTAGTTTAGAGACAAAGAAAAAGTATCAATTTATTAAAATAATTATGAATTTAAAGTAATATTAAAATTTTGTTATCCGGTAACAATAAGTAAATATAAATATATAATTTGATTATGCTATTATATTATAAATAATTAGAAATTAATCCACTTGCATGATCAAATATCTATAAAAATAATGTTTTAAGTATAATACGGCCGGTTCGATTTTTTCGGTTTTTTGGGAGTCAAAACCGGAAACCGAACCGAATAACCGAATTTTAAAAAACTTAAACCGAAACCGGCCGAAACACCGAAAAAACCAAACAAAAAAAACCGAAATTTTTCGGTTCGGTCGATTTTTCCGGTTTGAACCGAATTATGCCCACCCCTAGTCTCACCCTATGCTGTCGTATGCCTGATGTGATAGGCGAATATCCGTTGGTGATGTGGCGTTTGGCGGTTCAAATTCGACGGCCAGATCTCTGCCTAGGTTTCCACGATCTAAATCGGAAGGCTCTGGTCAGTCGACCCCGAGGCTTATAATTCCGCTGCATCACCTTCCTCCTCTACGCTTCGTCATCTTTGAGTGCTTCCGGCGGCAATCCCTTTCTGCTTCTGTACGACCTTCTCCGGCGACACTCCGCCCTTGTTCCTCGGCGATTTTTCTTCCTCTGTTGCTTCCCGGCGACCTCCCCAGTAAGCTCTTTTCCCTTTCGATCGCATTTCCTCCCTTCAATCACATCTTTTTGTCATTTTCTTTCTTTGTTGCGATGGCGAGTTCTTCACATGCCCTCGTCGGCGTCTCTGGGCTTTGGTACACCTCTACCGAATCTAGGTTTGACGCTGGCAACGCTGAGAGCCTGACAGTCGGTTATGAATTTCCTCCCAGTTATGAAGTTATTCTTCCTTCTCCTTCCGATCGGCCAAATTCTATGTCGTCCGACTGTTATTGTTTCTATAGAGATCAGTTTACCGCTGGTATACGATTTCCGATCCACCCTTTCTTTCCCGTCGTTTGTAAATATTTCTGCATTTCCCTTCATCAACTAGTGTCGAACTCCTTTCATTTGCTGTGCGGAGTCGTCATTATGTTTTGCTTGCACGACATCCCTCTTACTCCCCGGATCTTTCATTACTTTTATTACCCTAAATTGTCCGAGTCGGGGACTTTCCTTTTCCAATCCCGAGTGGGTTTAGTTTTCTTTGATAAAATGTTGACCTCCAACAAGCACTGGAAAGAGTACTTCTTCTTCATGTGCCTTCCTGAGCGGCCAGACTTCCCGACCAGCTGGCAACTCGAAGTGGCGCCTTAGCCCCACTATAACGGTACAAAAGCCAATCAGACTACATAAATGCAGCTTCTATGTTGGTCGGTCAGAAGTATGACATTCATAAGTTACTGCTGGAGGGTGTCCTTTATATCTCTAGCTTGAGTCTGATCAGCACCCAGCTTCCGTCCAGCCTAGGTATGAAACTACGTAGCCTTTTCCTTTGATTTTAACTGATTTCTTTTCCTCTTTTGCATCCAAAGTCATGCTACATGCTCGTCTATCCAACAAGGCTAAGCTCGAGGATGTTGCGATCAATGCGACAACTGTTGAGGAATTGGAGAGCCGCGGCCTGTAGCCAGTCGGCTCTCAAGAAGATCCGTTCGACGAGAGGGAGGAAATGCCTGCACAAGTGGGCGAAGGGATGACCAGCCGGACACCTAGCGGCTGGAGGCTCACAACATCCCCTCGAATGGCTCAAGGGAGTCCAGGTGGAGGTAACATCCTGCTCGGCCTCCTCAGGAGAGCCATTGATCAAGTGAAAGAGGCTTCGGGCGAAGACTACATCGCGCTCTGCTTCCTCGGTGGTGCGGACCACCGAGCAGGTCGAGACTTAGACCCCCACTCTCATTCCCGAAACTACGGCCGCTACCACTACATCATCTGATCAGACGCCCTTACTATCTGAGCTGTCACAAGGGACTCTTGCTATGCCACTAGTGGCCTTCATACCGCCACCATCGAAGGTCAAGAAATCTAGCATCTATCCTGCGTCATCGTCTCGGTCGACCGGCCAAGCGACCTAGGCCCAATCGGCTCCGAGCGGCCAACGCCATATAACAGTGATTCTTCATTTGCCAACTGAAGAATGGCGCGAGTCAACTGGTGTGGAATCCTGAGTTCCCGAGCACCAAATAATAATCCAAGGGAAACTCGCCAAGATATGGGCTGACGCCCGGGCCTGCCCGGTTATGATGCCTCCAGGAATGCTCGCCGACAACCACACCCAAATGTACACTGGAGTAAGTGTTCTTTAATGTATTTTTTAATTTACCTCCGATCGACGCTTACCTTTTCTCGCTTGTCCGTAGTATTGGGTAGAGAGCCTGGACATATATCAAAGGCTTATATTTTTGGAGGAGGAAGTCAAGAAGATGAAGTCTTCGAGCAGCCAATCCCTAGTCGAGCTGCTCGAGGTGGCCAAATTGAGGGCCAATCTGAAGAAGAGCATCGATCTGCTCGAGGTCAAGTGGGGAAAAAGTGAAGAGCAGACCA
The DNA here is from genome assembly GCF_018446385.1 of Zingiber officinale. Lineage (NCBI taxonomy): Eukaryota > Viridiplantae > Streptophyta > Magnoliopsida > Zingiberales > Zingiberaceae > Zingiber > Zingiber officinale. Next base: position 118,574,217 of record NC_055991.1, on the reverse strand, counting down.
CTCTGCTGTCTAGGCTGAACAAGCAGGTCAGCACCTTCAACTCCAAGATCAAATCGGCTAATGCGAGGAAGCTCCAGGCCATCGAAGACTTGGACCTAAAGAACCAAGAGGCTCGATCTCTCGCCAAGAAACTCAAAGAGGCCGAAGAATTTTTGGTCGCCGAACGGAAGAGTCGGTCGGCCAAAGAAACTGCCCTTCGAGGCCAACTCTTCACTAAAAATGATGAGTTAACCGCTATGAAGGATGAGTTGGAGGCCTCCCGAGCGGCTCTAAAGTCCTATCTGTTGGTGCAACCTTAGGTCAAGGTTGACCTGGTTGACCAGACTCGAGTTGACTTGACTCGAGTTGTGTTTTGATGTTTGACGAGTTATGTTTGACAATGTTTGACGTGAACAGAAAAGTTGTATCTTGATGTTTTACAAGGATACAAGCTTGGGAGATTGTGGGTGCAACCCGTGGTCAAGGTTGACCTGGTTGACCCGAGGTGAGTTGACCTGACTCAGAAAAGTCCAAGCAGGGAGCTTGGCATGGGAAAAGTCCAAGCAGGGAGTTTGGCATGGTGAAAAGTCCAAGCAGGGAGCTTGGCACGGGAAAAGTCCAAGTATGGAGACTTGACACGGAGAAGTCCAAGTATGAAAGCTTGGCACATGGGAAGTCGGAGAGGGCTCGGTAGCTCGTTCTCCGGACTGTGGTCAGAGAGGGCTCAGGAGCTCGTTCTCTGGACCGGATGGAAGTCGGAGAGGGCTCGATAGCTCGTTCTCCGAATCGTGGTCAGAGAGGGCTCGGTAGCTCGTTCTCTGGACCGGATGTGGAAAGTCCTGGTGAGTGAAGCCAGGCAGTTGGAAAGTCCTGGTGAGTGAAGCCGGGCAGATTGGAAATCCTGGTGAGTGAAGCCAGGTGAAAACCCTAGTGAATGAAGCTAGGTGAAAGTCCTGGTGAGTAAAGCCGGGCAAGGGAAAATCCAGATGGATCAAGGGTGATCGGACATCTGGTGTTGAGAAGGTCAAGTAGGTCAAGGGAGTGACCGGATACTTGACACGAAGAGAAAAGTCCAAGTGGGTCAAAGGGATTGACCGGACACTTGGTGGGGAGTCTTAGCAGGTCAAGGGAGTGACCGGATGCTAAGCATGATGTACCAAGAGGTCAAGGTTGACCGGATATTGGTTTGGACTTGGTTTGGGCAAAAACCAAGACCTGGATCGGTCTGGAGACCGATCAGAAAGCGATCAGTGTGCCTCTGTGAGCTTACTGATTGGTCTGGGGACCGATCAGCAGGAAGCATGATCGGTCCCCGGGACCGATCAGGGTACGCACAGAGAGTTGGGCAACTCTCTGTGAAAGCATTCTGATCGGTCCCCATGACCGATCAGAAGCACCCTGGACCGATCAGGGTGGACCCTGATCGGTCCAGGCCTAGCCGTTGTGACTCAACGGCTAGGCTATTTCGGGCTTCTGTGTTCTGGCCTTTTTGCCTTGCAGGTTTGCAGGTTAGCTCAGGATATCAGAGGTTATAAAAGGATCAAGAGGCACTACAGAACCTCACTCCTACTTATTCCTTCTTCTTCCTCCTCTGAACTGAGCTGCTGTTCTTCTGAAAGTTGTGCTCTTGAGCTTTGCTGAGCTCCGAAGCTTCGTGTGAGCTTCTTCGACTGAGTTGCTTGTTGGCATTCGTCTGTGAAGTTGGTGCTTCATCCGGGACTTCAGTCGACGAGAAGGCAAGCGAGTATTTGTACATTCATTGTGTATTTTGTTCTTTCTCTTCTTTGTATTTCCATATTGCTGTTGCAAGCTATTGTGGTGAGGTTTCTCCACCCACAAGGAGTATTTATTAGCCGGTTCTCTGGGGACTCATCCACCGACGGATTGATAGGGCTCGTCCACCTTACGGACACGCCGAGGAGTAGGAGTATCACCTCCGAACCTCGTTACATCCACCGAGTTTGAGGTTTGTCTTCTTCCTTTTCGTTTCTACGGTTTCATTTCCGCTGCGCTAACCCTAATCGTAGGAAGAAACGTGAAGAATTTGGGGCGGCTATTCACACCCCCCCTCTCTAGCCGCGTCCATCGATCCTAACAAGTGGTATCAGAGCGAGGTCGCTCTTCGTTGGATCAACACCCGGGGGAGCACGAGCTAGAGAATGGAGTTATTTGGAGAAGACGTCACAATTCCACCTTTCTACGATCGCGACGACTTCGCATTTTGGAAGGTAAGAATGAAGTACTTTCTTATGACTAACCTTGAAAATTGGAGTTGTGTTCAATTAGGTTTCAAGCCTCCGATGGACAAGAAAGGAGAAACCCTAGAGAAGAAGGAGTGGACCAAGGAACAAGTCCACCAATCCCTAGTCAACGAAGAGGTATTGAAAATTTTTGAATTTTCTTTACCTAATGATGTTTTGTGTAGGATAGGTGGATATAACGATGCCAAGGAGTTGTGGAACAACTTGGCAAAGTTCCATGAGGAGAACTCCACTTCAAGTCATGAAGAGGAGTCAAGTGAGCCAAGTAGCTCACTTCATGGAGGAATGAATTTAGAAGTTGAGGGCCACTCAACATCTAAAGAAGAAGAGGAGGAGAGTTCTTCTTCAAGTTCGGAGCAAGAAGAAGAAGTTTCTACCTCCGGAAGGGATGAAGGAGAGAGCGTTCATCCATCCTCAACTCTAGGTAACTCAAGCCATTTAGTTTCTAGCAAATTACACATAATGTGCTTTGAGTATAGGGAATTTGGACATTACAAGAGTAAATGTCCAAAGAGGGTTAGAAAGACTCCACCGGCGCCAAAGGTCAAGGAAGCCGGAGTCCCAACACGCAAGGGCAAGGAGCACGTGGTGTGCTTCCAATGCAAGCGAAGGGGACACTATAGGAGTCAATGTCCGAGGGGGAGGCAACCTCACAAGGACAAGAGACCGAGCACGTCAATAGGGGGAGCGAAGGCAAACCCTAAGGTAACATTTAAGTCTCACTATTGCAATAAGACACATGCTAGTAGTTTTGTTGCAATTGTTAATAATGATAAGCATGTTAACTTTAGGAACCAATATATGTGCTTAGGTGCTAAACATGTTAGCCTAGGTAAGGACAACACTAGAAATGTCAATCCTAGGATTAACTCATCTAAGATTAGGGAAAATCTAGGTAGAAATCCCAAATCATCTAGACATATGCCTAGGAATACCTCAAAGAAAAATGATAAATTAAAGCTTGAGGTATTAGAGAAAGAAAATCAAGTCTTGAGGTCAAGACTTGACTCTCTAGAAAAGGCTCTTGAGGATTTGACTCTAGGGTCTAGGGGTCAAAAACCCAAGGTCAAGGACAAGAAAGGTTTGGGTCACAAACCTAAGTCCCAAGTGGTCAAGCCCACTTACCATGATGTTCCATTCGATTATGGAACAAAATCTAGGGCTAGGAATGTTAGGATCGATGGTCGCGGCTAGAGAGGGGGGGGTGTGAATAGCCGCCCCAAAATCTTCGCGTTTCTTCCTACGATTAGGGTTAGCGCAGCGGAAATAAACAATAGAAACGACAACGGAGAATAGCAAACCTCAAACTCGTCGATGTAACGAGGTTCGGAGATGAAACTCCTACTCCTCGGCATGTCCGTAAGGTGGACGAAGCCTATCAATCCGTCGGTGGATGAGTCCCCGGAGAACCGGCTAATAAATACTCCTTGTGGGTGGAGAAACCTCGCCACAATAGCTTGCAACAGCAATATGGAAATACAAAGAAGAGCAAGAACAAAATACACAATGAATGTACGAATACTCGCTTGCCTTCTCGTCGACTGAAGTCCCGGATGAAGCACCAACTTCACGGACGAATGCCAACAAGCAACTCAGTCGAAGAAGCTCACACGAAGCTTCGGAGCTCAGCAAAGCTCAAGAGCACAGCTTTCAGCAGCTCAGTTCAGAGGAGGAAGAAGAAGGAAGAAGTAGTAGTGAGTCTGTAGTGCCTCTCGATCCTTTTATAACCTCTGATATCCTGAGCTAACCTGCGAACCTGCAAGGCAAAAAGGCCAGAACACAGAAGCCCGAAATAGCCTAGCCGTTGAGTCACAACGGCTAGGCCTGGACCGATCAGGGTCCACCCTGATCGGTCCAGGGTGCTTCTGATCGGTCATGGGGGCCGATCAGGCTCTATGCTGATCGGTCCCTAGACCGATCAGAATGCTTTCACAGAGAGTTGCCCAACTCTCTGTACGTACCCTGATCGGTCCCGGGGACCGATCAGGCTTCCTGTTGATCGTTTTCTGATCGGTCTCCAGACCGATCCAGGTCTTGGTTTTTGCCCAAACCAAGTCCAAACCAATATCCGGTCAACCTTGACCTCTTGGTACATCATGCTTAGCATCCGGTCACTCCCTTGACCTGCTAAGACTCCCCACCAAGTGTCTGGTCAATCCCTTTGACCCACTTGGACTTTTCTCTTCGTGTCAAGTATCCGGTCACTCCCTTGACCTACTTGACCTTCTCAACACCAGATGTCCGATCACCTTTGATCCATCTGGATTTTCCCTTGCCCGGCTTCACTCACCAGGACTTTCACCTAGCTTCACTCACTAGGGTTTTCACCTGGCTTCACTCACTAGGATTTCCAATCTGCCCGACTTCACTCACCAGGACTTTCCAACTGCCTGGCTTCACTCACCAGGACTTTCCCACTGCCTGGCTTCACTCACCAGGACTTTCGGCTTCACTCACCAGGACTTCCCACATCCGGTCCAGAGAACGAGCTACCGAGCCCTCTCCGACTTCCATCCGGTCTAGAGAACGAGCTCCCGAGCCCTCTCTGACCATAGTCCAGAGAACGAGCTACCGAGCCCTCTCCGACTTCCCATGTGCCAAGCTTCCATACTTGGACTTCTTCGTGCCAAGTCTCCATACTTGGACTTTTCCCGTGCCAAGCTCCCTGCTTGGACTTTTCACCAGATGTCTGGTCAACTCACCTCGGGTCAACCAGGTCAACCTTGACCACTGGTTGCACCCACAATCTCCCAAGCTTGTATCCTTGTCAAACATCAAGATATAACTTTTCTGTTCACGTCAAACATTGTCAAATATAACTCGTCAAACATCAAAACACAACTCGAGTCTGGTCAACCAGGTCAACCTTGACCTAAGGTTGCACCAACAATCTCCCCCTTTTTGATGTTTGACAAAAACCCATAATCAAACCCATAATCAAGTTACGTTAACCCGATAACCTAACTTAGGTTTTCCAATGTTCTTCCCTGAACATTCTCTATTCTCCTCAAACCTACACTCTCCCCCTTTTTGACACACATCAAAAAGAGTGAATCAAGGTCAAGAGTTTCTTTCTAATGAAGGTCTCATACCTTTCATTGAAACCCTTAATTTCCCCCTTGATACTAAGGTCAACAATTAACTTAGTGATAATCCCATATCACTCAAGTCTTTAGAAGTAAAAACTCCCCCTTGACTAATAGGTAAATCTCCCCCTAAAGGTCAACTCCCCCTTGGCCATTGCACCAACAATGTCTTGGAGAGTTTCAAACCTTCAAAATACCAACTCCCGAGTTGAAATTTCAGACAACCAGTCGAATTTCAGCAATTTGGCACACCATGATCGGTCACCAGACTGATCAGGCTCCCTCTGGATCGGTCCAGTGACCGATCCACACAGACCTGGACCGATCAGGGAACCTCCTGATCGATCCACGACCTCTGATTTCTGATTTCTGAATTTTTCTTCTCCCGAAATTCATAAACCTCTAGAAAATCACAGAAAATTCAAAAAATTGTAAAATTTTGTGGATACACTCCTCATAACATATACTATCATGGAAAAATAGTTTTCTATGAAAATAAGTTCCATTTTCAAATCTTGATACAAAGTTCAAAATTCTTTGAAATAGCTCAAAGTTAACTCATCTTTGTATCACTTTGCTCAATGATGAATGCTATCACTAGAAAAGCTTCATCAAGGTTTTTTCAAATCAATTTTGAAATGATTTTAAACCATTTAATTTAGGACCACAATCTTTGGGCTAAATGTACATGACTTGTACATAAGCTTTCCCTATGATCCCCAATTTCGAATTAGGCTCATCTAGGCACAAGAACTATGCACCTTGATCCTAACTCATCATCCTAATATCTCACACACATCTAAGGTGTATCAAAAACACATCCAAGTCAATTTTGATGTGAGATATGGACTTAGGTTAGCTTATTCTAAGTTCTCATGCATTTTTCTAAATAACAATTTGATCTCCATATCAAATTGTGTTTTAGTCCTTAAATCAATTTAATTGATCCTAAATGCAAGAGAAGAGATGATGACATGGCATATAATGATATCATAAATGAAACATGTGCCAATGTCATGATGTCATGGCATAAAGTGTGAAACTTAAATAAAGCATGACATTTAAACTAACCTGAGCATTATCATGACATTTTAAATGATCATAAAATAAATATGATGTCATGACATGGCATATGGCAAACAATATATGGCAAATAACATGTAAAGGTATAGAAAATACCTAATTCTAGCCTTAGTTGTCATTTTTGATAATTTTGATCATTTTGCCATAAATTCTATATTCCTAAGTGTAATAGACCTAAAATCATATCCTCAAGACTTTTAGATCACTATGTGCCAACTAAATTGACTCTAGAAAATTCCTCAAATGTGGTTGGCACATTCTAATCACCTTAGGAATAATTCTTAATTTCATTTTCAAGGCTTGATTATACCTTGAAAAATCCTAAAGTGCCACCTTTTGCCATGATTAGGTTAACTACCTATTCAAGTAAGGTTGGCACACCCTAACTAATCTAGCGTGATGAAATCACGCTCCTAGGAACCCAATACCTATTGGAGCTCATTGGGTTCACTAAATATTCACTAGGGATGACTTCCCTAGCAACCCTCCTAATGACCCTCCTAGGCTTTGAAGCCTTGGTCATTTGGGTCTCATCAAGATCAACTCTAGGGGTGACTCCCCTTGTGACCTTGGTGTTGTTCTTCCTAGTCCTAGGTTTTGTTCCATAATCGAATGGAACATTATGATAATTGGGCTTGACTACTTGGGACTTAGGTTTGTGACCCAAACCTTTCATGTCCTTGGACTTGGGTTTTTGACCCTTAGACCCTAGAGTTGACATCTCCAAATTCTTAAGGGTCTTTTCTAGAATGTCAAGTCTTGACCTCAAGACTTGATTTTCCTTCCTTAATACCTCAAGACTTGATTTGTCATTTTTCTTTGAGGTATTCCTAGGCATATGTCTAGTAATTTTGGGATTTCTACCTAGGTTCTCCTTAACCTTAGATGAGTTAATCCTAGGATTGACATTTCTAGTGTTGTCCTTACCTAGGATAAAATGTTTAGCACCTAAGCACATATATTGGTTCCTAAAGTTAACATGCTTATCATTATTAACAATTGCAACAAAACTACTAGCATGTGTTTTATTGCAAGAGTGAGACTTAAATGTTACCTTAGGGTTTGCCTTCGCTCCCCCTATTGACGTGCTCGGTCTCTTGTCCTTGTGAGGTTGCCTCCCCCTCGGACATTGACTCCTATAGTGTCCCCTTCGCTTGCATTGGAAGCACACCACGTGCTCCTTGCCCTTGCGTGTTGGGACTCCGGCTTCCTTGACCTTTGGCGCCGGTGGAGTCTTTCTAACCCTCTTTGGACATTTACTCTTGTAATGTCCAAATTCCCTATACTCAAAGCACATTATGTGTAATTTGCTAGAAACTAAATGGCTTGAGTTACCTAGAGTTGAGGATGGATGAACGCTCTCTCCTTCATCCCTTCCGGAGGTAGAAACTTCTTCTTCTTGCTCCGAACTTGAAGAAGAACTCTCCTCCTCTTCTTCTTTAGATGTTGAGTGGCCCTCAACTTCTAAATCCATTCCTCCATGAAGTGAGCTACTTGGCTCACTTGACTCCTCTTCATGACTTGAAGTGGAGTTCTCCTCATGGAACTTTGCCAAGTTGTTCCACAACTCCTTGGCATCGTTATATCCACCTATCCTACACAAAACATCATTAGGTAAAGAAAATTCAAAAAATTTTAATACCTCATCGTTGACTAGGGATTGGTGGACTTGTTCCTTGGTCCACTCCTTCTTCTCTAGGGTTTCTCCTTTCTTGTCCATCGGAGGCTTTAAACCTAATTGAACACAACTCCAATTTTCAAGGTTAGTCATAGGAAAGTACTTCATTCTTACCTTCCAAAATGCGAAGTCGTCGCGATTGTAGAAAGGTGGAATCGTGACGTCTTCTCCAAATAACTCCATTCTCTAGCTCGTGCTCCCCCGGGTGTTAATCCAACGAAGAGCGACCTCACTCTGATACCACTTGTTAGGATCAATGGTCGCGGCTAGAGAGGGGGGGTGTGAATAGCCGCCCCAAAATCTTCGCGTTTCTTCCTACGATTAGGGTTAGCGCAGCGGAAATAAACAATAGAAACGACAACGGAGAATAGCAAACCTCAAACTCGTCGATGTAACGAGGTTCGGAGATGAAACTCCTACTCCTCGGCGTGTCCGTAAGTTGGACGAAGCCTATCAATCCGTCGGTGGATGAGTCCCTGGAGAACCGGCTAATAAATACTCCTTGTGGGTGGAGAAACCTCGCCACAATAGCTTGCAACAGCAATATGGAAATACAAAGAAGAGCAAGAACAAAATACACAATGAATGTACGAATACTCGCTTGCCTTCTCGTCGACTGAAGTCCCGGATGAAGCACCAACTTCACGGACGAATGCCAACAAGCAACTCAGTCGAAGAAGCTCACACGAAGCTTCGGAGCTCAGCAAAGCTCAAGAGCACAGCTTTCAGCAGCTCAGTTCAGAGGAGGAAGAAGAAGGAAGAAGTAGTAGTGAGTCTGTAGTGCCTCTCGATCCTTTTATAACCTCTGATATCCTGAGCTAACCTGCGAACCTGCAAGGAAAAAAGGCCAGAACACAGAAGCCCGAAATAGCCTAGCCGTTGAGTCACAACGGCTAGGCCTGGACCGATCAGGCTCCACCCTGATCGGTCCAGGGTGCTTCTGATCGGTCATGGGGACCGATCAGGCTGAGAGTTTCCCAACTCTCTGTGCGTACCCTGATCGGTCCCGGGGACCGATCAGGCTTCCTGCTGATCGGTCCCCAGACCGATCAGTAAGCTCACAGAGACACACTGATCACTTTCTGATCGGTCTCCAGACCGATCCAGGTCTTGGTTTTTGCCCAAACCAAGTCCAAACCAATATCCGGTCAACCTTGACCTCTTGGTACATCATGCTTAGCATCCGGTCACTCCCTTGACCTGCTAAGACTCCCCACCAAGTGTCCGGTCAATCCCTTTGACCCACTTGGACTTTTCTCTTCGTGTCAAGTATCCGGTCATTCCCTTGACCTACTTGACATTCTCAACACCAGATGTCCGATCACCCTTGATCCATCTGGATTTTCCCTTGCCCGGCTTCACTCACCAGGATTTTCACCTAGCTTCACTCAGTAGGATTTTCACCTGGCTTCACTCACCAGGATTTCCAATCTGCCCGGCTTCACTCACCAGGACTTTCCCACTGCACTTTCCACATCCGGTCCAGAGAACGAGCTACCGAGCCCTCTCTGACCACAGTTCGGAGAACGAGCTACCGATCCCTCTCCGACTTCCATCCGGTCCAGAGAACGAGCTCCCGAGCCCTCTCTGACCACAGTCCGGAGAACGAGCTACCGAGCCCTCTCCGACTTCCCATGTGCCAAGCTTCCATACTTGGACTTCTTCGTGCCAAGTCTCCATACTTGGACTTTTCCCGTGCCAAGCTTCCTGCTTGGACTTTTCACCAGATGTCTGGTCAACTCACCTCGGGTCAACCAGGTCAACCTTGACCACTGGTAGCACCCACAATCTCCCAAGCTTGTATCCTTGTCAAACATCAAGATACAACTTTTCTGTTCACGTCAAACATTGTCAAACATAACTCGTCAAACATCAAAACACAACTCGAGTCTGGTCAACCAGGTCAACCTTGACCTAAGGTTGCACCAACAAGGAAGACCATCACCAAGGTCACAAGGGGAGTCACCCCTAGAGTTGATCTTGTTGAGTCCCGAATGACCAAGGCTTTAAAGCCTAGGAGGGTCATTAGGAGGGTTGCTAGGGAAGTCATCCCTAGTGAATACTTAGTGAACCCAATGAGCTCCAATAGGTATTGGGTTCCTAGGAGCGTGATTCCATCACGCTAGATGGTTTAAGGTATGCCAACCTCACTTGAATAGGTAGTTAACCTAATCATGGCAAAATGTGGCACTTTAGGAATTTTCAAGGTGTAATCAAGCCTTGAAAATGAAATGAAATTAAGAATTATTCCTAAGATAATTAGGATGTGTCAACCACATTTGAGGAATTTTCTAGAGTCAATCTAGTTGGCACATAGTGATCTAAAAGTCTTGAGGATATGATTTAGGTCTATTACACTTATGAATATAGAATTTATGGCAAAATGATCGAAATTATCAAAAATGGCAACTAAGGCTAGAATTAGGTATTTTCTATACCTTTACATGTTATTTGTCATATATTGTTTGTCATATGCCATGTCATGACATCATATTTATTTTATGATCATTTAAAATGTCATGATAATGCTTAGGTTAGTTTAAATGTCATGCTTTATTTAAGTTTCACACTTTATGTCATGACATCATGACATTGGCACATGTTTCATTTATGATATCATTATATGTCATGTCATCATCTCTTCTCTTGCATTTAGGATCAATTAAATTGACTTAAGGATAAACCACACAATTTGATATGGAGATCAAGTTGTTGTTTTAGAAAATGCATGAGAACTTAGAATAAGCTAACCTAAGTCCATATCTCACATCAAAATTGACTTGGATGTGTTTTTGATACACCTTAGATGTGTGTGAGATATTAGGATGATGAGTTAGGATCAAGGTGCATAGTTCTTGTGCCTAGATGAGCCTAATTCGAAATTGGGGATCATAGGGAAAGCTTGTGTACAAGTCATGTACATTTAGCCCTAAGATTGTGGTCCCAAATTAAAGGGTTTAAAATCATTTTAAAATTTATTTGAAAAACCTTGATGAAGCTTTTCTAGTGATAGCTCTCATCATTGAGCAAAGTGATACAAAGATGAGTTAACTTTGAGTTATTTTAAAGACTTTTGAACTTTGTATCAAGATTGAAAAATGGAAGATATTTTCATAGAAAACTATTTTTCCTTGATAGTATATGTTATGAGGAATGTATCCTCAAAGTTTTATAATTTCTGGAATTTTCTGGAATTTTGTAGGGGTTTCTGAATTTCAGAAGGAAATTCGTCCAGGCAGTTGTGGATCGGTCACTGTGACCGATCCAGGGAAGACCTGATCGGTCTGGTGACCGATCAGGGCGTGCCAGTTTCGACTGTGCTGCCTGAAATTTCTGAAATTTCAGCAATGAAGTTGGTGTTTTGGATTTCTAAAGGGTTGAAACTCTCCAATACATTGTTGGTGCAATGGTCAAGGGGGAGTTGACCATTAGGGGGAGTTTTACCTATTAGTCAAGGGGGAGTTGACTTTTAGGGGGAGTTTTTACTCCTAAAAGACTTAAGTGATATGGGATTATCACTAAGTTAATTGTTAGACCTTAGTATCAAGGGGGAAATTAAGAGTTTCAATGAAAGGTATGGGACTTTCATTAGGAAGAAACTCTTGACCTTGATTCACTCTTTTTGATGTGTGTCAAAAAAGGGGAGAGTAGAAAGGAGAATGGAGAATGGAGAATGTCTAGAGAATGTTCAGGGAAGAACATTGGAAAACCTAAGTTAGGTTATCGGGTTAACCTAACTTGATTATGGGTTTGATTATGGGTTTTGTCAAACATCAAAAAGGGGGAGATTGTTGGTGCAACCTTAGGTCAAGGTTGACCTGGTTGACCAGACTCGAGTTGACTTGACTCGAGTTGTGTTTTGATGTTTGACAAGTTATGTTTGACAATGTTTGACGTGAACAGAAAAGTTGTATCTTGATGTTTTACAAGGATACAGGCTTGGGAGATTGTGGGTGCAACCCGTGGTCAAGGTTGACCTGGTTGACCCGAGGTGAGTTGACCTGACTCGGAAAAGTCCAGGTGAGTGAAGCCAGGCAGGGAGTTTGGCATGGTGAAAAGTCCAAGCAGGGAGCTTGGCATGGGAAAAGTCCAAGTATGGAGACTTGGCACGGAGAAGTCCAAGTATGAAAGCTTGGCACATGGGAAGTCGGAGAGGGCTCGGTAGCTCGTTCTCCGGACTGTGGTCAGAGAGGGCTCGGGAGCTCGTTCTCTAGACCGGATGGAAGTCGGAGAGGGCTCGGTAGCTCGTTCTCCGAACTGTGGTCAGAGAGGGCTCGGTAGCTCGTTCTCTGGATCGGATGTGGAAAGTCCTGGTGAGTGAAGCCAGGCAGTGGGAAAGTCCTGGTGAGTGAAGCCGGGCAGATTGGAAATCCTGGTGAGTGAAGCCAGGTGAAAACCCTAGTGAGTGAAGCTAGGTGAAAGTCCTGGTGAGTGAAGCCGGGCAAGGGAAAATCCAGATTGATCAAGGGTGATCGGACATCTGGTGTTGAGAATGTCAAGTAGGTCAAGGAAGTGACCGGATACTTGACACGAAGAGAAAAGTCCAAGTGGGTCAAAGGGATTGACCGGACACTTGGTGGGGAGTCTTAGCAGGTCAAGGGAGTGACCGGATGCTAAGCATGATGTACCAAGAGGTCAAGGTTGACCGGATATTGGTTTGGACTTGGTTTGGGCAAAAACCAAGACTTGGATCGGTCTGGAGACCGATCAGAAAGCGATCAGTGTGCCTCTGTGAGCTTACTGATCGGTCTGGGGACCGATCAAGGTACGCACAGAGAGTTGGGCAACTCTCTGTGAAAGCATTCTGATCGGTCTGGGGACCGATCAGCATAGAGCCTGATCGGTCCCCATGACCGATCAGAAGCACCCTAGACCGATCAGGGTGGACCCTGATCGGTCCAGGCCTAGCCGTTGTGACTCAACGGCTAGGCTATTTCGGGCTTCTGTGTTCTGGCCTTTTTGCCTTGCAGGTTCGCAGGTTAGCTCAGGATATCAGAGGTTATAAAAGGATCGAGAGGCACTACAGAACCTCACTCCTACTTATTCCTTCTTCTTCCTCCTCTGAACTGAGCTGCTGTTCTTCTGAAAGTTGTGCTCTTGAGCTTTGCTGAGCTCCGAAGTTTCGTGTGAGCTTCTTCGACTGAGTTGCTTGTTGGCATTCGTCCGTGAAGTTGGTGCTTCATCCGGGACTTCAGTCGACGAGAAGGCAAGCGAGTATTTGTACATTCATTGTGTATTTTGTTCTTGCTCTTCTTTGTATTTCCATATTGCTGTTGCAAGCTATTGTGGTGAGGTTTCTCCACCCACAAGGAGTATTTATTAGCCGGTTCTCCGGGGACTCATCCACCGACGGATTGATAGGGCTCGTCCACCTTACGGACACGCCGAGGAGTAGGAGTATCACCTCCGAACCTCGTTACATCCATCGAGTTTGAGGTTTGTCTTCTTCCTTTTCGTTTCTACGGTTTCATTTCCGCTGCGCTAACCCTAATCGTAGGAAGAAACGCGAAGAATTTGGGGCGGCTATTCGCACACCCCCTCTCTAGCCGCGTCCATCGATCCTAACACTATCAAGATGCCGAGCCTAGCCAATTTGAGGCTATGAAGAAAAACTATATTCGCTCAGATGCTTTCAACGACAAGGTCGCCGACCGAGCACTTCGCCTCTTCGACATGGCCATCGAAGGGACGTTCGACTAGCTCCAGGTAGGCGGCTACGTCCCTGCTTCTTTGTTGAGCAAGGTCATCAGTCGGGATAAGTTGACCGAGTCACTGCCCCACGATGTCTTAGATTATCTGGAGTGACCTCGGCTCGAGCGATTATGTACCCCTCCTTTTTTGTAATTCTCAGAGTATCAATTCATTATCGCCCGTTCGGCGTTATTTTCTTATTTGTTCGTCTTGTCACCACTCGTTCACTTTCGCTTTGATTCACATTTTAGTTCATGCTTCCACGCTAACCCCTGAGAGACATCCTTCCGATCAGTGATGCAAAGCCATAGAAAAATAGCCCCGATCAGTCACCATGTTTTGAAGACTTGAAACCTTTGGGCATCATATATTTACGGTCGACCATTCAGTATTCTTGAGTTAAAAGACCGACGCATACCCGCTCACTGAGCCAAGGGTTTAAGATCGCCGCCTGACCGTTGATGGAGACAAGGGTTTAACATCGCCGCTCAACGATAGGCGTGGGTTAGGGTTTAAGGTCGTTGTTCAACCGTTAATGAAGACAAAGATTGAAGATTCAGCTCAAGGGTTTAAGGTCGCCGCTCAACCATTGCTGGAGATGAGGGTTTAACATCACCGCTCAACGGTTAGCGTAGACTAGGGTTTAAGGTTGTCGGTCGACCACTGATGATGACTAGGGTTTAAGGTCGCCGCTCGACCATTGATGAAGACAAAGATTGAAGATTCAGCTCAAGGGTTTAAGGTCATCGGTCGATAATTGATGAAGACGAGGGTTTAATGTCTCCGCTCGACGATTTGACGTAGACCAGAGTTTAACGTCATCGCTCGACGATTCGACATAGACCAGGGTTTAACGTCACTGCTTGACGATTTAATGTAGACCAGGGTTTAACTTCGCCACTCGACGATTTGATGTAGACCAGGGTTTAATGTCGTCACTCGACGATTTGATGTAGACCAGGGTTTAACGTCGTCACTCGACGATTTGATGTAGACCAGGGTTTAACGTCATCACTCGACAATTTGATGTAGACCAGGGTTTAACGTCGCCACTCGACAATTTGATGTAAACCAGGGTTTAACGTCACCGCTCGATGATTTGATGTAGATCAGGGTTTAAAGTCATCGCTCGACGATTTGATGTGTTGTTCGACTCAAAGTCTAGAAACCTTGTTTTTATTCTCATCCTGCATTCAAAGAGGATGTACAAATACATTGATATTCACTCGTGCACCTTATCTTGCCCTGTATAGTTGGAGATGATTCGCTCTCCACGGCCGCTCAAGCGGCCTTCCTTCCTTATCCTCAAGGTAATAGGCACCTGAACAGAGCTTTTCCACGACCTTGAAAGGGTCTGCCCATGGGGCTTCGAACTTGGTGACATCGCCGACCGACTTTACTTTCTTCCAGAGGAGATCGTCGACCTAAAAGGGTTTAGGAATGATAACATCTATGCAATCAATCTAACTGTTTCTTCACTCAAGTATCACCTGACACAAAAAGAAGAAATTTGGTTATGGCATAGAAGAATGTCCCACACAAATTTTAGAAACTTAACAAGATTAAATGGTCTAGTTAGAGGCTTACCAAAGCTACCCAACTTAGATGCAACAATCTGTAATGCTTGTCAACAAGGAAAGCAAACTAAATCTACCCACAAATCAACTAATCAAGCTTAAACTAACTCAATACTAGAATTATTGCACTTAGACCTATTTGACTCCCATGGAATCAAATCCATCAATGGGAGTCTATACTGCCTAGTAATAATAGATGATTTCTCAAGATTTACCTGGGGTAAAATTTCTAAAGAGTAAAGATGAACATTTGAAGTATTTAGTAAATTCTGCAAACAAACTGAAAATGAAAAAGATAAAAAAAAATAAAAAAATCAAAAGTAATAATGGAGGTAAATTTAAAAATCACAACTTTAATCAATTTTGTCTTGAAAATGGTTATCACCATGCATTTTCATGCCCTAAAATACCCCAACAAAATGGAATAGTAGAAAGAAAGAATAGAACTCTTCTTGAAACCTCAAGGGCAATGTTAAATGAATATAAGCTTCCAAAATATTTTTGGGCAGAAGCTGTTAGCACAGCTTGCTATGTACAAAATAGAACCACAATAAATAAAACTTATAATAAAACCTCATTTGAACTCAATTATAATAAACAACCTAATATTTTATACTTTAAAGTATTTTGATGCCCAACCTACATACTAAACACTAGAGAATACTTAGAAAAATTTACCTCAAAAGTAGAAGATGGAATCTTTGTAGGATACTCATTAAACAGTAGAGGTTACATAGTATATATTAAAATTACACTAAGAATTGAAGAAACCATAAATGTAAAGTTTGAAGAATCTACAATAAACTTAGAAATAACTCAGATTCAACCAATTAACTTTATAAGAGATAGTACAAGTCAAGAAGGAGCAAGTGAAAAACTAAATCAAGAATATGAAGAGGAACATCAACCACAAGAAAATGAACCTAGTAAAACAATAAGAGTTAACCCAAACCATTCCTTGAACAAATAATTAGTGACTCAGACCAAAGACTCCAAACTAGATCAGTCTTCAGAAACCAAAGCCAAATATCTCTAATCTCTAAAATTGAACCCAAAACAATAGAAGAATCCATAATCGACCCAGACTGGATCATAGCCATGCAGGAAGAATTGACCCAATTTGAGAGAAATGAAGTCTAGGACTTAGTACCACTACTTAAAAATAAAAAGGTAATAGAAACAAAATGGGTATTCAGAAATAAATTGAGTGAAAATGGAAAAATTGTTAGAAACAAGGCTAGACTAGTGGCTAAAGGGTTCAGTCAAGTAGAAAGACTTGACTATGATGAAACATATGCCCCAGTAACCAGACTTGAGTCCATTAGAATGCTACTTAGCTATGCAGCCCATAAAGGATTTAAACTTTATCAAATGGATGTTAAGTACACTTTTTTAAATGGGCTAATAAAAGAAGAGGTTTATGTAGGTCAACCACCCGGGTTTAAGAGTCTAGATCATCCTAACCATGTCTTTAAACTCAAGAAAGTTTTGTATGGTCTTAAATAGGCACCTAGGGCCTAGTATGAGAGATTAACCTCCTACCTAATTTCCAAAGGATTCAACCAAGGAAAAATTGATCCAACACTATTTGTAAAATCAATCATTCAACAACCAAATACATCGAAATTAGATACCACTTTATCAAGGATCATGTAGCTAAAGGCAACATCGAACTCAATTACATTGAGTCCAAGTCCAACTTAGCTGACATATTTATCAAACCTTTCCCTGAAAGTGAATTTAGCAATTTACGTCGATAACTAGGAATGTGTTCTATAGAATAGGACTATTGTCTTCAAAAATAGTTGTAAATTCTAAAGAAAAATCCTTACCTATATTTTTCTAAAAATTCCCATTTTTTTAGCATTTCAAAAATCAATTTTAGCCTTAATCTAGATCAAATTCATAGAAAGCATGTTCTTATAGATTTAGGACTTGAGCATCTCACAAATACAATAGGTCTACCTTGATTGTGTATTTCCAAACTTAGAACAGTGTGACATGCATAGGCCTTTTGCCTAGACTTAAGATGCATATATCAGTGCATCACCACAAGTCTGGGCATAAAATACCAAACAGAACAGTGATCAAGTTAAGAAATTAACTTTTAGTCAAACACTAACTGGATGCAATCACTTAACCTGACTAACCAAGTGAATACTGTTATCCTCTGATAGTTAGTTAGTAACTAATAGTCAGACACTTAAGGATAATTTCTAGTTGATCAAATTATTTTTAAATAATATCAAGTTCAGGGGGAGAATACTTAAAAACAACTTTTCAAAATATCTTTTTTGTGTTTACACATCCTTTGAAAAGATATTTTTAACTCTTCCTCAAAATGCTTACTTTGAAAATTATTCTTAACACATTTTGAAAAATCACATGTTTTGAAAAATTATGATGCTTATCAAATCATATGTCTTGAAAAATTATTTTGAAAATTGTTTCAATTCTTGTAAACTACTTTTAAACTAACTTTAAAAGATGTTTTTGAATACTTTTTGAAAAAGTTTCACTCTTGCAAAACCTAATCTTTTAATTTCATTCTTGACAAAGTTTCATCTTTGAAAATTTTAGAAAAGTTTCATTCTTTGCAAAACTTATTTTAAAATTTTTCCTTAAAACTTATTCATATTTTAAAACATCTTACAAATATTTTCTAACCTCAAAATTCTTGTCCAAAGTTTTTTGAAGAGATTGATAGATCTTACAAATTATTTTAAAAGTTTCTTAACAACTATTTAAACTTTAAAATTAGTTGTGTGAAAGCTAATTTTCAAATCCTAGTATAAATCTTCAAAAGCTTTCCTTTAAATTTTTTTTTTGTTAAAAAATTACAAGTATTTTGCAAACTTCGTTTTTCAATTAGTTTAAACAAGTTTTCTTTAAACTCCCCCAATAATTCTGAATTTTTTTTAATATTGCCAACGTTTTGTTAGTTAGAGTCCTAGAGCCAATCATATGATGATTGTTGTATGGACTCATTGTATCATGTTCTTATGTATATAAAGGCATTTATTTTTTGTTATTATACTTACTTGTATTAATGCCAAATAACTAAGTATAATAGCGTCATTAAGTAGAAAGTTCTTATCTATATCAATCGATTGGTTGAATCGATAGTGAGATGGTATAGAGAACACTACTCTTAATCATTCCTAGTCAAGTATTAACATTCAGGGACAATGTTAATACGACGAGACTAGCATGTAGGTCAACTCGATGACTTGATCTCACAAGTCATGGATATAGAGATATCAAGTTGACACATGGGTATACATTGGAGAATGTATATTGAATGACCCGCCATGATAAAGTATCATGGATCGTTATATGAGTGTCATATACTTTCTCATGTGGCTATTAGTATGACTATTAGTCCTTGGACCTGAAGTCACCATGGTTCCCTACATAAGGAGTTACATACTTTGGCTTCGTCAAACGTCACCCGTAACTGGGTGGACTATAAAAGCAATTACTAGGTATGTAACAAATTATGCGGAAGGATGTGAGTGATGTAGATGAGATCTATCCCTCCTATATAACGGGAGTGACATCGTTATTCTTGATAGAGTGAGACCACTAAGTGCATGGTCATGTCCAAATGAGTCAATATGAGATATTTAGCTCATTTGATTAGAGTGAGTCTACTTGGAGTTCAAGATTTAGATTGATCAGAGGATGACACCGTCTATGCCTCAAATTGATCAATCTAGATGTCAAGGATAGAAGGACACTTGTCATATATTGTGAAGAGTCACAATTAGTAGTCACAAGGTGATGTTGGATCTCAACATTCTTGTAACTTGGGTAGTAATGATGTGTTGCTAGATACCGCTCATTACTTATGCTTCTAAATGAGTTTAGGAGCATTGCCAACGTTACAAGAACCTACAGGGTCACACACAAAGGGTAATTAGATGGAGATTAGGTTCATTTGATGTACCTAGAGGATTAGGTTCATGTGATGAACCAAATTGGATTAAGAGTAATTCAAATTAGATTAATTGAGTAAGACTCGATTGAGCTAGACTTGAGTTAGACTCAAGTGAGGCTAGACTTGAGTTAGACTCAAGTGAGGCTTAATGATGATATTCATTGAATTTTGAATTCAATGATAAATGAAATTCAATTTGAATTTTAGATTCAAATTTCAAATGAGTTTCAAAATGGTCATATGAAGAATATTAAATACTCATTAAGACTCATTAATGAGGCTCATTAATGGTGTTAATGAGCATTAAGTATTTTCATTAGATGAAATACTTAAGTCATTTTTACTCTCATTTTCATTATTGATCATTATTATTCCTCCTTGCTTCTTCTTCTCTCCCTCTCCTCCTCCTTGGCCGAACACCTTTAGAGTGCTAGCACACTCTAAGTGTTTTCTACATCTCTATTGTTCGTGTGGATACGTATAGAGGTGTGTCCACTTGAACACACTCGAGATTCGATAACTTTTGGACGAGCGGGATTCGCGAAGGGCTTCGCTACAAGGCTAATCTCTTAACCACGAAATAAGTTATTATGATTTTCTTAATTTTCTTTCGTTTGCTAACTTAATCCCTCCCCCTCTCCCTCTGACATTCATCAAAGAAAAACATGAGTAAAACAATGCTAAGTAAATTAATGTAGGAAAGTGGTGAAACGTGTTGGGATTTTCGAGCAGCAAAAACCACTTTTTGTGTTGCGGAAACCTCGAAATCTCATGCCACCGGATCCGTGCGAAGATTAAAAGAACAAAAAATTTCGTGTACATGTTTATTTTGCATATTTTTTCCTTAACTTAACTTAGGTTTTCATTGCATCAAAAAGAGGGAGATTGTTGGTGCAGTTTGCACTAACTGTCTAACTCAGGTTTTAATGAATCACAAATAAGTTAAGTATAATTGTGATCTAACCACTTTACCAAGTGTGCAGATAGGTCGACGAGCCGATCGGATATCTGACGGGAAGTCCAGATAGGTCGAAGGGCCGATCGGATATCTGACGGGAAGTCCAGATAGGTCGATGGGCCGACCGGATATCTAGCGAGAAGTCCAGATAGGTCGATAAGCTGACCGGATATCTGGTAGGAAGTCCAGATAGGTCGTAGGCTGACCAGATATCTAGTAAACTGGTAAGTAAAGGTAAGTCACTAGAGGAGAGTAACTAAGTGAGGACGCATCCCGATTAAGGGGGCAGTAGGCGTCGGTCTAGTTTAGGTCCATTTCGGATCCCTAATATAAGACCTTGACTAGTTCCGGGTCCTGGGTGGACAAGAACTAATTAATATTGCTTATTATTATGTTAACACTTGTCTTGTAGGTTATTTGGTTTATTGGACTAACGTTGTTTTACATGACAAGAAGTAAATTTGCCTTTAGATAAACAGTGTCTGAAGGCGCCTTCCTACTGTTCATGGAAGGCACCTTCCATGGCTATGGAAGGCGCCTTTGAAAGGATGAAGTTTAGTGATCGAAGCAGATAAGGCACAACATTTGCGGGATAAACTTTATCCCATTGGACGTGCCTTCAATGCCTATGGAAGGCACCTTCTATGCTCTATTTAAGGCAGATCACCTAACGCTTCTACAACAACTCACATACAAACTTCTACGCATCCGATTGAGGTTCCGACTGCTCTGTCCTACTGCTGTGACTCTGCTACGACATTGTTGCGCCCGACTACTGCCGAGGAACCGACCGACACCGAGCCTAAGGTAACAATCTTTGAACGTGTTGGGTAACGAGCTGTAATTTGTGTATTTAACTATCTGAAATAGGACAAGTGCAGGATGTTACACTTGTTCTGTCTTTTTGTCTACTCGATTCCCTTTTCCGGAGGTACTGGAAAAGGTATTTTAATGGATTACCTATCGATATATCCGCAGAACATGAGTCTTGGAGTAAGAGTTACCAAAGTCTCCGAACCAATTAAAATCACCTGTGTTTTCTTATGTTGCTCTTTTTAGTTTTTTTACTGCGTATACTTTGATTTCAAAACGAGAAAATGAGTTTTCAAAAACCACATGATTCCCCCCCCCCCCCCCCCTCTCATGTGTGTATCAATCCAAACTCGTGTACAAGTGATTCTGAACTATTGGGATCATGGTTATATTTATAGCCCTAATCTAGGCGCCTGGAAGGGTTCTGGGCACTTGCACGTGGATAAAACATTATCCACGTCGCAACGGATCACGACAGCTCGACAATCAATAAGTTTTATGGTTCGGGCGCCTAGACCAGGTCCGAGCACCCAGACCGGGCTAAACCAGCCCTCAGCCAAGGCACGAGCTCGAGGCCCTCTGGCTGGTCCCAGGGATCCGAGCGCCTGGACCAAAGTCAACAGATTTGTTGACTTTTTGGTTCGGTCTCTCGCTTCGGCTCTGCTCGCTTGGGTGATCGTTGTCATTTGGAATAGGGCTCACCCAAACTCATTTTCCAGCCTTCTTGAGTAGTCTTCCGCTCCAGCTTCTCGTCCCTCAAAAACGCCACGCGCCTCCTTCTCGTCCGCTAGCGTACTCTTCCGCATCGCCTCTTCCCTCGGACGCATCGAGTCCGTCGACTCTCTCTCATGTCATCCTTCTCGCTAGTTGCATCTTTCGCTCGACTTCCTGTGCTCCTAAGTTCCTGCACACTTAAACACAAGACATCAAACAAACACAGGACCTAACTTAATTCGGTTAACCACATCAAAATTACCTCGGGATATCAACACTTTTATCTGCTTTGCTTCACTCAGTAGGACCTTTCAGTTGTTTGGCTTCACTTACCAGGATTTTCCACACTAAGTATCTGATCAACATTGACCCACTTGGATTTTCTTCTTCTGCCAACCTTCTCGTTGGTTTTGCCTTTGTCTAACCTCCAGTTAGGACTTTCCAGTCAAGTATTTGGCCAATCTTGACCCACTTGACTTTTATAGTCAACATGTGACCGTCAATCTACATATCTTGTCAAATATCAACAATCAACAATCAAGACTCAAGTTTGAGCAACTTGGATTTTCTTCTTCTGCCAACCTTCTCGTTGGTCTTGTCTTTATCTAACCTCCAGTTAGGACTTTTCAGTCAAGTATTTGGTCAATCTTGATCTACTTGACTTTTCGAGTCACCTTTTGACTGTCAATCTACATATCTTGTCAAATATAAAAAATCAATCATCAAAACTCAAGTTTAAACCAATTTGAACAACTTTGACCTAGAAAAAATTACACCAACATTATTATCCCGTAAATTCTTGATCTTACAATAAACTTTTATCAAGCCTTTATAAATTTTAAAATCTCAATTTACACGGTCAAATCTGAGGACGTAGATACATCAAAAGAGTATTTTAATTTTGCTTAAAAATGATTGGACAAAACTAATTATGAATTAAATAACAATCATTTCAAATAAAAATAATATTTATGAAACTAGATTTTTCATCATTTTCGAGTGTTGCCTCTTTGGCTTCGTCCATTTTTGGTATTTATAAAATTAGATTTTGTTTCTCTTATTTACTTATTCCTGATCCGACATGTAGACTAGAAAGTAAGTCTGTTTTTTTCTATCGCTTTCCAATTCTTCAGGCCACTTATTTTGTTGCTATTCCTGACACAAATATTCGGAGCAAGAAAACACTTTGCTTTCTTTCTCCCTGGACCACTTTCATAGGAAATCAGGAAAGAACTCAAGCACGGAAGCACCCCACGAACCAGGATCTCAATTCGAGGGGATTAGATCGGATTTAAGTCGAATTAAAAAAAAATTAAATCCCAATCGAAATCCACTCCAAATTTAAATTCAATCCAAAATTCTTAAATCCAAATTCAACCCATCCAAATCCGAATAACTTAAAATTTTAATTCAAAGTAATTTTTTTTTACTATTTTTCATAATTTTTTATTTTTATCTTGATACTTCATAATTAACCTACTAAGATTGATATTGATATACATAAAATCATCTTAATTTTTAAAGTAAAATTTAATTTAATCCTAAAAAAATACCTGCTAAGTGATTAATCTCTAAATTCGGTCAAATTAGTTCAACCCGAACCCACCCAACCCAACTCAAAAATTTTCAATCCAAAATCACTCCAATCCGAATCCGAACCTACAAATTCTCAATTCAAATTTTTTTTTCCTCCAGATCGACTCAAATCGAGTCGTTCATTTATGACACCGCTAACACTCTATGAATGAATAAATAAAAAGATCAAAATTTATATGTCAACAGGAATGAATATTATAAAAATCAACTTCTAAATATACATAAGCCTTGCGTGTTTTTATTTCCTACTGCAGAACACTTCTAAATTCTCCAATAGAAGGAAAGGAAAAAAGAATATATATCCATAACTTCATTCACTGTCTCCAACGGAAAAGAAAGAAGAGTGATTTAATTCCAAATTAGATCAACAAAGTTGAGATAATTACCTTTTCTTCAAAGAAAGTGTACTAAGAGACACCTTTTAATTCTAGTGACTAATTAGCGTTATATTATTGGACATATACCCAAATCCCAAGATACCTTAAAGAGGAATTAAAATCCCTCTATCAAATGTAGAGAGAGAGAGAGAGAGAGAGAGAGAGAGATAGGAACGCATTTTAACATCAAATGATTTCACATAACTAAAGCCACTGAAGATTTACAAATGATGTCAATGGTGAATTTCACATCTTCTCTATCATTTTTCTCCTATAAAAATAACATCGCCTATAAATGTAAGAAAAGCTATGCTTGAAGACCAAGTAACAACCAACTGTGCAATCTCTAAGTTCGCTATTCACTCACCCCTCCCGCCCAGCTTAACCGTGATTTGCCCTCTCTGGACATCTGTGGGGCCGGACCCAGGGGGCCGCTAAGGTCGCGGTTCCACCTTTTGCATCTAAGTTCGCTATTCACAAGAAGCTGGTTAGTACTTAGTACCAAAACAAGGTGGAGAAGGATCGACTCGTGGAAGGTATTGAGGTTAGCCTGTGTGCAAAACTGTGCCACGAGGAGCTGCGAACTACACCATGAAGAGATAGTTCAAGTCTTCCACTGTCAGGCGAGTTTGGCGAGAACCTGATTCATCTTCACCGAATGCAGAAGCGACCATCTCCCTCTTCTTTTCCTGTGGACAAGCAAAAGAGATCAGCAGAATGAATTGTATAGACATTGTTCCATGATGATCACCACTAAGATTTATGATCCCGAGCATAATTATTTGATAATCAAATGTTTGACAATGGAATTGGTCATTGTGACTAAGAGAATCATTGTAAAATATACCTTGTTTCTCAATCCCATGGTTTGGCAGTCGAAACTACTTGAATGTATCCCCTACATGCATTAAAGCCTATCTAGGTTCCTAACATTTCTCACACTAATTAAGAGTTTGACCCATTAGAAAATGCTTACAAGAAGGGTCTCATTACTTGTATGAAGACAAGGAAGGAAAGTAACGCAAAAGATGGATGGAGAATTGGAGATTTAAGAGGGAGAGAAACAGAAAGGGTCATGAAATTTGGAAGGTCTTATTTCAAGAGCCAAGGGCAAAAAAAAAAAACTTGAATAACCATCTAATAATCGAAAACCTATAGGATCTTTTAGATATTTGATGGCTCAAAAGATATGGACTTCTTATCCAATTTGATATTTCCTTAGTATATTCAAGTCATATAGTCTGAAACTAAAAAACAAAAAAAAAATCTACTATTATTATCCAAAGACCTCATGAATAACTTTGAAAGATATGGATTTCTTATGCAAATCAATATTTGCTTTATCTATGCATGTCATATAGCCTGAGACTAAAAGATTAATCTGCTATTAACGAAAGGCCTCCTATATGACATTAAAACTCTCAGGAGATGGGCCAAGCACAGAATCTAATATTGCAAAGCTCTCATTAGTAATTGCTCTTACAAGTGGTGGTCACTAACCCACAGCAGAAAGGTTTCTACTGACAAACTAACCTCTAGAAGCCGATGGGATCAACTTTTTCACATCAATTATCAAAGCATGCAAATTATTAATTCAGCACTTACTCTATCATATGCGACTTCAGGTTGCAGACAGTAAAAATACAAAATCCTTGGAAAGATGCAAGTAAACACGAACACTTTGGAAAAAGAAAATGTCCACCAAAAAGCATTAAAGTAAACAGCAGGTATGGTACCTGTAAAGCCAAAATACGATCTTCCACTGTGTCTTTCACAGTTAACCGTGATACAGTTACAGGACGCCTCTGGCCGATTCTGTGTGCTCTATCAATAGCCTGGTCCTCAGTAGTAGGGTTCCACCACAAATCCAGAAGAAGAACATGGCAAGCTACCACCAGATTTAGACCAAGACTTGCTGCCTTCAGAGACATGATCATCACAGTAACCTATAAGAATGGTATTTTCTTTAGATGAAACACACTAAACAAAAAAGAAGAGGCTTGGCTAAATAAACAGAATATTGCAGCATGAAGATTCACTTACAGACCTCTGGAAGATTGTTGAAATCCTTGATTGCTTTATCCCTAGCTGCAACAGACATTGTACCATCAAGTCTCCTATACTGTATACAAGATTCTTGCAAAGGAACTTCCAGTAAATCCAGCATCCTTGTCCACTGTGAGAAAACAAGGGCCTTTTCTGAATGCTGACAATTTGGTTTCGGATTTTTTCCTTCATTTGTAGTCACAAAGCATCCCTGTGAAACTGTATTGATCCCATTTGGCAGACAGTCATCACCTTCTTCCTTAGGTTTGGAAGAGTTACAATCAGGGAGATAACATTGAGACCTGGGCAGTGATTGCAAAATATCGAGAGCTGCTTTTACTTTAGAAGAATAAGAGCATCCATTGGATTTGGTTGCATCTGAGATGTTAGAACTACAGCCGGTGGAGTGGCAGACCTCAACAGGCATGTCACATATGGAGGTTGCAATTGTACTTCTAGAAAATACTGAAGCAGCAGTTAACCTAACTTTGCAATCAGCTGACGGGCAGATATAATCATCACCATTAAAACGCTCACGGATACACTGATTGCAGAAAACATGTCCACACTTTGTAACAACTGCATCTTCAGGTGGATCCTGTAAATGTCATTAATCTTAATCAAAGCGGATCCTGTAAATGTCATTAATCTTAATCAAAGCCTCACAAAATTTTCCATTTACAACAAAATTTTGTATCCTTAAACAACAAAAAGTAGAATAAAAAATCAAAATATGAAACATATTGGGAATACAATGTCACATCAGTTTCACCATGGTTAAAATGTTATAGTAGTAAGGATAACTGAGAAATGCAAGAAATGGAGATGGGTATCAGGAACTTTCAGATAACACATTGTGGGAGTCATGTAATTTCGTATGAATCATATAGGTCTAATGTACTATGACAAAAAAAAACAAATGAATGTCAAAAGATAAGGTGGTTTGACTATGATCACATTAGATCAGAAGGAAGCCTACAAAAATCTCAACTGAAAACATGATAAAAATATTTGGTTAGTCATTAAAAATAATAATTCATACAACAATTACTGGTTTGATGAGACAATATAACTCCCCCAATTTTGAGACTTGTATTAACAAATTTTAGGACATTTAAGTGCCACTTCATCTACAATCCTGCAGAAGTGAGAAGGGTAGGTTGTCCAACATAACTAATAAATATTTCATTCAGGAGTGCTACTTATGATATAATATTAATAAAATTCCTTTCTTTTTTTTAGAACTAGAGAATACCATGAAAACTTGTTCTAACACTTTCTTATGTTTTTGTAGTGAAATATTTTACATACTACTACTACAACAACAACAACAACAACAACTAAGTCTTATCCCACCAGGTGGGGTCGACTATATAGTAAAATATTTTACATAAATCCTAAAATATTTTAAAATTATGAAGGGGCAATAGACTTGAAGATCTTTTTCATCTGTCTATAGAAGAGTTCAATTTTCACTACCCAATAACTACAACAACCAAGCCTTAGTTATAAGATCTTTTATCCCACTAAATGAGATTAATTATATGGATCCTCCTACATTATTAGGCCTTATCGAAATGAATTTTATCTTGTTTTATTATTACTAACCAAGTCTCATTTTTCACTAACTAAAATAAGAAAATTTGGCGGGGGTTGGTAGTAAGGAAAAAAAACAAAGGTATATAGTTTAACAAAGATCAATAACCAAAACAGTTATCATGAAAGTTGACTAATCACATGCAATACATCACTTACATTGCATATCGTACAGATAGCCAAGCATGCTTCCAAACAGGTCAAGAGATCCTTCTGTTTTTCTTTGGGGAGCTTACTCGCTATTTCTATGGAAGACCTCTCCACAGAATTGGAACCATACCCATTTACCAGAAAAGGATGATCACAAGCTTGCCTAAGCCTTAAGAGCATCAACAAAATATTCACATAGTTTTGTTTGACAGTTCCTTCATTTGCATATACCTAATAAAACCAAAAAAAAATTTTGATACTCAACATGCAATTGTACAAAATGTAAAATCTAAAAGAAAATATGGTTTTAAAAACAAATCAGAAGCGGATTGATCCCATACATATATCATCTAAAATGAACTTTCAAATATGATAAAACATATCATGGACTTTACGGTTTCTCAATTTTACTTATTCTACACTGAGAATCCAACCAGAACAAAAGTTAATATCTAGGAATAAAGATCCATAAAAATAACTTTAATTTGCTCAATGATGCAAAATTAAAGAAATATCTAAAAACACTCAGAAATGCAAGTGTACCAACCTTAAACTGTTCTCTTGACTCAGCTTCTAAACGTGTGTAGAAAGCTCGTTCTTCCTTGGAGAAATCCACCTTCTTCAAAGTAATAGTCTTAGATGGCAAAGTAATAATAGGCTCGCCATCAAGCATAGTTCCTGAAAAGAAATTCAAAATGATTTTAGTATCCAAGTATAAATTGAGCATCTTTGTTAGAAAAAAGATTGTCCACAAAGAAGAAATCAAATGTCCCGAAAAATATCTACTTCTAAATAACCTGAATAGGCTAGCCAACAAGAAAATGGTCCATAATGCAAAGAGAAAAACTTGTTGAGAAAAAAGAAAAACATTATATACAAAAATTTGGTGAGCATCTAGAGAAACATCTAGCATGAAAAAAGAATTTGTTAAAACACATGATCCATATTCTCAGGTATATTTCTGACAGATGAGTGGTGAAGAATAATAAGAGGCTAAGGCCATAATTGTGAACGTTCAGTTCTAAAAATGATGCAGTTTAATTAGTTGGCAAAAAAGCCACCATAAAGATTTACAGAAAGAACACATGTTCACCACCTTAGGGGAGTAAAAATATCCGACAGAAAAAGTGATCACCACTTACACTTACTCAGGAAAAAAAATGAAATGTTAAGTAAAAGGGAAATCATAATACACCACAACAAGCAGAAACAGAAAGAGATGGATCAAACTGATGAATTTGTTAAATAATATACAGTTAGAAATTCTGAAATCTTAATAAACCCATATCTTGCAATGTAAATTTTAAACAGTTGAATTAGCAAGACAAGAACTTCACCTTTAGTGCGACGTAACATTATAGTCTTCAAAATCAATTTAAGTCTTTCATAGCCTTTTGATGGATTACGACTAATTGGATTCTTTATCATGGAACAAAAAGATTTGTAAGCATCTAATGGACCATAACGGAGAAATCTGAAATAGCTATAAAGGTCATCAACTGCATTCTGTATGGGAGTACCAGACAAACACCACCTTCTCTTAGCTTGCAGACCCCAACATGCCCTTGCAACTTGAGTCCTATGATTCTTGATGCTTTGAGCTTCATCCAGAATTACCCTAAACCAACTAACTCTTGCAAGAGGTCGAGCAGCTGATTCAACATTCCCATCTTTCACATTCTTTCTCGAGGCACTCAAAGTCTCCTTTCCTTTCTTATCAACCATACTTTCCATGTGACCATCATAATTTTCTCTCTCATCATCTTTATCAGCAAGTGGCTGCTTAGGAACTTCCATGCTTACAATAGAATATGTAGTAAGAACAACATCATATTTTGCAAGTTCGTGGGCATCTTTCGTTCTATTACTTCCATGATAAACCAAAACTGACAAATTAGCACTGCATGCAACTTTAGTTTTCAATTCCTCAGCCCATTGCCGGAGAACACTTGTAGGGGAAACAACTAATGTTCCTGCTGCAGGGCTACTCTTTATGGGCATAATCTCCTGATCCCCCCTTCTCTTCAATACACTGGCCATTGAGGAACTGCAAACCCGGAGCTGCTTTGCTTCATTAATCTTAGAAATGTCATCTTCCTCATCATCATCCAGGTTTAGAGGTTCAATTTTATCGTGATTTCCAGCAGAAGGAAATGGTTGAAGAGATGGAGATCTCTCCATCAGGATTAGCGCAATTGTAGATACTGTTTTACCAAGTCCCTGGAACAAAAACATGCATGAGACTATTAACCATTGTCGAAGATATTAGCACCTATAAAATAAGATATTAGCAGGTAATGGACTGCACAAACCTGATCATCAGCAAGTATGCCACCACAACAATGTGAGCTTGAAGTTTCCTTTTGTACCATCCAATGTAAAGCTATACGCTGTAAAACAAGATATTTTCCTTTTAGTTCAGCAATAATAAAAATAGTTATCGAAAATATCAAATGAGATGTATTAGATAAATGGGCTTAAAAAAAGGGACCCATTAAGTTGAACCTGATGTCTCAGCAAAGAAACTGCCAACGCTCCCTCAGGTGGACAGGCCTCAGACATGGGCTGAGAAAGATCCTGCACCTGCACATAGCTAACATCAATTATAGCATATATAAAGTTAGAAATAATATAACAGTTGTATGTTATTCAATGAGCACAACTACATCAAAAATATATAGGGCTATATACAATACATCACGTGGAGCTAAACTACAATTCCCTCCAACTAGGGCATAGATTGATCCATGCACATCTTGTTCTACCATATTGGAAGAGCAACTTAAAAAAAAAAAAGGTAGCACTGACAAGAGGCCTGGATGGAACAATAGTTTATCCATAAAGAAAGTACAATTTTTTAGCTCTCTCTAGAACTGAAGATACTAGTAGAGACCAAAATCTTTCAAAGATGGAAAAAAATGAAGAATTGAAAATAAAAAAAGACTACAGTTCCAGCATCTAGAAGGAAAAAGTGGAGGCATGTCTAGAAAAAACATGAGAATAGCAGGGAATACCAAAATACTGCATGCTTATTGGTGAAATTAAATAGGCAAAGCATATGCTATGAAAACAAATCTGACTCCATATCATGTTACGACTCAGCGCCATAACTTTATTGACACAATTTTATGACTCAGGTGCAGAACAGCCTCAGTTACAGACTGTCATGAAGGCACATGAAAATAGATGGAATAAAACCACCACAGCAAAGGCTCATATAAGTAGTAGTTACTTTTAAATAAATATAACATATATGGAATGAGATTCAATTGTCAAAAATAAAATTATGGTAAATAATTTGTTAATGGACTGATCTTAGTAGAAAAAATCAGAGAGGGATCGGCCAGTCAAAAGAGCATTATGTCTTCTGTATCATCAAAATAAAATTGCGAGAATCTAAGTTGGCAAAAATAATTTTGAAGTAAATTGGCAACATTATTAATATATATGAATATATAATCGATTCTCAACAAAAACCTGGGTTCCACTATTATTCAAATGTGCTCGCCATAGCTTGTGTGTCAACTAGACTGAGGAACAAAGCATAGCATAGCTCACACACATAAGAAAACAAGTGAAAAAAGTTGAATGCACATTTAGTGTCTTAGAGCATTCTGTGAAATGCATGTCAATTAACCTTCAGAACTGCATCTTTTCTCTGTGCCAACCAACATTAAATGAATTTTTAACAATGATAGGATAAACTAGGATCATGAGAAATGCGCCTATGAGAGAGATTGAAAGCAATGTACGAAGTGATGGCCAACTACCCATTGTCTTAATCTGACAGTTGCTATCTAAATCATAAGTGTAATAGAAGCATAAATAAATAAAGGAGCAAAAATTGATAAGAAGAAAACAACAAATTCAAAGCTAATTTTTAAATAACAATAACACTATATGTTTAACTTGATTCCACTAAGGCCCTTGTCTCACGTTGGAAGTTATCAGTTAGGGAAACAGTTATATATGTATATATATAGATATCAAATTAATTATCAATTAAGAAATCACTAACCTGCAGAGCTAGCTGGATATTCAATCTTTCATCCTTTTGCCGCATCCCACCAAACCTAGACAAATATGTCTCTGTAAATCCAGACTGATCTACTACTGTAGGATTACTTGTATAAAATGGGTGTGGTGGTGGTGGGTAGGTAGAGTTTCTAATATCATCAAGGATGCATGTGTCAGCATCATCATCCACACTTACATATATGAGACCATCATTATCACGATGCTTAAGATTACTCATGTAGCTCATGGCACCACCATTGTCATGGTGCTTAAGGCTATTCTGGTGGTAATGAGATATATGTGCCTGATCATCTCTGCCTATCATCAACGATATATTTTGCTTCTTATTAGGCCAGTTAGTCAAAGAATCAGAGAACAAATTTTCCGACTCATTCATCACAAATAATTCAGTATGACTAGAGGTAGAATTTCTACTTGGAGGGTCTCTCTTGCGGCTGCCATAAGAAGAAGAATCTATACTAGATTCACTCTCAAGACTAAGATCATCAGAATTGTTCTGCCCTGCACAGGCATCTAGCAGTGGTAGAACAGTATCTGACATTAGGAAGTCTTGCAGTAAGGATCTGGATTCCGCAGTCGTGTCCAACTCCACTTCACTGCCTCTGGATAAACTCAGAGATGGATGTCGTTGATCCTCATTTTCATGCTTAACTATATCTTCCTTCTGATGTGAAAAAACTGGATGAGAGAATTGGCCATGGAATGTGTTCCTAGTACCATCAGTATGTGAATCTCTGCGAGCATAGCTGCTTCCACAAGCATTATACATGATGCCTAATGCCTCAGTAGCATTCAATGTGGACTTGGAATCATACAAATTTTGGCAAGTTAAACTAGGATCAGTATATGAATAAGGATCGTGAAATAGAGAAACCCTCTGAGTGGATCTTCTTTCATTATTTCTCTCAGCGTCAGTTAGACCAGACAAATCAGTTATCATAGTGTGTGAATCTGTAAGCATGAAATAAAAATACTATTAGAGATAATTGTTACTGGTATTAGCACAGTTACACTTAAAATGCCAGTTAACTTTGCAATGGATGAATAGCATACCGTCTGCACAATGTTCATAGTCATGACTTCTCGTCTGCTTGAAGACCTTTTGGCCACTGTCCGAGAACAAATCATGACTGAATTCTACATAATGTGACATAATAAGGCTGGTTTTGTCAACATTATCAAAATTATAGCTCGGTGCATGTTGAAGCTGCTGATTGTGGAGGTCTCTGACCATCAGACTATTGCGGGAGCTCTCAACAAAATTTTTTCTTGTATTAAAATCATATTCTTGATTTGAAGGTGAAAAACAACTTGAAGGACAATCAAGTGCGTGCTTAGATTCAGCATGCTCTGAGGCATGTCTTATATCATCATTCCTAGGAAAATTACAGTTATAATTTTCTTTTGAACCCAAGGAAAATCCTACATTAACCTCTTTTTGGCAGTCTAAGCCACCAATTCTATCTGACGTACTCCATTGAGAACCAACTCTCCCACTGCATTCCTTATATTCTGTTGAACCTATCCACAATGACACAATAGTATGAAGAAAGAAAAAGAAAAAGAAAAAAAGTCTAGTGCACAAAGCTTCCGTAGATCTCGGAGAAGGGTCTATTGTATATAGTCTTACCTGCTTTGCAAGAGACTATTTCCAAAACCCGAACCCGTGACCTCCAGGTCACGCAGCAGCAACTTTACCGTTGCGCCAAGGCTCCCTTTCAGTATCAAGAAAGAAAAGTAAATAATATTCATGCATGGAATATATCATATAACTAAACACGTGCAATTATATAAAGATCCAGATTGCACCAATACACTAATAGGCCATACCAAAAATATAAGGTTTAGCAGAAAATTCGGCATCTACAGGGTATCCATGTAATTTGCCTTGGTGTAAACCTTCATATGTAATCTGCATATCACATCTCCAGTGAATTAGCATCCATCAATATTAAAAAGAATAACAACCATTACATAGGAATATAGGATAGCACCGTGCAAGTAGAGTTTTCAACTATTTTAAACTCAAGAAAAGCTCAACATTATTCAGATCATGTGTTACCAACAAGGTCTAATTTTATATAAATAAATACACCTATGGTAACTATGGTTTATAACTGAGATTTTAAGAACTTTACACTTATTGCAGTTTGGCTCAGTTGATCTTGGCCAATCCAAGTCCAGTTAGTTCCATGGAGGTTGAATGCAGCATCAACATAAGAGAGGTATGATAAAAATCAAAATCTGATCACTTTGACACATTCTTTCAGCTACTTAAAGTTGGAGATTGCTCATAATATTTATCCAATACTAGAATCATGGAAACTGTTGAGCATTTAGGAAATCAAATTTGTAAAATATAATGTCTAGTATTGTATAAGTAAATATACCTATTGGTAAAGACAACAAACTGATGTCTCAAGATGGCTACAGAATTTCGCACTTATTGCAGTTTGGTTCAGTTGATCTTGAGTCAATCCAAGTTCAATTAGTTCCATCTAGGTTGAATCTGACATCAAAATTACAAAACTATAGACAAGATAAATTATGTTTGTTTCAGTACATTCTTCAGCAAATTAAAGTTTGAGATCTTTCAGAATATTCATCCAATATTTGGACAACCATGGCATCTGCTAATCATTTGTCAAAAGGGCATCAAACTCATGGTTTAAAGTGTCGTGCTGAGACAGTTCCGCTCGACGACCAGCACCGGCACGACCCCGGCACCAGACCTGCGACAGGTGCGACGTGTTGTGCGACCCCGTGGTCACAGTGGAGGGGTCGCTCAACCCTGCAACAACAGCGGAGGGGTCACATAACTCTTCCGCCGTCTTCGCGGAGGCATCGTGCGACCCTGCGGTCGTTGTAGAGGGGTCACACGGCCAATACGGTCCCGCCGAAAGAGTCACACAATCCCCGCGGCCATGGCTGGTCACGCAACCGCACGACGACGCCGAAGTAGTGGGGGCTCGCGAGTGGTGTCAGATTTCATTTTTTTTTTAATTAAACTTAGGTTAATTAATCAACTCCTAACTATGATGGAGATAATCTAAAGAGACTTTATTAAATCCTAATAAAATTATATAATTAATTTTATATTTCATTTATTTTAATTTAAAAATTATAATAAATTTTTTATTTATCTATTTTCATATCTTTTTCTTTTTTTAAAGATTATTTTTTAAATATTTATGTTAAATATTTTAGTTTTAAATTAATATATTTTATATTTAAAAAATACCGAAACTATATCGGCATGGCACGATACAGTCCAAAACCGTATCATTCCAATCCAGGACAACTTGAAAAACAAAGGTTGTTTCCTATGCAATGGGGCCTCACTTGGCAAGGGAATGTCCCAAGAGAGAGAAGTTAAGTGCTTTCTTAGCACAAGAAAACGATAAAGGTCGTGAACAGGAAGTTGCTTCTCTTGTAAATCCTTTACAGTTGTTAAATTCAATTGTTCGTTATGATGCTAACGAAAATGAAGGAAACATGGAGGTATACGAAGAGTCTACTAGCAAGGTCGTGGGGACTATGCTAGAGCAAGAGGCCTGCGTACCGGAGTGTTCAACGAGGACGTCGAATTCTTCTAGTGGGGTTGGTTTGTCAGCCCCCTAACTTGGTGGCAAGGCTAGACACGAGGATTGGCTCGTTCCTCCTTTGATCCAGCCTAGTGAGCTTGTGCGTGGGGCGCGCGACATGCGAAGCAGCGAAGCTTTTGGGCGGCACGGGGTTGTCCAAGCCCAAGTCTTGCAGAAGGCAAAGACTCGGCAAACCAGCGAGTGAGGCATCTACAAGACATGCAAGCAGCCAGCAAAGCGGGGTTGCCTAAGCCCAAGTCATGCAGAAGGCAAAGACTTGGCAAATCAGCAAGCATGGCATGCAAAATATGTCAACCAATGGAGTGACGGCATGGGATTGTCCAAAGCCCAAGTCTTACAGAAGAAAGGCTTGGCAATGATCCAGGCGTGGCTTGTGCACAAGCCATGCCAAAGTAGCGGATGCGGCAGTACGCAGGGTGCTGCCCAAGCCCAAGTTATGCACTATGCAGACTTGGTAATCTCTCGAGCATGGCATGCCAAAATAGTGGAGACTTGTGACAGTGCGCAGGGTGTTGTCCAATGCACCAGACATGCAATAGCAGACTTGGTGATCATGCGAGCATGGCATGTGTATTGGGCATGCCAAGCAGCAACAAAGGAGCGGACAGACGGACTTGTCCGTGGCGTGGACAGACGGACTTGTCCGTGGCGCCAAGAGAGTGGACAGACGAACTGGTTCGTGGTGCCAAAGAAATGAAGCCGTAGGCCGAGCACTTGATGTGCATACATACTTTGGCGCGGGGCCAAAGAAGCAGAGCCATGGATCGAACACTAGGCGGACAGATGGACTTGTCTGTAGTGCCAAAGGCGGACGGATGGACTTATCCGTGGTGCCAAAGAAGCGGAGCCATTGTGCGAACACTGGGCGGACATATGGACTTGTTCGTGCAGACTGACACTTGGTATGGACTAATGCAGCAGAGTCATGCAACGAAGCATAAGCAAAGCATGCTGACACTTGGCATGAACCAATGCAGCATGATGAAAGAGCAAAGCAGGTTGCCACTTGGCATGGTGCCAATGCAGCCAAGACATGCGGACAAGACGGTTTTGGAAGTTAAGTTAGTTTTATCCATGTAGCACAAGTGGTTGGTGCAACCATGATGTAACTCCTTTGTAATTGCCACCTATGCATGATAAATAAGCATGGTGGGTTCATTGGCAAGAGGGGGCCAAGGGTGCTAGTGTGTGCCAAAGGAGTGTGCAGCGTGAGCAAATTCGTGGGGAATTTGTGAAGGCAGATTGTGAAGAATTGTAAGTAAATCGTGAGGGATTTGTATGGGCAGATCAAGAGCGATTTGTAAATGATTCTGTATTGTTCCATTGTATTCCTTTATTGAGGCTAATAAAAATTGAGAGTTTTCTTTGGTGTTGCTTTCTTGTGGCGTTGCCTTGGGATTTCCTTGTGCCTTTGTGGTGCATTCGTTGGTAGGCTAAGAGTCAAGTGCGGGACTTGACTGTCGCGCAGGAGATTTTTTATGGTAAAAAATTACCAGTTGTCACAGGGGTAATTTTCGACCTTCAAAAATCTCAGGCGCGGCAGTCCCGCACTTGACTCTCAGCCTACCAACGAATGCACCACAAAGGCACAAGGAAATCCCAAGGCAACGCCACAAGAAAGCCACAACAAACAACATCAAAGATTACAGGAAAACTCCCAACCTTTATTAGCCTCAATAAAGGAATACAATGGAACAATAGAGAATCACTTATAAATCGCTCTTGATCCGCCCATACAAATCCCTCACGATTTGCTTACAATTCTTCACAATCTGCCTTCACAAATTCCCCACGAATTTGCTCACGATACACACTCCTTTGGCACACACTAGCACCCTTGGCCCCCTCTTGCCAATGAACCCACCATGCCTATTTATCATGCATAGGCGGCGGTTACAAAGGAGTTACATCGTGGTTGCACCAACCACTTGTGCCACATGGATAAAACTAACTCAACTTCCAAAATCGTCTTGTCCACATGTCTTGGCTACATTGGCACCATGCCAAGTGGCACACTGCTTTGCTCTATCATCATGTTGCATTAGTCCACGCCAAGTGTCAGCATGCTTTGCTTATGCTTCGCCGCATGGCTCTACTGCATTGGTCCATGCCAAGTGTCAGTCTGCACGAACAAGACCATCTGTCCGCCCAGTGTTTACACAACGACTCCGCTTCTTTGGCATCACGGACAAGTCCATCCGTCCGCCTTTGGCACCATAGACAAGTCCATCTGTCCGCCTAATGTTCGGTCCATGGCTCCGCTTCTTTGGCTCCGCACCAAAGTATGTATGCACGTCAAGTGCTCGGCCCACAGCTTCATTTCTTTGGCACAACGAACCAGTCAGTCTGTCCACTCTCTTGGCGCCATGGACAAGTCCATCTGTCCGCACCACAGACAAGTCCGTCTGTCCGCTCCTTTGTTGCTGCTTGGCATGCCCAGTACACATGTCATGCTCGCATGATCACCAAGTTTGCTACTGCATGTCTGGTGCAATGGATAGCATCCCGCGCACTGTCACAAGTTTCCACTGTTTTGGCATGCCTTGGCACATGCGCTCGAGAGATTACCAAGTCTACATAGTGCATGACTTGGGCTTGGGCAGCACCTCGCGTACTGCTGCATCCGCTACTTTGGCATGGCTCATGCATAGGTCACGCCCGGATCATTGCCAAGCCTTTCTTATGTAAGACTTGGGCTTTAGACAGCCCCATGTCGCTGCTCCATTGCTT
Source organism: Zingiber officinale (assembly GCF_018446385.1). NCBI lineage: Eukaryota > Viridiplantae > Streptophyta > Magnoliopsida > Zingiberales > Zingiberaceae > Zingiber > Zingiber officinale. The sequence continues at coordinate 118,536,299 of NC_055991.1, read as the reverse complement.
GACATATTTTGCATGTCATACTTGCTGATTTGCCAAGTCTTTGCCTTCTGCATGACTTGGGCTTAGGCAGCCCCGCGCTGCCGCTCTGCTGGCTGCTTGGCATGTCTTACGCACATGTCATGCCCGCTGGTTTGCCGAGCCTTTGCCTTCTGCAAGACTTGGGCTTGGACAGCCCCATGCCGCCCAAAAGCTTCGCTGCTTCGCATGTCGCGCACCCCACGCACATGCTCACTAGGCTGGATCAAAGGAACAACGAGAAAATCCTCGTGTCCAGCCTTGCCACCAAGTTAGGGGGCTAACAAACCACCCCCCCAGAAGAATTCAACGTCCTCGTCCAACACTCCGGTATGCAGGCCTCCTGCTCTAGCATAGTTCCCGCGACCTTGCTAGTAAACTTTTCGTATACCTCCACGTTTCCTTCGTTTTCGTTAGCATCATAGCGAACAATTGAATTTAACAACGGTAAAGGATTTACAAGAGAAGTAACTTCCTGTTCGCGGCCTTCATCGTTTTTTTGCGCTAAGAAAACACTTAACTTCTCTCTCTTGGGACATTCCCTTGCCAAGTGAGGCCCATTGCATAGGAAACAACCTTTGTTTTTCAAGTTGTCCTTTTCTTGGACTGCAGAATGATTCTTCTTGCAATTCCACCATTGTTTAGCCGAGTCCTTCTTCCTTCCGCCTCCTTCCCTTTATGATTCTTCATTAATTTAGAAGGCGTAGAAGCTTCCAAACTCTCTTTGTTAGATTGGAAGTCGACCAAAGCATCCGCAACAGCAATAGCACTAAAAAGATCCCACACATTCTGCCTTCAAAGTTTGATTTGTGCCCACGGTTGTAAACCGTACAGAAAGTTATAAAGGTTGTCCTCCTCGGACATGTTGGAAATATCCAACATCAAAGAAGTAAATTCTTTGACATAGTCTCTAACAGAGCCCTTCTGCTTAAGACGTTTCAGCCCATCTCGTGCAATCCACGAGACATTGCCGGTAAGAAATTGTGCTTTCAACTCCTTCAACCGAGCCCAAGTGTCAATTTGTTCCCGCCCAGCATTGGCATTACCCACCATGCGAGTTCTCCACCATAACTTCGCATCACCACCAAGGTACATGTTGGAAATTGTCACCTTCTCCATTTCAGGCACGCGAGCAACAAGAAAATACTGCTCCATGTCCCACAAAAAGTTCTCAAGTTCCTTGGCGCTCCGTGCACCCCCATAGGAATTGGGTTCTGGAACTTTTACCACAGGACGATCCCTTCCATGTTCTGCACTTGAAGAAACCGCTCTTCGCAGAACAACCATTTCGGAGTGCAATGCATCATAGTCTTTGCGGATCTACATGAGTTCCTCCATCAAAGACCTCCGAATTTGCTCCATAGAAGCCTCCAGATAAGCAACCTTCTCCATAAGATTGTAATCAGCAACATCTCCATCAGGGACAGCACCAATCAAGGCTTCAAGAAGAGAAACTCGTTCTCTGATTTCATGGTTGTCTACAGCCATCTTGCTTGAAATTTCGCCCAAACTTTGGCTATTTTTCGCCAAATGTGGCTCTGATCAAACTTATAATTAGCTAATGTCTGGTTGGGTATAAATAATGTTATCTAAGATTTCTTAGCAAAATGAATCATATCAAATGTAGCTTAAACACAAATAACATACTGCATGAAGATTGCATAGCACCGTTACCAAGTAGGATATCAATAGATTTGTAGCAAAGTGTATAAACAAAGGATATGTTAAATTGTTAATAATTTAAAATTATTCAAGAGATTTTTCTTTTCAATCTATTTGTTTTTTTTCTATGTTTTGTTCTTGTTATGCTGGAGCAATTTTCGCTATTCCTTGTCGGCTACTGTACCTTCATGCTTCTCTTCTAATGGGTTGTGTTTTTTGTGGACTTATTCAGTATCTTTTAAAAAACAGCAACTAAAAAATTTCAGAAAATACTATTTTAAATCCAAATCATTCAAAATGATATAAGACTAATCTGCAAACTAACAACTGTTCCCTTGTGATCCCACAATCGAGACTTACCTATTGATTTTAATTCACTCAAATGAGAAAAATGATGTAAAAGCTAATGCTTCTGCAAAAGAGTAAATCTTGTGCATCTACGGCAAGAGAAGCTGCCAAAGAGGATAGATAATATTGTAGACTTGTGGAGGCAACAAATAGAATAAATGAGAGAAGTGGATAAGAGTGGAAAATATTTGCTACTCGTCATAGTATAATATAAAGACGAATCATCAAAAGGAGTAAAAGATGAAGAAAAATCATTAAGATGTCTCAACAGAAAGGAAATTAATATTGTGATACGTTCTAAGATTGTGTTATCCTATATACAAAATATGATATGGCAAAGATGAACTTTACAATGGATTAATATTGTACTGAATTATGATCCAACTTAATCCTCAAAGTAATCCAAGCAAACCTGCAAACATTTGTTGCTAGACCTCAGCCCATACACAATTGTTCAAGATTCTTGATAACACCACTATATTCTTGATCAAGATGCACTGTGGTCAGTTAGCTAAGAATGTTTGTTTCGCATGTGTTTGAGAGCATCATCCAAGCTTGTCAAGTGCTCGAGTTCATTGCTCAACAACTTCAAAGTCAACCTCCTAATGTAACTTTTCAGTAGCTAGCCTTTGCATGTCATGATGAGATCTCTTGACTATTCAAACTAAAATCCGTCCTTCCAATCAATTTCTTAGCTACTAACAACTACAGTGCCTACTTAAAAATCCATTCGTTGACCACTACAATCATGCCTCTTGCACTTATGACTTACCAACTACGGATGTCTTTTCTCCTCCTCATTGATCTTCTCTCTATATCTCCTATTTGTCCATTTGCTACGATATCAAATTTAAGATGTTGTATATAGCCTCCTATATCAAACTATTAACCACAACCCCACCTCCCCTCTGTTTTCTCCTTTTCCAGCAATCATGCAGTATCTCTGTTCTTTTGTGGATACCAAGGTGGATATAACAAGAAGCCATAATTCAAAAATTAAGATCAATGATTGAATATAACATCAAAAGAGTTAATTAAAAATGTTATCTGTAATTTAAAATTCCAGCTTTCATTCATTTGTAAAGTGAATGCTATTCAATCATTGAGCTCTATTGTATCCATCAAGTTTCATTTCTAAATATGTTGATTTGGCATTTATATCATGTGATTTTGATATTTCAGAGATGTATGGATATCTTTGATTTATCAAGCTTGATTTAAATTTGATTTTTTTAATATTCTCATTTATTGTAATTTTGATTTTTAAATTTAGTGGAGGTATCATTTTCTCTAAAATAATAATTTTTTAATTATTTCTTCGCATCTGTATTTATATGCTGGAGCATAGTTGCAACAAAAGGCGGAAATTCTAGAATTGAACTTTTCCAATTTTAGGTAGCAAGTCCTCCAACCTTGCATAAAAGCCAAGCATCATGCAATTAGGATACAAGGCGATTTTAAAGAATCATGAGGAAGAACAAATTGAGTGATTTATGGTGACTTTCTAGAGATCTCTTCTTTAAGTAATATTTTACTCAATCTTAAGTTCTTTTAGTAGAAAAAAACTTTAAAAACAAAAAAAACCATTTTAAACCCAAAAAAAAACTATCTCATTCCCTAAGCCTTGAACAGTGTTTGCAATTCAAGACGAAGTTATGAAACCAAACCTAGAACTATAGCAATAAATTTAATAAGAAGATCAAACCAGAGAAATTTCAGGTAGAAGGGGGAAATTTAGTATAACCTCTCCTAAAACAGTCATCTATTAGCTTCACAAACAAACCAGATAAAAGTAGCAATCAATACTCTATTTTCCTAGACAAAAAAAAAAAAAATCAAAGGTTATTTCAAGTAGCTAGTATATTCTTCCATACCTTCCTGACCGAAGCCTAAAAGAACAACGCGGTCTGCCGACACAGTCATGATCGATGCATGTAATTTTAAAAAACTAACATAAGGTTTGAAATTCCAAACAAGAACTAGTCCAGGAAGAGCCTTATTGCTTCAATACATTTGTACCCTAAGATCCCCAATCAACAACAAAACAACATCTTCAACCCAACACAAACTAGACACGGTCTATAACTGCGCCGAAGATCGAAATTTCGAAATCACGCAATAAAAAGGGCCATTATTGAAACCCTAAATTTAGGGAAATTTGCCTGGGGCTGTTCGTCGGACGGAGGAGGCTGCGCCGGCTCTTCGTCGAGGATGGCGTACAAATCCTCGACGCTGATGGCGAGGTTTTCGTCGAACAATAGGTCGCTTCCCTCCTCTAGAATCTCCCACGAATTCCCCTGCGGGTGGTCCTCCATCGAAAGGAGGAAGCCAAAACCCTAATTGCCGCCCGCCGCAATAACTCGTAGTTGTCGCCACCGATTCAACACTCTCCCCCTCCCCGCAACGAGATTCCACCAAAACGAGGGAAAGATTACGAAGAAGAAGAAACGCCAGCGGTGGCGGCGGCGGCGGCGCGAGGAGGAGGAAGAAGAGGGAGAGGAAGCGGAGGAGATCAATCGAGGCCGATGTGGCCGCGGCGGAGACGAATAAAGAATTAAGGACTCTTTTTATCTCGACTAATTAATTACGTTCAAACTTGAGCCTATTAAGCAAACCTTTTTCTTTATAGTAGTGGACCTTTCTATAAAAAGTAAAATCAAGCCGCCCATAAATTGCATTTTGCCCCTTCTTCGTATGGTCTAAGGCGAATTCGTCCCGACTTAGCCCCTCCGTCGACATCCCATATTTTAACCACTACATCGTCCCCTCGTCCCAAAAATACTTTTCCTTTTTCATATCTTCATAATAATCTCAGTCTCATTGATTATTCTTGAAAATGATCATCCGACCTCATGGATACAATCTGAATATTTTATTATGATACCATGTACTAGGACCTCCTTCTTCTTCTTCTTCATAAAAGGGATGGTCGTGCAGTTGTCTAGTGCTTAGGTCTCATAGCTTCTTCATGTCTTCATGTGATAAAAGACGGTTCGCTCGTCCCACCCTCACTAATCTGTCCATAGACCAACACAGAAGAGGAAAATCACGATTGACTACTAGTTATTAGTGCAAGTGGCTAAGGGTAGCAACGGGTCCGGGTTGAGACGGGTTTGGCCAAACCCGGAATCCGGCCCGCCCCGCTCCGTGAAGCCGACAGGGTGGGTCCGGGTTAGACCCGCTAGATCTATCATATTTAAAATATATATTTTTTAATATTAAATATTATAAATTAAAATTTTAATTAGTAAATATAAGAATATATATATATATATATATATATGAGTTCGGGCAAGGTCTAGTTAAATCCAAGACCCGTCCCGGATCCGGCTTAGATCCATTTAGGCGGGTCTAAATTTGTCCCACCGGGACGGATTTATTACAGGGCTGAATTTGAATTCGTCCTATTATCATCCCTATAAATAGCCAAGGCTTAAGAGAGGATATACTCGAGGACATTAAATTTTGACCCTAACATTTTATATGACAATATTTTATATTTTAATCATCGCATCTCAGCCTTCTAAGTCTAGTTGTCTTCGTGCTTTGATGCTTGCTCGCTAATTTATACTATTTTAATTTAAATACTCGTAAATTAAAGTCTCAATAATTTGAATCGGAATTAAATTTAAATTATTTTGTATTATAATTTAATTATATTTGAATTAAGATTTAAAGTATTTATATTGAATTCAAACTCAAATTTTATTTCGAATAGTATTAGAATTGAAATTATTTATATATAAATATCATATATATTTTTTAAACTAAAACACAAATATTAATATTTTTATATTATTCTGGACTGTGCTTTTAAATTTGACTTCGAAAATCAATTTACAGTTTGCCCCAGAGAAATATTTTAATTTAGAAAAAACACATTTAAGTATAAGCGGTGTTCCGGTTTCGTCATTCACTCACTGAGTAGTGGCTTTTCTTTAATTGATTAGTGATGGATAAGCTGTCTTGCGTCACCAATATCGGTGGGACTAAGCGTGTAAATTTGGAATTCTTCGGTGGCGATTTAATTATTGCCCTACTCTACTTTTTCAAGACCATTCATAGTTATGAAAGCCCCGTGTGCGCCCTTTGAGTGTTTAGTCTACTATCGTGTTTTAGAATTTAAGTTAGATTATATATTTAGAATCGTGTTTTAGTTTAATACCGGGTGCACCTCCTATACGAATTTGATGCATTAAATCTGATCCTAATGATTAACACATAAGATACTTTCAATTTAATATTTATGATTTGAATCTTGATATAACATTGCCAACTTGATAGATTACATCTTCATATGTGAACACTTATATTATTTTTAAAAAAAACTTTCACTTCCTTCTTCCTTCCACCTAAATATTGTACAATTCAACACTAAATACTAAGTCTTAAATTTTTTTTAAAAAAATAACACTAAATATTCATGAGGTGTTACATCATATCAAATTTGTGTATATATATATATAGAGGAATCAGGAATGATATGTTATCCACTTATATTGCACACCTAATATGTTTTATTTCACTTTCTAAACCCAATAAATTATATCATAAACTTTAAACCCTTAGTTTTAAGATATAAGTCCTAAACTATATGCTTTAAAAAAAAGGGCAATGACTAGATTACATTTTTAAAGTCATTATTAAGGGTATTTAAGTAAAATTATCTCTCTATATTAATAATTAAATATAATTTAAGATGACATGTATTGCAATCTATTTTCTAGCTGGCTAGAATAATTTATCGTAAAAAAAGACAATGCTAAATAGATATAATCTAGCCAACTAGAATGCACTTTTAAGGTCACTATTACAAGTATTCAAGTAAAATTATCTTTCTTTATATTAATAATTAATTACATTTTAAGATGGCATGCATTGCAATCCATTTTCTAACTGGCCAGATTCTGACCAATAAAATTTACCGTAAAAAAAGAATAATCCTAAATGGCTAGAATTTGGTCAGCTAGAATACACTTTTAAGGTCATTATTAAGAGTATTCAAGTAAAATTATCTCTCCCTATATTAATAATTAATTGTAATTTAAGATGGCATGCATTGCAATCCATTTTCTAGTTGGCCAGATTTTAGCTAGCAAAATTTACTATAAAAAAAGACAATGTTAAATGGTTAGAATCTAGCCAGTTAGAATATACTTTTAAGGTCATTATTAAGGGTATTCAAGTAAAATTATCTATCTCTATATTAATAATTAGTTATAATTTAAGATGATATACATTGTAATCTATTTTCTAACTGACCAGATTCTAGCCAACAAGATATACTGTAAAAAAAGGTAATATTAAATGGCTAGAATCTAGTCAGCTAGAATACACTTTTAAGGTCATTATTAATGGTACGCAAGTAAAATTATTTCTCTCTATATTAATAATTAATTACAATTTAAGAAGCATGCATTGCAATCCATTTTCTAGCGAGCCAGATTATAGTCAGCAATATTTACCATAAAAAAAAGACAATGCTAAATGGCTAGAATCTGGCTAGCCAGAATATGCTTTTAAGGTCATTATTAAGGGTATTCAAGTAAAATTATCTCTCTCGCTAGTAATAATTAATTACAATTTAAGATGGTATACATTGCAATCCATTTTCTAGCTAGTCAGATTATGGCTAGCAAGATTTATCATAAAAAGGGTAATGCTAAATTGTTAGAATTTGACCAGCTAGAATAAACTTTTAAGGTCATTATTAAGGGTATTCAAGTAAAATTATCTCTCTATATATTAATAATTAATTACAATTTAAGATAGCATGCATTGTAATTCATTTTCTAGCTGACCAGATTCTAGCCAGCAAGATTTACAGTAAAAAAAGAACAATATAATGCTAAATGCCTAGAATCTGGTCAACTAGAATACACTTTTAAGGTCATATTTAAGGGTATTCAAGTAAAATTATCTCTTTCGCTAGTAATAATTAATTACAATTTAAGATGGTATACATTGCAATCCATTTTCCAGCTAGTCAGATTCTGGGCAACAAGATTTATCGTAAAAAGGGTAATGCTAAATGGTTAGAATTTGACCAGCTAGAATAAACTTTTAAGGCCATTATTAAGGGTATTCAAGTAAAATTATCTCTCTATATATTAATAATGTTGGTAGGTGGCTCATATTTGGATGAAGACCAATGTGATGGATGTCATGGAAGTAAAATCTATTAAGATTTTTCATAACAAAATTCTATTACAATTTTATCGAATCTAGGGTTTATGCATTATTTATAGAGATTATTGTAAATTTATTGTACAACAACAATCACAAGAATCATTGGATGTGATTCTCTTGTGTAGAGAGAATTCTAATAAAGCTTCGGTCGTTTTTATAGAGTAGACACGTCGTTAAACCACGATAACTCTTCTTCTTTCTCTTATTTTTCTTCTCCTTCCTCGTGTTTACTCTCCTTTGTGTCTTTATCTTGTTGCTCCGCGCGATCTCTTTTTCTCTTCCTCTTCTTCCAAGCCATGAGGTTGAGAGGTGTTACCCCCTTCTTTGTGCAGCAATTGGTATCAGAGCTACAGGTTTTGACATATTTCTTCAATATATCGGGGATGACTTCTGTGAAGTTTAATATAGTGAAGTTTGATGGAACCAAAAACTTTGGATTATGACAGAGGAGAGTCAAGAACTTGTTGGTGTAACAAGGCATGATAAAGGTGCTAAGAGAAAGGAAACCGAAAAGCATGAAGAGATCAGATTGGGAAGAACTTCAGACGAAGGCAGTAGCAACAATCAGGCTTTGTCTTATAGATGATATGATGCACCATGTCATGAACGAGGAGTCACCGGTGGTAGTTTGGCAAAAGCTAG